>NW_026642292.1:7860000-8501471 GCF_028554395.1 Pezoporus wallicus | reverse complement strand
TGCCATGCCAATTACTGGATTCTTAAAAAAATATACAGACTTCAGTTTTGTTGACTGCATATTAGCTTCTGCCTGAAGATTCAGGGAACGCTGAGCCAGCATCTTCAGAGAGGAGTGTAAACTAAAGTGTTAAGAGCTAACATGAGTGTATACGCATAAGACACTGATTTCCAAATTTGTTTGAAAAGAAAGCAGTAATAAGCAGTTTTCCTAAGTATTGAAAAACCTTTGTTTTACAAATATGCAGAAAACCCCAGGACTTTGACTCTCAATTGCTTATTTGTGGACTGTACTTTTAGGAAAGGGTGCATTCATTTTATGGAATTAGTCCTACATTTCAATGTTAGCTGCAAAGTGTAACCATATGCATAGTAAAGAAAGGAGCTAAGGTGACTTGCATGTAACTGCAAGGCTTCTATGTTGTTCTTCATGATGCTCTTGGCAAAAGGTTCACTGGGGAAAACCAACAAATTGTTTGAATGCCAGAGTTTTAGTGAACAATAGGAAAATTGCGTTTGCTTAGTACATTGCATATGCCGTTCAGTTTTTGGACTTGTGTCTAATATTATGTAAGGCAGAGATTGGCAGCTTCTCAGGATGGGGGTGCCAAATTGTATTTTTCTCTCACAAATTAGAGGTTAAGAGTGCTGGTTGAAAACATTCAAACACACTGTCAGGCAGTATTTGGAAATGGCTGGCTGTCAGCAGGCAGGATGCCACCAGGCAGACAGATACTTTGGAAACTGGTTGGTCACTGTGAAACCAGAGCTAATCAATTGACTAGTAAAGTCCTCCTTTACCTTGAACTTTTCTGAAACAGGGATGAGAATGAGCAGATACTTGATGCAAATTTTGAAGAATTGAAACCCCCGAGCATATGCCAGAAGATGAAGTGATGTGGCATATTATAATGTCTGTATTGGTTTTGAAGGCTGTATTAATAAAGAAGTGATACAGGGTAATGTAGGATAGTAACCTTGAGGCTTACTTTAGACTCTAATTGTTGACAAAGATTAGATTCTAGCTGTTTTATATGCTTGGGAAAACTAATTATCAGGAAACCTGGAGCCATGTCTGAACAGTGAGGAGTACTTGTATTTTTCAAGCCTAGTGCAAGTGTGCAAGATTTCGCCTCTTACTTTGTGGTATCATTCATACAAACCCACTGGTGGTGTGTCTAGTGTAACGTTTCAAAACTGTGCCTGTCAGTAGTTGTATCAGAAAGTGTAGTAGGTTCAGAAAGCAGCAGTCTGATCACAGGCAGCTGCCTCTTGATTTTAGGACAAGGCTTATTGTTAAATCAGAAGTTTTCAAGTACAGCTATCACATGGGACAGCTACTGTGTAGATATTCCCAGAGTACCACCTCTGCAACATGTCAGCATGTGAACCATGTCTTTCATTGTTATTTTATATTAATGGTCATAAGACAGCTAGGTCAGTTTTCTCATTTGGAAAATACAAGTGGTTTCTACATAGAAAACTTATACTGAAAATATCTAAATAATTTCTGTCTCTTCATATTTCTCATAATTTGTTAGTGATTTTGGTCACTGCATAATAAAAAAATGTAGCATCATTTTCTTCCTTAAAAAAAAAAAAGGGCATATAAATGTGTGCCTACTTGGAATTTGGTAATGTACTAATAGTAAAAATATTTAATAGTATAATTTATGATACACATTTTAATGGTATTTCATGTTTTCTTTTCCCAGGAGCTGTGATCATCTCCACTCCACAAGATGTGGCTCTATTGGATGCACGCAAAGGAGCTGAAATGTTTAGAAAAGTTCATGTGCCTGTAAGTCCCTATATTAAATATATTAGTAGATTGTATCCCCAAAAATGTAAAAAAAAGGTAATAATAAAATTAATCCATATACCGCATTAGGTCAACAAGCCATTCAAGAATCAGATGAATTTCATAAATTCTTGTTTGAAAAATAGGGATTACAATACATGTTACATCTGTATCAGGAACTTGTTTTAACAGAAAGGAAAGAACGTCCTCAGGTCAAGGTCGTAGTAGTACTTAATTTCTTTTAAGTCAGTTTCTTTCATGGAATGGATCAGGCTGCTAAACAGAGTATCTTATCAAACACTATGTGTTTTCCAATTATACTGTCTTACTATATCCTCATTATGTGTTCTCTTCAGCAGTGTATGTGTTGGAGGTTAAAATCTAAAATTTCTTGAAATGTGGAAAAAATCTTACATTAGTATATTTTAGGAAAGAAATTTAAGTTTTTGGAAGATACGCATATACCTAATTGTTACTTTGCCATTTGAAGGGCTCTGTGACTATCATAGAATCATAGAATAGTTAGGATTGGAAAGGAGCTTAAGAACAACTAGTTCCATCCCCCCTGCCATGGGCAGGGACACCTCACCCTAAACCATATCACCCAAGGCTTCGTCCAACCTGGCCTTGAACACCACCAGGGATGGAGCGTTCACAGCCTCCCTGGGCAACCTATTCTAGTGCCTCACCACCCCAACAGGAAAAAATTTCCTTCTTATATCCAATCTAAACTTCCCCTGTTTAAGTTTTAACCCGTTACCCCTTGTCCTGTCACTACAGTCCCTAATGAAGAGTCCCTTCCCAGCATCCCTATAGGCCCCCTTCAGATACTGGAAGGCTGCTATGAGGTCTCCACGCAGCCTTCTCCAGGCTGAACAGCCCCAACTTTCTCAGCCCGTCTTCATACGGGAGGTGCTCCAGTCCCCTGATCATCCCTGTGGCCCTCCTCTGGACTTGTTCCAACATTTCCATGTCTTTTTTATGTTGAGGACACCAGAACTGCACACAATACTCCAGGTGAGGTCTCACGAGAGCAGAGTAAAAGGGCAGGATCACCTCCTTCGACCTGCTGGTCACGCTCCTTTTGATGCAGCCCAGGATACAGTTGGCTTTCTGGGCTGCAAGCGCACACTGCCAGCTCATGTTCATTTTCTCATCAACCAACACCCCCAAGTTCTTCTCTGCAGGGCTGCTCTGAATCTCTTCTCTGCCCAACCTGTAGCTGTGCCTGGGATTTCTCCTACCCAGGTGTAGGACCTTGCACTTGGCATGGTTAAACTTCATGAGGCTGGCATCAGCCCACCTCACAAGCATGTCAGTGTCCCTCTGGATGGCATTCCTTCCCTTTAGGGTATCAACAGAACCACACAGCTTGGTGTCATTGGCAAACTTGCTGAGGGCGCACTCAATCCCACTGTCCATGTCAGCAACAAAGATGTTAAACAAGACCGGTCCCAACACTGACCCCTGAGGGACACCACTCGTTACTGGTCTCCACCTGGACATTGAGCCATTGACCACAACTCTTTGCATGCGGCCACCCAGCCAGTTCTTTATCCACTGAGTGGTCCATCCATCAAATTGATGTCTCTCCAATTTAGAGACAAGGATGTCATGTGGGACAGTGTCGAACGCTTTGCACAAGTCCAGGTAGATGACATCAACTGCTCTGCCCCTGTCCATCAGTTCTGTAGCCCCATCATAGAAGGCCACCAAATTGGTCAGACAGGAATTCCCCTTAGTGAAGCCATGCTGGCTGTCACCAAGCACCTTGTTGATTTTCATGTGCCTTAGCATGCCATCCAGGAGAATCTGCTCCAAGATTTTGCCAGGCACAGAGGTGAGACTGACTGGTCTGTAATTCCCCTGGTCATCCATTTTCCCCTTCTTGAAAATGGGGGTTATATTTCCCTTTTTCCAGTCATCGGGAACTTCACCTGACTGCCATGATTTCTCAAATATGATGGCCAGCGGCTTCGCAACTTCCTCTGCCAGCTCCTTCAGGACCCGCGGATGGATCTCATCAGGACCCATGGACTTGTGCATGTTCAGATTTTGAAGATGGTCTCGAACCAGTTCCTCTCCTACAGTGGGCCCAAGGTCTTCATTCTGACAGTCCCTGTGTCTGCCTTCCAAGACTTGGGTGGTTTGGTCAGAGCCATTGCCAGTGAAGACCGAGGCAAAGAAGTCATTCAGAACCCCAGCCTTCTCCAAATCCTGTGTAGCCAGTTCTCCTGAGAGCTTCCTGAGGGGACCTACTTTCTGCCTAGTCTGTTTTTTATTTGCTATGTACCTGTAGAATCCCTTCCTGTTATCCTTAATATCCCTAGCCAAGTTTAATTCTAACTGAGCCTTAGCTTTCCTAACCTGGTCCCTAGCTTCCCGGACAACATCCCTGTACTCTTCCCATGCCACCTGTCCTTGCTTCCACCTATTATAAGCCTCTTTTTTCATTTGAATTTTCCTCAGGAGCTCCTTATCCATCCAAGGAGGTCTCCTGGCCCTCCTGCTGCACTTCCTTCTAGTTGGGATGTTGTTTTTGTTGTTGTTGTTTTGCATTGGTTTTGGGGTTGTTTTGCTTTGTTTTTTTGTTGTTGTATTTTTTTTTCCTTTTTTAGTTTACAGAATAGCTTAACAAAAGAAGTGCATTGATAAATTCCTTATTGTTAGCTATTCTTTAAGCATATTTGCACCAAAATGAAACTACAGTAGCACTTACCATTTGCTACTAGAATTTTATTAGATTTTATGTTTGGGTTTGCTAAAATCATGCAAAAATTTTAGCACACTAACCTGAACAGAGATAAAACTGTCTTCAGGTTTGTATTTTGCTGGATTTTCCTTTTTATTTAATGAGACATGACCAAGATTTCTTTCTAAGTCTATTTTGTTCAGTGTTCTTAGAAGGGAATGGCCTCTCTGAATATTATGCATTCTAGGATAGGCTTGGTTGTTATTAATGACTAATGGTGGCTAAGAAATTAAATATGATATATGTTGATTTGCTGGAATTTTCAGATCTTTCTAAATGAAATGAAAGCCATAGCAAAGCTGTTGTGACAGATGCTGAGTGCACTTCAGCCAGTCATCAGGTCTTACCTTTTCCATGATGCTGCTTTGTTTTATTTTAAGCTTATATGTACGTCAGTACAGATGTATCATTTACTCCAGTATAAAGCAGCTCCTGCCTACATATTACATTTCTAAGTGTCAACAAAATCTGAGGATCCAAAAAAAATTCAGTTAAGTCATTTTTGATGGACAACTTCAAACCTGAGGTTTACATCAAAGAGGTAGAATCTGTGGGACAGTGCTAGAAGTGCATATTCTGATTATATAATTGACTGATCTTTAAAATCTTCAATCTTTAAAAAGTGCTTGCAAAGAGTCTACTTTTCAAAGAACCAGGAAGTCTATAGGTTGCTGAGTTTTGAGTGTTTGAATATGCTTGCTTATATTTAATGAACCGGAGTCTCTCCCTTGTACATACAGGTATACATACACCATCTTCCTCTCACCCTTGAGTCTCAAATGACGTGTAGTATTATCACAGTAAAGTCACAATTGTTAACTTGTCCTTTACTGCACTGGAATTAGAGTAGAATGACTGAAGGATCCAATGAAAAGCTGGCAATGAGGGTCAGTGTTAGAACCAGGAGTACAATGTAAAAGTCTTATTTTCAGTCTTAGGATATAGTCATTAAAAGAGGAGTGCCATTTCTTGTGCAGTGGAGCACACCTGGTAAGGAAGGAGTTCACAAAGTAATACTGACTTCTGTCGAAACAAGTTTCAGGATTCTTTCCCGTTATGTGATTTTGCCTGTCGTTTTTATGAATCCCAGATGCTTGCTCTAGGCAGGTGACCAAAAAAGTTAATAACTTTGAATATCTAGGAAAAAGTTGCCTATTTTCACCTACTGAAACTGAGTCCAGCTCAGTATGATTTATCTTGTCAGTCATATTCCGGAAGGAAAAAGATGGGAGTATAGTTAAATCTGTAACTTTTCTGGTAGTTTCCTGGAACTGGAAGGCTATGTTGTGGATTTCACAGGTTTCAGAAAAACTACTTACGTAAACTAAGCTATGTATTTCCTTCTCAGATGTACTAAAATTGGTTATTTGTCTGTGTACTTTTGGGTATTTCTGTAGCATCCAGAGTACCCAGACAAGATTATGGCTTCATACTGTGAGCGGATGTTAGAGCCAAAAGTTGCTCGTTATAAGATGAAAGGCAGGAAGACATAAATACTGCTGTGCATCTTTACTTGAAGTACTAAAATATCAAGTGTCTGACTGATGATTACATAGGAAGTTGATGCGGAACTGTAACATCACTTCAGCCCGTGTCAAGTTGGAGTCCAACCTCAGTGCCATCCATCCTCAAGTACAGTGAATGACTTTTGTGGGTTTCTCAGGAATTGTCTTCTTGAGTAAAGACAGAGGGCATTGATTTTCTCACTGTATGTTCTGTAACTTAAAAGGTAGTCTCTTTGGATCTTGGCATGATTTGTTGTAACCAGAAGTTTAGTTGAGCATAAGGAACAGGTAAACATTCATAAACTGTCCATGTAGATTATTCATTATGATAGGTTTCTTCTTCTCCTGTAGTTTCTTGATAGATGTCTCTTCACCATTTAAAATAACAATTTGACTAAATGAAATTCAGTTCCATGGATTATAACTATCCTCTCCTCTGCTTCCATAGTTTAGCTCCTGTTTGGGGTGCATCTCATCATACTAGTTTTCATGTCATTACTGAGCCAAGTTTGCTGAGAGACGTACAGGGAAAGGAACTCACCATGGACTAGAATAGGATTCACACGTTCTTGTGGGATAGTTTATGTAGACATGAACAGCTGCTTTGAAGATATTCCAGATCGGTTATTTGAGCAGGGAAATGAGAGTTATTACTGACTTTATTAGCAAGACCTATTACTTTGTCTGTAGACTTAAAAGCTCCAGAGATCCTAGTGAACTCTCTTCCTCCCGTGAATATATCTGCAGAAATGTGTGTTAAAAATACACTTCAGCACTAAAGTTGGGTAGAGAGCTCTTTTTACCTGCCCTGCACCTTGTGCCCTTGTCTGTGTAGTATTTCATGTCTCTTAGTTTAAGAACTGCATGAGAAAATTACTCGTACTAACATCCTAGTGAACAGAAATATGTTCCTCTTGCTCCTCTGGTAGTCCCAGAGAGTAGAAAATGGAGAAAGTTGTGGTGTTAAATTGAAAGTAGGTAATCTTTATTATTGTTACTGTTTCTTAAAATGTTCCTTGCTTTAAACCCTCTAAAAGTTTTACATAAGGACCTCTTAGAAGTGCACATTATGGTGGTATACAAAAAAAACCCACATGATCATATTTTGATCATTTTTAGCTTATATCTAAGGAAATCTTTATTAAGATATTAAAAATAACATACTTTTTTATTTTTGGGTTTGCTGCTAAAAGTTGCACATTCACAATTAAATAACAATATATGTTGTTTGCATTGGACACTGGTATATCGTTTTAGATATGCTTTTTTAGCATAGTGGATATGTTACGCTTCTAATAAACAGGCCAGCTTGTTCAAGCACAAAACTGTAATGCTCAGGGAAATTTGAAAGTTACAAAGTAAATATCAGCTTTTTGTGCTTGGAAATGTATATTCGTATTTTTAAAACTTGGCTATAGTGTGATATATCTAGATAACATGGATCTTCAAGTGTAATATTGTACATGGAGTTTTGTAAAGCAGGTCTTCTGTTGACTAGCAGATGGGTAGAAGCTTTTACTCTGTAGTGCATGAATGCCATTTTCATCACTTTGAGAAATCCTGCCCTGCCTCAATGAACAGTTTTGTTTACTAGGTGAATAAAATGAGATCAATGCTATCATTAGCATTATTGTACATTGTGAAAGAAGATTTTTGTGTGCATGATTGGGCAAATTTTCTTTGGACATATTTTGCAAGGATGATGTTGATTGACCACTTGACATCAGCAGAAAGGTACCTAATACATGTGTATTAGATATTTATGCTGTGGTTTTTGCCACTTAGTTTCACATAATTATTTCTTTTGTTTGATCTTTAAAATGTGTTTCTGCTCTTCAGAACAAAAACAAATCTGGCCTTTTTGAAAACATTTCCCTACAGGATAACTTGCAAAAATATCTTAAAAGCATGTCTGATTGTGTAGTTTCTTGTAATGGTATGTTTTTGTTTTGTGTTTCCTGAAACTGCAAATTACAAAGCTATAAATTATAACTTGAAAATTCTTTCAGTATTCATAGTTCAAAAATGAAATAGTTCAAAAATGAAATATTGATAGGGAGAGTTCTTGGAAAGATAGGTCTGTACAAGAGGTACTTTTTGTTAGAAATAAGTTTGTTCATCTTTGAGAGGTATAAGTGTGAAAATG
This sequence comes from Pezoporus wallicus, assembly GCF_028554395.1. Taxonomy (NCBI): domain Eukaryota; kingdom Metazoa; phylum Chordata; class Aves; order Psittaciformes; family Psittacidae; genus Pezoporus; species Pezoporus wallicus. Next base: position 8,493,268 of record NW_026642292.1, on the reverse strand, counting down.
ATAGCGCAACTGAGATGCCTAAGAATAGTTGATAATGATGCTAATGCATCTAATTATATATATTGAGCATATATATACTAGTTATCATTTTAAATGAGTAGTCTTTGTCAGTTTGTTGCTGATAACCTCTTCTTTATTGTCAGACATGAGTAATGGAAATGCCGATGCTTGAATCCCAAGTTTGAACATTCCTTTCCTTAACAGGTTTTAGGACTGATTCAAAATATGAGTGTTTTCCAGTGTCCCAAGTGTAAGCATGAGACACACATTTTTGGAGCTGATGGTGTAAGAGATCTAGCAAAAACCCTTGGATTGGATATTTTAGGTAAGAATATAAAAGCAGTTTTATTTTTGAAGAAAAAAGTACTTGTGTGCATGAGGGAAGCATTAACTGAAGTATGTAACTGTGTAATCCTAGTTTGTCTGAAGTTCATTATGTTATTGATCATACAAAAATTTTTACCAATAATGAAGAATTCTATTTGGTCTTGTAAAACAGACCTAAACTCTGTTAATGTCAATAGAAGCTTTTTCATGTATTTCATTGAAATGAAATGAGTCGTTACATATCGAAATAAACATGGTAATTTGAAACACAGTCCCTTTAAAACAGTGGGGTTTATGCCCATATGAAGAAATCTTGACTCTTGTATGGAAGCAAGCAGACTGTAAGGATTTTATTTAAGTGTTGAGATTAAAAGAATATGCTGAATTGCAAAATGTTGTTTCAAAAGAATATTTATCTTTATTGAAAACAAAAATTAGCCATGATTAAACAATCTGGCATGCCTATAAGCTTAAATACACATTGATCTTTAAAATAAACATTGCTATTTTAAAAAGGCATATTTCAACCTGTGCTGACAGTAAAAAAATCACATAATGTAACATAGCGTAATTAAGTTGGTAAATGGGATAATTGCATGTGCTAATGATGCGTTTCCATGTATTACTATAATTATCTCAATGATTTTCCATAGCTAATTCATTAAAAAGAACCAGGAAGCTCATTTAGGAAGATCAACACAGAAACATCAAGGTCTGACATAAAGTTAAGATAGCAAGGCAACACATAATTAAAGACATGCTTTTGGGCTATCTTTTAGTTTTCTGAGTATATAATGAGTTGTGATCAGAGCCCAGGGGGACTTCTGCAGCCCTGGGTTATGTGGATGGATGCAAATCCTCTTCAAGCCGTTGAATCAAACATGCATTTAGGTATACAAGCACAAATGATGTGCCGTGCTATTGGTCCATAGATGGTTTTTGTTATTCCCTAAGAGGCCAGAACTGATCGTGATTGCATTTAATTAGGAGTGATGTGAGAGATTTACAGGTTTAGCAGGGGATGGATGAGATGTATGAAGAAAAATAGAGTGAAGTTTACTTTCAGACTGCTGGTGAAAGACTGGATTAAGATTAAGAATAATGCCACAAGGGTTAAATTTAGAATTGTGGTACTTGATCTGATTAGTATACTCCTCCTTCCAGGGATAGTACCATTACATAGTATGGTATTATAAGAATTGCTGCGTACAGATTTTACATTAATCTATCCCAAGTGGAAGTTTTTTCTCAATGTTATATGAATTCTGCCCAAAACACTAAAGAACTTACTAACAGTATGTATATAATAAAATCCTGAATCGTTGGTCTGAACATTCTCAAACACTCTTTAGTGCTAACCACGTAGTCCAAGGCATAGGAATCCAGCACATTTTACAGCGTACAGTGAAAAACGAATTGGGTATAGGCCCTACCATGGGAGAGACTCTTAAGGCTATACAGCACTTGAAAACTGGCAAGGCAGATGGGGTCGATGGAATCCCACCCAAAATGTGGAATCATGGAGGCCAAGAACTTCATGCAAAATTTCACAAGCTAAGTGTGTGCTGTTGGGAACAAGGTAAACTACCATCAGATTTTCATGATGCAATCAGGTGTAAAGTTAGACTGCTCAAGCTACCGAGGTATAACTCTGCTTTCCATTGCTGGGAAAATCCTTGCAAGAATACTATTGAACAGATTAGTACCTGCTATTGTGGAAGAACTTCTACCTGAAAGTCAGCGTGGTTTCAGAGCTAGTAGAAGTATTTGTTCTCAGACAACTGCAAGATAAGTGTAGAGAACAGAATAAGGAGCTCTATGTAACTTTCATTGACCTCACCAAAGCTTTTGACACTGTGAGCAGAAAAGGCCTGTGACCGATCCTGGAAGGATGAGGTTGTCCCGCCAGGTTCCTCAAAATGATTATTCTGTTACATGAGGATCAGCAAGGCCAAGTCAGATGCGGTGTTGCACTCTCTGAACCCTTCTCAGTTACCAGTGGTGTGAAACAAGGTTGCGTTCTCACACCAACTTAATTTACAATCTTCTTCAGCATGATGCTCCAGAGGGCTACGGTAGACCTCGACGGACAAAATGGCATTTATATTCAATATCGTACTGATGGTAGCCTATTCAATCTAAGGCAACTGAAGGCTCAAACTAAGGCCCTAAATCACGTTGTCCATGAACTGCTTTTTGCTGACGATGCTGCCCTTGTTGCCCACACAGAAGCAGCTCTGCAGCACTTAACGTCTTGCTTTGCGGAGGCGGCTGAGATTTTTGGGCTGGAAGTCAACTTGAAGAAGACAGTAGTTCTCTACCAACCTGCACCACAAGAAGATTATCATCATCCCCACATTACCATTGGTGAGTCAGAGCTTAAGTCAGTTCAGCAGTTCAGCTATGTGGGAAGCATTATTTCCTCAGACGCTATGATCGACAAAGAGATAGATAACAGAATAGCAAAGGCACATAGAGCCTTCGGAAAGCTCCATAAACGAGTCTGGTGCAATGAACACCTGAAGAAAAGTACAAAGATTAGTGTCTATAGAGCCATTGTACTGTCTACTCTTTTTTATGGGTCTGAATCATGGGTTATCTACCACCATCACCTGCAACTCCTCGAATGCTTTCATCAGCGCTGCCTCCGTACAGTTCTAAACATCCATTGGACTGGCTGTGTCAAATGTTACTGTCCTCAAACAGGCAGGGGTCACCAGTATCGAGCCCATATTGCTGAAATTGCATCTGTGCTGGGCAGGGCACGTCTCTAGGATGAAGGATCACCATCTCCCTAAGATTGTGTTTTACGGTGAACTTACCACCAGTTGCCGCAAGAGAGTTGCCCCAGAGAAGAGATATAAGGACTCCCTGAAACAATACCTCAGCCTTGGCCATATTGACTACCATCAGTGGCCCACCTTGGCCTCCAATCGAGAGGCTTGGAGACACACCATACGTAACGCCGTTGTCTCCTTTGAGAACACACGCAGAATTAGTCTTGAGGAGAAAAGACAACGTAGGAAGAACTGTGCCTCGCCTATACCACCCAAGGAGACCTTTCGCTGTGCTTTTTGTAACTGGATTTGCCTATCCCTCATTGGCCTTTTTAGTCATCAGAGTGCTTGTAGTAAGAGTGGGTAAAGCCCTTTCCAAATCTTCATTCATGAAGTCAAGCCAGCATCATACTTAAATTATTACTTCTATATCTTTAATTCTCTAAGTTTATTTTGCTTATATTGTGCAGCACCTGTGCCTGTTCTGTTTGTTCAACTAAGCACCTAGTCCTCTAGAGAGAACAGACAAGGTTTTACTTCACGTGGTAACATCTGACAAATTCTGCAAGCTAACAATGTGCAGGATAGAAAAGTATTTTCCTTTTATTTGCTCAGAATTGGCTGCCTTTAATGTTGCTGAATACCTCCTTTGTTTTTTGTTTATGGTAGAAGACAATTACCAGTTGCCAGTGAACCTTTTTACATAGCTCATTGTTTCACGTACTTTTGGTTGTCTCATCTTTTTATTGTTACATAAAAGAAAGTGTGCCAAAGTTTGTGAGAAAGACTTTGTGCTGCTGTTTGTTTCCCTGTCTCTGAAATACCCCTGTTCGGCTTTCTTTTTAGTTTGGTGACAGTAACTGTCACCGTAAAGCTATACCATTAATGTACATAATACTAAGATAATTTCTGTGTACTTACTCCATCCTGACCTTGGCACTTCATAACAGTTTAAACTGCATCTGCTAAGAGAACCAGCAACAATGACTCCCAGATTTCTAATATTCTTTTAGTTTTTACTTCCTACAATGAATTCAAATTATTCTCAGCACTTACCCTTTTATTGCAGTCAGCAATAATTGTTAGTATCAGAAAAAAGTACAGTGTCAAGTTACCATCATATTCTGTAGTGAATAATGCAAAAACTTCTGACTTGCACTTTTGCTCATACAAGTTCTGTTATGTTCCTGTAGTGCCAGCGCATCTTTGTAAGTTCTTGTAATTCTCTGAGATTGTTATTAAGCTGACAGTGAAGAAGTGTTTTTTCATTAACAAAACATCCTTCAGGGAAGAAGTCAAAATTAGTTGCTGCATGAAATAATGGTAGGAACTAACTCCTGGGAGATTTTCAAAGTTTCTGTTATTCTATTAAGAATGTCTAAGGTTAAAAAAAGAAACAAACCAAACCACACAAAACTTCCCAACAATTTTTAAAGGCCCCCCTAAATATATTTTGTAATGAATAAATAAATGGACTTTTATACTTTATGCCTGAAGAAGTTTATTCATGACTGAAGTAAGAAACAAATTTGAGGGAAATGGACTGTACTCATCATATTACAAGTCAAGAGAAGTTTTTCAAAGATTCAGCTCACTAATGGAGCTACAGCTTTTGTGTTTGTTATTTGTTTGGGCTTTTGTTTGTATTGCTGCTTGCTTTCGGGGGGGGTGTGTGTGGGTTTTTTTTTTTTTTTTTTTATCTCTGAAGCTGTTTCAGTCTTCTTTCTTTCTTTTTTTTTTTTTTAACGTTTCTTTTTCTGACCAATTTGAACTTCAGTGATTTACACCGTCTTTGGTTTGGGTTAAATAAATGTTGCTAAGTGTATGATTAGACACATACAGTTTCTGAGACCAGTCAAGACTGAACTAAGGTAGGTTGTTCTCTCTGTATCTAAAATGTAGCTCTATCTTCCATTAAAAGAAAAGTTGGTTTTCAGGTCATTTCATAACTACCTATGTAGTGATGAACTAAACGTGGGAATTCCAAGTTTTCTGTAGTGCTGAAAAACTATTTCAGAAAGCATGCTTCAGAGTGGAATAGGGCTGCTAATTGATTCTCCATTAGAGTGTTCCTTTCCTCTCTGACAGTTCCCTGCTTGTTATGAAAACAATATAAAGAAGATTCTTATTGGAAAGAAGAATGAAGTGAATAGTTGTCTACCTTTTAATTGGATCCAGAGCCTAATAAGGACAATAACAAATGCTATTATTTCAAAATTAAGTATTCAAAAAAGTATTTGAACAGTGATTAGAATCTTAAAACAGCCCTGGAAAAAAAAGATACAGTGGAGAAGATTGGCTGAACAGTGAGATGCATGCTAAGCATTTACCTGACACTCAAGCAGTATTTTTATATATGCAAAATAATTTAAATCTCAGCCTGTGCTTTTCTATTTATTACATCAAAAAAGCAAACTGTCTTCTCTAATAAATGACTACAAAGTATGGTCCATCCTATTCAGAGAATAAAAAATACAGAATATGTTTGGCATTAATCATTATGGATGTACAGAAATTGTACTGCAGCCTATTTTCATTTTAAATGCTAATTTTTTGAGATTAAGTAATTCAAAGAATATACCAAACTGGAATTTGATTTCATGTTGCTTCAAGGTATATTTTAATGAAACATTTAAGAAATATTAGGTATCCACATATGTGTATCTTGGTATTTTTGATACAGGAGACATTCCACTGCATGTTAATATACGGGAGACGTGTGATTCAGGACAGCCTGTGGTGATCTCGCAGCCCCAAAGTGATGCTGTAAGTTTGGTGCACTGCACTTAAAACAGCAAAAAGCCTTCCTGCAAAAGTGAATTGAGAATGCTTCTTCTGATTGCTATTTGAAAAGAAACATGTATCGGAATGTAACTTAGGGAAATAAAGTGAAAGAGCGGTAGTATCAGCAGGTAACTCGGGCCCTTCACTTTGGAATGCTGGTCATCCGTTCTGCTTCTTTGGGTTTGGTTTTGTTTAATTAGTCTGAATCATTCACAATAGTGAAGGTTTGATCCAGGTTCTGGCATGCCAAGAAGAGGAAGGTCAGTGTCAAATCTCAGGAGACCTTGCAGCTAGTGTAGGTCCTCTAAAACTGTCAGTTGGGCCTTTGGTAGTTGAGCCTGGAAACTGTCAAAGGGTCCTCCAGAGATATTTGGAACAAAATCTGCGTATTGTCAGAACCTGGGTTGTTTTCAGCAGGAAGTGGGGCAATTTATACGCAAGAGGAAATGGATTTTTAGGTGCATTTATCTTAGCATTTTATTGCCAAAGGAAAATACGAGCTGTCGAGGCAGTGCACGTAAAATATGCATGTCTGTAAAGAAAAACAGTTGCTCATAGAAAACTTCATTAACATTGACAGAGTAAGATTTTCCTGGCTAGTATTTTCTTTGTCCTCTGCTGGAGTTTGTCTTCTGGGTTCTGTAGGGCAGGGTGTTGTCTGCCCCATTGTGTTTGCACAGTATGTGGTATGATGCAGCCTCACTCTTGACTGCTGCTTAGATGTTATCATTTAAAAAAAAGTGGTTAATGCTGATAATAGGTAATGGAATCAATTATATATATATAGGTAGAATATACTGTAGGTACATTTTAGCATTGATAACCTTTCTAACATCGTGATTGCTAGGTAAGTATTGAAATATTCTTTTCCTTTCCACTGTTTGCTTCTCATTTTAAAGACCGAGAAAATTATTGTTGGTCTCTTATAACTTAAAAGAAAAAATACTTTCTTAGCACATAAGTGATGATGGGAGAGGTCATATAAGGTCAGATTCTAATCGTTAGTACATGACACATGTTGCTAATACATGACACCCATTGCCATGTTTCTCAAATCAATTAAAATCCTGGCTACTCATTCATGAACAATCACAATTTTTCAGGTAGAGAACAATACGCTCAGAGCTGCTGAAATTATCTCTGCTCTTGTCCCTGAAATTTACAGAGGTTTTTTTTATAGAAAATTCTGTGCTGTTTTTGTTGGAACACAGCTACAAATCAAATACAGAATCGTAGAACTGAAATAATACCTAGCAGATTCAAACACTGGGGAATAAGGATACTGACTGACTTCTGAGAAACCCAGCATGCTGTCACACCTTCTCAGCTCTGTCATGACTAGAATAAAGGGTGTTTCTAAAATGTTAGCTAATACTTTTTTTTTGCTTATACACCTGCCATGGTGTTCAACTTGCCTTGCTGATATATAAAAGTAAACCTCTCACTCTATATTGGAATTTTAAAATGGGTAAACAAACTTGTCTAAATTCGTTATTTTAAAGCTGAAATATAGTTGGTTGCAAAAGGAAGTTTCTTTTTCACGACTGGCAAGGAAATTGTAAGCAACTAAACCTTTCCAAAAAGAAAATTACTTGTAAAATTGTGCATGTGTGACACTTAGAAAGTTCTTCCTCAGGGATGCTCAGAATAAATAAGACTCATCTACTGAGTCTGACTATATAGCTAAAGGTTGTGAAGCTTAATGGCTAGAGTTCTCTTCTGGTGAAGCTTGAGACAGTCCCCATGGAGAAATAAACATTGCTAGTAAAATGGTTTTGCTCTTGGTATAACATTGTCTACATTAGTGTTTCTGTCAGTTTTTTAAGTTGTGGCTTTTTCTTAACTCTCTTCATTGACAAAACTGTTATGTGCTATAGAAACAGGGTATTTCTGTAGTCACATATTAGCCTAAATGGCAGGGACTTGACTAACAGCCAGAGAGCAAACACACCGCAGCAAGTGGGAGTGATCTAAGATCCTTTACAAGAAGCTAATAATTTCTTTGTTTAATCAACAGTGAGGACTTACCAGACCCTTCTGGAGACAATTGGGAGTCTTGAGAGCATTCTTCTCCTTCATCAAGCTGTGGAGGTGGATTGGCTGACTAGGGCTTCATTTTTTTGCTCACCCAAACATACAAGAGGATCTCTAGGAGCAAAAGCTAGTAAAGTGAAATCAGGAATACTGCGAAAATCATAGAATAGGGAAAACAGTAGAGAAAAAGGCAGAATAGGAAAAGCAAATGAGTTGCTGAAACTAGGTAGAATTCATCATGATCAGATGTAGGGGAATCTCTTAGGGATCATGATAAGGAAGCAGCAGGAAAATAGATGTTAGAAAGAGGCATCATGAAACTTGTGGATAAGAGGGCTAGAAACACAGCAAGAGATGTAGAACATGATTAATTGCAGTGGAGTCATTCTTCCACCAAATGAATTTAAATGCCCAGTGACCTCTCCATTAATACTGGGGAAAAGGTAAGCAGAGGTTCCGAAGGACTCTTCCGTCTGTGAGCATAAAACCCAGAGAGGTGTGGGACAGTTGGTGGTTATCTTGTGAGGACTTGCTGCTATAAACTTCTGAGTATATCACAGTCTTGATGGCACAGTGGATTTGTTAATGCCTTGCTAGAACAAATAGGTTATTTGTGACCATTCAGCACCAAACTTCCATCTGTCTCTAGATAAAGAAGCAGCTCAAGCAAGTATAAAATACTTTTGCTGTGCCAGCACATCCATTCACCTTCTAAAACCTAGGGAATTTTGTTGGGATACACGTTTCAGGTAGGAGATACGCTGGAGGCTGAGGCAGGCAGTAGATGTTGTCTGTCATCTTCTTGACTTTGGAATGAGATTTAAAAAAAAAAAAAAAAAAGATGATACACCTGTGAGGTTCAGCAGGGATAATGTATCCAAGACAGCAGAGAGGTCATGAAAGAATGAAGTTTAGATTTCACCTTCTTCCCCATTATTAAAGAGATAGCCCTCATGGCAGAAAGTATAAAGAGAAAGGAAACAAACCAAAACGAAATTCCATGAAATACGAAATAGTCAATTCCTTAGTGTTTTCTTGCCAAATATTGTTGTGGAAAGCATTTGGAATGTATTAAGGAAAAACATTTTGAGTTCACCCTCTTGTTCAGTAAAAATCAAGTGGGAGAAAAATTGGAGTAATGGTAGCAAATAATGTGTTCTGTTTTTTAGCTATCATCAATAATTCCATTTAGAGAGTGGTTTCTCCAGAGTGTGATATCTTTAAAAGGAAAGCAAACCCTGAAGAAGGCTGCATGATAGGTGATTTATAGTATGCTTTATTGTCAAAGCTTCCTTTGAATGATTACAGTAACATTTGGTATTTGTAGGTTCAAATCCTCCATTCAAGTTGTAGATAGTACAATGAATCATCAGACCCTCATTTATGCTGCTTCTGCTGAAGAAAGCGCTGAGTGGTAGGATAGTCTGTTTGAAGGATGTTACTATATTGCATTTGAATTGCACTCTTCTACTTAAGCATGTTCTCTGGGCAGGATGTCTTTTTTGATGTATGTAATAGCGCCTGAATGATATACATGTATAATGGCACCTCAGGCTAGCAGTGTTTCTGAGCTAAGGCTCCCCCAGATGATGGCATGGCTGTTGCAACTGCTGACATACAGGATTAGTAGGAAATTTCCCATGAACACTAAGGATTGTTTTGGATTGGTTTTGTTTTTTTTTTCTTTAGGTATTAGATTCAGGAAGTATCCAGTTTACTTGCTCATCTCTTCATTTCATGTTGAAATTTATAGATTGACTTTTATTGTCTTGTTAAGTCGCCTGTCTGGGCTGAGACTTCATTGAAGCTTGGCAGGAGTTGCCAATACATGCAAAGAAGAATCTTACAGAACTGCCCTGAGGAGGACAAAGTGGGAAGGACTTGGGGAGTCTTGCAGTAAACAAGAATTTCTGTAGGTGACATGAAGCTTTCATCTGAAGTGGAAGCTCGCTTAAAGCTGTATTTATCTTCATGCTTTTAGTGCCTTCTGAGTTTACCATAGCAAAATGCATTCTTCTGAGGGCAGCTGCGGTTGTGCACTGAAAGTGGGAGTTATGTCAAAGTAACAAGCAATTTCTATGGAAATTAAAGCTATTTAAAAATCTGATTGAGCTGGAAAATGACCTGTGGTAGAGCAAAGAGAGTGCTAATAAGAACAGAAGCTATCACCTATCATTATTCTCATGCAGATGTCCTTGTGATAGTTACTGTTAGATTAGTTGCTTATGGTTGCTAATTTCCTTTAGCAATGAATAAACTATAAGCCCTTAACAGCTCATTTCAGCAGACCTAAATACCTTATCCTTCTTTACAGGTATATTAACATCCACAGCATTTGATATTCCAGATAGTTGGGACTTGCATAGATTCTCCCTTGGTCTGGATAAAGCATCTTAATAGTCTTGGAGTCTTAGTCACAAACAGAAGTTAGAAACCATGTCAGCACTGGGGTTTACACTCTGTAATGTACTTGACTCACAACCAAGTGATGTGATCAGTATGCGTTTTCAAAGTTGCTGGTCTGAAGTTCTTTGTGTGCAGTGATTTGGGTGAAGGCAAATGTGGTATCATCTACTTGTTTTGACATTGATGATGGGTAAATTTTATTCTGTATTTGCATGGCCATTGCACTAGACACTGAAAGCCACTATAGCAAGCTGTTTGCAAGCTAAGATGCACTTCAGTGAAAGGCAGACTAGCAGGTCAAGCCAGGCCAATCCATAAGAAGAGGGCAGTCAGCTATGATCAGTTTGTAGTAGTCTTAGCAGTGATGCATAATTCCCTCATGGGTAAGATTTTTAGGGAGAATGAAATGCCATAACTGAAAGGCTCACATTTCTCTAGTATTACCGTAGTGCTTAATTAGTTGAGCTAATAAAAAGACTTGCAGTTTAAATCTATCCCATGTCTATTATTCCATGACAGTAATGAATGAGGATGTTCTGATTATTTAAGTTAAGTAGGACTTTTCAGTCCTTTTCCTGATGAACTTCATTACAAGTTCTTCATTTCCTTCTCCATGATCTGTGCTGTCATTAGTCACTTGATCATCTACCATGTTCTCTCAGTCCTGAGATTTAAAGAATGCCGCATTCTTCTGGCAGTGTTTGTACCAGTGTCTAAGAGGTGAACAGTCACTCACATGGCCATTATCCAGCTCTTTCAACTCTCTGAACATCAGCTTCCACCTCTGCCTCTGCCCTCTGCAGTGCTGCTCTCAGACGCTATCTAGGCAGCACCTGTAATGAGCAAGTCTGTTTTTTGGGCATTCTGACCTCCTGTGCCCTTCTCCTTCATCCTCTTGAAGCAGGGAGAATGCTTGGCTTCCAGCTAACTGGTATGTTACTGTTAAATATAAAGTTATCTGCAAAAAACTGTTTTCAGAAAGACAGTGTATAAACCATTCATTTAGAGCTTCCAAACCACAAAAAGAAAAGCTGATCTGTAAAGTTCACTTTTATCCTATGGCTGTGAGTGATAAGAACTCATCCTTTATTTTTTATCCTGTGGCTTTCCACCCAAAAAGAAAATAAAACCCCTTTCCATTTTAAGTTGCAATCCATCTTCATTTGCTTAGTAATAGTAAACAGCTGACCTGAGCTGTGCTCTGTCTCCAGATGCCACACTGAAAAGATCATGAGTATGAGAAACTATTTAGTACAGTTGTATTTAGTAAAAGGTGTATTGAGTCACTGAGATTCCATTTAGACCTTTCATATATGTTGATGGGTTCTCACTCGTAGCTGAATGATTTGTTCAACTATAAGAAACTGAGGCTTGAAACAGTTGATTTTATTAGACAGATAATGTTCTGTAAGGACATTTATGGGATACAGGTCTGTTCAACTTTATACAGTGGTGATCTAGGAAAACAAAAAAAGGATGCTTAGCAGGTAAGATGGATTGCCACTAACAGCAGGGCTAAGTAATGCTAGCATGCTGGCTACAAAGAGTTGTACCAGGAACCTCCTGTTCTGGAGTGACAGATCAGCCACTTGGCAAATGAGAGTTAGTGTACACTGTGCAGTCATTGCCCAGGCAGTCATTAACAGTGCCCGGTTTTGGGGGAAAAAATATAGTTTATTGGGATCTTGACACAGGGTAACACACAAGCCATCAAGTTTCCCAAGCAGGATGACTGGTTGCTGTCTGGCTGGTTATGGAAGTCTATGTGCAAGTGCTGTCTTTGGCTGGATCGAATGAGACTCCCTGAACTGCTGTTTAGCTCAGTTTTAGCAATACAGCTAGTTCATGGTCCTGTATGACTGCCAGAGAGTATGAATGATCCATTGCTGCTGATTATCTTGATTTATGTGCAAAATAGCTCCTATCTTAACTGTGTACAAAACCACTCTCCTATATTACTATTTCTGCATCTACAGGAACAATTTATACAGTGTATTTTTAATTCTTTGTACTATCTGGTGAGCTCTGGAGCAGGAACAGCCCAGCCCATTGCTAGAAGGGGCCAGATTTTCCATGCAAGTTGTTAATTGACTTATTAAAACACAAAAATTGATCTGTGCAAAGTGGGAGCTGTCTGCAGGACTCTTCAAGATAGTCCAAAATTCCCAGCTGGAGCACTCCTACACCAATTAGTCAAATACTTAACTGCATAGGCAGCTTGTTTTCAGTCAATCACCTTATTTCATATTGGTCCGTTATCTCATCTAGGCAGGTGGCTAGCTGGGGAGTAGCTAGATCACCCAGGGAATTAATAGCTAAGCGTGGTGGGTGCTGCACACAGGCGCAGCTGTGCTACCCAACTGCACTGCAATTATACCCATAGGAATAGTTTGAATTTCATGCTTGTGATTTAAGTTCTGTAGCTCTTGCCATGAAGTCTAACATATGAGAGAAAACAATCTTAGCTTGGAGTCTGCATGCCTTACCAACTCAGAAAATTACTTGACTTCGTTTTTAAGGTGATGTAAGCGCTGAGACTGTGAGGCACTGAGGCTGGGGGTGCCAGAAAAGAAAACCTTACAAGCCAGGAGTATACCTTAGAAGAGAGGAGGCATGTTATAGGGGTGCCTGGCCCTGCAAAAGGCTGCCACCTGCTCCAGTGCAGTGGCAGTGGGTGCCGGTGTTCCAAGTGAGAGAGAGACCTTCTCTTCCTGCCCCTCAAGCTCTGGTCATGGGCATTTGTCAGACTGCTTGTTGTTTAAAGGCTCATTAAGGATACAAGTTCCAACTCTAGGTCAGCGCCATCTAAGAGTGCCTCAGGGGACAGGACACATCAGCATGGCAGGGAATATTCTGGTGATTTCTTCTAATAAAATTGGAAGTTGTCCATGTGGGCTTCATATGCAGAGTTACTTGGTAAGATGAAGTAGCTTGGTTACAGTTTAACAAAGTAGAAGCAAGCTGAGTAATGGGGGAGTTTTCTCTTGTACTAGGCACGCATGGAACGTGATGCACCAGCTGGAAATTGAAACATGACAAGTTCAAATTTAGATAAGGTCTACATTTTTAACAATGGAAGTAATCAACCTTGGAAGCAATGTACAAGATATGTATGTATGCACACACACAAATATGCAAGAAGATAGTATTTTGGTTGAAAGTCTGTCTATCAAGATTGGAGACCTTTCTAAAAAGCATGTTCCATTTTGACTACAAGTTGTTAAAGCTTGGTACAGGATTTTTTCCCTTTTGTGGTTTGTTTTGTGTTGAACTTTAGGCAGTGTTTTTATACATGTCTTTTGACATTAAAAATGTGAATGCTTGATGTTAGGCTGAACAGGGTCCTATCTGTGTCATGTTTTTAGAGATGTTAAAAGAAGTATGTGTATTAGGGTTGCCCCTGACAGTCTTGCAGCTATGTGCTTTTCTGCCCTCCAGATGTTACAGATTGGTGTGAAAGGGAGGATCTGCTATACTGTTGAGGAATTAGTTCTTTCCAGTAACCACTTCAGTCTTTTGCAAAGATGTCTTTTTTTGAAAGTAACTTTTAATGTCTGTATAGGAAATGATGTCCCGTGGTCTAGGCTGTAATAAGTTAATTGTATCTCTTTTCAAAACAAAATCATTGTTTTCTCTCATTTTCTGTCTCAGTTCTGTGCGCAAGTGCATCTCAGTCTTCAGGATGAGGGAAGTTTATAATTAATAGTACCCATGGGACTAAAGAGCCTTCTTCCTTCTCAACACTTCCTCTCTAGAAGGCTACTGATTCTGCTTGCTGTTTCAGACAGATTATTAGTCAAGTTCTGTTCTCAGAGTAGTACCAAAGTTAAGTTTTACAGCCCCTGCCAGTGTTTTAAATAATGTTTGTACTTCTTTTATATATTAATGCGTCATTTTTCCTGAACACGTAACTGGCTAAATTGAACCCATTTATTGTAACATTTTTGTTGCTTCTTTGAAAGTGTGTAAAAGAACAGATATCTAACAGGATGTAAAATACTCCTTTTTATAGAAAATGAAAGGTGCTAAACATATGTTTCTGTTTTTACAGGCTAAAGCCTATCTAAAGATAGCTATGGAAATAGTAAGACGACTACCAGTACCTCCTGCTTGAAGTGTTTATCACTGAAACTTAGCAAAAAAGCATATCTTTTGGTGTGACCAGTCTAGAAGAGTCCTGCTACCTAATAATGTGGATGCCATATTTTAGTTCTAAGAACTTTTTTGGGAATTAATTTACCAGAGGTTAAGTTGCTATGGTGATATTTACTGTTTTTCAAATCATTGTTTGGGCATGTCCAAAAGGATTAAAATGTGCAAAATATGATAGACAGTATTCAACTGCTGGATTGTAACATCATCAAGCAAGACGAGATGAAGTACATTTTTCACGTGTCCTGTTTTAAGGTCAAGAATGAAAAACAGCTACTCCAGCCAACCAGAATGATAAGAGGAATGCGAAGGCATAATTCCTGCTTAAAAAATGGCATTTGTAATACTTCAATTTTTGTCAAGTTGGGTTCAGCTTTTTACTGGGTTAACTACCAAGCTGACCTTAAGCTCTGCAAAATTTGAAGAAGCAAATGCAGTTACATAACTGCAATATTTCTGTGTGTTCATCTTTAAAGAGAATTAAAAAAAAAAATCCATGTATACTCTGAAGAGTTCTTGTTGTGGATCTTAAGCAAATTCATCCATTATCCAATAATGCTTGATCATGAGTCAATTCAAGTTTAGTGGAGAACGGATTTCATGACCCTGAGGCTTATTTCTTGACTGCTTTGCATTATAATGGACCCAGCCAGAAGACTGGTAACCAAGGTCTTCACTGAAAGCCGTATGTTGTGCCTGAGCTCAGTTTGCTAGGGGATGCAAATGATCAAGATGAATTAAATTTATGATTGCATATTCCTGTCATAGTGCAGCAACTTGGAATGTGAATGTAAAGATATTTTTGAAGTAAAGAAAAATGTGGTCTTCAAACTGCGTGGCCTCCTGGTTTGTTTTTTTTTTTTTTTTTCATTGCCTTATATTTCTTCAATCTTTATTTTTGTGTTAGTGTGTGGAAGTGGAAGAACATGCCTTCAGGGAATGAGTTTCCATTTACAATTAAGTGTTTGAGTTGACATTTAGGCTTTTTGATTTACATAATCAAGAATGGGTATCTTAAGCACACAGCTTAACCGTACCACACTGGGAATTTAACTGTACTAGGGAGTTCTGCTGTTGACCTCTGTGGGATCAAGATTTTCCCTGTAGTTCAATTATTTGTTCATAATTTTGGATATAGTTGCTTTTTCTTATTGAAGTGATACAACATAAAAAGGTGATATACCTTTACATTAAAAATATTTAAGTAATATTTACCCAAAATTTACACGGGAAAGATGGATATAAATTATGGATTGAATTTCAAGCTTAGGTGATTTTGTAAGCAGGTAAATTATACAGTCCAAACCTGTTGATTTTTTGCGTCAAGTCAATCTGTGAACCTTCTCCCTGCACCCTTCCCATGAGATCTCATATCAATGTTTGGCTTTTTCAGTAGCATGTTATCCCATGCCTGTAGAATTGACGTGGATATTCACTTCCTTTCAGTTTTCTGATATATTTTACAAAAATTAAAGCTGGTTTAGTATTCTGTGCTTTCATATTTTATTGATAACTTACCTGGGTTTTTAATTGTTTTATATCTACACATATTATTTATTCACTTCTGTTTTATATACTGTAATTGCTTATATGTGTATCTAAGTAAATCTAAGTGGTGGTTTTGGCATAGTATAATGACAAATTTCAGTGGAAAAAACGGGATACCTGTCTGTTTTATTAAAAGGCTGTGATACCTTTTGAGCATTGGTATTTATTATTTTTGTTCTCTTAAGTTTCTGAATCATTCTCTGACACCTAGGTCATGTTCAGGCTGGGTGAACAATCAGTATACAGATACATGGTTGGTTGTTTTCCCTTTCTTTTTTTTCTCATTATTTCTTGGGTTAGTTGAGGGATGAAATTTGCTTTCAAATGTCCTTTTATTTTTACTCCTTTTAACATTTTTTTCCTTTTAATTAAGTACTGCAGTTTTGCTCTGCTGAATCTTTCAGCTGCAGAACTGTTTTGAATGCCTTTGTCAGGAAGTGGTTATAATGATTAAATATTTTTTTCTAAGCCAATCTGAGAATTCATATGTAATTAACATTGTTGTGGAAGGATTGCAGTGTTGTTGGTGAATCCTGATTTATTGATTAAAAATTGTCAGTAAGTAAAAAAACCCACATAATTGCACAGAATAGATAGGACACTTCAGCATTCAAGGATAGCAATGGTCAACGCAATTTAAAATGAGAACACATTTGCTTTACTTTCCTTATTCTCAGGGGTGAAAAAGTATGTTTCCCAGCCCGTCCCCCGCAAAGGAAATGAAGGGCATCGACACAGTGTTATTGCTACTTAATGTTATAGAAATACATTCTTTTTTTATTATTATTATACAGTACACTGCTAAATACATATTAATGAATTCTAGCCAACATACTAGGTTTGAAATCAAATCACAGTTCATAAAATCACTGGTACAAGTTAGTGGATTGGGGTGGTGGTGGTTGGATCAGTGGGAGGTTGAGCAGGAGACAGTGGCATTTAACCATAGTTTATAAATATAGATTATAGACTTGACACACAGTGTTGTTTGCTTTTGTCAGCTCCAGTATTTTACTTTCATCTCTGTGATATTTCCTCGTGTACTAGTACATTTTTTCTAAAAATGCTAATCCTAACAGTAGGACCTGGCTTTCCTGAGCTCTAGGGGTAGATGCTCTTTGCTTGGGAGCAGCGGAGACTTACTGCAAAATTACTGTGATCATGGGTTACCAGCACAGATTTATTAAAGCCTGTAGCACTGTAAGCTGCAGATAACGCACTGCAAAATCCCACAGAGGAAGAGAAAGAATGAGGAAGGCTTGTGAGGCATGGGGCCAAGCAGGCAGGAGTGGGGACAGAGGCCAGCATCAGTCCCAGCTTGCCTCCTCTGTAGGTTAAGAGCAAGATTCCCAGGATCACCTCACGTCACTGTCAGTTATTTTCACTTTCATGACATAGCCCTTTGTCTAGTGAATCCAGTTCTTGTGCTTGCAGACAATTCCTGTTGTTGCTTGGATGAGGAGCATATGGGCTGGGTCTTAACACAGTGGATTTCCTGGCTTTCAGAAGTATTGGTTTTGATGAAAATGAAACTGAAGGAGGGTATAGAATTGTTTGCATCAGTGAAGTGTTTTGTGATAAAATCTTTACTGCTGTGTTCACATCATTGTGAACTGTTTAGCCTTCAAGACAGCGGTTTATGCAATCTTTCAGATGTTACATTCCGCACAACAACAAAATTTTTAATTGTTATTTGAAGGTAAGAGAAGAAAATAGTTTGCAAATAGTTTTGCTCTACTAGTTCGAGTTTAAACTACAACTGGTTTTAGTTGAGCTGGTGGTCATGGTGATGAAATAACAATGTAGAGAAAAAACTCCAGAAGCAGGTTATCTTCAATATATTAACAAACGGCTGTAATCCTGAACTTCCTTCAAATTAGTTGGACTCACTTGGATCCAGTGCAGCAGGTGAAGATATGAGAGACCTATTTTTCCCTTAGTAACTATATGTTTTTCATCTAGACCTACTCAAACTCCCTGTTGGGTCTTTGCTGCTTCTGATGCAGTTAGTGCTGATTAGAGCAGGCTTTGGTCCAAGGCAGGTGCTGCTTACTGGTTTGTTGGTGAACTTCGTTTAGGCTATTATTTGGCCTCCTAATGTGAACCAAATGCTGCAAGCAACGGGGAAAACAGGGAGTAAAGAAGGGGCGAATCTTATGCCAGTGGGAATATCACCAGATTCCCAGAGACCCTGCTGTAATAATATTGGGTTTGCAGGTGCAAGAATATCTGTGGGAGAATAACAGCAGGAGAGCAACAAGAAAGGAAAACCCTTCTGTCGCTTAGGTGAAAGATTAAAGAGCTGTGAGAGACTCTGCCGATTACAGAATTGATTTGCAAAGGTGAAGGCACCGAAGATGCTGTGGGACAATATGAAGGGGATTTTGGCGTTTGTCTATGCAAAGCTTCTGTCAGAGTATCCCCAACCTCAAGGCTGGCATGTGAGCTCTGTACCCAGGCACCCAAGTGGCAGGCACTGCTCCTGTCCTGCCAGATACCACTGTTGGGGATAGATCTCCATGCTTACTTTTCCACAGAGTTGGTAGTACTTACCCAAGGTGTGAGAAACTTGTTTTACTTCCAGCTTTGGCTGAGAAGATTCAAGTCGATAGCCCCTAAACTTAGAAGAAGTCGTCTGCCACCTGGCTTAGTCTTTCCATTGAGGAGCATTCATCAGTTCTTCTGATAAAGCTGTATCATTTTTGGAAAAAATAACGAACATAGTCCTAATCGCAGCTAATTACTGTTAGCCTAATGACTTTATCTGGACTTTGATCCTTGCTCCCAGCTGTATTGATGACTTTTATCTAAGAAGTCTGAGAATAAAATGATCAGTTCTTAGGACAATGTCTGGCATTTTAGCTGCTTACAGACTTTTGAGAAGAGATTCTGGGGTTCTGCTTTTGCATTGTTACATGGATGTCATTTTAGTTTCTCACAGCCATATCTAGGCCTGTATTGTTGTTGTCATTTTTATTTAATAGGCATGCTTCTTGGCAGAGATGGTTAGGGGGAAAGGATCCTGCTTAAGAATGCTTGACAATAAGATGAATCTGAATTGCTGATTTAATTTCAGAATTGACTTATAATGGCAGGAGTTACAATGGTGATTATGTTTTGTTTTGGCAGCATAGCAGCCAAAGCACTGGTATGTCAGCCGCATATCACAAAAACACAGCAAAAGAAAAAATTCATTCCAAAAGTTGTTTTCAGCCTAAATAGAAGTCTTACCATTTTTCTGTGGGCTCTGTTTTACATTATAAAGATATTAAGTCTGCAGAAAAGGTATATTTAAAGGTCTGTATTTTTCCATTATCTTCACATATTCTAGGAGGGTTTTGTTTTTTTATCCCTGGCAGGAAGAGTACAGGCACAGCTTTTCATTCCTTATGCACCTATTTCTGTCAGTTTGTCCATTTGTATGGGTCTGAATCTGAACACCCACTGTAATCAGGGAAAATAAACGGCTTCTCAGGAGTACGTGAGTCTTCGAACAAGCTAGTGGGGGGAAGAACATCTGTTGTCTTTTAACATTGTTTCGAGGGCTTAACGATTTATTTGAAGTCTTTTCACTCATACCACTGGGATTGTCTGAAACTTCTGTTATTTCCTGTGGTCCAGAGGTTTTTCTCTTTTCTATGAGAGAAAGGCAGGAGACTCCCCACACTCACCTCCCCCATATATGCTTCCTGTTACTAAAGAAGGCCTGTTTGAAAAATACAGACTTCTGGTTACTTTTTCTGGAAAGTGTTAGCTTATTCATAATGATTTTCTAATGCTGCTCATGAGGACCTTTTCCTTTTTTACTTTGAGAGATATTTTTTTTCCCAAACGCGTATTGAAGAAATACTATGATGTATTTTTAAAGCCCAGTTTGGCTGCACGTTTGGGAGAAACAGGGTGAGAAACACTTATTATGCCACGCCCATGTTCTGTAGATTTAATGTTGGCATGTTCATTCATCCAGTGTGTACATGTTGCAGATATTTTCACATCTCATTGAGGGAAACTGTTAAAACGAACAAAAGTTCAGGAGACTGAACATTTTCCTGCTCCCCAGTAGCGTTTTGAGGGTGGTGTGAGATCTGCCTGTAGGCTGGTCAGGCAGGCCAGGATGAGTTTACATGTTGTTTTATCTGCTGAATCAGGAAGTTTCTACATGCCTCTTTTCAGAAGAATTTCCATATAAACAGGCTTTTGTCTGTGATACCTTGAGGCCTCTAATTAATTACATTGCGCATGGAGTCGGGAGGGATTGGGTTCACACTCCCCACTTCCTCCAGCAGGATAATAAGACCCAGCAGCTATTTTGGAGAGTTACTTTTTGAAACAAGTGTTAAAAGGCTGGGAAAATGTGCCTCGTAAGCATCTAGGCTTTGAAAAGTTAGTCTAATAAACCCACGTTTATTCGTGAGTGCCAGCACTACTGGCATCTCTTTCGTAATGCCTTAATATCCTAAGCTTTTAGAAAGCCTGTGAAATTGTTGCTTGTTTGCACCTTTTTACATATGCATGTTTTACAAATGCATTTCTTACTAACACAGACACTGCTGCTTCACTTTGGATTTAATTTCTCTGCAGTATAAATAAACCCCTTTTTTGTAAAGCAGTTTTCCTTGACTGTTGGTAATGCTTCTAGAAAGTTACTTCTCTAGAAGAAGAAATGGCAGGGCTGTTTGATGCTGAATGCCTTCTTCCCTGTTGGGTTGATAAAGGAAATTGTAGTCACTGTCTTGGTGAATGTTGTTGATTTTGTTACTCCGATGGGAAATATATCTTTACTAATACAAAATGAACCTGCTGATAAAATGCCTTTTAGTTATTAAGTGCCTGTAGGTCATGAACATTGAAAACAGTACACACTAGAGTAATTTATTTAAACAAGTCCCATATATATACTTCTTAAGTACAGTTTTTAAGAAAGTAGTAGTGGTGAAGACTTAGAATCATAGAATAGTTAGGGTTGGAAAGGTCCTTAAGATCGTCTAGTTCCACCCCCCGTGCCATGGGCTCATTGTGATTGAAATTGATTGCTTTCCACTGGCTGAAAAAGGTCTGCCATTTTCACAAGGATATGACAAGTGTTATTCACCATCAGTGCCTGTGTACAGAATCCTATATGTTAATCCCCCAGCAATATGGTTTAGTGGTGGTCTTGGCTGTCCTGGGGCAGAGGTTGAACTTGATGATCTTAAAAGTCTTTTCCAACCTAGTTGATTCTATGATCCTATCTGCAGTAGCAGATGACGGGAGGGGAGATGATGTGCTGGTGCTTGCCTGGAATGACCTCATGCCAGGAAGCAACAGGAGTTTGTTTGGCACAGCAAAAATACAAATACAGTTACATTTTCAGTGAAGGCAGATGGGTCAGGGCAAAGCAGGGGATGTCTTACTAGTTTGTAAATGCAACTGCCATATGAAAGGAGATAAAATATACTGTCAGAAATAAAATTGGGAACGTATCTGTCAGAACTGTACTGTAAAGGGAATGTGTGACCTGGGGTGCCTGCCACCCCAGGGATCCCGGTGCTTCAGAGACGTGGGAGAGCAGAATCATCAGATCTCTGCAAACCGTGAGGAATCCTCCTTAGGACACAGTTTCTGCATGTTAGGGAAGCTACTGAAAAATGTACTTACAAGTGATTAGTTGAAAACAGTTGCCATGGAATGTTACTTGACAAATTGGTCAGGCATCAGATGACATGCCATCCCATGGTGGTGATTTATTAAAGTTAGTATTTTAGCTGTCTTTACCACAGCAGCTGAAGTTCAATACAATCGCAAGATATCTGATCACTTCAAAGTAATTTTCCTGACACTTGGGTGGTACCAACAACCAAGGAGTCATTTTGAATACCTTACTGAATTGCTGTACTGGAGCTTAGCGTACAGTATCCTGAAGTTTCATCCTATTCCAGTAATTTTTTTTCTATACAAAGTTTTTGGTGTTTCTTTTTCCAGCACTTCACTACTGTTGGTTGGTCAGATAAATATTTATATCTAGGGGCTCCTAGAAGGAATTTCATGCTTTGAGATAAGGTTATGTAATTTTCTTCAAAGCAAAATGGTGAACTGTGGGGTTGCTCTTTATTTTCTGTTTAGTTTTGAGGAACTACAGTCATCATGAGGTAAAATACCAATTGGACGTCATTTTGGATAGTCAGAGTGGAGCTATTCTAACCAGGCACTAATCGTAGCTTGAGAATGCATACACAAGCAACCTGAAGCTCTGGGGGTTTTTGTATATGAATGTCTTTCTTTAATCTTGTCTCATTGGCAGGGGAACAGTAATGCACTATGGCAGATGAAATGCAAAGGACATTTGAGAAGCACATGAGTTAATTGTCATGGTTAAGAACCACAATAACGTACCTGTGCAACCCAGGATTCTGGCATGTGCGTGTACGGATACTGGAGGACCCAGCAGCTTTCAAACCATGCCACAGAAATTTTTGCCTCCTGGGTGAACTCCAAACTCATTCTGTGATTTGCTATTGAGAAAAGTCACACCCTAAACTATGTCACCGTTGAACCTTTAGACTGTAGGTTCGAATGTCCCCAGCACAGGAAGTGACTCACTGGTTTATTCTTCACATTGCGACATATTCTCCCCAGGAAAACAGGAATCTGTTTACTCCATATTGTACCAGTGTTCCTTATCAGACTGTACAATATCCCTGCTGGGGCTGGCACTCGTCAATATTTGTTAGTAGCTGGTACTGTCTGTAGAAGGACAGTTGCTGTGTGCAATGCTTGGAAACCATGTTCTTGAATTGCACCTGAATGCACCTGGCAGTTGTTAAGGGCTGTGATTGTTGCTTTGATTTACATTCCATTTGAGTAATGGTGTGTTATTTGTAGGCAATGTGTGGCCCTGTAATTCTGAAGTGTTACCATTCACATGCTTTCTTTGTCTCTGTCTACTCTGCTGCAGGCAGTCCTGAAGAGCCCTGTACCCCTGAGACCTTAGAGGAAGTCAGGTCAACGGAGCGATTTGCCTTAGTCGATGAGGAATGGGTTAGAGACCAGTTGAGCAATCTGGACATCCATAAATCCATGGGTCCAGATGGGGTGCACCCGCGGGTGCTGAGGGAACTGGCGGAAGTCATTGCTAGACCACTCTCCATCATCTTTACCAAGTCTTGGGAAACGGGAGAGGTGCCTGAGGACTGGAGGAAAGCAAATGTCACTCCGGTCTTCAAAAAGGGCAAGAAGGAGGACCCGGGTAACTATAGACCGGTCAGCCTCACCTCCATCCCTGGGAAAGTGATGGAACACCTTATCCTCGGTGCCATCTTAAGGCATATCAAGGATAAGAGGGTTATGAGGGGCAGTCAACATGGCTTCACCAAGGGGAAATCATGTTTGACTAATCTCTTAGCCTTTTATGAGGAAATAACACGGTGGATGGGTGATGGCAGAGCGGTGGATGTGGTCTACCTTGACTTCAACAAAGCATTTGACACAGTCTCCCACAGCATCCTCACAGCTAAATTGAGGAAGTGTGGTGTGGATGATCAGGCAGTGAGGTGGACTGCGAACTGGCTGAAGGAGAGAAGCCGGAGAGTTGTAGTCTGTGGGGCGGTGTCTAGTTGGAGGCCTGTATCTAGTGGAGTGCCTCAAGGGTCAGTGCTGGGACCAGTATTATTTAATAAATTCATCAACGATTTAGATGAGGGAATTGAGTGTACTATCAGCAAGTTTGCTGATGACACTAAGCTGGGAGGAGTGGCTGACACGCCAGAAGGCAGTGCTGCCATCCAGCGAGACCTGGACAGGCTGGAGAGTTGGGCAGGGAATGACTTGATGAAATATAACAAGGGAAAGTGTAGAGTTCTGCATCTGGGCAGGAACAACCCCAGGTTCCAGTATAGGTTGGGGAATGACCTGTTAGAGAGCAGTGTAGGGGAGAGGGACCTGGGGGTCCTAGTGGACGACAGGATGACCATGAGCCAACACTGTGCCCTTGTGGCTAAGAAGGCCAATGGCATCCTGGGGTGTATTAGAAGGAGGGTGGTTAGTAGGTCGAGAGAGGTCCTCCTTCCCCTCTACTCTGCCCTGGTGAGACCGCATCTGGAATATTGTGTCCAGTTCTGGGCCCCTCAGTTCAAGAAGGACAGGGACCTGATGGAGAGAGTCCAGCACAGGGCAACGAAGATGATTAAGGGAGTGGAGCATCTCCCTTATGAGGAAAGACTGAGGGAGCTGGGTCTTTAGAGAAGAGGAGACTGAGGGGTGACCTTATAAGTGTCTATAAATATATAAAGGGGGAGTGTCACGAGGATGGAGCCAGGCTCTACTCAGTGGCAAACAATGATAGGACAAGGGGTAATGGGTACAAACTGGAACCCAAGAGGTTCCACTTAAACTTGAGAAGAAACTTCTTCTCAGTGAGGGTGACGGAACACTGGAACAGGCTGCCCAGGGAGGTTGTGGAGTCTCCTTCCCTGGAGACATTCAAAACCCGCCTGGACACATTCCTGTGTAACATTATCTAGGTGTTCCTGCTCCTGCAGGGGGATTGGACTAGATGGTCTTTTGAGGTCCCTTCCAATCTCTAGCATACTGTGATACTGTGATACAAGATGAAATCCTGCACTGAGAATGACTGTAACAGTGACACCCTACCCTTGTAACTTCACTCTGGGAAGAGCTTTGCATGGGCAATAGGAGAGTGTGGCAGAGCGGGCCACTTTCCTCTTTGCCACAAAGGACATATTTGGGCCTGCTGGGACACAGAGATAACTGAGGGTCAGTAAAATGGTATGAGGAAATAGCTTTCCACGTTACATATGAGACTGGTAAGGAAGGAGACTTGGAGGGAAGCTGTTTATGGTCATAATTTCTTATGGGACATAAGAAATGTGTATTTCTTATAACTCCTGCTCTCTAGCTTAGTGCTACTAAGATATAAAATATCTGCGCAGAAGTGGTCAACCTAAAATGCAAAGGGTATCATTTGTTGTTCGCATTGTAGCATCTCAAAGGTTAAGAAGTTTGCCTGCGTCCCAAAGCCAAGCTCTAAGGGTAGAGATCTCTCTGCAAATTAGAAATAGAGACTAATCCCTCATTGTAAAAAACAATTAATTTCATTCCTGTGATGTGTTGTGGAGAACCAGATCACTCTCTCTCTGTAGGAGGCCAGTTAACAGCTTGACAAGACTGGCAGCAGTGAAGTTTCCTAGCAATGAAAGCCTTGCTCTTCAAAAGGATTATTGCACTTTGATTAAGAACAAGTTATTGGCATTACTGTACACAAACTATTTGATGCAGCTGTTAAAATTGCTGAATGTTGGCCTCCAGGGGTATTGTGCCATGAGACGCCTGAGACTTTAATTTGGCAGGTAGTCCAAAAATCATTGATTGACCTCCGATGTGAAGTGCACAGCTCTGCTTATGCATGGGGCGGGCATGCATTGTGGAAGCTGCACCAATGCATAGTCTGTCCCAGGAAACCTCTGCCTGGCTCATTTCAAGCCGTGCTTCCCCTCAGGGAGTTCTGAGCATTCATTCTCTTTTAGTGAGCTACATTGGAAGATATTCTTATGAAGCAGCAATTCCACAAGAGCAGAAATACTGTCAAAGCTACTTCGTCCTGGAGCTTGTATTAACTGCTCATTATCAGTGTTTGTCATTATGTTTTCTTCAGCTGTTGTTTTGGTGTAAGCAATGTCAAGTGATCTGACAACAGCAGAAAATCACACTGCTCTCAGAGGCTGGATCCAGTTTGAGTGTGTTTCTAGCAGTAAGCAATCACCTACAGACTAGTGTCTTTTTGGGGGGACACCCATTCTGCAAACCAATCCTGATTTCAGCCTAACGGTGCTGTCTGCTGTGTTACAGTGCTGGTACTGTTGGCTTGCCAGCTTCATGCAAAGCAAGCATGGCGTAGCGCTGCTCTGCGCTGGGCCCTCGGCGACACGCTGGCTCATCGCAGTGTGGTGCAGTGATTCTGACAGTCAGCGCTCACATGGACTGCAGGACATTGTGTACATAAATGTTGGCATCTGTAATGTACACCCTGGACCAACCTCCTTTGTGTTAGAGGGGCTCAGAGCACTAACTTCTCTGGAAAGGTGAATATCAGTCCACTTAATTCACTATGAGGGCTATAAAACAGAGGTGCTTTCCTTAACATTTTCTGGTGTGGGAAATTTTCCCAACCAAGTGACCCCCTGGGAGACAGCTAGGCTGTGGGAATGGGCTGCCAGCCCTGGGGCTCAGTGACAGGCTGAGCAAGGTCCATCTACTAGAACCCATGATGAGGGCACAGCCCGTCCCCCCTAATGCTTCCTAATGGATTTCACCCTTTAGATCTCTGTAGGCTGTAAATCAAATGCAGGCATTACAGATCCCTGTTACTCCCTTTACTTTTACCTCCTTTACCACCTGCCCAGCACTGCCTGCCTGTTCATTTGGGATTGGTGAGGGGAGTGTGTGTCAGGTGAGATCTGCTCGGATGCCACACTGGTGGAAGGGGAAGTTGGACACAGTTTTTAAGAAGGCATGAAGCTCTGCATGCAAAGGTGAGTACTGAGACTACATGGAAATACAGAGATAGCCACAAGTCTGTGTGTGTTTGCAAACTAGCTGCAGGTTTTATTTGAAGAAAAATGTCCTGCAGAAGTGTGGTTTTCACTAGGAGGCAAAGAAGAGGGGAGCAGAAGTGCAGAGTTATGGTCTTATAAGGAAGCTCTCACATGTGTAACTAATGCAGTAATTCTTCAATTTTGAAGTTTGACCTGGCTGCTCTTTTCCAAAGAGAAACATCACATTTTTTTCTCACAATTACTCTGACAGTCACCCTTCCTGCTGTAACTTCCCAAAACAAGGGGATGTTTCCTTTCATAAGTTTAATCTTGCTGCTTCATTCAGGGGTGAAATAACAGCCTTTACTAATCTAAAAGAAAGTAAGTGGCTTGGGGTAGGTTTTTTACCCTCTAGGTTCATTCTGCATTCCGGGCAGCTTGCAAATCACAGATATGTTGAGCTGTTGCAGCATATAGAGTCACTTTTTTAATGTCAGAGTAAAGTCATGGTGCTAAACTCTTCATCAGCTCTGCACAGACAATTTTGCGGTAGAATGAGTACTATTGCCTAGTCCTTGTGCGCCATCAACAAGGTTGTTTCAGTGGCTTAAAAGACTGAAACAACACATGGCTGTTTATCTTGTGAGTATCTAATCATTGATAGGAATAGGATAAAAAAATCGGATTATATTTGTTAGAAACTTGATCAACTGTTTCTTTGCAACTAACCACACAAAACTGCATTTGCAGAGAGGCAGAGACAAGCAAAATAAACACTTTTTGCATAAATTATTTCCCTTAGGAAAGGCACTGGCTTTCATTTCATTGACTTTCCTTTTGCCTTTCATTATTTAAAAAAGCCCTGACCAACCAACCCCAAACCTCCCTGGTTCTCACCTTTTTCTGCTTCCTTTAAATGACTCAGTTATTGAACAGAGAGCATTCAGCTAGGTCTTAGGTACGCGTTCTAAATAGCAGGAAGCTTTGGAGCCAGCAGCAGTATTTGAGTGAAGACTTTCAGAAAGCAGCAGCCCAAGCAGTGTAGTCATTTGAGGTAGATTCTGTTAATTTAGGTCTTTCCCATAAAATACCCTTTTTTCTTGGCTTTATCTTCATGACAGATACCAAGAAACTTACATTCTCTGATAATTTCATATTTAATGCCTACCCATGCAATACATTATAAGAAGCTTTTTTCAGGACATTTATTTATTCTTGTCAAATATATTTTTACATTTTCAAAACAGAATTGGTAATATTAAAGTTTTGGTTTTCAAACTGGAATGAATTGCAACTTATTTAATGAGAATTTTTATTCCAAATTTTAGTACATTTTATACCAGCCCATTGTTAAAATTATTTCTGCAGTTCCTATTATGTGCATGAATTTGAAATGCTATGACAAAAATAAATAGGTGTGCAATTGCTTCAGATCTTTTTCTAAGTATATAATGACAGGATATCTACCACATGTAATTGCTTCTAAATTCAACTACTTGATTGTGACTATGTTTTTGTAATGTTCTCTTCTAAAAGCTTACCATTTATGTTTCAGGATATGCTGTAATTTACATTTATAACATTATTTTGACCCAGCTTATGCTAATATTGAGATTTCAAAAAAGAAAAGGGAGCCAGCCTCCTCCCTCTTTTTAAAGCACAGTTGGTGCAGCTTGGTAAAGTACCACAGCATATACTGAATTAGAGATCTGCCTTGCAGCCTCCGTTCTTCTTGTCCAGTTTTGAGATGACTCGATCAGATGCCCCTGGAGTCTTCCCCCAAGATCTGCACAATATGTGTATTCGTCACAGATGTGAACAGCAGAGGCAAGGAAACTTCTGCCTTGGTAGATGTGTCATCTGAGAAATCCACCCTGTTGTGTTGCTGCAATAAAACACAAGGAGATGGCCCAGATCATAGCTTAGGTTAGGTGGCTGTCTCCAGGAGGAGGAAAATTGGGCTTTAGCCCTATTTTGTAATGTTAAAAAAATACACAATGGAATCATCTCAGTCTCTGATACAGCCACCTTAAATACAGTTTGTACAGCTTTTTATCAATACCTGCATAGGTAGAAGGTGTACTATTTCTACAGAAAATACCCACATACTCAAATCTGGCATACAAAAGAATCCCTGCTCCAGGGACCAAACAGGTCTGAACTAACTGAATACCTGTAAAGAGGTGTAAACCTGTCTCTATGAAAGGATGAAAACCACACTACCAGAACTATTTGGAAGCTTTTTCAGTCCAGATTCCTCTATGCCTGTAATTTCAGCATATGTACAACAACAAGGCATTTGTGTAGCTACTGTATGAGAGTACAATATTTGGTATGTTTATTTATATATTGTGCCTAGTAATGCTCTAAAACCTGTATGCTTTCATAATCCGTTGCATATAGACCTGACTGTAAACATCCATGCTAAATGCCAGCCTATGTCTGGTACGTGCTGCTGTCGCTGCCTGCACCCATGTGTGGCGGAAGGCCCTGATATCCCTCGTGCTCCTCTTTGGTAACCGTGAGTTAGGTTTTGGGGAAAAAAGTACTTCTGAAAGAGCTGTAAGAGATAAGAAATATCTTCTTCGACTGTTATGCTAAAATAACCAAGCAAATGCCAGTCTCCTTTTCCTTTAGGTAGAATCAATGTTCTTTTCTCTCCGCCATCATTATGGTGGTATCCTCCTGTTGGGTTGAATGTGCTTTCTTATATGCCAGAGATAGAAAAAGTTTGTGATTTAATATTGCTTTCACAGAACAATTAAAATACTTGTTATAAATGTTACTACTTATATTGATTCAGTTGTCTAGATATGACTCATGTGAGGATGAAAATGCATTTCATGGAATAAGGGGCTGCCAGGAAATTAGTTTGGAAAATGGTGAGTGGAAATCACTTCTGCAGAGGAGAGGTCATCTTGAGCATGTATGAGCAAATGTTGCCAGATATTCTTTAAGAACACTATGTAACTATCTATCACTTCTATTTTAGCTCTTGGCACAGCCATATTCTAGTATTTTTCCCGTGCAAACAAACATCTAAAAAAGCTTCTGCTTATGCTCATTAGCATAAACACCTTCAACAGCACATTGAAAGTGACTTCTACGTCTGGTTACCTTGTAATTTATTAATAACCTCATGCTGTTTAATAAATGATTTTTTTTTGTAAAAAACATTAAAAATTTATGTTTGAGAGATATTTTTCATTTTTCATTTTAGAGAAGTGAGAAAATAGTTTGGAGTTTGATTTTTTCTCTTTCTGTCTGTTGTAGATATCTACATTTTCTATCAAGATACCAGGTGATGATGCACAAAAGGGAAAACTTTGCAAAGGTCAAGGAAAACATCTTTTCAATACAATGAGACAGTGAAATGCTGAACAGGGAGCCCAGCCCTGGAAGGTCACCACTGACTGTGAATAATTTAAGGAAGCAAAACCAGTACCCAGTTTTGCTTTTTGATTTTGCATTAGAATGATGGCCTTAGCCTGCAACAGGGCAGTCATCCACATTCTTCCTTTTATTTCCTTTTCCGTACTGAGATGTGCTTAGTTAGAGTTTAGGTTTTTACCACTTGGATTTGTATGTCAAGGTTACTTCCTTGTGGCTTGGAGCTTTGATGAGCTAGTTATAACCTCTCTGTTTCCCATATGCTTTTATGCGTATCTCCTTACATGCATGGCATACCTACTAAAGAAATGATAATTGTCAAGCTGGCACAGTCTGTCCATGGCCTCTCAGGGCATCTGGATGTTTGCTGAGTACTGGTTTTTCTGCATAATGTGAATTAACGGAACATTTCAAATCCTGGTCTCTTCTCTGACCTACGGCTTTAAACAGCATTGCAAAGGAAGCATTATTAAACTAGGGATCTGAGTGGGTGATGGAGCTGAAATGTGAGTACTCGGTGTATTTTCACAGAATGGGTCAACTAAAGCTGAGCAAGAAATGAGAAATTACGGGGAAGTGCAAAACAGTTTTAGCCAACTTGGAACCAGATGTTTCAGACACCAGAAAGCTTTCAGACACCTCTCACAGACTTCAGCTGGCACCAGCTGATGCTAAAAAGGGAGAATTCAGTCAATGCTGACCTTTTCTGGCTTTATTTCCAGGAGAGAAAGAGGTCAGAGTGGCTCAAATACAGTCACTGTAAGGTCTTAGAAAAGTTAATATTCTAAAACACGTGTTTTGTATTTCTTGATGTGACCTCCAGTTATAGGCAAATGAAAGTGAAGGTGAGAACAGAAAATCAAGAGCTAATATTGACTCAGAGTAATCCCAAGTTCAGTACTGCCAAAACTGAATTTAAAAGCCATCAGGCTGCGTAAAACTCATGATGTGCTTATGGAGAAGTAAAAAAACCAGCCAGCCAACCAACCAACCAATCATCTAATGAAAAACCTCTTTTTATTTGCCTGCAGTTTTTGAGACTGTACTTGAGACTATATTCATGTTTCTGCAACTGTGGAGACTAGGACATTATTTTGTATTAATGGAAGTCAACATAAACTCACAGAGCTGCAATATGAGGGAAAAAATTAGGACTATTTCAGTGAAATCATGAAAGTTGGTATCATTGCAGGTTGTGGAGATACAGGGCAAAACCCTACTGTTGTTAAATTATTGCTTAGGCACTGACAAAGGATTAGCTTTCCATGGCCCTATTTTAATGCAGCTGCTGTGGTATTAGATGAACAAGGTTGTAGATAGGTCTTATCAGTGAAGGAAATTCTGTGGCAGGAAACAGACAGGGGCTGCAGTGTGGCAAACTATAAATACTTAGTGAATGAAGGTCTTGGACAGATGACTCCATGCAGGAGCTCACCTATCTCCTGAATTAGATGGACCAGAGTGAAAAAATGAGGGACTTCGCTGGATGCAAACATCCTCATTCCCTCTGACATCAGACAAACACAGCAAATTCCTACTGACACTTGAATGAAAGGGCTGGTGAGGACTTTATTCAATAACCTAACTGCTCTGATTTCTGCTCTTTTGAACCAAGAGGTTCCCTATAGATAACACTGAGACTAGTAAGCTGTATCCCTGATGCAGAAGACATCAGGTCAGTTGATTGGGAATCTTCTGGAAAAATAGTGCTGCATCAGTAAGTGGTGACTGAATAAAACCAAGTCTCCACATTTCCATTTCTCTTCCTTCCCTCTCTCTAGCTCCCATCTTCCCCTCCTTCCTACCTTCTTATCCCTTTTGT
Source organism: Pezoporus wallicus (assembly GCF_028554395.1). Lineage (NCBI taxonomy): Eukaryota > Metazoa > Chordata > Aves > Psittaciformes > Psittacidae > Pezoporus > Pezoporus wallicus. The sequence continues at coordinate 8,461,499 of NW_026642292.1, read as the reverse complement.
TCCTCCCCTTACCAGTGCTGCAATCCTGTGCCTATATCATCTCTTAGTTGCAGTACTGCTTCTTGCTAGACTGGTATTAGGTATTTAGAGATCCAGGAAGTAAAACCTGTGCTCACACCAAGGAGTTACTTTACATGGCTTACACATAGCTTCTGTGTCTACCTTTTTTCCTTTTTTTTTTGGTCCATATATATACTTTTTAATTGAAACTTTCTGCAGACAGGCTGTGTTCTCTGCCTTTTGTTTCTCCAGTCCCAGCCCCTGCTTCTGCTGGGCTTGTAAGTAATTTAAACTTACAAAAATTAGATTTTATTATATATTCAATTATGATGAGCTTTTTATTTTCTCTTAGAATCCGTAATGTTGACAGTGCTCCCAATGCCCTCAGATTCAGGTATTGTCTCAAATGTGCATAAGCAACCTGTGAGGTGAAGGGGTGACTGATCCATATGAATTTACTTTTGGGACTTTTTGTTCAGGGTTTTTCTTCATACCTAATGCTGTCCTATCTGTACTTCCTCTCTCTTTCTTCCTTCGTCTGATGAAGGAGTGCTAGCACAAAGAGCTCCTCAGTAGCAACAGCCTTTGCGTGTGGTGAAGGTCAAAGAGGTGAGATATTCCCATCCTGGGTAGAGGGAGAGATGAAAAGAAGGATACACAAGGAAACATACTCACAGCATGAGCATTAATAACTGGTGTCTACTAAACACATAAAAGGTTAGTGATTCAGGCCAAGTAAAACGTCTTGATCATGGTTGCCAAGTGAGTCAGTGTGTTTTCTATATAAATTTAGAGGTATGGCCCAAAATCATTGTTTATAGCAAGTTGCAGTTCTTAAAGCTCACCATCAAGTTCCTGTACTGCTCACACGTATGACAGATGTCCTTTCCACCCTGAGGGCCTAGGGTGACTGACTGTTCTCACAGACTACGGCTGGTTTCCAATTCCATTAGGCTTTGGTGCACCTAGTTTGGACTGTACTTGTCAAAACCAGCCCCTGGGTACTGCTCAGTCATGGTGTCCCCAGGGTTCCTGGAGTGTTTGTAACTATTTAATGAATTGTGAGATAATGGATATTTAAAATACTGAACAATCAGTGACTAAAAATTGCTTTGGGAGCTCAGGAAACCACTTGCCCCGTGCCTGTGACTGCTTCCATCCTCAACTCCCTCACAGGTTGCATCTGGGATAATAGCTCCATGGTGTTTTTAAACAGCTCCACAGCTGTAAGAACAGAGACCCAGAGCTGCACAGAGCAAGGAGAAAGCAGGCACTGCTGTAACGACTTTGGGGCTGAAGTGGGTGTTGAGAGACTGAGTCATGATGCTCCCAGTGGTGGTGGAAACAGTGATGTAGGGAATCATTCTCTCTACAGCTACCTGAAAGAAGGATAGAGAGAGGTGGGCGTCGGTCTTTTCTCCCAAGTAACAAGTGATAGGACATGAGGTAATGGCCTCAGGTTGCACCAGGGAAGGTTTAGGTTGGATATTAGGAAAGATTTCTTCACCAAGGTGGTGCTCAGGCATTGGAACAGGCTGCCCAGGGCAGTGGTGGAATCACCATCCCTAGAAATGTTCAAAAACCATGTAGATGAGGCCCTCAGACACGGTTTAGTGGTGGTCTTGGCAGTCCTGGGGTAATGGTTGGACTTGATGATCTTAAAGGTCTTTTCCAACCTAGTTCATTCTGTGATTCTATGATCTCTTCACTCCAGTGTCCTTTACTAAACCATAATCCACTTTGGAAGCCGATTTCTGTATGCTAATAAAATGGAATTGCATTTCTGAAATGTGTCAATATCAGCACTGTATGCAGATTTTTGTACAGAATTTTATAGTGGAAAAGAAAGAGGGAAGTTCATAGTCTCTTCTACTCTAGTCATCACTGCTCTTAATTAATAAGTCTTTGTTATCTCTAAATTGAATTAATACTGGGAGGTGCTCGCTGTTGTTGCTGAGCTTTACTTAATTGTCCAGACATTTGATTCGGCACTGACTAACCTAGATGCCAAGTCCATATGCCAATACATTCCCCTGCTCTTGGGGGACTATTAGTTAGCAAGCTGCCACTGAATGCGGAACACGTGGGAACTGCTGTGTGGTGTTAATATTCTGGCCCAGCAGACTTGTTCCAGTGCCAGAGTGCTTCACAATGGGACATAATTTTTCAGTGTCACATTCCTTTTCAGGGGACCTTCTTGACACATACAGGCCTTTGTTTTCTTCTCTCTGAAACACCATTAGGTGCTCAGAGGTCCTGGAAGTAAAATCTGCGCTGAGACTTGGGAGTGCTTTACATTGCTTGCACACCACCTCCCATCCCTTCCACTGCTGAGGTAGAAATAGCCATGAAAGCATGTAGTTGTCCCCTTTCTCCCCCTTCCAGTTAGTTTCACAATGGCCTCTGAAATTGTATTTCAGAGGTTTCTACTAGGAGCTGTAGGACTGAAATACAGGTAAAGTAAGATGAAATGAAGAAAACTCCTAATTCTTTAGTTAGGGCAAATGGTATGATTTGGCATGCTAACAGTGTGGTGCCATGAGTGTGATACCCAACACAAAATACAGCACCCTACCTATACTTTACAGGGAGTAACCAAGGGGTTTCTGTCATCCTGACCAGGTATCAACCTGCACATACAGATATGTCAAGCTGTAAGTAAATGCAGTGCACCGTGAGAGGCTTCCTCTGTTTGAGGTGTTACCTTGTTGCAGCTGTGATAGATCAACAATATAAGCAATGTGACATTTGCAGGTGGAGAGAATATCTTTTGGGATATCAGCTCAGGGAGCCCGTCAGGCCCTCAACCCCAACTTTGGCCTTTGGGTTGGAAACAGAAGCTTCAGTATAAACTCAATGTACTAGTACTGCAATACTTCTGTAGAACTGAAGAAACTCAAAAACTAACCCAGCCTTTCCAACTCTACCAGGTAGTCTAATAAAGGTTATTACCTCTGCCTTTAAACTGTACAGGCATTGCATTATGCCTTCTAGGAGCTCCACAATTAAAAGTTGTGGGATAACTTTACTGAAAGGAATGGTACTTCCTAGCATCACCGATCTACTGGCACAATGGACTGTATCGAGTCTGTCACGTTACTTTGAGGCCCCTCATGTGGGAGGACAAAAGCAGAAATATCACCCACCAAGGAGTCAGAGTTGTTCAGCATACTAGAAAGACAAAACTAATGTATTTTATAGGCACTTATCTGGGCTCTCTTCACTGAGAACCCACTGCTTTTCAGGCTGCAGTGGGTTCAAGGATAACAGCAGGCTCCCCAGGGTCCTTGGTTATTGTTGGGTAAATCCAGCTCTAGATCTTTATAAAAAGCATAGAGCAAACAAATATGAAATAATAAAGTGAAAGGTGAGAACAGGGCATTGTATTGAATCATGCGATCGATCATAATTTCTGCTTTCTTTTGTCTATTCTAAGGACAATATTGTTAGCTCTCTCTCCCTGTCTATATGTTGCTATAACATTGCCAAGCTTTGCTTACCTTTTTATGGGACTCTAACGCAGGAGCTTCTCTTCTTTCCAGTATTTGTACTCATCTTTATTTTGTTCCTCACTTGCTGAGGATGGAGCAGCACCCACTGTTGGTGCTGTGCTCTGGTCAGGCAGAAGGAGGTCTGTCAAAACCAAAAAGGGGGTACATTCCTTTCCTTTCTGGGGGGTTCAGCAGCATATTGAGGCTTGGGCTTCAGAATTGGACTTGGTATTTTAAAACTAAGCAGAGTGCATAGTCCTCTCACAGTCCACGGCCGATTGCACATTGTTCTCTTAGCAGTTCATTAGTCTGACATTTCACTTGCTTTCAGTTTTGAAAGGAGATTTCTGCATCCCCATCCGGCTAGGGAAGCCCCAGAAACAGGCTTAGTTGGAAACTTCTGGACAGACCTTTTGCTCTTGAAAAATGCTTATTCATTGAAACTGACTTGTGTCATACATTGATTTGGATTTTTTTTTTCACTTGCTTTTTGGTGTAGATTATACTAGTGTATAACCCTGATTTCAGTTGGTACGAAATGAAATGCAGAATAAAAAGAAAACCATGAAAACAAGAATGAGATGTTTTGCTGTGGAATTTTTAATGCTGGTTTGTGGGACATTCCAGCTTTTTCAGTCCACTCTGGAATTAAACTGTTTTTGCAACATCATCCGTTCATGAGAGAAGCATTTTGAAATTCTACCAGTGCTGTGACCTGATCTGCGTTGCTCATCCTCCTCTTCCCACCTGGCAGTGCTGCGCAACTTGAGCTGTGGTCAGTGGTGTGACCTGTTGGGAACCATTCAGAAGGTTGTCTAAGTATCGGTCTGGAGAAGAGTGTGGCAGCAGCAAGCAACTTCTGCTGTGGACAGGCAGGAAGTATGTGGAAGGAAAGCGGAGGAGCTTGCTGACTGCAGTCCTGGGTTTGGAAAGTCTGAGGGGAGAGCTTCAGTAACTTTATTATGTATACACGGCAGTGTCCTCTGCAGAAAGGAGACAAAGAGAGTCCCTAGGAAAAGAAAGCAGAAGAGGGGGAAGGAAATATAAAGAAGGAAAAGTGTTGATCAAGTTTTCGACAAAAGAAAAACAGCAATATTGTGGAAAACTTTCTAAGAGGAAGAAAAGAAGAGAACGATTCTGATCAAGTGAAGGTGCACAGGGTGACTCAGTGCTGCCTTAAACATGCTGATAGAAAAGACAGGATGGCTGTGACTGAGAGACTACAGAAAATGAAATTCTAGAGAAGGTGGGGGAAAAAATGGGAAGTGGAAAATCAAGTGAAGACAAACCCAAAGAACACGGTGAGATTCCTTTCCTAGTAATTTTGTGGAAACAAACAGTGGTTCTGGGTATGGGGAGCTATTTTCTGTGTATTGAGAGAACGATAAGTACCCTGACTTCTGCTACATTTTCCTGCCCACTTGAGAGGCATGCTTCTGCCCTAAAGTCTGATAACAGGAACAGGTTGTGCCATGAAATTCCATGAGCTTTAATTTCTCTGGCCACCATGGATGTCACAGAGCAGGAGTATCATGCAACTGCTCTTTAATTATATGATTAGTTAATAGGGTTTCCTATTAAACACCATGTAACTACATGGAGATTACCATGTAATTACCTTCAGTAGATCCAAACCTAATTAGCATATAACCTGTATTCTTGCCTTGTGGTTCAGCAGGCTATAATCTTGTAATGATATGGTACTCACTGTGTTCTTAGCCTGGTATTACACACTAATTTCCAAGCAGTTAAATGCACAGTAGCTTTCATACAAGAAGTATTTGTGCCCTGTTAACAGTTGTCCTATAAACTTGTGTCCCTGTTGGCTTTGACAATGACTTAAGCCAATTACGTTTTCAAATTGCCTTTGCAAAATGCTTTTGCTCTACCCCTTGCTTGCTGCCATGCTGTAAACTCAGCTGGATGTGAACTGTAAAAACAATCGAGATAGGCGACTTGATTAGCTCCGTTCATTTGCTCAAATCTAGTGCAAAATGTACGCGCCCATGTTCTTGATGTTTACTGTTCGTTTGTGGGAAGCAGTGAGTTCTGGGTAGCAAATGCTGCAGGTAATGCACCACTTCAATGATCATAATAAAATTATGTGTGCTTTAAAGATAAGATACTTTTAGTGGAGGTAAACTCTTTCAGTGTGTTGCTTCTCTTTTAAAATTCAGCAGCAATAATAGGGAGCAAAGCTGGCTTGTGTGATAAACAGGGGTTGTATCTTTCAGTAGATGAATAAAAGTATTTTTAAAATATTTGCTTTATGTTTTGGCATGTAGAAGAGCAAATGAACTGTGTTCATTCTGCAGTGCATTCTTTGCCATTCAGTTTCTAATGAAGGGCTGCATCACACTTCTCAGCTGGGATAGGACAGGAAAAGGACCACTATAAATATAAGTGGGTTGATTTTTCTGGCTGTGTTGTTTTTTCCTTTCTTTCTTTTCCTTCATTTTGCTCACTCCTTGCCTTTGCAGTGGTTTTCCCTGGCAGACTAGAACTACAAAACATTTTTTCTTGGCTGAGAGCTGAGCAAACCAAACTCGGATGTTGCAGTACTTGGTGTGTGTAAGTCACAAAATTTCACTTTCTATGGGCTGTAAATCTGTGTCACTTTATACAGGAATGGTGCGAGCTACAATTGTTCCTCCTTCAGCTTGGAGACTTACCCAGTAATTTGCCACTAAAATGCATCGTGTTTTTTCAGGGATTGTCTCTAAGCTACAATAATAATTCCTGCACTGATAATTTTTACTGTGCCTAGCATGTGATTTCAGAAGCTAATGCCAGTTATTAGGATGTCAGTATGTACCTTGTCAGTGGCTTTTTGCAATAGCTGTCCACCCCGTCAGCCTTCCTGGCTGATGCCTATAAAGACTGTTTGGTCATTCAGACAACAGCAACATTTTCATTGGATCACTTAAAAATATTCAAATTCGTAATGTGGAAGGTTGTCCTTGCTGTTTTTACTGTACGTATTGTTTGCAAGCAGGAGTCAGATGTAACCACAACAAAGCAATGCCCCAAGTTCTGTCACCTGCAGGTGCAGCAAATGCACTTCACATTCCCACGTTCAGCTGGGCCATAAAAATATTCAGCAGGAGCAGAGCTGGGCAGAGACCCACAGATCTCTGCAGGTCTCCCTACCTAGTCCCTGTGTGCTTCACTTCAACAGTGACATTCTGCTGCTTCTGAGTGTGTAAGGTTTTTTCTCAGCCAGTTCTGCACCAGTCTTTGAATAGTTTCATCTAAACTGTATTTCCCCAGCTTGTTTGTGCTAGGCAATGTCATGTGAGACCATGCCAAAAGCCTTACTAAGTCAAGATACATGACATGCACTTACTCTTTTCTATCTTTCTGTCTTATGTGTCTGCTGCTTTGTCAGAGAAGGAAATTACAATAGTTTGACATGGCTTGTTCTTGGCAAATCCATTATTGGCTTTTACTCATCTCTCCCTCTCTCTATTTTCTAAGTTCTTTTAAGTAGGTTGTTTATTTGCTCCAGTACTGCTCCTGAAACCGTCTCTGCTTTGGGGTTTGTTTCATAAGTTACATCAGTTAGCTTAATAAAATGCATTACATCTCCCTATTAACTGTTTCTTGGTGTGCATCTCTACAGTATCTAAGCTACAAATCTGTGCTGCCCCTACAGTATCTACATAGACTGGTCTGAAATTTCCTAGGCCCTCCACTCACCTCTTTTAAATAAGAGCATGGTGCTGCCTTTTTCCCTTTTCCTGAACCTCATCATTTGCTATCCATGAGCTCCAAGAGATAACTGCTAATGCTTCTGACACTGCTTCACTGACTTCTTCAAGTATCCCATGATTAAATTAACCTGGTCAGGTGAACTGAAAACACCCAGCTACTCTTTTAAATGTCTTTTCCCTTCTTCTAGGCAGAGGTATTAACCCATGTGTTGTTGGTACTACTGGTGTTAGTGAACTGAGTACAGCTAGATAAATTTGATGCTTTGACATTTACAGATCTGCTGCTGACAGCTTTCTTCCCCTGTGAGCAGCAAACCGATTCTTTTCTTGGTCTTCTTTTTACTAATAACCTATTTATAGAAATACACACTTGTTGCCATGGATGTTTCTTCCTAATTGTATCTCTTTCAGTCCTTTTCTGATTTTGTCCCTGCCTTTATTTTGTTCTTCTGTGACCTAGCTTACACTTTCAAATATGTTTCCTTCTTCTGTTGAGGGCAATGAAAAGCTTATGATGCAGACAGATGAGGAGATAAGCACCAGCTTGTACTTAAGTATTATGAATATTTAATAGATACCTGAGATGCATAAATATGAAACCATGTAGGAATTCAGATGTGCAGGTGGACGCAGGTTCAGCAGAGCTGGAGTTAGAGAAAATCTTCCTGAGCTATGTGTGATCTTTACAGTGAAGTGGTTGGTTTCTGTAGCAGTTAATGTTCAGCTTTGCTGCATGTTGTTACTTGGGATTGATGATGTCATTTATCATTTCAGAGTAGCTCTAGGAACTGACATGAGGCAGCAACACTGGAGAAAATTCTCTTGCCTTACAGGGAAGCTGCGGGATAATCTTGGAGCCATCTTTTATCTTTAGGCTTGTTTGTTTCAGCCTTCATTTTATCTGTAATTTTTCTCTATGTCACATTTCCACTTCTCTCTCCCCATCTACGTGGAGGTGTCAGAAAGCTGTGGAAATCCATGTGGATTTCATGAAATCCATGGGAAAGCCCAGCATGTCACAGGCAAAGGTACCCAATGGCAGGGAGTTAGCAGGTGCTCTTGGCTGCAGTGCCTGTTAGTGGGCTGAGAACAAGCCACTGCCTGTGAGGTTATTGTGGTGGAACTGGGATCACTGGTGAAACTGGGATTCTTATTACCAGAAGGTTGGCAGCTGCATTAATGATAAGGGCTGCTGCAAGAGCTTCCTTGCCGTTTTGTGTGAAATCAGGAGCACAGCAGGACTGCATGTAATGCCTGAGTCTGGGATGCCTATACTAATCTTGGGGAAGCAAATGAAGAGAGGAGCTTTGTCAGTGTAGTCCTGACCTTGTTGCTTCTGTTTATTTGAAATCTCTAAAGGTGACAAACCTGTGGACTCTTTACCATCACAACAAAAAGGATCAGAGTTCCTTTGCCTGTGGATATACTTATGTTCTGATACCTACTTTGAAATAAATGACCTGTAACGAAGCTGGTTTCATCTGGGGTGCCTGACTGAAATCTGGTATCTGATGAGAAGAAGAATACAGGCGGTTGTCCATCTTTGTTTCCTGTCTGGTCTGTGATGTACTAAATAACTTCAGGCACATGTTGTGCAGCTTGTGCTGGCATTGAACCAGAAGAAGCTTTGTGTGTTCACTAATGAGATCAGTGTTGTTGGGAGCAGATTTGGCGTTAACTGTCAAGTTTAGCTATGACGTTTTGTGCTGCCTGCTTTTGTCCTTTGTTCCAGTAATAGGTTTCTGCAGTACACAAAACTGGCTGCCTGGAACCCTTTTTTTTTTTTTTCCCTAAAATGTTAACTTCTCTCATTTTTTGGAGAAATCCTTGTGATTTGAGGTGGTACTGGTCCATCATGGGCAATGAGATGTCTAGACTCTTAAATGCAGAAGTGGGATGAATCTGTGGGATACAAGTTCAAATATGGGAACAGGTGCAGCCTCTCTCTGGGGTAGTAATGAGGATATTATTACATCCTAAAACTGGGTAAAGTTTAATAACAGTGACAGTAAGAATGGTGGAGTTCACCTTTCAGCAGAATATAAAACTGTCAGTGGCATTCAAAGTTTGATTTCTTTAAACTTCCTATTCTCACAAGAGCTCTGGTACTTTACCCTGTTCTGAATGGAGATAGTGAGAGCATCCTGAAAGAGTGATAGCACTCACATTTTACTTAAGGTCTTAACTAGAGCTGTGAAGTGACCTATTGACCATGTACTGGTGATGAAGCTGAAGGAATACCCAGAGTCTGGTTCTCCCTCCCTATATAACAGCTATTTGGCAGTGTCCCTCTTGGACACGTTCATGTGATGATAGATACACTGACGGCAGAATCTGTACTTTCATCCTGGATTAGTTCTGCTCCTGGTTCTCAGACTTCCTTATGGAACCAGGTACCTTGGGTTATCTTCTCCTGAGTGGGGTGCTGTGATCTGAATAACATAGCAATGGTGGGTTCTGAATATTGGTTTTGAATTATCCTGAAGAAAAAGAAAAAAGTTATTTAACATGTTTTAATTTTGTTTGAAATTCTTTATGCATCTGTACTAACCTTGTTCTCTTTCTTAAAATGTGGATTTTAAGGGTACATTTTTTCAATCCATCTCTCTGAATCTCAGTTCTGAACAAAATACAGTTATCTGCCAGCAGCTGTGCATGTAGAACTTTGCTGAGGAGCCAGTCGGCCATTTTCCAAACGTTTTCTTTCTTTTTCAGTGGCTCAGTTGAGACAAAATTACCCTGAGCACCACTGTCTGTTTAAACATAATGGTTATTTTGCCACACTTGGAATAAAAAAGTATAAACTGTTTAGAAACTTCTAATACCCATGTTTTAAAATAATTTTCTGCACTAACTCACTTGAAATGGTCACTCTGCAGATGTTAAAATTGTAGGTGTCAAAATAATCATTTGCTTGTGCTACTCCCTGCAACTCTGTTATGGAAGTATTACTAAATTGTGTCATGTATTTACAAAGCTACAAATTAAAGTGAATATAAATACCAGATTTTGATAAACCTTCCCACTATAAATGTTTTGCTTCTGAAATTACTATAGAAATAAACTTTTCTGGGGGGAAAGGTGATTCCTCACAGAGAAAAGAAAAAAAAGGCCACATGTATTCCAAGTATATAAGATGGTGCATGTATTTTTCCAACCAAAATTGACATAAGACTGTTACAAAATGTACTCTGCCCACTTTGTAGGTATTCATGAACAGTGAAAGCTTCTGCAACAGAAAATGCATTGTTTGTGTACATTCATATTTTATGTTCATATGGCATCAGATTTTACCTCAATCTGCTATCATACAAAGCTATTGCTGAAACAAATAATCTCTATAACCATTATTACATTTTCACATATCTGGCACAATGTTTGAAGCAGTACAGACATCATACAATGCATTTTTCTAACCTGTGTGTCCTGCCAGCCTTTGTCACAGACATTTTTCACAGCCTGGGTATCCCACAGTCATTAGTGTCTCAAACAGAACTCGAGACAATTGTTTCTCTCATTTGAGCAAAATAAATTCAGGTTTTCATTCAACTTGCTAGTTACATGAAACTAGTTAAGTACCATCATTTCTGTCTCTAGGTTTTTGCTTATAAATCTTCCAAGGGTTCTGTCCTTAGACTAATCTCACAGCCATAAAGGCCAGCTTAAAGTTCCTTAATAAATTTGAATCAATATCCTGAGTCTTTGCTGTTTCTGTACTACGCATTTGATAGTAACTAAGATAGTGCCCTTCTGACCATACTGGAGCCTCAATTTCAAGAGGAGACTTGGACTGTTCTCACTTGTGACTCTGCTACATTATATAGCAAGACAGGACAAATGTGCTTAGTATTGGTGACAACCCTTACATAACAAAGCTAAGAAAACTGTCCAGAATTAAATAGAAATCACATTTACATGAAAGCACAGACAAAAGGGAAAATAGTGGTACCATAACAGATCAAAAGAAATACCTTTTAACAAAGGTGCGGTGTGGTTTTGGGACTCAACCAGAATAATTTCCAGGTGCAGAGTTTAGACTAAATTCAAGAAAGGGATTAAACATACAAATGAATTTCAAGCAGAAAACATTGATGATTGAATATGATGAGCAACAGAGTCTTATGATAACAGAGGATTATGTTAAACCTAGAGAACTACGATTAACAGAACATTATATATAAAAGCAAATATTTGTGCTTGTGTATTTGAACCATGTCCTTTTTCTTTACCTTTTGAAAAACTGGGTGCTTACTCTAAGCCAATCTTCTAAACATTCTGTGTAGCATCAGGGAAGAAGGAGAGACAAGAAGCTATTTCCTTGGCATTTTAAAGCTCTAGTTCAGCAATGAGTTCTCTCTTTATCTGCACCAGACCGACACTTCATCAGGTCCAAACAGCAGGAGCTCCACTGCTCATGCAGAGCACGGGTAACTAGTGCCATGAGTGAGTGAGGACGGCTGCATTCAGTACCGCGGGCCAGGGCAGGTACAGAATCAAACTGCGCAAAGCTCCTTCAGGACTGGGACATGAATATGATCTATGGTGATTACTTTTCTAATATCATCTGTGTCTAGACAGATAAGTATGTTCTTGTTAGCTGATGAGTTGTGTTAATGGCATTGGTAGGAATGTGTCTTCAGACAACCATTTGTTTCCTCTGAGAACTGCATTTACGATGTTCCATGAAGGCCGTACACAATTCAGTAGATGCTGAAAAGCCTCTGAATGTTTTTCACAGTCTTGATGTCTTATTCTAAATAGCATGTCATTTACAAGACTCCCAAAGACAGATAGCGTTCCCTGCTAGCTTGCAGTCACTCTGCAATTATATGGAACAGACGTTGAAATGATGATGGTGGCGTCTCACTGCTACATTTTGCTGCTGCTATGATCTAATGTATTTCAGCAACAACCAATTCCCCCTGCATTTTGTATTCATCGGATGTCGACATTAACACACTGTTACTTCTATCAGCTATACTTAGTTTTTTTTGAACTTTAAAAATGGTTTTTAATCTAGAAAAGGTGCCACTATATTGCTGTAACTGTGAAGGTGGAAGTTACCCAAAGCAAAGATAGTATGATAACTTACTATTTAAAAACTTTTTACTTAAAACCTTACTACTTAAAACCTTACCTTGAGTGTTAAGATATGTGTATTGGTCTTTATGGGGCTAAGCGTGCTAGGGCATATTTTGCATGCTGTATGCTTAGCCTGTGTTGTTCTCTGTAAGCATCTGCCTCTGACAAAAACACCCAGCTGATGTGCATTTGACATTTGCAGCTATAAGTGTAGTTTAGTTTATTGGTGTTGGTTTAAAACCACCTGTTGAGGTTCTGCCCTCCCTTGATGAGAATAAAAAAAGGAATGAAAAAGACAGATATAAGCCAGCTTTAGCTCACAGATAGCATCATACTAATGCTACTGAAAAATGGTCTGTGAGGTTCCAGCCTTTCCTAAATATACTGCACCTGCCTGGGGGACACGTGCTTGTTTATTTCACAGCACATCACTTATCCTTAGAGAAGTTCATAGCACATTCTTGTCTCTTTTTTATCTCTGTCATATAAAAGTCTGCCGGGTTGTTTTTTATAATGGAACATGGAGTTCTAGAAAACAAAGGAAATGTATTTGTTTGGTTTTCATCCTCATGGCTATAAATCAAGAAATCAAAGAAGTATTGAAAACGCGTCATATTAAAATGGTGAGTAGAGAGAGTTTTCTGGGTATGGTTTGGGTATTAATATGTGTGAAAGAACCTGAAAAAATATGACTATTTTTGCTCTACCTGTCCATTTATTTCTCTCTATATATCTGGTTTACAAACACCAATGGCTTCAAATTGCAGAGAAAGTTCTTTTCACACTTCCTGCTGGCAGAAGATTTCATTTCTTGTGCATCTCCAAAAATACATAGAAAGTTATGAAAAAAAAAAAGAAATAAGATCTGTATGCAGCAATTACCACCATGTGGGGACTTCCTCTGCATATGCTCAGTGTTTTAAAACTGCATCAGCAATGGAAAACTGTGCACACAGCGTTTATTACTGACCTGCACTAACTCTTCAGTAACCAGGCAAAACTCACCACTGGAATTTTTCCCCTCTTCTAGTTGGTACCAAGGCTGCACCTTTGTGCGCTGTACACAGCTGAAGAATCTTCAAGATCAAAGCCTCATGCCTGAGCACAATCTTGTTTCTGGCATGTCATGCCAGGCCCTTTTCTCTGTGAGCGCTTTGATGCAGCAGCAGCAGTCAGGAAAAATAACAAACCAAGAACAAACCGAGAGAGGAAGGAGGCAATGCAGTGTGTGTTCTTATGTCTCTAGGCTTCTGCAATAAAGCTAATGCGTGCACCCCCCCCGGTTTGAGTAAGTTTCTCTTCATTACAATTGTTTTCCTTAGTTACTGTTCCCATCTGTCATGCCCGGAGACTTTATTCTCACGTTCTTGTATAAACACCAGTGAAAACATAAAGGATTCAGGCTGAGAGCAAGAGGCTGTTTCCAGCCTATCCAGCAGAGACTATTTCCGAGTGGAGGCAGAATGGCACACCCATTGATTCACCCAAACTTGCACCTGGCCATCAGCAAATGGAAGTGTTCTGCATAACATTATGCGACATCACCAACCTGGGAGGTTTGCAAGAACTATGAAAGCACTACGTTTCTCTTCTATGGAACTCTCATTTGCTCAGGAGTGGCTGTTCTCAGTGACTGGTGCTCAGCTCTGAGTCTCCTAAGGGCTCCTTATCTTACTTTGTTCCACCAGAAGAGGCCGTGGTACAATACAGAGCAGCCGTCACACATGAGGCAACTCAGGAGAACCTCTAGGACTTGTGAAAATATGGGCATAATTTCCAAATAGGAAACTATTGCATGCATAGAGGGAAAAAACCCTCATGTCAATACCACGAAACCTCAGTAATGCCAAGAAATATGGGGGGAAAAACAGGGCCACCCTTGAAGTCAGTGAGAGGCAACACAGGAAAGTAGGATGTAGGATGCAGACCATTTCTGTTTGAGAAACAATTTCTGGGGGGAGCCAGACTAAAGCTTTTTCCTTTTTTTCTTCCTGAGTAGGGAATAGAATAGGACTGCGAACACCCTGGCTGACAGTCACATTGAAATAACACATTCCCACATCTTTTCACCTGGAGAAAGTGGCAGTTCTGTCAAGGAAGTCTCCTTGGTTTCCTCTCTAGAGAGGGCATAGAAAGCAACTGCAAAGAGGGGAAGGCTTTTCACTGGAGTCAGGGGATGCTGACTCTAGTGAGAGTCCCTCAGGTCACTTCTGGGAATCTGTGCAGCTGCAGCTGCAGCCAAAGCACCTGAGAAGGTACCACAGTACAGCAGATGAGCACAGTTTCACAACCGTACTGCAGCTTCTGCTCCCAGGCCTACCTCGGGTGTTGCAAGGTGTGTGTTGACAGCTTTCAGCTGCAGACACCTGACCCCAGGTAACAGTGCAGGAGTTCCATGTCTTTGGCATGTCAAGCACATTTTTCTATCCAGCATCTGCAGGTGAGTAGACATTCTTTTAAAACCAGAGGAATAATGGCTTGATATTAAGCAGATTTATGATCTCTTTGTGCCTTCAGCCTTTACCTAGGGGAAAGTCCTATTAAATTTAGTGAAATTTTGCATAAACTGAGATTTTAGGAATGAATAAGAATGTGGATGAAAATTGCTTTTCTGTGCTTATTTACGGTAGCATTCTTTATGTACTAGACAAGCTACAAACACTTAGAGAACATAGTGAGGAGTTCATTCTGTGAACACAAACACTGGATTGCATTTAGAGGGACATACAATAAACTAACCAACTACTCCACTTCAAAGTTGTCTTCTGTACTTGCTTCTACTGGCCTGTCTGTATGGATCAGTCAACCAGTAACCAGTAGGCTGAGAGCCAGCAGCGAATACTGAGATTTTCTTCCTCACTTGAATTGATGCTTTCTTTACCGTATCACAAATTACTGTAAATAGCTGATTTTTTCCAAATTTGCTCAAGCTCACATCTGTCTTACTGTAAATGCATGTTCTTCTTATTGTTTCTTTCGTATCTGTTATTTCTTTAGGTTGTTTGCTGTGATTACTTAAACTATCTGCTTTCAATTAGCTGTCTATGAGCTGATGTCATAAAATACCTATAAGCAGATTTCACTTTTTCTTGGTTTTTGCATAACCCAGAAACCAGCTTGTGACTGGGTGTGTTTCTCTAGCACAGCTGCTTACTTCCATTGTACTACCATCTTCAATTTTATCAGTAAAAATCCTTTTCATTACTCCTTTGCCAGATTAGCAGAAAAATCCCCTTCTGAGCCACAGATCATGTTACTGGGTGTGGGCTGTGCCAAGCTTCTACTTTTGCTTTCATTATATTAATAAGACCTTTGGTTGTCATATCAACAGGAATAAGTGTTGATAACAGGTAAGTAGAGGATGGGTTAAATTCCACAAGTGACTTTTATGTTTGTACTTTTACAGATGCTGGCTGTAGTAATTGCACTTAAGTTCCCTATCTGCTTTCTGCCTTCAATTATTAGCGGAGGTCACCTGTGTTGTAAGGCTGGAATTCACTAAAATAATACAAAACAGATCCAAGCACCCTGCAACCCCTGCAACTGTTATTGTCTCAACTGAAATTTTTCCCCACTCGGACATACCAGTTCTTCAAACACTGACCCACTATCAGGACGTTGTACCTCCATTGGTATTTAGAAAACAAACCCAAAACCCGAAGCAAACAAAACCCCATCATGTGTAGCTCTTAGAAGGTCTGAACCAGAAAGCTGCCACACACACTAAATTCTGTATGAGCTGTCTACACCATGTGATTTTTTAGTGTTAACCATTAGTAAGTCATAGGAAAAGGTTGGCATCCTTGAAGAGATCACATTAACTTAGATGGGTTTATGCTTCTGATTGGAAACCGTGCTAAGGAATTGATTCAAGCCAACCAAATCAGTCCATTTCTGGAAGATTTTTGAACAAAGATCTGCTTACACCCACTCAATATAGATCATGTCTATTCATGTGCCATGAAAATTTAGGGGAGTTTTCTCCACTGTCTTTCATGGAAACAGGCTCAAACATGTTACCCTGCCCACAGTGAAGTCAGCATCAAAACTGGCAGACTCTATGTTCATCACAAGAGCATAATTGTCAACAATTTAACATTTGAGAAAGCTGAACAGAGAAACACTGTGTTCTCTGTTGTTACAAATAATAAAAAGCAATAAAATAAACCAATCTTTTTCTTAGATTATTAATAAAATAAAAAATCAGTTAAAAACTTTTAATTCAGGAGAAACTCTCACAAATATACTTTGGCTAAAGATCAGAAATATGTAGTATAAACAGTTCTAAAGGTTCATACATTTAGCCAACATAAATTATTATGATTGTTTTACTGACTTAAATCAGGCGTAACTTGTGTAAATGCAAAATGATTTATGAAATTAGAACGAGAGTGTATTCCTACAATGATTGTAGATGCCACTGAATAGGTAAGAGTTGCATGCGTTTTATTTTTTAAGTGTCATTCTGTTCATACAAATATGTACATTCTGGTTTAAACTCATATTTAAAAATAACAATGAACATATATTAAATGAAAGAACAGTATGTGATAATATACTAGTCACAGAGACAACAGAGACTTTCCTTAATCTTCTTCAATACCATCTCCTAGGTAAAAGCTTGTCTTTCAGTAAGGGCAAAGATAAGAAAGGTAAAGCCAAGCATCTAATCCAGATTTCCTCTCAGAACAATCTCTACATGCCCATTTTTCTTTTTCTTTTCTCTCTCTGTTTATAGCAGGCAAGGGAAAGAACAATGTGAAATATTACAGCCTTTGACTCATAAATATGTGCACATGATCTGTGTCCAGTTGTGTTCCAGTTATAACAGGGATACAGCAGCTTTGATGCCAAAGTGTTGAATGTAAACAGCAGAGCAAGGTTATGTTAACTTGATTGATCTGAACAGATGAGCTCCATTAATAGTCCAAGCTTTTCTACCTCATTTGCATTAGACGTAATGGAGAGAGCAAAAAGTCATGATAAGAAACATTTTTCCCTACAAAGGACTACGTCACCATACAACTCAGTAGGGTCACTGGAAAGTCTGCCTTTCTGGGAAATTTCGGTGATCTACTTCAGAAGTGATCAGAGTTAAATAAATAGCAAAAGCAATGAGCAGACGTGCAGATAATATCCATTTCTTTAATGAATTGTTTCGATCCCACTGTCAGTCCTGGAATGTGTTAACTGCACAAGCTGTAATAGAATCAAGAGAAACTTCTTTTTTTAGTGGTGTGCACAGCTGCCAAACTTATTATCACATCACAGACATTCCCCATGAGTTGTGTATATCCTGCGTGCTTGTGCTTTCTTATCATTGAACATTACAGTCCATATTGCACTATATATTGCTCAGCTGCTTTCCTTTCATGGAGGCTCATTCATCATGTGTTTCGGCTTGTGCAAGGATGAGGTTAACGGTCTTCTAGCTGCTGCCTGATTCACTCCTGCTTTTCATAACTTCTCAGTACAGTCAGCTGTATTTGTTCTTAATGAGTTTATTAATTATACTTAATCACCCTGTTTAGCTGGGAGAAACACAATATCCCCATACCATACATCTTTGATCACTGTTCTCCATGAAAGCTAAACACTGTCAGAAAAGGGTCCTCACTTTTCTTCCTCATCGATAGTATCCCATTTCTTCTGTCCTGTCCCTTCCCAGCTCTGTACATCCTTAAATTTTCCTGAGTGTATTTTCCACGTGCATTTGAGCTTTGGTCATTCTGCTTCCTCAGGCACTGTTGTCTCTCAGCTTCACCTTCTGTCCTTCCCTTGTTTTTCTGATACACTCTGAAGTAATTCAACCAACAGTTTATACTACCCACAGCTGCAACCTGTGATGATACTGAAATACAAACATACAGGATATATTCGCTTTGTGCATGTTTTAAATCCAGGTAGGCAAAAGGTCGAACACTGCTTGTTCCTCTTGTATGTTGATGAGAAACAGTGAGCTGGGCCAACAGGGATAAAATATCTCTGGAAATGTTCCTGAGACTTTGTCCTGAGGTTTTCCTTTTCCCAATGGATTTAAATACTGCACCACAGTTACGTTGACCCCAAATGTAATACTTTTCAGCACCAAAGCTGAAAGAGAAATATTCCAGGGCAGAATCCAAGTTTCTCCTTTCTGTGCATGCATGTTATTTATATACTGATATTTCTTGGAGAGATCAGCCAGGGGATAAAATGAAGAGCATCTTCCTTCACGGGTGCAAAAAGCCTGTATTTCAGCAATAGGGGTCCATCTCTTGGCATGCATTGCCTAGAGCTTAACTCTTCTGGTGCACTTTGTCTTGCTTTCTATTCTTGCACTCTATCAAGGATCTTTCTTGGAACTAGTGCCTCAAGACCTTTCCTTTCTGGACACTGCTTCTACCCTCCCCCTGTCCCCCCAAATGCATGTCAAACTGCCAGTTCCTGTTTTAAGAACTTAATGTCCTTGGGAGCTGACAGAACCTGTCATTTGCAGTGGCATTTAATTGATGTAAGTGGATTCCCAGGGGTCAGGGGAACAGCCTGCAACAATGTGGCCTGCAAAGAAGAGCCAGTAAGTTGCTTTTCAAAATCAGCAATGCACAAATAGCAAGTCATGCTCCTCTGCCTCGCTTCGGCTCTGTCTCTAGAACTTTGAGTTCCCATCTGTCAGTATTTTCTCTGGGACATCTTCTGTCTCAGTGTAATCTTCTCTGACATTTTCTTTGCCAATGCTCATCAGAAGTCTCTTCGGTCATTAAAGCAACATGAGGTGAACAAGATCACCTCTATTTTATTCACACTCCATGTTTTTGAGGAAAGCTCTGGCTGTTAATTTTCATAAGGACAATTGTATGCAGCAGACAGCAAGTAGCTGTGAGTCTACTTCAGTCGTGCATGTTTTGCCTGGAGGTCAGAAAATTACCTCAGTAAAGCCTGAGGTATTAAGTTCAATGCAATTTGAATGCCTAAATCCATTCGGTTTCTTTTAAGAACCTAACCTTCATTTGCAGTATTTTTTTTTTACCTTTTAGATGAATTAATCATCTGTGCAAGGGTCTTTAAAAGACATTAGTGTGGCAAACCAAAAGACATTACTGTGTCCACAGGTCTGGGATTGGGGCAGTGGCATATTGAGACTTTTAATCCCCCCATCCATCCTCATCGTACTTTGAAACACACTGCCTGAGCAGAGCATGGTTAAAGGAACAATCCAAGCCCAGAGCTGTGCTTCTGCTTAAAAATCTTCAGCACATACTGTAACCACTGCAGATACATCCTGGTTGTGTCCTTGAACTCTCAGCTACTGGTTCCAGGCCTTCAGCTGAGGAGCAGTTCGGGTTGACTGGGTAAGTCCTTCTGGTCCTTTTCAGTGCCAAGTGACACAGATTAGGTTAAGCCTTATTGGTAATGGTTTAACTTTGTAGTGAAATATATAAATGAGTTTTCATGTATTTATCTTCTGCTTCTCATCACATGCAAACACTAGGAATTTACTGTCTGTAGCAGCTGTGACATATTTACTTCTTAAACTGCTACAGCTGTTTCCCAGGCAAACTGAGGAGCTTGGCACTGACACCCCTGTACTTTTCCATTCATACAGCTTTTGAAGAGGAAGGTCATACTCTCTTAATAAGCCTGTAGCTATCTGAGGGTTGTAAGACTTCCTTGCCCATTGGAGAAAAGGTATCCTGGCCTAGGAGGATGGGTTTGCTGTGTGGCTGAACATCAGGTGTAGCGTGAGGGTCTGGTCTCAGTCCCAGGCTTTAAATACCAAGAGTTGCTTCTGACCTAAGTCACTTGACATTAACTCTTCTTGCCCTATCACTGTGACAAAGATCAAGCAGCTTTTTTGTAAAATCAGTTCTGGGAAATGGGCACAGGCTGTTGAGGAAAACCAGGAAAACCGTGGAGCTGCCCCCCAGAACAACAGCTATCACTGTACCTGATTGATTGCTGTCATAACCTTGCAGAGGTCTGCTCAAAACTAATGCAGTGGCCATGACTGGGTTTACATCAGTAGGATCTGAGTTTCGTACCTAAGGTCTGTACTCAGCATAGTTTGCACAGGAGATTTTTGCTTCACTGGCACCCCAATAGCTCCTGAGAACTCCATAGGAGATTCTAGGGGGTGAGTGGGAAATGGGGCAGCGAGATGACAGCCAGACAGGACATTGGTAATACTGGCATAGTGGCCCTGTATGCACTATGCCGCTGCAGCCTTTTCATGTGAATGATTGATTGTCTCTGTCACCCCTTCTATCCCAGGAGAGGCAGAACAATGCAGAGGAGACTGAATTACTGAGCATTTGTGGGAAATAAAAGAGGGAGGCTAATAATTACCTCAAGCTCAGTTTAGGAATAAAATAGCAGTAATCAAATGAGCTGGGGATAGAATTGGGTCCTTCAACTATAAAGGGACAATATGAATAGAATAATGGACTTTATACCATCATCATAATCAAGTTGAGTGAGCGCATATTAGGCATCACATTGATCTTAATAGGAAGTGAAATATTTTTTTCTGGTGTAGATTAACTAACAAGTGTATCCTATGCATTAGGAAGAGTTGAAATACTTTGTTTAAACCAAAGAAAATCAGAAACTGTAGCTCTCTGCCACCCTTCCTCATGAAGAAACTTGGCTGCAAAGATTTTTCAGCCCGCATGGAGCAAGGCTGCATGTAGGGCAGATCCCAGCGTCATCCAGCCCTCCAGCAGCATTTGCAGACCGACACAGCAGCCAGCTGCCCATTCAGCTCTCCCAAGGCTTGGCAAGATTGCCGGGGTCAATGCAGCGCAAAAACACCCAGCAAGTAGCTCTGCACAGTCACTTGGGAAGTGTGGGTTACAGTAGCAGGGGATGGCAGGGCTCTGCAAGAGAAGCTACAAGTATTTGAGCCCACAGGGGTGTAAATCTCTCTCTAGTCAGTGGCTGCTCTAACTGCTTTGGGACAGCAGCCAGCTGGATGCTGCATAGCTGCGCTCCTGTCAGGGCCTGGGTGCTAGGCTGCATTCCAAAGCCTGGCAATTAAATCAGGAAAACATTCAGTTGGGGGATAATTTAAAACCTTAACTGTAGTATTAACCAGAACAGGAAATTCCATCATTTAGCAAGATTGGTAATGTTTGTTTGCCCTACAATGAAGGGAGAAGCGTAGGACAAAATATAACGTTGTGAACAAATCTCTGCCCCGCTACTGAATCAAAATTCACCTTTAGAGATGTTTTACTAGGTAATTTCAGCATAGTGTTAAAGAAAAAGGAACAAAGGTAGCTCTTTCCTGCTTTCCCACAGAAGGGCTTGCTCATCTGATTAGTGCTTGTGAGGCCTCACTGAGCTCTCCTGCAGGATGCTGCTGGCCAGCAGTTGAAGTATGCCTGTTCCCTGCTACTTATCCAACCAGGGAGGTGTGCTGCTTAAAGCAAGGACAGTGAAAGAGCAAGGGTGTACTTGGAAAAGAATCTCTGTCGTGACATGTCAGCCTGCAGGTGCAGTAGAGGTGGGCTGTGCTAGCTGAAGTGAAAAGCTCCAAGGCAACTGCCAGTGGCTATTGTTCACCTGTAACACGGTTTCAATGCAATGTTTCAGTACATCGGTAAAATTCAGGATGTGAGTGACTCAGCCCATCAGTTGCTTTTGGCTTGTGAGAAAGCATGAAGTGATTGTAAAGTGTCTATATGTCTGTAGTCCAAGAGAGACCTTTTGAACTTTGCTTTGAACATTGTTTTGCTATGTATAAATACTAGTTTTCGTACTAGTGCGGGTAGTAGCAATGTCAAAATGTAGCTGAAAGCTACTCATATATTCTCAGAGTAGATTTTTTTTTACCCTCTGCTTTTTGTTCCCTCCTGTCTACTGTTTGGGCAGAGCTTGGTATGAAGAGTGTGTGGTGGAGGGAAGAGGGAAAATCAAGGGAGAGCCCCTGCCCTTGCCTTGGCTGCTCCTCCTGAGCTGCTGACTGCTTACCTGAGCTCAGCTGGGCTGTGGAGAGCCAGAGGGCCTGCCACACTCTGAGTGGTTTTATGCTCTGTTTTGCGAGATGTGCCATGGACATGGATGTCTAGAAAAGGATGTAACTGTGCGTCTTTATGGCAGTCTAGAAAGTCCACAAGCATTCAAGATCCAGCCTTTGTGCTAGTGTTTCTTGCTAGAAATCTTAGGTTGTTGCCTGGTCTGTCTCTCAGCATCCGTGATTTTTAAGCATCTGTCTCTATAAAACATGAAACTGTGGGCTACCGACCAGGACTCCCTAGGCAGCAGAATGCTTAAAATGTTGAACCTAATTCATATTTAGGAATTAACCCCCTATTTGTTCCACTATGCAGTACTGTTTGCAGTCCAGCAAGTGCAATTAACTCATGTCTCAGTCTCTGTAGACAAGTAGTGCTTTTCGTTTGCTTAAATCCCTCTACATGGGCTTGCCTGTTTGAGAACTCATCAATAAGGCTGCCAGGGTGACTGGTGTATGTTTCTAGTCCTTTAACCATTTGTTTACAAACAACAGTTGGGTGTCTGTTCTTCACAAATTAGTCAATATGAGGAGAATTTAACAGAAGGCAAATGAGAGAGGATTCAATTTCAACTCTTTATTTTTCAATTTCTAAGAAAATAAACAGAAGTTCCCATTTTTTTCAGGAATTTATGTTCCTTAGTATTTGTAACCAATACCTTAGCATCCTCTTTTGAAGACTTGCTCTGGGTAGCTGTCACAGTCCAAGTCAGAGAGGTGGGGTGAGAGAAAAATATCTGTTGCATGCGTACTTGGGGATATCTTGAGTGGAAAACCTCACAAAGTTAATTTAAAATCACTAATATGATATTGATTCTAAAGCAATCAATTTGTATGGATGGTTTTCGTTTGACCACTCTCATTCATGCACCTCAGTGAGCATGCCTAGTTAAACCTAACCCCATTTTGCAAGGGAAGTTGAAGCACAGATTTGAGTACTTGTACAGCACACACCTGAAAATCTATACAAAGTCAGGACCCTCGCTATCTAACACAGATGTTGAACTACACTGTTCAATGTCAGTAGCATATATGTAGTTTTAATATTTAAATTGAATTCTGTTAAACCATCATCCACATTTGAGCTTGTCTGTCATATCATAGAGGGAACTATCAATTTATTATTAAAATTAGGCTAAATACACATGTACATAAAAAATATCCTGAAGGAAAATATTGCTAGAAGGCATTGATTTTCACAAGTGGCTTGATTTTGGTTGATACCGGGTTGATTAGGGGTACCAACCAACCCGGGCATTGACCCTGTGGAAAGATGCCTCCACATGTTTCAAAAGATGCAGGTTTTAAAAGAACCCAGACAGTAGCAACTTGAAAATAATAGCCTATAATATTTTGTAGTGAGACTCTGTAAATGCAGTAAGTGTTGCTACATGCTTTTGGGTTATTTTTTCTAGAACGCTGTAGTGTTTTCATAAGATTGTTTGGACAGATGTTCTTCCTTTTTTGTATAAGAACTATTTGCTCTTCTGAGGCTCAGGGATATTCTTTCTGATGTTGAACTGACATCTGGTCTCTCTGTGGCAGGATGTCTGCAGGTAGAATTGCTCTGGAAATACATCTGTTAGATAATTGAAGTACACAAAGTTTTAGAGTTGTGGCAGACAGCAAATTCATAAGCTCACTAATCCTAATGGTATTAAATGTGCATCCTACCAAGTGTGACAATTCAGGGACTTTTCAGATCAGATATTTCTCTTAGATGTTCCTGCAGCATCTTGAAAGTACAAGGACAGATTAATCTGATCATTAAATGACACTTCGTTCTTGAGAATATGAAACATTATGCAGCGATATGAGACTCAAGACACAGACAAATTGGAGAACTCCTGAGCCAGAGGGAGCAGTATTAGAGATACTGAGACTGAGAATTGCCTGGCTGTGAGACTGCTCACTCCACGGTTTGTCAGTCAGTTTGTAGGAATGGATGAGCTTGGGAGAGGTCACAACAGTACTTGTCCTCACTGCCCTGTCCCACTAGGATGCCGCAGGGGGATAATGGGATAGACTTTCATCAGTTCACAGAACACTCTTGTATTCAAATCAGGCAGTATCAACAGATACTGAGCTGGTTATCTCTGGTGTCTACTGGCCATTGAACTGTTTTCAGTTTTCAGGTATTCAGAATTTTACAGCACTTGAACTTGCCTCTTTCCAAAATGCGGAGCTCTCATACTTCTGTCTAGGATTTCCACAAGGAAAACTTTCTGATGCATGCACTATGCCATTTAGGTGCCATAAATCCAACTTCTGGGTATGTCAGGCTCTCTGTGCCTACATTTAGAGTCAACCTGATTATGCTTAGTGCTCATGCACTCCAACCAGGATACCAGACATCCAGAAGAATAGCCAAAGTCCTTCTCTTCCATCCAGACATGTCCAGAGTAACTCAGACACACAGCAGCTGAAGAATTAGGTTGTGGCTCATTCTGTGGAAGAAATAATGTGGTTTCCTCATGCTTTTTGAAGCCCTTTACAAGGACTGCCTGCAGTCAGAGATGAGAAATAATGCCACGCGTTCCTATACAGACTGATGTTGCTACCCTTCCACAGGAAATAGGGCTACTGTGTGGAAGAGCTTGCTCCTCTGTGATGTCAGCCCCCTGGGTCCTGCATCCCTGTTCCAGCCAGGTCAGGTGTGAAGCTGCCTCAGTCCCCTTCACATGGTTATTTATGTAAAACATGAAGTCTGTTGCAATCATTCATCCTTCCCTTTGGCAGCTATGAGTTTCTGTTCAAGCTGTGTTATTTTAGGAGCAAATGAAAGAGATGGGAATGAAACTTAGCTGCCAGTAGAAAAAGAGAAAGGAAATACAGCTTTGAGTTATCAATGTGTAACGGCAAACACTGTCAGAAAAACAAGGTGCATGTCTGTCATAACCTAAGAGTCTGCCTAGGTCTGTTGCAACAACAGGATGTTTGATAAGCAGCTCTCTGTTTACAGTTTTGCTGTCCCAGCCAAATTAAACCTTTTACCTATGTGTGCTGCTAGGACTACCTTCAGTGGGATTAGCTCCCTGCAGAGTTCCTGTGCTTACCAGTTTTACCGGTGTTTGTAATTCTAAAGTTGAATGTATAACTGGGTAGCAGGCTGTCTTCCTACTTCAAAACACTGAACACTAATTAAACATGAAACTACTCTCTAATGAATACTATATTTACTGGTCAGTTTTCACTGTGGTACCTCATTATTTCAAGTCATATAATTGTCCTCTACTACGAATTTTCATACTGAATCTGATTTAGTTCATGTGAATTTCTATAGGTGTGCCATTTTAAGCCAGTATGTCAGCCAGGGGACATTTCAAATGAAATAGTGCTATATAAAGCCATTGCTTCTCAAGGACATAAAATCCTTTTTCTGAATCACCCCTAGTTAATCAGCTAAAAGCATCAAATTTGTCCTAATCTAATAGGGGCTCCAAAGAGTTAAATACATTCCTCTGGAGCAATGCCACTGAGACAAATTAGATATTCCAAGCAGAACCAGGCCCATTGTGTAGTTTGCACATGTGAGACAGTATTACTCATAGAGTTTTTATGAAGAAAAAATATCAAACTTGCCAGAAAATAGTATGTATTGGGCTAAACTGTGCATTCTCTTTCATGTTTGTGAACATTTGCACAAATAGACCCATTGACTTCCCAATGAAAGTGTTTCATTATGATCATTCCTATTACAGTGATCATTATGTGATTTGAAATAATAAAGCACCACAGCCTCATAGACGTCAGTGACACAATTTAGTACTCCAACATGAGTAAGGGCTGTGCAATGTGGTTAAGAGGATCTTAATAACAAAACCTCTGTTACCAAGTTAAATATAACCTCCACCACAACCCTGCCATGGAATAGTCACAGAACTGCATGAGTACAAGCTCTTCCATCCCCATGTGCACACACACACACATATCCCCCTCCAGTTTTTCTTTCGGAACAAAACCAGCTGTAACTAGACACTGAGTTTTACAAACTGAAAAGAGCTTGTAGCAAAAAGAACAAAAGTGCTAGTGTGCAGAAGCCACCCTGCAAAGAATGTTGGCAGGAGAGGAAGCCAGACCCTTCCACTGCTGTAACCTTAAACTATCATTTGTTGATGTTGATATATTTCTAATAAGTGAGGAAATGAGAACACAAGAAAAAGGGAGATGGAGAACTTGAGGCCTTTTGGAGACTATGCTTTCTACGTTTTTATGTAGCCTGGCAAGGCAGAAGGAGCTCTTTATTGAGTGATAATAGTATGCACTGCACAATTTATGCTTATGTAGATGGAAGTGCCATAATCTGTAGGCTTTTCAGTTTACAGAAGTGAAACCAGTAAAGAAAAAATGCTTTGTTGGTCAAGTCCAACGTACAGACAGATCTGGGATTGTGGCTCCAGTTTCAGAGAAAGATGATGCTTCTGGACTGAGTGAGCTATTTAGCTATCAGATAAAGTGGTGTGATCTGGAGCACAGGAGTGCATTACTTCAGTGTGAACACACTGTGAAGTTTGCTCTTTCCATGCACTCTAAGAAGGAGCCTGTTAAAAGAAAATGCCATTTCAGCAGCAGTACTGAAAGGTGGGGCAATGCCACATGACCAGCACCTACATTTGCTGGCTCATTATCTCTGCCGCCAGAACATACCAGTGAAAGGAGTTTTCTACGTCAGTTTTACATCAGCCTTCAACTTTGAGTGGCTGAGGTGACAATCACAGTTGCAATGAAGTCAAGAGCAATTTTGTCCCTCAGTGCAGTGTCCCAGTTAAGTAGCAGATATTGTAATAAAAATATTTCACAGCCATCAGCTCTGTATGAATTATCAGCAGCTGTCAGTTTTTATACTGAAAGATAAAGCCCAATAAAATACATGGTATCTTTTTAAGTTCTGCTATAAGGATGAAAAATTCAGTCCATTCCAAGGGTTAAACCCAAGCTGCTTCGCTAAAGTTTCTATGGCAACTAGATGCAATCTATAGTGATATTGTAGTTAATGAAATGTTTCTTCCAGACCAACAGGGCAACATGTAGCATTCAGTAATGAGGCATGTCTTTGGGGAAAGACGAGTGGCATCAAAGCTGCTTTCTAGCAAAGTATATAAAGTATATAAAAGCTTAGGGTAAAGTGTGTCCTGAAGTCCAAATTCCCTTCTGTTTATTCAGTGTTTCCTTCGTGTCTGCTCTGATGATTAGAAACACTGCTGATAAGAACATTACTTGAAAAGAAAAAAAGGAAAAAACCATATTTGATCACTTCCTTAATTGAATCATAAAAAGAAGGGAAAAGCTTGTAAAGAAGATTTTTTGGGTGTGTATTTGAAAGAGGTTTATTTTTCCTTACGAATGGAATAGCTAAATGTTGACATTTGATGTCAGCATGCTGTATCAGATCTGTGCATGTGTGTGAATCATGTGGATACAGATAAAGTCTCTTTGTCCTTGTCCTGACTTCTCAGAAACTGAAATATGTATTAACCCCGATGCAAAACCCAAACAACACATTTTTCAGCCTAGATTTATCCCATTGGATAAAAGGCAAATCAGATAAAAGATGTGAAACCTGTGCAAGTGTATCTGAGAGTTGGAGGCAGCAACTCAGACCCAACACTGCAGCTGAGTGGTGACACAAACTCCTCTGGTCCCTTATGTCAGGAGCTGACAGTGCTGCCAACTATTTGCTCCTGCAAAGCTGTTTCTTCCTTGTGAATAGGGGCAGAGTTCTTGCTCTGATGAGGAGGGAAGACACTTAGCTCTGGGGCAGGACTTTGAAGCTTTGTCCTTGTAGGCCCTCCAGACTTGCAAGAAATCTCCCAAATAGGTAGGTAAATATGACCACAGATATCTGATTTTGGGTGTCCAGGTTTAAGGTGTTGGCTGTTGAATTTCTATAAATGCTTTTCTTACACACAGGCGTTGAAGAACTGTATGAAAGAACGGTCTACCTAGACCTAATGGATACTTCCCAAACTGCCTCCCTTCAAAGCCACATGAATGCAAACGTTAGAGCATGACAGAAAGTAGGAACAGCCTCTCTCCCTAGTCAAATGAAAGAGAAACCTAAAAAAAATACCCCAAACTCAGGGATTTAATTTCATGGGGTGAAAATTAGTTGTTATATATATATGTTGTATCTACTCTGCTGTAGTAATACTGCTGTTGTAACTTGACCGCCTAAGGACATAAAGAAAGCAAACAGGGCCTCCAACATAGAAATCCTTCTTCAGGGCTTGGAATATAGCTTAGATTTTAAAATGCTGGTCTACTTCTTCTAGTGCTGTAAATGGATCTAGTGAGGATAAGCATACTTTTTCTTTCCACTCACCTGGCCTTGCTTCAGACACATATGCGGGAAAAGAGAATAAAATGGGTTACATGCAACAGAAATTCTTACCCTGGAAAGAGAAATGGGTGGCTTATTTCAGCAGGAGAGTTTCAGAAATGTATTGAATGAGGACTTCAGAAGTTGGCCTTAGGGCTCTAAAGCAAGGAGCAGGCTTGTGCTCAGTGCTTGCATGCTGGCTGAGGGGCTGTGGTGCCATGGTTTCTTAGCCACAAAGTAGATGCTTCATTAGGCTCTGGGTTTTTTTGTTTGACAAAACACTGCTGAACAGTGAAAATGCTGCATCATTTTAACTGGACCCATCAAGGATATGCAGTCTTGGAGGAGTGACTCCATGTGGCATTAGATGCTTTCATTTAGACATCAACATTTGGTAATTTTTAGAAAATCTGGTTTTATACCTATTAACTGTAAAAAAAAAACCCCTCCTGGCTGTACCCCTTCCTATATACTATTAAAATATAGTGGTAAAGACTTAACTCATCTTTAGTGGCATGCTGGATAAAAAGCAGTGTTTCCTTAGGCAAAAATACAGATAATTTCTTTTACTTTCTGGTTCTTGAAGTGGCATTTACAGCCACAGGAAATAAAGAGCAAGATACCTTAAAATGTCCTTTTAAACTTTATACAGACACTTAAAATGAAGCATGGTAGTAATGTATTTCCAAAAGGTTGAACTTTATGAACATTTTTGCCACTCAGTGAATATTTCCCTCTCCTTAGCCGGGTTACATTATAATGCATAATGCCTGCACCCTGAAAGGCCTTTTGCCCTCTCTCTGTGCCTCTGTTGCTCTGGTGTTCTTTCTCCACTCATACCAAAACTACTCATGGTTAAAGCATTGATAGTTAAAGCACTGTTAGTTCCAGAAGGTTTATCTTCATGGACAGGGATGATATTTGCCATTGTTTTAGCAGCTGCACAAAAAAATGTCCTACAGTATTAAACAGAAGCACTCTGTTTTCAGCTTTCTCCTTATTTTGGAAACTGTTTGGATCACTAAAATAAAAACAAAACTCTGCAGGCAGTAATTTATATGCCTGAGAGAAGGATTTGTTGTTAAAAAATGCATTATGTTAGCAATAACAGAATTCATTTGAGTTAGAGGATATGCAGTGGAAAGAGCTGAACACTGTAAAACCATATTTTTACAGCCTGCAGTTGTGTCAAATACAACATCTCACTATACATCTTTTGCTGTTATCTATGTGAGGTTCAGAACAGTATCTCAGTTTGTGATTTCAACTCTGTAAAAAAACCCCCAAACAATCAACACAGTCCATCAGCATCACAATAAAATCTTGTGTCATCAGAATTCAATGTACAGTTCACATCAAATCAGAGCCAATCAGAGCATTTTACTAGGACAGATAGTCATTTGGTGTAAGGGTATTGCACGTGTCAGCATGGCAGCTGCTGTGCTATGAAAAGATCACTGTGCATAGCGCTGAGGCACAAATAAAGCTGGCCTGGAACCACATTAAGTTTGCTATGGCCAAAGAAATTTGGTTCTTCTGCAAAAGTAAGTCAACTTTGGTTGAATATGCATTTTGCATTTGTACTGATTTCATGCAAGCTTCATTAGACAGCTAGCCCATAAATACACTTGCTTTTGAGAGCAGTCTCAGAATAATTAATGTATATGGGTACTGATCAGTTATTTGGTGAATTGTGCATTGCAATAACAGAGAAAATTTTTTTCGAGATGGATTATGACTTTACCTGGCAAAACTGAATATGCGCATCCAGGACATCTCAGGCTGCCGAGACTCTGTCCTCTCCTCTCAGTCTGTATTGCCCCTGGTGCTCATGTGGCTCCGCCATGAGTTGTTTCAGAAAAGTGATAAAAACTCATCTTACAAGAAAAGTCTTTACTTCTTGGTTAGATCAGCTTCCTGCATGAGCAAGGCTAGGAACACACAGCCAGCAACAAGGGGGAAAGGCTGGAAATAAATTTGCCATGGAGGTAATCTCTGGAGCTGCTTTTGCATCCCAGTGGCAAAATTCCTAACGGGGAGAGAGAGGGAGTTGGAGGACCAAACATTTTGGGTGTAGACTCAGTGAAATCTGTTGCTTTCGAGAGGAAGGGACTTGGAAAGCCTTGATATGAGGAGGCTTCTTCACCTTTGCCCCCTAGGTAGATCTAGGTAAGCAGATCCGCATGTATTGCTTTGATTTGCCCTGCTCACAGTAATTTGGCTGATATAGAGCTACCAACAATTCCCGTGGTGAGTGGAATTAATTCCTTCCTGAATTTCTACACTGTACACATAGAAGGTAGAAAATAGAAAATTCCTTGCTGAATATCTGCCCTTTCCTGTTCTTCACAAATAATTTTTGCACCACACCTAAAGAAAAGGTGGTCTTACACTACAAAATCAGTACAAAACAGTACACACACATGATCCCTATACCTTCTAATGCATAGCAAAAGTGCTGCATACTGATGGCAGTTTGTGAAGTCCCATGTTGCAGTTAGAAGTGACCTGTCCTTGCTCTTTCATTATTGATGCATTTCCTCACTGTGCTGAAAGATTTGACTCGCAGAGCTTTTCAGCACATGACTCTCATCATAGTGAATCAAACACTGTAATATTGCTAAAGCTCATCATTTATCAAACAGGCACAGGACCCGGTTCAGATCCAGTGTAAATGGATATATAGAGATTACTGTACATGTGTTTTTTTCTGGGTCACTCTGATTGCTGTCAGTATAATGCTTCAGATGAGCTGAGCCGATTGTGGCCAGCACTGCAGCTCTAGCAACATGAGATATTAGTGTGTGCTGTTTTACCACCATACCTACAAACTCAGAGCACTGAACTTGTTCCTTAAGCCAGAAGAGCTTTTGTGAGTTTTACACAGAGAACATGTTTATCTTTTAGGAAAGATGATGCAGTCCTGGAGGCAGAGGTGTAGGGCAATGAAAACCAGATCTAATGATGCTTCTCAGACATAGTAAAGTCTGTCATGATAAAAGACTAGGGAGGGAAAGATTATTAAAAAGAATACATTGCACTCAGGGAGCACATCCCCTCTTCCTCTTTATGTACTGCTCAGTCATCATAGGTATGAAGTTCAAGGCTTCAGTATTCTCCTGTCTGGAGTCAACACTGTAGCTAGCAGCTTGTTTTAAATGATGAATTCCTTGCTTCCTCAAATATATAAAACTGTATTAGGTTTGTCTACCAAAAAGAGTGTGAGCAGATTTTTACAGCTTCTGACTCCATTAAGTAAAAAAAAGTAATAACAGGATAATGCTGGGTTTCATAATTTAAGGAATCAATTCCATTAGTATTACTATGAAACTATAGGTGTGCTTCCTATTGCTAAGTACTTCTCCTAGAAAGACCACAATGTAATGGCAATCCTAAAAACTGGGCAAGCCTCATCTTGTCTTCCACGACTGTTACTTTGTATTAACTCCTTTCTTGTTGGACTGGAGCTGTTTTTTTTGTCTAACCTTATTCCAGAGCAGGCACTGCAGCAGGGCAGCCTCAAATGGGCAAGTCGATGAAGCCAATTAACTGCATGTATACTGGCATGTACTATCATGCACCAAAAGAAAAAAAACCCATGAGAACCTGTAGGTCTTTTACAGCACTAAACAAATGCAGAGATGGCTGAAAATCTGGGGAGTGAAGTGATGTGACAGAAGGAAGTAAGTTGCTACCGTTATCTTCAATGTACACTTGAGGTTTGTCTCATTCTTCACACCAGCTCAAGTGCTTGGAGAGGTACAAAGGGGTCTTCAGGCTCTGGCGGGGGGGGTAAATTCCCTGTGGTGGTAGTGGGGTGAGGGACCCCTGCCCAGCCATAAGCAGGGCTGCTGTGTACCAAGCAGCAGAGTCCCACTGCAGCTGGCAGTAGAAACCTGGCTGTAAATGAGGCACCTTACCCTGATTATGCTGAAAGCCATCACAGCCTCAGGGCAGCAAATGTGCAAGGCTGCCATACACCTGGGTGCAGCGTACTGCCTGCTAGCAGAAGGGACCACTGCCTCCAGTAACCATGGCATCCCTTGCTCTGCTCCAGGACTGGAACCAATTACTGTGGCCATCCTGTCATTTTAGTGCATGAAACTATACTACTCGGTGTGCACGGATACAAACTTTTTTTCCTTGAATATTCTTCTACCACCGGTAATGTCAGTAGGTGACCTAATTCCTTCATTCACACACATTTATTTTTAGTGAATGTCAGATAAAATAAGAGCATCATTGTACAGGAAAGAACAAATCAACTGTATGAACTTATTTTCTAGAGGTGAACAGTCTATGGGGAAATTAATGACAAGTTTTAATTACAACATCACAATAATATTTGACTCCCACTAAAGTTTTTGCATTTCAAATGTAGAGGAAGGACTATAGTTTCCTCTTAAATGCTTTAAATAAATAAAAACAAATGTATACAAAACTGTATTTAAAATGTGCGATTTAAGTGTAAAATAGCTTAAGAGGCAGTTGCTATTCCTATGGAGGAGAAAGGAGATATATTAATTAGTATAATTTGGCAGTTAATTGTAATAAATGTTATTTGAAGATTCTAATCATAATCATGCGTATCTAAGTACATACCTGGAGACTATTTAGCATTCATAAACTTCTTTATTCTAATATATTTATATATTCTAATATAATACATATATATTATGTGTGCATATAAATATATCTACATATATAGCTCTATATACACACCATGGAAGTGTTACATCCATTAATAGAGAGTCAACTATTGTAGGTTTGCATCTGCTGCAGGTTGTTCTGTAACTAGAAGTCTCTTTCTCTTTCCCCTTCATATGTACCAGGTGTGGTAGAAACTGACCTCACTGAAAAAGAAAGCTAAAATTTGCAACCTTAAATCCAGACTTGTCATTTAAAAATAAAATTTCATTCAGTTATTTTACATGTAAAACAAAAGTTATGTATGTGTCTGTGTATGCACCCATGCATATTTATGATTACAGTATTCATAATGGTGGTAGGGTAAGGCTGAATGTCTTTTTGAATGCTGCAAAAAGACTCCACTGATGTGACAAATGAAAGCTAGCCTGAAGTATTCCCTACATGCAAACTTTTTGCTGGTAGAATTTAATCAGTGTAAACATTTTTCATTTTCATTTCCATCTTTCATGGAAGAGAAAGAAAAAGGGTCACTAATAATAGGTAATATAGAAAGATAAATTACTTGAAATCAAATAATGTATCACATTAGCTAGTGATTTTTTTTTCCATCAGGATTCTAACCATTAAATTCAGGCAGCAATATTCACTGTGTCAGTTCCAGGTTTCCTGTAAGTTCATGTCTGTGGCAATCACCATCCAATCAGTGGCACACTGAAAAGATTTTCTAGATGTTAAAGGCTAGGCTCTGATTAGGCTGAGAACAACCTCTGCACTCCAGTTTGATGGTGTGGCCGGGACCCAGGCTCTGTGAACCGAAGTGGAGTTCACACCCAGGCCTGAACTCCATGGCGTTGGCCTGTCAATCTGGGCAGAGCTGGGCAGAACTGTCCAAGTGACAACCCCCAATTCCCTTAATTGTGTTTGCTATGATCTTTTCTGGTGAGACTAGACTCAGCAGTTTAATTACATTGAGGGTGAAGTAGACTCAATGTAAATGGTGAGATCAATTTAAAAATACCTTTTATTTTTTGAGAAAATGATATTTTGTGCATTGGATTATTAATATAAAAATGTTCTAGGTTACCTAATAGATCTGGGGGGGGGGGGGGGAGGAATGGGACGTTATCAAGAATTTCCCATGCAGCACTTCACATTGCTCATGAGGAAAACAAAAGTCATGCCCGAGAGTCATGGGTCTTAACAGTACTTGTTTCTTAATGACCGCTTGGACTCAATTAACATTAACAACTTCTGCTTCATGTCACTTGCCATCTGGTAGTCCTCAATTAGACCATCCTCTGG
Organism: Pezoporus wallicus; assembly: GCF_028554395.1. NCBI lineage: Eukaryota > Metazoa > Chordata > Aves > Psittaciformes > Psittacidae > Pezoporus > Pezoporus wallicus. The sequence continues at coordinate 8,426,948 of NW_026642292.1, read as the reverse complement.
GATCTGAGCAGCACAGCTCTGCCCCAGCTGAGGCAGGCTTATTCCCATGGTTGGACCCGAAGACTCCCATGACAGTGCTCAGTGCTGGAAAGGTTGCCCAAAACAGCTCTCACTCCAGAGGGACTACGTGGATGGACAATGTTCAAAGTGATTGGCAGGAACCATTCCCTCAATGAAGGCAGCGCTTGTACCAGGGACCATTGGGGTATGATGGAACAGAGGATGGATATTCATACACTAGTACGTCTGACGGGAACTTGGGCAGAACTGCACACTCTATTATGCTTCACTACTTTACAACTCCTAAGAGCTTTTATGCCAGTGCTGTGTGTCAGAGCAAGTCCTTTGACAATTTAATGCCATGGTTTTATCAGCCTAAATCACAGACGTTATCTAATAGCTTTATCTGCTGCTCAGCTGGGTGGAATTTGGACAAAGAGAAGAATTTAATCCCTTTGCTTTATAAGAGAACATTATGTTAAAGCACTGTATAGAAAAATATTCCTTTGGAAAACTTCTCAGTACCTGCACAGTCTCAAGAAGTGCCTTTGCAGGTAGAGAGATGGAAAGGCTGCCATAGGAGGAGTGCTGTTCTGATGGAATTTAGTTGGCTTAGCTCTTCAAATGTTGCCTTTCAAAGCCAAACTAGCACTGCAGCAGCCTACTAGAGAGACCTCATGCTGGAATCATTTCTTAAGCAATAATTTGCAGCTAAAATAACCAAGCAAAGTTTAAAGTTATATGCCTGCATTCTAGGAAGAGTACTGAAGTTCTTCTACTCTTTGGAATAGCAGAATAGTTTATTGCTGCCTGTAGTCCATATGATTAAGTTAACATGAACATGCTCATAGGAAGTAACTGAGGAAGTGACCATTTATGCTGATGCTGCCCAAAAGTCTAGAGCATATGGTTATTTGTTTATCCACTGCAACAATTGCTTTGTAAACACGCAGTACATTCTTGGAGAGAAACAAGCCAGTAACTCTTAGCAGGGAAGAGGGAGCCCACTTGCGTGTCCCACCCAGTGAATGCGGCCAGCCATTGTTTGAGGCTGCACTCTCTGTTATCACTCGGGGGATCTCAACCCGTTCTAAACACAGCCCAGAAAACCACATTCCCGTGTCAAAGGTCATCATCCTCTAAGATCAGATGACAAATTGAAGTAGGTGAAGTTGTCAACAAGGAAGTGTCCTATGTTCGTGCTTGTATCCATGCTAAATTAAAAGGATGAGAAATTAAGCAGAGAAAATGATACTATAGCAAAATTGTTGTTAAAAGGATGCAAATTCCATTAAGCATGAACAGCACTGAGTTCAGTAAGCAGAAAAATCATCTTTCTGTCTCTCCCTCACTTCCAACTGCAGCATGACTCAGAAGAATAAAAAATTGAATAGATTTTGTTAGATGCCAGTATGCAGATTTGTCTCGGTTTTTTTTATTACTTCCAATTTCATTCAGTTCCTTGTTTGTACCACAGACAACAAAATAAATTCTTAAAAAATGCAATTGTAAAATCAGTAAGTTTTGTTGCATACGTTTAACAACCAAGTGTCCTGATTTCTAAAAGATTTCAGCCACAGACCATTTTATTACATGTCGCTGGTTCGGTGGAACTGTAGAAATTGAAGACAAGAAAGGGAATGGAGAAGTAATAGGAAAAACCATCACAGAGTTGTTCATGGATCTAGAGGTTGAAAGTGCATTCACAGCAGGTGTGTATGTGCTTTAGAGATAAACATACCAATAGTAATGGTTGTCATAGTCTGAAGTGAAGGGGAATAAAAAGAGAGGTGGACACCACTGACACTTCACTTAAACCATCAAATTTGGGCTGCATCTCTGTGCAAGACAGGCTTCTTTCCAAATGTTTTGTGCCCTTTAGGGCAGGCAGAAATTTCTACTCCTTGTGACCTTTTTTTTTTAAAAAAAAAAGTGTAAGTAAAGTTTGCAGTATGATATTTGTATGCAGGGATTAGCTCTTGGTTTCTTCACTTGGTACCTTAGGGTATATTTTTAAAGCACTACATAGAATTCTGGTCTCACTCATCAATTTCTATTGACTTTAAACCCCATGAGTCACTTTGACAATATATCGCAGAGGCTTTCTATCTTATATTGGTTTTATTTAAATTTCCCTGCTTTTGGGGGCTTATTTCTGAATTTAGGGTTAGCTTACACAGAAAGCTGACTTTCAGGAGAATTTTCTTAGCTTAGAGATGTTCAGCTTTCATGCTAGTATTTTCTGTTCTGGTTTTCCTTGTGAAAAAAAACAACAACAACAACAAAAACCCAAACATTTTTCTTAGTATCTGCAATTTCTTTTGCTTATTTGGTTTATGCATGCCAGCAATGGCTGCATTACCTCAATGCCACTATGCATGCCCCCCTTGTGAATGCTGCCCTAACTAATGTGTAAAAGTATTCACTCGGTAAGACCCACAGTACTACGATGGCTAAGCGCTATAAATAAGACATAGGAAAGTATTTATAATTTTTTTTTTCTTTGCTGAATGGCTATTCTCTTTTCTCTTCTATGAAAAAATTCCCCGCTGATTTCCTGTATCAAATCTGTCAGTGATTCACATGATAAGATAAAGCTTTATGAAAGTGATATGGTGCACCATGTGAGCTGGATGCACGTTGAATCCTCTGTCTGGTAATCTGTCAAGGTGTCCAGACTGGTGGATTGGACATTATTTGTGGCCCTCACATAAAAGTTATGTCAAACAAAGAAATTCACAAGGGTGAAAGAGACATTCTGTCTGTCCCTAGAAGGGATTTCTCCCGATTCACTTCATTACTCCTCTAAAATGCTGCATAAATAAATAGCATTAAGTAGGAGAGCTCAATGAGAGACAGGTCTGTGTTCTGCTAAATAGGTATGGCAGCTAGAGTCACCCTTGGTTCCTCTCACTGACTGGTTGCAGCAGGTGGGCTAAAAGGCATGGCAAAAAAGCCAAATTTCTTGGTGCCAGAGAAATCTTGGTCAGTGTTAGCCACCTTTTCCAGGCTGTGCCATCATGTACGTCTGGGCATAGCATCAAACAAGTGCTGACAAAAGGCTAAGTATTTCCCCTGAAGTGCTTGATAGAAAATAAACAGCTGGAGCAACTGTCAGTAAATTCTTATTTCCTCAATAGCATTCTGGTAACAATGGGAAGAGGAAGGAAAAGCCAAAGAAACAGTACATCTGTTATAATTGACACAGTAGTCTCATTTGTCATCTCATGACTTTATGTGGTCATATAAGAGTATGCAAACAGTGATAAATACTACCATTACTAAAGGCAACTGCTCTCCATTTGGGTATTCAGGTGACAAGACAGTGAATATTCAGGCTGAACACTGTTTTCAAAAACATTCTCTGCTTTGCCATGAAACATCAGCTGATCTCCATTTCCCCAGTGTCTGACTCATCGAACTGAAAAAAAGCTCCAGGACTGGTAAGCCTATTGAAAACGTGGAGCAATATCAATGAAAGTATTGCAGTCAGGCAGAGAAAATAGGGCAGCTTTTCCTTAGTGCCTGGCAAAGTCTAGGCCATATCTACAGCATACATGATATTGCTGCACGTGATTACCAACATTATTATTTTCATTAAAAGAAACTTTTTCTCTAGCACCATTAACCATTTCTGATTTGACTTTTGAATCAAATGTCTTACTGAACTCTTAATTAGTGTAGATGTACTGCATTACATTTGGCTAGGGAGCTGGATATCTTGGAAAAGGAAGATAAGATTTTGTTAGTACTTAAATATATTAAGTGAGTCGATGTTACTGTATTCCATTCCATTTTCCTTGTGCCTTCAGGTCTGATTGTTTTCCCCTTCAAAACTCTTTCTAAAGCTTTGCATCTTGTTTGAATCAATCTAATGGGCCTGTAGTGGCCTTGACCTCTCTTCTTTTCCCTTCCTTGCTATGTGACATGTGGCTACTACATATGTGATTTTTCTGGTACCCTTCAATTTGATAACTTTATTGCTAATACTTGGTATCAGATGTGGAAATTTCTGTGGCCCTCCTTTTGAAATTCAGTCAAGAAGCTGACCTAGCCCTTCACACATGGGGATTTGTTTCCACGTCCAGACAAGTTCTATATCCTTTTCCAAATATTTCCCTGACTACTTTTATGAACATACCTATATGTTCTTTAATAACTACCTTCTCCTTCTTGTGTAATGAACCTCATTTTATCTTTCCCTGCTTTTCAGTTTTATGACTAAAGGCCATTTTTTTAATTTCCTTTGACTATTGAATATATTGACTTTATTCTTACACCTCCTGACCAGTAAGATACCTCTTTCTTGGCTGACTGGTGCTTTTTGTCATTTTCTTACCTTCAGTAATGTATTTGAGACTTTTCCTACAATCTTCTGCCTTGGTGGTATCAATTCCAGATAGGTTTGGCACCTTTGACTTAATGATATTCCCGCCTTTCTAAGAAAGAGGTTTTTGATCACTTTTGACTAACTGACTTCACTAGTCCCCTCACTTCCTTAAAGTTTGTCCTTTTAAGTCTGAAGCTTTCACTATTATATGTACTGTAACTCTCACAGTAGTAATAGCATAAACATCCTAAACATGTAAACATCCATGGCAGCTTTGAATTAGGTTACTCATGCACTGATTTAACTGTAGCAGTTAGGTTTGCTCAGGCGAACTTACTGTTTCTTAGGTAGGTTTTGCAGCCTGCCCTGAGCTCCAGGCTGTTAGTGCCCAAGTTAGTTACAGCCTATGCTTTTTGTTTGTTCTTTCCTTCCATTTAAATGGCATCAGCTTCAGATCATTCAATTCAAGGTTATTTCCTATGACCAAGTTCTTTTATAAATGTCCTCGCTACTAACAAAACCAAGCTTAAAATAGAATTCTGTCTAGTTGTTTTAACTGCTATTTGATGAAAATATCTGTTGGTTATTGTACCGGGGAATAGCTAGCCTCTGAATTATTAGTGGCATTTCTCTCAATCCTTTTGCTTGGAAAGCTAATGTCACTTACAATTTGTCTCCTTTGAAAGTCACAAGTTTCTCTTTATATACTCAGAATCTCCTCTAAATAGTTCTCGGTCAGAGGGAGAGTGTTTTTGACTAGACATCATTTTGTCACTTGTTCCTAGGCAATGGTCTCTGTTTTGGCTGCTGCTTTTTCTATCATCTGAATAGTTGTCTGTGTTTTCTCTTAAATATCTTCATTTCTCCTGTGATGGAAAAGTTGCATCACTTGTTCCTGATCCAAAAGAAAACAATAGATGACTATTTCTTTGGTGGACTTTATGCTCTGGCTTGGTACCCTAGGATTATCTCTTTGTATAGCACCAACCCTGACCCTAATGAGCTAATTTCCTTTTGTGTCTTTCGAACAAGTTTTTGCAAGACTTCTCTATATATCTGGCAGAGATGGTGGCTGTCGCAGTGTCTGTGGGTAGCTTGAGGAGAGATTGTTACTGATTTGTGGTTGAGAGGCACTTCAGGGATGTGCTTATAATTATTGCCAAGTTGAAGAGTAACAAAGAAAGTCAGGGAGAGTTCTCTCAAGGTCACAGAATAAACCTCATCCTTGTTCCTATGCAGTGTTTGCCCTCTGACATCGCTTCAGTGAAAATCAGGTGAAAAATGGGTTTCTTGAGGAAGTTGTGCTTTATTTATGGAATTTGGTTTGCTGTTGTTTTATTTATTTAGTATTCTCAAAAATTTTGCTGAAAGGTGGTAAATTGGTGCCTGGAAGCAAAACTGGAGAAAATTCAAAGCACAAATTTAGAAGTTTTCCTTGCATATTCATATAGAATATGATATTCCATGTTTTGTCACTGTGTTGAGGATATTTTCTGCCTCAATTCACAGATAGTCTGTGGGTAAGTTTTAAAAAAGGTGGTGGATCACCAGCCACTCTGTTTAAATAAATGTGGGTTTTTTTGAGCAGTCTTCTTTGATGCTAATACAAGCTATTTACGTGTAGGTTGGCCATTACTTATGTATCCATGTTTTTGATTCCTTTTTCCTTTCCTTGTATATGTAGGGAAAGGCAAAAAAGGAGAGAGAATGAAAGGAGGCATGGAAAGTTGAGACACTTCTGCTTTGGTTGCTGATAAAATGTTTTCTGCAGCAGTCACTGGTGTTCCAGGAGGCAGCAGAGAAGTTTAACCACCACCATCAATAAAATATTTCAATGGTTTATAATCTCAGAGAGAAAGTCCCTTTCAAATCTGTTGCCTCTTCCTATTACAAAATCTGCAGCTGGCTCTTCAGTGTGCTTCGCCTGATATATTACGTTAATCAGTTCCCTTATTTTTGCTAGGCAGCAACCACTCCTTCAAAAACCCCACCTAATTGAGTGCACTATTTTGGGGTGTTTTGTCTTGCAGCTGGGAAGCCAGACTTTTTGCCAGTAATTTGTAGTCTCTGCTTATGAATGAAACAACTTTGTAGCTTCCTCAAGCTGGGTTTTTGGAAGCTATTTGTCAAAGCATCTTCATAGTTCAAGGCAGAAGCCTTCACAGAGGAGGTAGTGAAAAACATTTGATAACTAGTGGAATTTGTTGACACTAGCTTTCCTTGTTTTAATCACAGAGGTGGTCTCCTGCTGGGAGCTTCCCCCTTTATATAAATCTTTAGAGAAGACATACCATGCCTCTCTCTTGTAAGACGTTTTGGATGCTCTAGATTCTTTCTGAAAAGTCTTTATTTCTTCTGTGATGTGCTTCTTTTTCTTGTTGCTTTTCTTCATGTTTGAAAACTATACGTATTCAATATTTTTTAAAGTTTAAGTTATTCTCTCTTGGGTTTTGTTTCCTTCAAGGTTTTAATTTTCAAGAATTTAACAATCTGTGTGTTATTAAGGTTTAGTTCTTAGCTGTCCCTGCCCTTTCACCTTTATTAGAGCAGTCTTCTGGTAACTAGTGTTTCACAGTGCTGGAGAGATTGCAAGAATATTGACATGCGCTTTTCTCCCTCTGAAAAACGGCCTGAGACAGATTTGTCTCAAGCCTACTCCATTTCCAATTTAGTCAAGTCACTAGGCTGCATCAGTAATTCTTCCTCAGTTAAGATTGTTTAAAGCAAAAACTGTGTTTTCCTATTAAAGTATCTCCCTGTTTTCCCCTAGAGAAGCATTGCTACTAGGGATTGCAGGGCTGCCTGCACAGCATTATGAAGTATCAATTTTTCCCTCACCAGCCATGAATAAGCCTGATCACAGCCTTCAATTTGAAGGTTGGTTGAAGGTGGAGGAAGTGTATAAAGCATGGCTATTTCTGCTCACAGACACTGATGATAGTGGGTAGTACAGTCTTTCTCTCTAAGGAACAACCATTTTAAGTCTTTTGTTAGTGCTCTTGCTGCTTTGGAAGATGCCCAGGACTGATGGGCGTAGGGTCAACAGGCACGCCTCTGCTTGAGGAACAGTGTCAGAGCACATCGGGGACCATCTCCACTGCAGGAATCCCACATAAGAACTTTGCCGTAAGGTACTGAAGACAGGAAGCAAGATGTTAATGCCAGAGCCACCACAATCACTAAATACAGCAGGACAGGCTTTGGTGCAAATTGAAGGGTTAGAAATTCGATAGGCATAAGTCTGAAAGAGGAAAACTCACAGTGACTGCTGAAAATCTAGAGCTGGTAGAGCTCTAATCAGAGGCAGTAAAAGTCTGATTATTTTGTCTTCCTCTTCTTCTAATGCCTTCTGTATATATAATGAAAATTTGAAAATTTCAAGGGAAATAGTTACCGCTTCTCACTTTGAGAGCATGGTGCTTGCTACAGTGCTGGGGCCACAGAAGGCAGGCAGTTACCTAATGGGTTGCCTTCTATGTGGATCTTTGCTTACTTCCTATCAATAAATAATGGTCTAAGAAGATAGCCTTGTGGTATTTGCAGCTGCTTCTGAAAGGTGTCTTTTCTATTAAAAATGCAAGTGAATGTAGAGCACTCCCAAAGGTTCTTGACTTTGGTAAAAAGACCCATTACCCAGGAGACAGTCTAATCTTTTAAACTTCCTTCCCCTGAGCCCGTTTTTTAGATAATCCATCTTTGCCAGCTCGCATACTACTCTTGATAATGAGCCTGTCGTCACATCAGGTTAAAATGTATCACTACAATTAATTTCTTTAAAATGTTCAGAGGATAATGAGAACTAAGCCCCATTTTAAAGCTGATCAGGCGGTGCAAGAAAATCTAATTCTTTTCATGAAAACCGACAGACTTTGACTTCAAAACCAACTACACTTCATTAAAACTGTGATAAAAGCCTGCAAAGTAGAGCTGAAATATTGCAGCTGTGAGTTCTCCAAAGTAAGAGAAGAATTCTCATATTGTTTCAGTATGACACGATGTGTATGTAATAGATTAACTCTATTTTCAGCACATTTGGACCTGAAGTATTGATTTTCTTCCTTCCTGTTCATATAACTAAAGGAATTTGGAGCCAGACCCAGCAAAGGAGTTTTAGGCACCTTAGGTGGAGCTTAGGTAGAATTTAGATGCCTATATCAAGTGTTTTGGTGCTGAAAACCTCTGCTTCAGTTGCCAGCTGATCTTGAAGACACCAGAATTCTTATGTTTTGATCTAAAGCTTTCCAGGCACTATTTATTCTTTTTTTTTTTTGCACAAGCTCCAAACTGCAGTTCTGTGCTCATATCTAATCAAAATCACAGACTGGAGAGTGGATGCTGTTCTTCTCAGGGGCTTGAGGCTGTAGGTATTTCTGGAATGCATTTAATGTTCCTGACCCCTCTAAAAATAGATCTGTGATAGCCACCACCTTCTTTTAAGGCATAAGAAGAAGCATGTGTCAATTCTTCTACAGTACCCTAGGAGATTCAGGTTTGGTCCCTTCCCTTGCACCACTTGTGGAAATCAAATAGTGTTCTCAGTGCATGGTAATATTCTGGATGGGGGAAGGGGAGAACTGAAGAGGAGCAGGAAAGTAATTGAAGATTTCACTGAGTTAAGGAGGAATAACATAGGAACATGGTAGAACTTCTGCTTCCAAATGCCTTTTTCAATGTTGAATGTAAACCACTATTTTATATTATCTAGTAATTTTAAATTTCTTTTTTTGCTAAAGAAATTAATTCAAGGTGAATAGGATTTTCATATTATGGTATTATTGTATTATGATGGTGTGTTCCTATAGAATGGGGGTTTTTAGTTTGTTTAGTTAATTTGGTTGATTTATTGGTTGGCTTTAGGGTGGGGGGGGGGTTAATTGCCTTAATGGCAAAAGGAGCAATAAAATTAAAAACAAATACAGGAAGTGTAAAAGAAGCACAGAACAATGTTAGTGTCTTTCTCGTGTTCTTGTGGCTTGCAGCAGTAGTTTGGCAGTTAAACTCTATAGGAAAAGTAATAGTACCAGAAATATGATGATCTCATCTAGATGTCATGGAAATATTTTGTGATTCAGGTGACAGGTGAAACCCACTGTCTTTTTCAGAAATAAGTGTTACAAACATATTAAAATTCTAGGGATATCATTTTTATGAATAAACTTAGAGTAAGGTTTCTTATTGTTTAAAACATAAACATTATAATTTCTTAGCCAGTAATAATTTCCCTTACATGAGAGCAGTCATCCTAAGGGATGGCTTCAACAGCTTGGCAGTCTATGTGGTTAGAAGCTTTGACACTCAGACACCCATAGCATGACATTGTGGAAAAATGACATTGTAGTTACTAACAGTTCCATATGTAATTATGGAGGTATTTATATAGTGAAAACAACTCGTCAGACACAGAGGAGGTCACTACAGGGGATGGCATTACATCTGGGAAGCAAGATGAGGTTGTGTAGCTTTTCTTCGTTACAAATGCAGGCAGTGTAGTGATGATGAGGACTTGGCTGCTGGATGCCAAAATGGACTCACGGAGTCCATAAAGTCTCCACAGAGTCATGGAGAGACATCTGTAAGACAGAATTGCTGCCACATGAATCATTTGTAGGGTTCTCTGTGAAAACCGCAAAAAAAAATGCAGAGGGAATTTAACTAAATTTAGAAAAGGGGTTGAGAGCAAAACAAAAAGATTATTATAACACTTTGTGGACCTGTAGTATTCACCATTACTTTAAGTTTGATGATTTCATCTCTAAATGAATATGGAAGAATTATAAAAAAAGAACAGAATAGGAAAATAGAAACAAATGTTTTGCATAACTTCTGCATGAAGCTAGAGTAGGATGACTTCAGGAACAGGATAGATGCCCATGATATCATGAATGATATGGAAAATAAAAAATAATTAGTAAATCTGTCTTGCAGTATAAAGGGGAACCTTATGAAATTAAGTTTTAAAACAAACCTAACTGTGCAATTGTGTGAGTTCAGTTGTAGAACTGAAGATGTTATCTGATCCAAAAAAGGGTTAGAGCAGTCTATGAAGATAATGAGATCATGTAGATCCAACATCTAGCTTTGCAAGTTCTTCAGTTCCTGACCTACAGAAGGTTCATTTGACTTGTTTTTGTTCTGACCCAGTATGGATTCCTCAGGTAGAGAGAAGGCTGAAAATTGTAGTTCCTTAAAGAACCATGCTAATGATGCTCATGAACATAAAATACTGAACAAAATGGCTTAGAGAAAACTGAAAATTAAAACAGAACCTCTACAATTTTTCTCCCCCATCCAACCAAAATTTGTGAAAACTTTCTAAGTCCTAAAATTGAAAAAATGCAGAACTGCTCACTTCCAGACATGCTGTCTATAGCTGGTTTAAAGTTACTTATGATTGCAAATATACATACTTATGATTGGTACAGTGCTGTAGGAGTGCTGTGAGACAGCAGTATTTTTTAATACTGCAAAGCATAAGGACAATTAGAAATATCACTCCCACTTCTGGAAAGTTTCTGTTTCCCCTAAATGCAAGCATTTTCATACATGTCTAATCAGGATTAAGCCACTCTCTCAGGCTATGGATTTAATCATTGGTTTGTGAAAGGATATTAAAAATCACTGAAAATAGTACTGAATTCATTGCCTCATCTGCCAGTACGTAGCATCTGAACAAATGCATTATTTCCCTTTTGAATCATGGTTACTATAGATTGTCTTTCCAGTAAATTTGTAAACCTACAGAGAGAATTATATAATTTGTCCCTGTAAGTCATATACTGAGTGAATGAACTTTCGGAAGTGGAAGTTCTAGCAATTTATATTCACAGCACCTCAGTTTGAATTTCAGGAGGATCCTTCTTAAAACTTAGACATGACAGAGCCTGGATGGCTTAGCCAGTGCTCAAGGAGTCATAGGATGTAAAACTATTGTTATGGTTACTAGTAATAATGAATAGAATTCCTCCACCTCTATTTCTGTAGATCCTTCCTTGAGGCTGAAAGCATGCAACTTCCCTACCTTGAAACAAGTGAGAGTTCAGATTATTAGAGCTGTCTGAGAAGAATATTTATTTACTTTGTATCTATTTGTACTGGTAAGGAACTTTCTCTTCTTTTATGTGAGCTCAGTGCTTCAAGCTCCTGAGCAGTCTTGATATGTGTTTAAGGAGGATGCTTATAATTTTCTATTAGTCAGTTGGTATATTTGAGCCCTTTATGGTCTTCTGAGCTTTTGGTAAACCCAAGGTTAATTACACTTAATGGTCTCAATGCACGAAACTTATCTGTCTTTCATGGAATTTTAGTAATAAAGGAATTTTTGTGAAACAAGCTGAATCACTGACCTGGATTGTAACTTCTATCTAGGTTCCACTCCATCCAGTAGGAACTTACCTGTTGACTTCAGTGAAATGGGAAATTACTTCATATGAAACACTATAAAATTCACCTTAATTACTCTGTCTTAAGTTTGGAATTGCTTATTTGGAATAACCATTGCACAAATGCACCATCTTTTTCAGTTGGGGTTTTTCAGCTCACTTACATCTATGTATGTAATAATATAATGTAGAAAATCAGTGGAACATTACCTCTGGACACATTCAAGGCCAGGGTGGACAGGGCTCTGAGCAACCTCATCTAGTTGAAGATGTCCCTGTTCACTGCAGGGGTTGGAATTAGATGATCTTTAAAGGTCCTTTCCAACCCAAACTATTTTATGATTCTATGATTCTAGTGAAGCTGTATCATTGCTCTGTTAATGACAGGTGTCCTGGGTTCAGCAGTAGCAGTCATTTTTTCTCCTTCTTAGTAGCTGGTGCAGTGCTGTGTTTTTGAATTCAGCCTGGGAGCAACGCTGATAACACCAATGTTTTTAGTTGCTGCTCAGTAATGTTTAGTCTGACCAAGGACTTTCTGAGTCTCATGCTCTGCCAGGGAGGAGGGGGAGCAGGAAAGAAGCAGAGACAGGACACCTGACCCAAACTAGCCAAAGAGGTATTCCATACCACAGCATGTCATGCCCACTATATAAAGTGGGGACAGTTACCTGGAAGGGTTACATCACTGCTTGGGTTGGGCTGGGTATTGGTCAGTGGGTGGTGAGCAGTTGTTTTCTCTTCCCTTGTTATTTCCCTTATCATTATTAGCATCGGTGGTAGCAGTAGTAGGTTTGTGTTATACCTTAGTTACTGGACTGTTCTTATCTCAACCCATGGGAGTTACATTCTTTCAATTCTCCTTCCCATCAGGATCATGGCCTGGAGGGCCAGGGGGGAGTGAGAAAGTGGCTGCGCGGTTCTGAGGTACTGGCTGGGCTTAAACCACGACAACAGGGAAAAGCACAGTTGTGGTTTTGGTAAAAAAGAAAGTGGGTGGACTAATACACCTTATAGGACAATATTTTGGGTTGACCTGGCCCTCTCTCTTCAGCTACAAACGCTTTCTTAAGAACTGAGAGGCATGATAACAGTGCTGCTTTTTAAAATATTCATGTTGAATTATTCATTGCATTTTAATAGAGAAAAATCATATGCAACAGGTGTTTTTCCTCTGGCTTGTTGAATTGCAGTATAACTAGCCTCCAGTTATTGGCCTCAGGGAAAGAAGCAGTAGAACAAATCAGCCTTATTTTAAAATAATTACTGCAATCCTACAGTGCCTGTCAGTTGTAATTTTCCCATTTTACATCAATGTTCAGTAAATGTACAAATAGGACTCTGAAACTGGGAGAAAAAATGTAACCTATTAAACAAAATTTGAGAAAATAACTTGTGGATTTAGTAAATATGATTCCAATAGAAGTGAAGGGCCCATTATGTACATTGTATTAAAATGGCAACTGCCTGTGACAACCTTTGAACAATATAGTGCAGCTCTATGCATCAGTTAGGTCAGGGAGTTAAGAGGCATGGTCTTTTCAGAGGTGATACATTACTCAGTGAAGGCTTAGGACACACTACTGAAAACTTGCTGTGTTCCTCATGTTTTTTAAAGTCTCTCCCAGCTAACATATTAGCAGGACTGTAAGCTGTGCACTTCTGATCAGCTGCAATACACTGCAGCAAGATGTTGCTCAAGCATGCAGCTTTCCTTAAGGTGCTGCAGCGTGAGGCAGAGTTGCTCCCTGTAGTGGACTCAGAATATGAAAAATTTAGTCTCCTGTCCTCAGATCTACCCAGTGGAATGTAAAGACAAACGGAGAAATAGTTCAGGATTAAATTTGAAGTTATTAAACTTAAGTAAATGTGAAGAGGACTTTCCCAACCGTAAAACCAATATAAGCGTTTTTGTTAGTTTGTTCTTGTAACCCCAAAGCTGATAATTTTTATATATCTGCAGTGTTAGAAACCCAAGGCCAATTTAATTGTGCTTCTGAATGAGGCTGGGAAGATTTTGTTCCTACTTTAACAATTAAAGATGCTCTCACAGACAGGGACATAAATTGTTTATTTGTTTATCTTCAGAGCAGATAGTGCTACCTGAAAATTGAAAGGTGAGATAAAAGCATATTTTCAGATTTGGAGAGTAATGTGAATAAGAGATTTGTTGGACAATAGACTAAAAGATATGAAGCTTTGTACTACCTATGTTGAGTGGTAATAGTACTCATCATAGCTCCTTTCACGATCTGCAGCATTTTCAGTACTGTTTCATAATGTGAAGACTGGGCAATATACCAGCACACAGGCAAATGATAACTAATATATTTATTCTACTTCTTTTAATTCACATATTTTGTTATTTTGGTACAGTCTGCATGTTAGCTTTTTTAAAGAATAAAAGTATTCCACTTAGATTTTTTCACACAGAACATTAAAAAAAGAAAAAATGTAGTCCTTGCATTTATTCAGAAATAATAAAAATTATGCATTTAAAATGTTAATGAAAGCTGATGAGAAATTTAATAGTTTTGTACATTTATCCTTCGGATTCGTCACTAGCCTTTTATTAGTGAAATACATTGATAATGAAAAGTAGAATATAGACTTCACAGTTCAATTAAAGATAAACCAGAAGACACTTTAAAGGTTTTCCTTTCAATTCTATTTCTATCCTGTGTCTCTCCCTCTCAGTTTCAGAGGGAGGCAGGAAGTCGAGGAGTTTCTGCTCTAATAAAAAGGCACTTCCAACACATGCATTCCCATTTCTCCTTCTTAGCTCCACGTAAACATTTTTTCCCTTTCCTTCAGCCTGCAAGGAGACACACTGTGGGACTGATTCTCAGTCCAGAGGAATTCTCTATGCCCATCAGTGAAGTTATCATGAGCTTCCTTTGAACTAATTGAATCACCACTAAAATCAGAATCCAGCTCTACACCTCTGACAGGAGATGGAATAGCTAAGCAAGATAAGGCATGCAGGAAAGTCCTAACACACTGCCCTTTTCTGCCTATTTTCCTCCTTTGGCACTTCCACAGTTCTTCCTGGAAGGTAGAGCCACTGGATGTGAGAATCTGATATTTACTCCAAACTGAGTTTCAACAGAAATAAAGCCCTATTGAACAAATATAAGAGATGAGCACTTAGAACTAGATGCTTTGTTCTTAATTGTATTCATAAAGGCACCCATTTTTTTCCTGCCAATTAAGATCTTCAGCAAGGTTATTTAAGAATTACAGAAGAGATCTGAGTTATTTTAGCATTATTTTCTCTTGAACAAGGTGGAAAATATGAAATGTTTCTTACCATTTAAGTATTTTCTTATGTCTCTTACTGTTCTAATGGTGAATGATTTTCGTTACACAGTTTGAAACAACGACATCAATTCCAGTATTCATTAATCTAAGAATGCCTACGTGTACAGACTAACATACCTGCTTTGGAGAGATGGTCCTCAGTTTATAGGACTTTGCCTCTGTTAGAAGCAATATGACTGAGGTCCTTTTGGAAATCTGGATCCTAGTGGGATACTTAAAAAAACTCAACACTAGTAGTTACTTAAATGCTCAGCATTTAAGTGAGTGCCTATGTGCATCTTTAGTTATCAAAATGTTTCTTAAACACCTGAGAGCTGGAAATTCAACTGAGTCAATTTTCAGGAATTTTCAAAATGAAAATTAGGCTACTAAAGTAATTTGTATGTCTTCGTAAGTTTTACTCTGTAGCCATTTTTCATGGGTTTGGTGTATTGCATCTGTCAGTTACTAATTAATTTAATGAACATATAGCTATAAAATTTCTTTTAAACTCAAAATATAAACCCTATGATATTGTTCCACAAACACTGGTTCTTATCTCAACTGTACATGGTTTTTGTTCTCATCTTTTACCAGGTGTATCTGTAGAAGGAACAAGCAAGCAATATGTATAGTTATTCAGCCAGCATCTAATTGTGACCAGAACGTTTGAATTGTTCTCACAATACTAAATAACCATGAGGGTCCAAAAGTTATGTGCATGATACCTTCTGCTTGGATTTTTAGCCTTTTGTGGTTGGGGTTTGTTTTTCCTTTTTTCCTTTGGGTGCTTGAAGCAGCCAGTAAGAGCATATATCAACTGTGTGCTTCACTGGAGAGGAAGATGCTTGGGAGTGTGTCTGTCAGTACTGTCACCTGCTCTAATTAACAGCATGCTAAGAGCTGTAAGCAACCTGAGAAGCTTGATTGCATCATGCATCAAGGAAAGGACAGTTCAAGAATTTGTGCATCTTTTTAAAAGAAAAAAACCAATATGGCCAACCAAAGAAATAACTTTAGATACAGTCCTGGGTTCTCTTTGTCTGATAAAAATCCTAGGTTAACAAAGTAAGTAATGAAGGTGATTTGACAAGAAGTGTCATTATAAGAGATAAATAAAGCAAGTGAATGATAAAATTAATTTACACATATTTAAACTATGGTTTGATTTGATCATGCTCAGTGTTTCTGGTTCATTATGATTATAGGGTCTGATTTCCCAGCTCTTTACTCCTGATTTATGCTAAAGAATGAGGTATACTGTCGGTTTCAGACTTTCTGTTTTAACTCAATGCTAAATTAACCTTAAATTATGGGTTGGATTTCATTACATTTCTGATTCCTAAAATTAAAACTGTGTTTGTGAAGCAGAGAGGGGGCGAGAGAGAGAGAGCAAGGGAGGGGAAGCAAGAGCGTGATGTGCTGCTCAGACATCTCTAGTAGGAGCTGTCTCTAATGCTGGAAGCAATACACTACACCTCTGTTCCTACTTCTCTTTTTTATTTGTGAATGTTTGCCAGAGATTATTATCACACAATTTCTCATCAGAACTGGAGTTCTAGCTTACCAAAGTGTCAGCATAAGGGCAAATGTGATGTAATATGGCTAGACTGTGAGCCCCTGTTTGACAGGAAACTCATTAGAATGAAACCTGTATCTTTAGCTTAAAAGGTTTTGTAAAAATTATTGGGCAGTAAGGGACAGATTTTACAGGTACTTATGCCTTAAACAGTTTAGTGTGGTCTCCGCTATTACAGTTTTCTGCATGTCTGGCACTGTTATTTTACCAGGAAGCAGGCACACGGGCATTTTGAAAAATCATAGTGATTTTTGTTTCTGATGTTACTGCATGCCTGACACTACAAAGTGTATGCAGTTTCTCAGTTATGGGGGCTTCACAGAACAGCTACACTGAACTGTTGTGTAGCCTCACTCCAAACAAGCACAACAGAAGGCCATTACAGAAAGTCTGCATTTTTACAGTCTCCAAGTCTCATTTCACTGCTCTGAATCACAGCATCATTTCCACTTATATCACCTGGCCTTGCAGAATAAGGCTGAGCAGTTTGGGACTGTAATTCCCAAAACCACCATTAACACAGTGATCTCATGGACTTCTATTGGGACCAAATCTTCTGCAAAGTGCTGTATGCTCTGATCACTAATTAAAAATTTTACCTATGCCTGTAAGTTGATCATTTACATCAGCAAAGCTTTTACTATGCATACTTTTCCTCAAGATGTGCATTTGGTTAATGGAACTAGGGAAAATATTTCACAGGACAATAGTAGCAAAACTGAATGGCAAACACCTTCACTGACATTGGACTTGCTGCCTCGACATTATAGTGAAAGACACACTGGAAACCAGTGAATGGATGAGTAGTCACTGTTCCCTGTGAAGCATTATGTTGGTAATCAAGTCCTGGCCCTGAAGGGCTTATGTAGATAAACCACTGTCTGTTGGAAGTCTGTGGGTGTTTTGTCCAGGGAAAAGCTGATGGAATGGTCCCAAAGAGCAGTCATCTACAGGGGACCTCATGGGTTAAGGTCACTGCTGACTTTGTATGGGAGAAGGGTCAAGGACCTTCTGCGAGGAGTGCTTTCCTTGCTCTAGTGACTG
Source organism: Pezoporus wallicus (assembly GCF_028554395.1). Taxonomy (NCBI): domain Eukaryota; kingdom Metazoa; phylum Chordata; class Aves; order Psittaciformes; family Psittacidae; genus Pezoporus; species Pezoporus wallicus. Next base: position 8,409,319 of record NW_026642292.1, on the reverse strand, counting down.
AGACTCTGGTATTGTTGACAGTCATTGTGGGCAGCTGCTATGATGAAAAATTATAGGCACCTCTTTGAAGGGGTGTAATTTTTTGATCTAAAGTGTTTTTTTTTGGTTTAGAAATAAAAGGCAAAGCATATGTTTAAGAGAGTTCCTTTTTCCTGCCACTGAAGGGATGTAAACATGAATTTAAATATTTTGTTTGTTTGTTTTTCCATGACTCTGGAGCCCCTAACAAATCTCTACTGTTTCTTATTTTTCTTTTGTTTTAGAAGTATCTTAAAACATTTAGTGTTCATGGAGTATTTTTTCCAGAGCAAAGACTGTTCTGAAGGAGAACATCAAATGCTAAAACACTGCATAATTTAAATTTGTTAGTTCTAAAAGAAAAGCATTTCCTTCTTATTGAAAGTTTCTGAACTATTATGCATTCCTTTCTGTATCAGCTCTTTGCTATTCCAAGAACTATCCTGAATAACCAAAAATCAGAAAACAGCCAGTTATAGAACAAAACTCCCTGAAAGAAAAAAAAGATTATGCAAAATAACAGCTAAAAACTGTCTTCTGCCAGGTCTGTTTTTAAAATTAAACTTTATTTTCTTCTCTAGATCTGTGACCAGACTTTTATTGCTAAACTGAGGTGTTTCATCTAAGATTTGAATAATATGGTAGCATCCATTAGACTCAGAAGGGTGTATTGGTGATTGAATGCTTGCCTATGTAGTCAGGGCCCCGCAGACAATAGCATCTTGCACTGTGTGCACTATGTGTAGGTGATGCCATGTTGAAAGAAGATGTACATGCCATTCATTGCTACTTGTTGTCATTCCTTCTTCAGGATGATTCACAGGGCTTAGAATGAGGCAAAAATATGTTTTGTGTAACTGTATGTCACTATGCAAATTCACTGGTTCACCCTCTAGGTTTCAGTGGACTATGAAAAAATCAGCATAGTAGGAAAATGCTGTTTACCAGCTTAATTATTAGGGCTTGCTTGTGAAAGGCAGGTCTACTTGAGCTTTGTCTAAGGGTGCGAATTTGGCTTTAAATGTACTTCATTTGTTTGATAAAGACCTCTGTTGAATAATTCTGACTCTGATTTTATGGCTGTGTGAATACGTTTCTGTTATTTTTCAACTTAATAGCTTTTCTAAAACTGTTTCATCCCTGGTCATTTTGAACTTCCATGATTTCACCTGGGGGGATGAGATTTTGTAGAACTGTGCTTTGAAATCGTGCTGTAAATCTGCCGTGCAGTTCACCTAATTGCCCCTTCAGTGCAGAGCGCAGCTTCATATTATATACCAGTCAGATGCTAAAAATGACAGTCCTGTTTTCCTTGTCTCTGTCACATATATTTCCACTCCATCCCTTACATAAAATCTAGGCTAAGAGGTGACAATTCAATTCACTGGTCTGACAGTATTTTAGTTGTTATTTTGCACTATTTTTTTTTTTTTGTCTTGCTTTGGATGAGCCATATTTCTGCTAAAGTGGTAAGCTGGTCCAACTCACCCTACAGCCAACAAGTTAGTAGGCTGAATGTAGGCAAAACGAGGGGCAGATTACTTATGACACAAAACAGCAATCCAAATGACTGTTTTTTACTCTTGATATTAGCTATGTCTGGGCCAAAGTCCACTGTTCCATGCTGCTTGAGCCAGCTGTGTCTACACTGCCTGAAGCAGCAAGCTTTGAGCTGCACTGGTTTTGATCTCTGAATCTTCCCCACCTGTTCCTCTTGAAAAGCCAGTGTAAGGGTGATAAGAGATTTTTGCATTTAAGTAAAATAATGCAAAAGTATAAATTTAATATTATTTGAAGACAATTAACTGCCTGAAGGCCCTTTTAATGATTTTATTGTTAGTCTTTTTCCCTAAATTGAAATGAAGTTGATGTCAGTATAATCATGTGAAGTCTCTGGATATGTACCCTATGTACCTTCTGCAGGTAAATTTACAGGTATATTGGAATATAAAGATAGTGACAGCCTAATTTATATGGGGGGCATTAGAATCTAATAAAAAGTGCAATAACAAAAACTGTTGATATGATTAATAGAAACTTTGTGTTTATGCAGAGAATAAGAATTTAATTAGGTAACTGGAAATATGCGCAACTTTTACTATCACTAGAAAAATACTTGATGGAAGTCAGTGAGGGTAGTTGGTTGTGGTTGTCATTTGTCTGAGCTTGCCAAAAGAGATAGTTCACTAGAACTAAAAGACAGCAAATATTTTAAAAGAAAAGAGCAAATCACTGTGCAGTTGCTTCTTTATCATTCATAGCATGGGATGCATATTAGTCATCATAAATGCTGTGCTGGGGGAGTAGATGCTTCAAAAGCTTTCTTCCTCTTCTGGAAACATCTTGGATGGAGAGCATAAAAGGAAATCCCTAGAGAAGAATAAACTATCATGTTTATAAGAACATCCTATTGACTGACTAATTGGAAGGATACTAAAAATTTCCCAGGGGAAATGATCTAGAGCTCTATGACTTTTACTGACAATACTTAGAGAGATTCTTTTTTTTGTAATGACAGAGAAATGCATTCAAATTGAAAATACTCTGTATCAAACTTCCTAATCTGACCATGGATTCAAAATGAATCAGTGACAGTGAAGAAAATCATAAAATTTAGCATGTGTGAGAGAAAAAAAATTCCTGTACTGATATTGTGGCTCTGAGTTCAAAGCTGCTCGACTACTTAAATTTCTGAGAGTTTATTTTAGTAGGAAAAGAATCAAATACTGTATATGGTGAACAAAATGATAATTCTGAAAAAAGAAAATGAATGTCTTCTTTACAATGCCCTGTCCAAAGGATTGGTCTCTGCTCTGCATTTCATTTTCATGTCACCTTCTATTACAAGAAAAGTACTGCAAATGCAATCAAAGCAATGTCACTAAAGAAGAGCCCTCAAGCAGAAACTGAGGGAGTTTTGTCTTTGCAGTACAAACCATGGGAAAATACATGAGCCTTTCAGGGAAGGAACAGGGAACAAGCAGAAGAGCAGGTTGGTGTATCCAGCATTTTAGATTTCCAGAGGATTCCTGCACCAACCATTGCCCATTTTTCATTCAGTTTCTGATCTCTTACCCCTTCTGTCTCCCCTCTCTCTCTCTGTCAAATTTCTTTCTTTCCAGTGGAGACAACTTCAAGGAAATTTCAAGATCATCTTCAGGAATGTCCTGTGTCAATTGCCAGCTATTTAGAGCTATCCTACAAAAAGTACTACTTAGCCTTTGTTATAAAAAGTTTATCCGATTATAGCAATATCTGCAGCAAAAAAGCCCTGTAATTGTTACTAACTGGAATGTGATACAGATGAACCATATCAGTTTATTTGAATGTCCAGAAAATTATTCATACCCTTTTTAGAAAATTATTCATGCCCTTTTTTTAAACTGCAGTTTTGGTGAAAAATAACAGCTATGAACTTGAAATAGATACAATTCTGTCCCATATTTTTCTTCATTTCAAAGCCGGCTTTGCAAGACAAGTTACAAGCTTGTTTTCAGTATCTTTACAGTGATTATTTCTTACATACATATTATGAGCTCCCAAGCCTGAAAAGCCCATTTCAGTTTATAAATTCAGTATGCTGTACTTGTCCACTAGTAAATAAATATAAAAGAATATTCAATTCGGCATTACCACATATCCTTTGTAATCTTTCCAGGGAGGACATATGCAATATGAAAGATTTATATGGACGGTTTCACATAGTATCATGCTTTTCTTGGCATTACACTTTTTGATAGCTTGGGTATGCAACATCACTATAGCCTAGAAGTTTTTTTTCATCTGGAGCTCTGCTACAGCTCTGTCTATCATATAAACAAGGAATTCGCATGGCTCTCTTCAAACAAAATATGCTTACTCTGAAGGTCTTTCTAGCTCCGACTGTGATTGAACAGCATTCTTCTATAACTTCCTGTGTTACTTCACTTCATCCTAACATTTCATTTCCTTTGTCATGATTTGCATGGTGCGGAATGAGAGGGGAAAAGCAAAGTAAGCTGTCCTTTCTCAGTGTCAGGCCTGCTTGCTTCCTCCTTCCCAGTACACATCCAGAACCTAAACCATGGTTTGAACAGGTGTCAGGAGCCATATGGCAAGAGACAGACAAGTCTGACCTGAAGTCTGTGGTCAGACTTATTTTTTACAATGACGGTGTGCTACATTTTTAGCAGGAACAGTTTTTCAGAGTTCATCTGTTCTGTCAAACCAGAGCATTGCCGATTTTCGGTCGGAGTCCTAGACACCGATAGACTTCATTGCTTAGGCACCAAAGTGTGCTGGAGTGCACCTCGGGCCCCCTTTCTAAGAACCTGTGCAGGCAGAGGTGCTCCACATCACACACAGTTGCATCCCAGTGCTGCCTACAAACAGGACACCGTAACAGTGGAGCTGAAACCATGGCATTTAGACCAGCTAAACATCTGAAAAGGAGCTGAGTTATGGTGAGTACGTTTAGTGTTTTGGGAGTGGGGAGCGAGGGTTTGTGACTCTGCTTAGATTTGGGAAATCTGATAATGATGGGCAAGTTCTAGCCAAAGGCAAAGGTAGGACATAACACTCTTGAGGAGAAAGGGAGCCTTTCAGAAAAACTCACCCCTTCCCTATCCATCTGCTCCCCATTTCTCCTGGACAAAGGGGACTTTTGAACTGCCCATGGGAGGAGCCATTCTCCATGCTGGGGAGAAGCAGTGGTAGGTACAGCAGGTTGGCCGGCAAGCCTACCTGGTAGCAAGCTGTGCCACGGCCAGGTTCCTGCTGTGACTGACTACGGTGCTAGAAGGCATTTCTTTCCCAAGAATCATAGACTTTCCCAGGCATCTGCAGGTGACTTGTGCACACACACACACCCCACCCCCCCCAGCCTGGATTAGCTGCCATGGCAGCATGTTCAAGTGGTTCTATGCAACGGCTGAATGCAAACACACTATTCAGATTGGTAAACAATCACCTGGCAGGTCCCTGTTATGATTACATGGCATGATCTGGTCGTGATCAGGCCCTCCCCACCCTAGCTACACATCCTGCCAGGCACCTCCCCCTTCTGGCCTTGGCTTGAGTCATGGGCTTGTTGGGGCACAAGTTAGCATCCTTCCCCCTGGGAATTTTCTACATGTGGTTCTGGTCACATTCTGGTTGCTTCACCTCCTCATTGCTACCTCACCAGTAAAACAGGGTATGGCTCTGCAGAGCAGCAGGTAACTCTAAGAAGGGGAGGTGGGTTTCCTGGCTACCCACAGGGACAGTAGGACAAGTTAGCAACTGCTGCTTTCTTTGATGTGTAAGCGATCTCAGGTAAAGGGACAATAGCAGGATCATATGCCAGGTTTGAGTAAGGGCCATGTCTGACCCAGTTTTGTCCTAGCTCCTCATGCCACCAGGTCCTTGGCAAAGCACTCCATTAGTATGGATCACAAATGTGTATCCTCTGAGAATAAGGAAGTTTAGGAAGGGAGTGGTGTTGGTAACTCCCTGTGTGGACACTGACACACTTGCTAGGATTGTATGATCTGTAGCCCAAGGACAGGATTATCTGCAGGACAGGTAGGTAACTTGATGTTATAAATGTTTCTCTGGGCTGTCAGGAAGAGAGTGCCACACTATGTGTGGCAAAGAGGGCAGAATACCTGGACAGAAGAAGGTGAACGTGGTTAGTATAACTGGCCATGGCACCTGAGCTGCTTGAGAGAACACAGAAGCACCCTTTGCAGGCACCCTATATTGGCTTGTTAACTTGGCTGTAGGTGACTGGTAAAATGTGACAGCAGGTTCCTCAATTTTTCTGCAAAGAGTAATGTTTAACACTAGATTTGCATTGTGCACACATATGCTTCATCCATGTCCAGGCACTGCAATAACTAGCAAAGACTTCTGGCCATGTCAGGTCTGAAGTGCTGTGTGGTTGGTGCTAGCCTTGCTTATCCATGCCAGGCACTCTACAGTAAAGTGAGACTGGTTTGGACTATACCTGAAGGTTGGTCTACAGAGAGAAGCAGGCTTACTCTTGTGCATAGGTATGGGTCAGGTGAGGCATGCTAGATCCACCCCCCTTTGCTTACCCATCTGATGTAGATGGAGGGTGGCCCTAAAGCGGTCTGGCTGTCCTTCAGTTTCAGAATGGAGTCTGAAGGACAACAAAAAAAAAAGATAACTAGATTATTTAGAGCACACTGCGATGATCACAGGAGTTACCCAAGGCAGGGGAATTTACTGAACTTTGCACAGTATAAAAGCTTCTGGTTGTAGGTCACCTGTGGGATAGTTCACAGTGCTCCTTCCAAAACTTTTCCAAGACCAGGGCACTGGACTGGGTCGGGCAAATGATATTTGCATCTGTGTGCTGTTAACAGAGATAGAGTGGGTACAGCCAGAGTAATCAGTTTAATTAAATGCTTTGTATCTATAATTTGTCTGATTTTAGAGCATATTAAATTGAAATTAAGCTTCTAATATATTATTACAGGAACATATTCTGTTTCCTTTATGTCCATTATAGCTGTGATTAATATATTCAAAAGTATACATTACACTGCCACAATAATGAACAGAACTAAATGAGTATAAATATCTGCAGTAAAATACAATGAAGTCCTGCAGTGCAATGGTAATGTTAGTCATTTTTGCATGAATAAATTAAGGTAGAGTGTGAAATTCTGTAACTGCTATGAACCAGTCTCCAGCGGGCATGGAGCTTCAAGTCTTTGTGGAACTAGTCTGTTGTAAATATCTATTGCTAGTAATTTAATGCTTAGTCACAGAATAAAACCTTTTATTCTTCTGGGTGATTCTTTATCTCCACTGTGTTCCATTTACTTTTTTTTTTTCTGGAAATGAAAGTTTGAGATTTGATTCTGATGGGGTCAGTTTTAGATGTAAAAATCAACATAGAAGCACTTTTTCTAATCTCTTGCAACAACTGATTCAGCGCTTGTGGCTGCTGGCTGAGAAGCCTCTGCTGAAATTTATGGGCCGGATTCACTGACTTTTTAAGACCAGAGAAAAGTATCGTTTGGTCTCAGCTCCTTCATAGCACAGAGCATAACTGCAACTGAATTAGAGCATATTTTAAAGAACAATAAAATTTTGTTTGCGTAGAAAATTTCACATGCTTTGGTAAGCTATTCTAAAGATCAAATATTGTTATATTTAAATATCTGCACCTTGTTTCCCTTCCCAGTTACCTAGTTTGATCATTTTTATCCACTGTGTCTCTTAAGATGAGGAAGTGGTGGAGTTTTCCCTTCAATATATACAGGATAACAATCCATCCAGAACCCCATGAATGTGTCAGTAAGTCTGCATAAAATATGGGTGGAAGCTCATGTTGGGAAAATATAGGTTGGCTTTTATTTTCAAAGAGATAAAAAAAAGTAAGACTGTTTTTGGGTTAATTCCTAGTATCTTTTATATAAAGAAAATGAATTTATTTCTTCAACCAGTTAAATAAACTCTTCTAAGTTTTTTTCATTTAAACCAGTTTTCAATTACTCATTAGAAGTGCTACAGAAAAGGCTTAAACCTTCATTTTGAAAATGCCTTAATGAAATAATTGAAGCAATTCTGAAAGTCATTTAGCAAATGTTGAAATGAAATATTCTTATAACTTCAAAATTCTCCGCATTCCTACTGATCTTCTTTGTTTTCAGATACATTTGCCACGTTGTACTAATATTTGTGATTTTCTTGGTTCTTCTGAAATACTACTTCACATCAAATGAATTGATTACTGAAATAAAAAAGTCAGTAACCTATAATCGTTATTTTCTTGACTACTAGACTAAAGAGTCCAGTATTTAGATAGTTAAATCCAAATCATCGAGAGCATAAACAGGTCAGCTGTTGCTATGTTTCTGATGTACACTGGAGAAGTAAAAAGGAAAGGGTTAAACAGGATTTCCAGACTTCTGCCCAAGCTTGCAACTCTTTCCAAAGTCATTATGATTTAAAATGCAAATTCTGAAAGGGTATACAGATTTTCTAGTACTTTCATTAGCAAACATGAGTTTCAAAGTATTAGCAGTGGCATTACAGTGAATGATATTTGTAAAATTGGAAAATCATTTAGTTTGGAAGGGATCTCTAGACCTTGTCTGAAACAGCATCCTGCTCAAAGCAGGGCCTGCTAGAGCGGATAACTACAGGTAATTCCCTACCTGTGCAAAGATTACCTTAAACCATCACACTGGAACTTGTATTCAGGTGTTATCTGCCATGAACCTTGATCCCTTTTCTGAGTCACCTCTTGCCAGGTAAGCAAGTGGCACTAAAAAAACCAATGGTTTAGCTTTGTTGACATTTCATGTGCATTTTCCAGTCTTCCCAACAGATCCCCAGTACATAAAATGGCACGAACTCCAATGCATTACTAAATGTACTATTAGGAATTCCTCTGACATGAAGGAATCCTGCGGTGTGCCAAAGGCAACTTTGTTTCTCTCCTTGCTGTCCCTGCCACAGGGACTTGTCAAGATTATTTTTGGGAATGAAACTAGGAGTGTCATTCACTCCATGATCAGTGGTGGTTTGCAAGATCTGTAATTTTGCTGCTTTTATTGAAGACTTCTAGCTTGTTCTGGGGCTTGCTTTGACCTCAGGTAGCTTCTGGAAGAAGGGGAAGCCACTGGTTGCTGCCTCCCAGGGGGTGCCTGGAACAATGCCAGGAAGTCTCCTTAACCGAGTCATTTGTACACCTTTAGATCCCCTTTAATCCAGGCTTAGTAGACTGAAGAATTCAACCTGACAAATACTGCTGTGACAGTAGGTCATGGAGAGAGCCCTGCTGTCAGGCTACGGGGGCTGCAAGGAAAAATTGTTTGAACTTAAAAATACACAGTTGCCTGCATCTCAGGTGAAGTGTTCTCAAAACCAGCTACTGAGCATTTTGTACTGCTGGGAGGATGTAAGACTTCTTGGATAGAAACCATAAGTAGGAGCGAAAAGGTCACATTTCTACTTGTGTTTGAAAAGTCCTCTTATGAAAGGAATCTACACATTCTTCTAGGGATCCAGAGACAGTAGGAAACATTTCTTACTATTTACCTTGCCAGTTATGAGGGGGGAGACATAAATTCCTGGGCTAACCACTTTTTTGACATATAGAAGAACATTGTCCTATTTAGAGTTCAAATAAGGTTTTAGTTAAGTGCTTTTCTCATTTCTGTTAGTGTACTTCTGTGCTACCGTCTTCAGCAGGTTATGCTTGAGCCAGATTTTTTTCCATTTTTTCTTTTTTAAGGCTTTCACTGTTTCTATTTTTGAAAATAAAGTTGTGAAAACTATGTCAATGTCAAATACTGGGTAAAAACTGCTAGAGGTGACAGGATCAGAATGTGGTTTTACAGGCTTGTATAATTTTTGAAAGTGATTAAAAAGCAAGAATAGAAATTCCTTACGTGATAAGTTAATACTTTAAAAAAGTAGGTTTCCTTTGTTCAGCATAGATCCTTGAAGGTCTTAAGCAATCCCACCAGAAACCTGGTTTTATTAGCATTTTAAAAGAAATAGTTGTGGAAAAGATTATTAAAAATTTGTTTGAGGAACTTTGGAACCTTGCTTTACTTTACTCATCCACAGTATCATCTCACCTTTTAAAAGGAGAATTTTGCCAAAATTGGCTGAATTTTATGATAGCAATGGTCTCATGTGGTCAGCTGCAAGCTGATGGCTATTGGTACTGTTAAAATACTTAACATGCAGCATTAAGTCATTACTCCTCTGTAATATGTAGACCTATCTAGGAATTTGTTAATAGTCCTGGTCTTAAACCCTGGATTTGACAGTCAGAGTCTTTTGGTCTCTGTTATGACAAGTGAAACTACCATTTTCATTTTCAGCAAAATGGGATTTTATTTACAGCAATAGTAGGTCCTCTCACATTACATTACTTTGTGCTGACTTTCCCTAGTACTAACTTCTGCGCTATCTGCTGACTCTGCCAACATATTAAAGGGCAATAGCAGCAAGCACTCACAGAGCCCTCAGTGTACATGGAGGGACCGAGGAAATCTTTACAGTTGAGTAGCTCTTCAGGATTGTATTTCTGCTAGCTGGACCATCAATTTATTTTCAAAATGTACCATCTAAGAAAAATTTACTGTTTTAAAAGTGTATTGAAAGTGACATCATCTCACTTAAAAATATTAATTGTGGGGAGAAGCAAGAGATTTTGAGCAGCTGAACCACCTTACTTCAAAATCCCCATAATTACATTTTCAGCAATAAGAAATATTCCTGTAAATGAATGCTTTGTCCTATCTCTGAGTAATTTTCAATGTTGCTTGTGTCACATATCAGAAAGGCTTACTCATCAGAATTATGCACCATTTAAAATGCTGAGGAAGCACTACTGAGTTTTGCAGCACTTCCCAGCCAGGCTGCATTTAGATTTGGGTTTATCCCTTTTAATGCCAGGCCTGGACCTATTTCTTCAGCCTCAGGAAGTACGTATTGGAGAACTTGAATTAGAAAACAAGAAAGAGATTTAAAGGGCTTATGTTTCAAAGAAATAAATTGAAAATTGTGTATCCATATCAAGGTAGCACTCTATCTGTAGTACTAACAGTCAAGGAATCTGAATGAAATGGAGTGATAATGCTCAATTAGATTACAGCATAAAAATAAACAGACACTCTGAACTGAATTAAACTACTGACATTTATCTGAAAATGTAAAGGGCTTTAAAAATAGTATATACATTAATGAAATGCCCTAAGATGATCATGCTTAAATCCCCTCAACCCCTCCCCCCAAAATTTATATACTTCTGGAAAATTTATTAAAAATGCACTTATAAAACAAGATTGAAGAAGATGACTGTGGTATTTTTGAAAACTATCAAGAACCAAGGCAAAATCTCACCTGGCACAGGAGAATGTATAGCAGTCATTTGACGGATTACATTTATTTAAATGATAAACTAGAGTATTACTGACTTAACCTTTCAAGTTTCTGTTGCATCTTGTAACTTTGGAAGTGAAAAAAATCAGTAGTGATTTTCTTATTGATTTACTCAGAAATATGAAAGCTATATTAAGGTCTTGATTTTTCTGAGATTTATGAAAGCTGAAGTAGAGAATCTTGTTTTCAGAGTATTCTCACTTTAACTATAAGAGTAAATGAAAGAGAACATAGTAACCACTCAGTGAAAAAAAAAAAATCAAACCAGAAAGAATGCGTACTTCCCTTAGGACTCCTTACTCCTAAGGGAATGCACTGCACAATAGAACACAGAGTGATCTGACAGTAGGTTGATGTTTTTTTTCTGGATAGGCTTGTGCCCTGTTTTATGCATGTATTGATATTTTTTAAATCTGGCCCTAAGCAATTTGTTGATTCTACGTAGCAATTTAATGGCAAGACTAATAACACGCTTCTGTACTGTGACCGGTGATTGTAACTCCCGCAGAGTGCTCTTGAAAGAAATTTTAAAAGCCTGAGGCAGATATCAGCAATTCATGTGACATGCAAAGGTGTAGCAAATGCCAGAGAATGTGGTTACCTCCCCTGAGAAAGGGTTTTGTGGCAGCTGACAGAAGAGTTGATTTTTTTAATTGTTTGTCCACAGTGGGTTGCATATTGCAATGTAAGATGGGGAAACCATGTAAGTGTCTGGTCAAGAGTCCTTCCTATAGCTGTATTCTAGATGTAGATTTGCCTCAGCCCTGCTGGGGATTACTTGCCACTCATTTCTTGCATTTTATTGTGTTAATGGACCATATACATGCGCGATGGGAGAAATTTAGATCCTGGTGGAGTTAACAGCAAACATACCACTGACTAAACAGGAAACTTAGTTGAACCCAGTGAAGACTAAAAGGACATAGATGGATTCTTGTGGGGTGTTTCTCAGCAAAAAAATTACCTGCCCTGCAGCTGGCAAGCCTCTGAAAAAAGGCAACCATTAGCTATCCCATCAACTCTAAGTACTCCAGGTAATGTATCTAACTGAAACTAGAAATTTACTGTTACTTTTCTTTTTCAAACAAAGCTGAAATGACGCTTTCAGAAAAGTGAAAATAAATGTTCTTTTTGTAAGGCAAAAAGCAAAATCAACTTGTCAGCTTTCCAAATGCAATCTGCGTGATTAATGTGTCTCGAAATACAGACATTTCTATAAAATATTAATTACTTCACTTCTGGACTGTATTGAATTACATTTAGCAGGGTTTTTTAAAATCCATATATTTTAGTAAATAATGTTTATTAAATCTTTTGATAATAGAAACCACTTCCTGTGTATAATTTTCTCTTTTTGTTAAAAAGTCTATCTTGGTTGCCAGGTACAACAGAAGTCCAAGGAGCTTTCCTAGGAGCAGAGATGACTTTTGTGAGCAAGAATCTGAGGAATGTGCATATTTTTCCTTACAGCTATAGTGCCCAAAATTTCAGACATGTGAATGTTGAAGAGTGGCTGATTTATTTTTTTTAAAAAAAGAATATTTTGCTTTTTTAACAAGATAGTATCATTGCCACTTTTCTAATTTAAATGACTTACATAGAAAATCTATATGAAAGTTACGAATACAGCTCAAATGCTTGATTTACCTCAAAATATCCAGAATGACTGGAATGTGTTTAATTAATTTTTTTCAATTCTTTTTTTCTAAAATGAAAAATTCCCCTAATGGCAAAAGTAATTTGGTGCCATATTAGTTGTTTGATGTAATAAGGTGTACAGTTCATAAATGCATCTATCACTTAGCAAGATTTTCTGTTTTCCTTTCAGTCTTACTAAGATGAAATTTAAAGAAGGATTATAAGAGTAAAAAATTATAATAATGCTATCTACTGTTTAATAAACACCATATTTTCTCTTATTCATGTGTTCAAAGATAGAGAGGAGTGCCATACCTCTTTCATGTGCACAACAGATTCACTGTCAGAAGAGGAAGAAGTTGGCAGGCTCATGAATAACACTAAAGGAGGAGAGCAGCTGTTAAGTAACAAAACCTTCCTAGCAGAGCCTTTCAGCCAGTTGCTGTACCATTTGACGTAGCACTCATGAGAGTGTGCACACACGTGTATAACTGGAAAGGCAGAAATGTAGAAAAAATATCACTGTGGAAGCACTGATTGTCATATTAACTAGGTAAACATGTCATTTTTAGAAGAGTATTTTAAGATTTTAGATATGAAAGAAATACCTGAAAGCAACCTCTCCTCTGACTCTTATTTTGTCAGTACGGCGCATCTACACAGGCACTCTGGTACTGTTTGTTTCTGCAGTATCCAGTCAGGTAAATTATGGTTTTTGGCCGGTCAATAAAATTGTGCCATTAATACCAAGCATATAAAAAATTTATCCCATGACTTTTCTCAGTGCTACCAATAAACAAACAAACAAACAAATGGAAAATCATGCAATTGGACAGTGTACAAATTACTGAGGAAGAAACAATAAGAACTGAGAAAATCACCAAGAAAAAGTGCGCCTGAAAAACAGTGAAGAACGGCTTTCAGACACCAAATGAGAAAAATGCCTATGTTGTTCTTTACTGGGACAGTTCCCATAAATGTAAATGCACATAAGTTTTTCCTGCTCAGTAGAGTAGTTCTCTTGACTGCAAAGTCTATATGTAGAGAATGGGAAGAATAGGCTTGGTATCCTGAATTCATACCGCTGAGTGAAAGGACAGAATTGCATATCTATTCAAGGCAATTAGCATCTATTATGAAAACATGACTGTTCTGTGCTATTCACACAGATTAAAGAGCCACATACACTTCTGGTGAAGAAATAGAACACAAGAACAATAGGTTTCTAGAAGATATATTCCATACTTGTATTTGTTTGCTGTTGTCCAGGGCACCAAATCACATTTTTCACACCACAGATTTAGAGATCCCAAGGTGGGTTTTTTTTTATCTTTCTTCCAAATTTGGGCTCTTATACTTAATGGCAGTAATTACCTTAAAGAAGAGAGGTATACAACATAATGTCAAAAATTCCACTACATTAATAAATTTAGATTTGTATTTAAATGTGTTCATAAGAATCTGTTAACTCATTATACAATGACAACAAAAGACCTTTCTCCTGTTTATTGTAGGTGCATAATAACTTGGGCTTTTATTTGAAAACACCTTTTAAGACATGTTTGCTCAACTGACTATTTTAATGAATATGTGTTTTAACATGTGATTTAGATGTAAAGTATTCAGCATAGTCATATAGAACCCATTTCAGATCATAGTTCAGAATCCAAGTTTTGGGAGTAAATATTCCTAATGTTTTGGTAACTTACTCAGGGCTTGGGCTGAATTCTCCTAATGCAGTCTCATCTGACTATATACTGGATTCATACTACTGGGCAAAAGAACAGAACTGTGTATCTATTGAAGGCAATTAGCACCTATGATGAAAATATTGGCTGTTCTTTGTTCCACAGGCTGAAAAAAAAGAGACACATACACTTTTGATGAAAAAACAGAACACATGTCCACAAACTGTAGATTTCCAGAGCTGATATTTGTTTGCCTTTGCCCAGGATTCTGACATATATACTAAACAGAAGCTTATTCAGCCTCTCCAATCTGACAGTCATCTCCAGTATACTTCTTTCCTAGGTCTCCCTTTACATCTAGGGAGTGAGGACACAGGGAGGTACAGCCCTATAATTGTAAATTAGGTGAAAGTATTGCAGCCTACAATCAACTTCTTGGTAGCTGGTGAAGAGTCTTTAATTCTATTAGATTTGCTCTTCAAGATAATTTTGAATTAAGAAAAATATTTTCACAAGGATAGTTTCAGTAGTAAAAGTCAATATGATCAATGGTGTCGTCACTTTCTAATTGTAATCTGTTGGTAAAATGAATACCTGCCTTGCTCCTTTCCATAGAGTTTGTTGACTTTAAATCTCCTCAAATATTTGCAATTTGGAGGAAACAGTTCTTATTTTATTATCTTGTGATATTAAAAAAAAAAAGCCAGTCTTTGATAACTTTTTATTAGAGAAGGAAAGGTGCTTGCCCTATAAGTAAGACTGCTTTGAAACACAATGCTTAGTATTGTTTCTTTAGAAACATAATATTTTGCATATTTTCCTTGTAACATCTAAACTGTTAGTATCTGATACTACAACAACTTGGTTACTGAAATCACCTTGATATGTTTGGAATTTGACCAGTAATATTGTAGTCAAATGAAGCGATGTATTATTCATGCTTAGTTAGGTCAGCTGAACACATTTCAGCATTACCATGTTTGCAATCATCTTGACTAGCATCATAATATTTTCCATCACCTCTCCCGAGGCACATTTGTCACCTTTTTTTTTCCCGCTTTTAGAAAAAGAAATTCTCAATTATAGCTGTAAAGCAAACAGGCAACTGAAATCCACCCATTTCCTAAAGCTCTGTTATCCCTGAGGTATCAGAAACAAAAACATATCAATACTAATTACTTAGCAGAAAGCTAAGAAAGAAAACCTTCTTACTCCCAACTCTCCTCCCCTTAATCCTACAACCAATCTGCCCCTATACAGAAAAGCCTGAGTTGTCTGAAAGCACACAGGGAGACATGATGATTGCAAAAGCAAGCCTCCTTTATGACCTTGACCCCAGAAGTCTTTTCTGGTATCTCCTCCTCGCAGCCCTCTTCTTGTTCACCTGTGATAAGTCTAATCTCTTCGCAGCAGCCCTCAATGCTTCACTCACTGATTTCAACAAGCAAGTACGCAATAGAAGGTGTGTTGTTTATAAAAATCTATCCTCCTCTCCCTTCATCAGACTGATGTCTGTACTGAAATGAAGTATCATCAGCAAATCCATAGGAACTGGTACCCAAACCTGCGTGGGTTACAGCAGTAACCTCTGTCAGCTGAAGAGGATGCTGAGGGTGTTCCTGCTGCAAGCCTCCAGCAAAGGGTGCAGGGTCCTGTGGGTGGCCCACTGCTCTGCTGAAGCCAAGGCTTCTGTGAAGCTGGGCTACAGCAGTCAGGGGTTTGGAGCAGGAATTAAAACTGTCTCATTATAAGTAAAATACCAAACTGAAACAACCAGCTATTTCTCTCTTTGTTGAGCTAGGCAATAGCTCTCTCCTTGAGGTTTAGTGTTAGTATTTAGGTTTTATTAGCATAAAAAGAAGTGTTAAACTTATCCTGTCCTGAAAGGCTTTTTTTTTTTCTTTTTCTAAACTAAAATATGTAATGAGTATGGCTAATTTTCCAGTTAATTCTTAGAAGTAGAAATGGATTCCCTGCCTTTGCACACTGTCTCTTTCCCATGTTCTGTTGGATCTTTCTGCACTCCTCAGGGATTTTCCAGTCCTGAGAAGTCATGGGCTCCATACTGGCAGAGTGGAATGTAGCATGGCTTAGAAAAAGGTAGGGAATTATGGCACGAAGAACTGATTATGCAGATTTGGTAGCTGTCATTTCTGTATTGGTGTGTGATAGGAATGTTTTGATCCAACTTAAACAATGGGACAACTTCTTTTGTATGGCAGAATTCAGTCTATTGTTCATTCATGAGCAGAATTTTTTGAGCCCTGCTCAGGAATACAGGGGGACAGAAGAAAGAGCTTTCTTGTACAACATGCTCTGCTCAAAGTCCCCTTCAAAACAGCTTCTTTTCTTTCACTCCTATGAAGTGAATATTTTTCCAATAGTACATAGAAATATGGTCTGTGCTGGACCATAGAGAGTGATTAGGATGACAAGAATTTGGTGTGCTGGCATCTATAAGAAGACAAAGAAACGTGTGAAGTAGTAGTTGAGATACTGACCAGGCTCAGTTCCCTATCCTATGGTTTGCTTACATGCTGCACACCATTATGCAACATCATCTAAAATAATGGATTTTTTTTGGGGAAAAAAAATAAATAAACCAATTCCCCACCAACAAACCCAAACAAAAAACCTTTGGATGCTACCTGATTTTCTTATATGTGTGGAAAGAATGATGGTTCTGTCACTTGCACTTAACCAAACCATAGTGTAGCCATGGAATGAGAAGAAAGTACTTATTAATATTCATGACACAGGAATCATAGAATCATAGAATAGTTAGGGTTGGAAAGGACCTTAAGATCATCTAGTTCCAACCCCCCTGCCATAGGCAGGGACACCTTACGCTCAATCATATCACCCAAGGCCTCGTCCAACCTGGCCTTGAACACTGCCGGGGATGGAGCATTCACAGCCTCCCTGGGCAACCCATTCCAGTGCCTCACCACCCTAACTTATATCCAACCTAAACCTCACCATCCCTTCTTATATCCAACCTAAACTTCCCCTGTTTAAGTTTTAACCCATTACCCCTTGTCCTGTCACTACAGTCTCTAATAACGAGTCCCTCTCCAGCATCCCTATAGGCCCCCTTCAGATACTGGAAGGCTGCTATGAGGTCTCCACGCAGCCTTCTCTTCTCCAGGCTGAACAGCCCCAACTTTCTCAGCCTGTCTTCATATGGGAGGTGCTCCAGTCCCCTGATCATCCTCGTGGCCCTGGTTACATAAACCAGGTTCAGTGCAATCACTGATCATGCTCCTAATGTTCCTTTTGAAATGGTAGATCACCCAAATGTATAAAAAATGGTGATCAATTTTATCCATAAAAATTAATAAAATGCTTGTTTAAAAAAACACAACCCCAAGACCTGAACCCCCAACAAGAATAAGGTTGGAGATTTGAAGAAAGGTAAAGAAAGGGGAATATTCTACATGCTATTTGCTTTGTCAGGTGTACTGATAATCAGGAAACCAGTAATGCTGGTGAACTTTCCCCTTAACACCGTGGAGTTATTCAGTGATGTGGATCTCTTAGTAAGTGGATGCATTTATCTAAATGAATTAACGTAAGTGTAAATAGTAGTGCAATTTCAAAGTGTGTGAAAATTTTCTCACAGAGAAGGTGCTGTAACATTGATTCTTAAACTTGATGCCAAACTGTACCTTCTTGAAGTGAGACAGACCTGGCAGTTCATCAGAAATGACAGATGCTGGGGGGGAGGTCTGAAGGGCAGTTCATGGTGAAATAATACATGCAGATCTCATGTTCTACAACCAGAAACAGCACATTGATTTTTGGTTCAGTACACTGGTAATATTGCTTGCTTTGCAGTTCCAGGTGGGGTAGAGAAAGCAATGATGGAAGAGTGAAGGCAATTAAGAAAATGCTGTACCCATGAGGAGTGTGTGCATTGCTGATCTGATTTGTGGTTTGAAATCCCCCGATTCCAGAAGCATGGGGAAAGTGAGATCTGAAGTTTTCTCTTGTTTGGAGACAGAGAGACAGAAAGAGGCTGGAAAATGTTGGATTGCTGATACTGCTGTTGTTTTCTATTCCTAAGGCCCTGCTTTCCAAAAAGAAAGACAAGCAAAGTATCCATTCTTAGCTCACCTTGCACAGGCTTCCAGGTATCTAGAAAGTGCTTACTTTATTTGTTTATAACCAGCCTATGAAGTATGAGGGTCTTTCTAAGGAGAAATCTACTACAGGAAAAGGCTCAAATAGCAGTAGTCATAAATAACAAATGTTGCACATCATTAATACATTTCTTCTGAGTTTCTCAAAATTTACTAAAAGAAATGTCTTTCTGTATATTTAACTAACCTAGCTAAATTATTAACCAGATTATACTTTATTTTTATGCTGTCTCTAAGTTATTATGCTCCCTGTATTCTTCTCAGTCATGGAGAAGATCTTTCAAAAGACTTTTTCTGACAAGTATTTAAATAAAATTTTATATTAAAAATACTTTGATCAAGTTGTTTTTATTTATCTTATAGCTTCATTAGTGACATGAAATCTTTAAGTAGCCCTATAGCTCTAATGATTATGCTTTTGTAAGGGCACAAAATTACCTGTATGTCTACTGTTTTCTTATGGATTTGCAATTTTCTCAGCACTTTCCCTTTGAAACTTTGTAAACCTTGGATGTCTTCTTAATATGCATCTGAAATGGGCTACTTGTATATCTCTACCCAATAGTTAATATTAAATTGAAAAACTTACAAATTTCATTGAATCTAGGAAAAACAGTGTCATAAATCTGCTTATAACCTTGCTTGCTGGTTTGCTGGCCGTAATTCTTGACTTTTTGTAGATTTATCCAAAATCAAAGGGTTTAATAAGCTCTGGAAAATCATAGCAAGCTGCCTACTGTAACCTGCCAGAACTTTGCATGCTTCCTGGAAGGCAACAAGCAAATGGATTTTCTGCACATCAGCTTCCTCTAATTGTGGTGATCTGAAGTGAGGAAATCTATATGAAAATCAATTTCTGACTTTACAGTTTTCCTTTATTATGTTAATTTTTGGGGGGATTGTGTAGGGTCAGAGGAAGAAGAATTAGCTGATCTAATTCTGCCTGGAAACTTGTTCTTTTCTTTCACCAAGGACTGCTTTTGGAGCTGATGGTGTGTCAACCGGAGACTAATAACATAGGAAGCTACTCGTGCCTGTTGCCTTTCATCCGGTCACTGTGCACCCTTCTGAAGAGAGTACCTCTACCCTCCCTGTAACTAATGGCCTTGCTATCTGCTTCTAACTGAAGTACTCCTGGCTGTCCTTGCATGCTTCAGTTTTGAGCTTGCTGGGAAAGGTGTCGTGCTATTCACAAGCTCGTGGCCTGCTTCATTAATTATTATTTTTGTTTTTTTTTTTATCTACACCTATGTGAGCTTACACGCTTTGCTGAGGTTTTGGGATGTTTTTGACTGACTCAGATCAGGATCAAAGTAAGTGAGACAATAAATTACTACCTTAGAGGTTTTCTACATGGAAGCTCTTCTACATGATGTGACTTTATGCTATGTAATGTTAACTGCTTAAGGTAATTAATATGTCTGAAAAGTTTCAGAAGGGTACAGATCTCACTCCTTTAAAATTCTATTTTACTAAGCCAAGAAACCTCAAAACTTTGTTGTTTTTTTTTTTTTTAATCTGAGTATAAGGTTTTAATTCTGGCCATGTGAAATGAGGCTTTAATACCCCAAGATATGTATTTTAAACAAAAAACACCAAACAACCAACCCCACAAATGCCCCAAGAAACTCAAAATGAGGCAACTAAAATTAAGTTCTGATTTTAGGCTTGCTTAGCCAGTGTTTCTTTGCTTTGCTTTGTTGTTTGTTTTTTTTTTGTGTGTTTTTTTTTCTTTTAAAACCTTTCAATTAATTTTCAGATGTAAAACCTTCAGAGGTGCCTGCAAGACGTAAAGTTGCATAGAATGAACCATACTATTACCAAATATTATGGTTACACGTAAAATACTCAAAACTTGGACTGTGCAAGGAATAAGGTTGCGAGTAAAATATTAGTTTGTTCCTTTGTGTTCACACATGAAAATGATCTTTAGTAATAAATGATGCATTGAATATGCATTTCTGTGCATGCAGAAATAAGGAGTACGTGCATGATGCCCAGAGATGCTCTGTCCCCTGCATTGGATAGAACAGTTTAGCACCAATTTGCTAGTTTTTCGCTGCATCCCATGCCTCACCTATCATTGCCGGTGGAAACAATCCCAGCTCCAAAGGCAGAAGCACAAGTACCTGAATTGGCCACCATCACTGCATGAGTGTTTAACAGGCCTTAACTACAACCCTCTGAGAGGGTTTGGAGGCCTCTGGGAGCAGGAGAGGGATTCCACCTCCCACTCACCACCTGAAACATGGCGGCATGTGGGGATAACATGGAAGATAAGCGTGCATTACAGTGGGCTGCTTAATCCCACTCCTAAATTGTCAAGGTGGTTGGTGTTTGCGGAGGCATGTCCCACATCCCCTGTGCAGGTGAACTTTATACCTGTAGGCCGCAGGGCAGGGGCTGCTGCCCGTCCTTGCTTTTTAATGATTAAAAACCGAAACAAGTGTTGTGTTACACTGGCTAAACCTGGGAAACATTGTGAAAAGTTACCGGCAGCCTGGCAAGAGTGAAGAGGTGGGAGCGGGGCCCACCAACGCGGCATTTTGGGCACCTCTTAATCCCACCCCAGCCAAGCACCATTCCCTTCCCTTGGGGCACGGCCGGTGGCTCAAAGCACGGGCTGGGCTGCCAGGCTCTAGTCCTCACTGTCCCCTCGCAGAGCCTCCGCGCTGCGGGCGGCCACACCTCAGAGCCGCTCCCGCTCAAGGTGGGAGGACCGAACGCGACGCCTCGGGCCCGCTCCACCGTCCGTAAGCGGGACTAGAACCCGCGACCCGCCGCCTGGCGACTCCGCGCTTGTGCCCACGCGGCCACCGGGGCACACGCAAGGCGCGCGCGCGCGCGCCCGCCCGCACGGGCCGAGGAGGAGAGAGGAGGGGAGGGGCGGCGCGCGTGCTCTCCCAGGCTTCCCGGGGAATCCAGCGGCAGCAGGAAGAGGCGCTTCCCCCGCGCACGCGCAGCTGGCCCGGCGGGCGCGCGCTGAGCCGCGGCGGCGGGAGGGAGGGAGGGAGGGGGGAGGGGAGAGAAGCTGCTGAGGTAAAGTTAGGGGGAGAGAGAGACTCCGTCAGCGAAGCGAGAGCCGGGGAGGCTCGGCGGCCGCCATTACTGAGACGAGAGCGCCGGGGAGCGAGCGGAGAGGTGGGACTGGGGCTGCGGCGGCCGGGAGCGCTCGGGAGCTGCGGGCCGGAGTGTGGAGAGAGCCCCGCGGGGAGGAAAAGCCGCTGGGGGTGCCGGCGTGGAGAGAGCGTCCCGGGAATGCTGCCGCTCCAGCCGCCGCCGAGGAGCCGGATCCCGACGGCGCGAGGTGAGGGGAGGAATCCGGTCCCGTGGGAGCTGGCCCGGCCCGGCGGGCTCGGCAGGCGGAAGGGGAGCGGGGGGGAGGAAGCGGCTGTAGCCCGGCGAGCTGGTGCAGCGGCCGCTGGCTGTAACCAGTTCAAAGGGCCGGGGCTGGCGTGGGGAGAGGGGAGCCGGCCCCCCTCCTCCCCTCGGTCGGCCCCCTCCGCGCGAGGGAGGGAAGGCAGGGAGGGCAGAGAGCCGGGTGCCTGGTCCCAGACAGGTGATGAAGGCCTGAGCAATGGGAGGGTCTGAGCCTGCGGTACGAGGCTGCCAGCTGGTCACGGCTCTCCAGGGAGGGAGGAAGGCAAGCAGGAAGGGGAGCTTCCCTGCTCCTCTCTTCTTCCTTCCTCATTCCCTTCTTCCCCCGACTCCTTTAGCTTCCTCCCTTCTTACATTCCCACCACCTTTTCCTCCCTCCTTCTGTTCTCCTTTCTCTGTACTTCTTTTCCTCCTCATTGCTTTCTTGTACTCATTCTTATCATCTCTACGCTTTTCGTTCTCTACTAAATTTGAACAGTTGTCAATTTCTCTCCTCCTTCCTTTCACCTTCAAATATTGCTCGATATTAAATTTCAGAAAACTTCACGCTCCTAATGATGTGTGTGCATTTCTGTTTTTCCACCAGGTGGATTTTAAAGCTTTGAAATAGGGTAGCCAGTTGCAGTGTTGCAGCTTTCAAGCATTTTGAATCTCTCCAGCCAGCATAACCTTTAGACTCTCTCCACCTAAGGGAAGCACCAGAGACATACAGATATAATGCTGTGGTGTTGCAAATATAGGACATAAGGAGTATAAAACAGTGATTTAATTAAAAATAGAAGACAGAGCATTTGCTTATAAAAGGAAGACGTACTTGTCACCTTCCCCTCAGAATACACCCCACCCTTCCTCTGTACCCCCTTTTTCCCCTCTTCTGTGTCGGTTTTGATACCAGCATGGAATATTTCCTTAATAAGTAGGAGGGAAACGTTTCTAATCTAGACCAAAATAGGCCTGTGGGGGTATGCGTGTATTCTTTAGTTTAGTGTCATGCAGATAACTGGAGGATTTTCTTTCTTTTTCTTAATAGAGATCCTTGACAGAAATTTAAAAACTCCACGCTGCAGAGTAAAAACAGTAGAGGGAACAGCGTTTGCTGGTCAGTTGGACGTCCATTTTAAACCTGTGTACTGAAGCCAGTTGCAGCACTGATTCTTGTATGCTTATTTCACAAATGAATGAAGAATTAATAGGTAGCTTATCTTCTGTTGTACTGTCTTACCTTCCTAAGGTTCTCTGGTATGATGGCTGTTTTCAGCAGTGACATCAGTGGCCAGAGTTAAGTGGTTTCTCAAAAAACCCAGACATACTTAAAATTATTAGTACATAAGTAAAATGAGCATGTTACAGATATTAAACCAGATGCATTTTTATAAGGGTTTGTTTTCCTTTGTGCTGCTTTGGAAGTTATTTTTAGGAAGTGTTAAAATCCTTAAAATTCTATTTATAGTACACTACTGAATCTCAGTGCTACTAGAGGTTAGAAGTATAATGTAAAGAGCAGTAGTTTTTAAAAGAGTCTTCAGTACTTAAAGTATCAGAAATTGTTTAAGCTTTGTTACATTATCACTAGCGTGTTTCAGTATAACAAGTAGCTTTTAAGCTCGGAACATACTGAGCTTAAATGGCATGCTTTTTTTAAAGTATCCCTACCTAAAGCAGCTAGTAGAATTGTAAATGTAAATAATGGCAACCAAGTGCCTACGACTCCCCGGTATTGGACTTTGTTTTAGTCAAGGTTGCATGTGGAACATAATCCAATTAAATACTTTAGGCTCAGACTGAATTGTTTTAAAATGCTGTATTTAGCACTAACAGAATGAAATGTTGCACGTGTTTCTGAGGTTAAAGGTAAAATACGCTTTCCTAAAGCTGTAGGTGTTTTTCCATGTGCAGACTTTGTAGGAAAGAAGAGCACTGATCATAATAATAGGTTGTTCTGTGTAAGCTTCCCCTTTGGGATTTATTATTTGAGTAGATGGTGCAAAAATAATTCCATTCTGTTTAGTAAAGGTATTAAAAGGATGCTGACGGTATCCGAAGACTTCCAAAAGTACTTTTGTAGGAGAAGGTAAATCCCACGTACCAGCATCCTTCAGGAATATTTTGTGTAAAACTTCAAAACACTCCACATCACTTCTTTTACTGGAGTAACTAGTATGTGGTGTGTTCTTCGAATTGCATGTACAAGGCATCCTTCAGAGGTGAAACTCTGACCTTTGCTGGAGGAATGGAAGTTTGCAAAGCCAAATGCTCGGCATGAAGTTCTGCTGGCATGGCTGTGTGGGTGAGGAGCTGGAAGCGGGCACCTTTACGGGTACGACGTACCTACGGGAGTAAAGCCCGCGGTGCGTTCTTGCAGCATGATAAGAAAGGAATTCTGTGGAGGGATCCTGCGTGGCTCGGCAGGGCTCACCGCACCGGCGGGAGCTCCTACTGCCGGTGACGGCGGCGCCGCCGCTAGGGGGCTGAGCGCGCGCGTGCGGGTCCCGGGTGGCCCGTCCCGCCTCCCGCCAGTGGCGCGGCTGCTCTAACCCTTGCAACCAGGTGCTTGAAGTCAGCGCAGGAGCTGACCGGTTTGAAGCGTTGCACCGTGCTCCGGACTGTAAGAAAAAGTTTAGTGGTTAGGTTTTAAGTTGTCTCAGTAACGGTGGGAATTCCGTATTAGGACTGCCAGGGTTTGGTTTTTTTTCCCCCATATCTGTGTTACTCGATCTTAATGGGCACACAAAATCTAACCGTGTTAACTCTTAGTTCTTTTTTGTTTTTTCCTTTTTTTTTCTTCTTCCCTAACCCCTGTGAGTTTGTAGCCTAAAAGTCAGTGCAAGTGAACTGGATTATTCTTGGGTTTTTTTTCATGAGTTTTAAAAAGTACTTTTAAGGGCATTACATTTTACAGATTATTGGTTGAGCCCTCTCATCACTTTCTTATATTTATGTTTAATTAAAGAAACGTAAGTTCAGAATTCCTCATAGGAAAATCTGAAGCCATTGTAGTAAAGTTGTTTTGATTTGAGTAGTAACCATATTTTTCTAGTTACTAACACCTATCAGAAGCCAGAAAGTTAATCTGTGGTTAGTTCTGCACTTTGCATTGTGTGGTCAATTAGAGCTGTTTCTTTTCTTTGAGTTGCGATTCCCACACATTCTGTGTCAGTTCACATACAACCATAGTAAAAGAATGCTTGCATTTAAAACAGTGAAACCAGTACCTGCGTGGAGAACTCATAGCAGCCTTCCAGTATCTGAAGGGGGCCTATAAGGATGCGGGGGAGGGAATCTTCATTAGGGACTGCAGTGATAGGACAAGGGGTAACGGGTTAAAACTTAAACAGGGGAAGTTTAGATTGAATATAAGGAAGAAGTTCTTTACTGTAAGGGTGGTGAGGCACTGGAATGGGTTGCCCAAGGAAGTTGTGAATGCTCCAAGCCTAGTGGTGTTCAAGGCCAGGTTGGACAGAGCCTTGGGTGACATGGTTTAGTGTGAGGTGTCCCTGCCCATGGCAGGGGGGTTGGAACGAAATCATCTTAAGGTCTTTTCCAACCCTAACTATTCTATCATTCTATGCACAGTTTTGGAAATGTGCATTTTGTTGCATCTTGGCATTACTTTAGTTAAGTTGGCTAATTATTATACAGAATAGTATTTGCTGCTTACATACACCTTTTTACTTGCCTAAGTCATAATTTAAAAAAAGAAGTGCTATCCAGAGTTCTCATTTTACACAGGTAGAAATTACACATATGCCTTGTACAAGGTCAAATAACAAACTACTGTTTGAATTAAGTCTCAAAACTTAATGGTGTCAGGTCCTGGATTCTGTATCACAGTTCCTCATGAAGCAAAATAACATGAAATGATCCAGATAAGTGCATCAGTGAAATTTGTTCAAGTTGCTGAAACCAGGTGGTGATTTTCTTTTTGCAGGAAATGCAGTTTACCCCTTTTTCTGTCCTTACCTTGACCCGTCTTTCCTCATCTGCTTCTTTTTCTTATGCTTTTATCAATCCTTTTTTGGATCCATTATGTAAAATTTCTCCATTAGTTCATTTGTGCTCTTCCTGAATAACTTTGTAAGTAAGCCTGGTAGGTAGTCTTGCACTAAGAAACTTCTGTGAGTACTGTGCATGTCTTTAGTAGGATCTTCTGGGCAAAAAGAATTTAAGATTTTATTTTTCTTATAAACTTGTACTTTTTCATTTCCTGTTAAAATACAGGCTTCGAAGCTATATTGAATACTCTCAGATATTTGGAAATTTGTAGATAAGTAACTTGAGAGGCCTAAGTTTGCACTTATCAATTATTATCAATGCCGATAATTTGAACTTTTGCAGTTTACCCGTTTCTTGCGCCTTGATCTAATTTGTGTAGGTTGGTTTGTGTCGGGTTTTTTTTTCCTTTTTTTTTTTCCTTTTTTTTTTCCCTTATTTTTTGTGAACAGCAGTAATGATAATAGATGCCCCTGGAATGCTAGATTCCAACTAAAGAGTTGTGTTTTGTTTTGAATTTAGGAACAAAGTTTAGGCCTTGATTTAATTTTGGGTAATACGCTGGTGGTCCTCAGAGTATTGTTATTAATAGGAGAACTTTAGTGAGCATAATAAGAGCTAAGAACTTTGAACTTCTGTTTTTAAGCACACTATTGCATTAATATGTAATATGATGTTGGGCAGTTTGTTTTTTTTTTTCCCTCTTTTTATGAATTTATTACTTTGCTTTTGTGTGCGAAGAATTACATTCAGTTAGTATGATGGCCATCCTTTAGGGATGGTGTTTGGCCATCATACTAACTGAATCTGAAATGAACAGTGGTTGGGGTAATCCATTCTCATCCTTCATTTACCTAGCATGACTAATCACTGTACCGCTTAAACTGAATTCCTTTTCAGTCAGAGTATCACTGTTGAAGTCATTTCAAGGCATTGTCCTTTACAATCTTGTTATTGCTTGATTGAGCTTATTTCCTGATACCCAATCTGAATCTTTGTTCCCTAGTGTTGGGTGGTACTTGCTGTACTTTCAGAATTTTACCAGGGGGCATTGTATTTACCCTTACTTGAAAATAAGATTACAAATATGGTTACTTAAGTAAGATTGCCAGCATTTGTGAAGACAAGAAGGCCATGTTAGCAAAGAGGACAGGGCACATTAAGTGGCTAGAATGTCAACAGACTTTGTTGAATTGAAATTGTTGATCACATTGGTATTCTCCATACCTGTTTTAGTTTCAAAAAAACGATTTAGATCTGAAGAGATTTCTTATGCTTGTTTGAGAGAAAAAGATACCTCTTGGTAAATACGGAATGAGAAGTAACAACATTACATAAAGCTACATCAACAGATTTTTATTTTTTATTTTTTTGTAACTGTTCTTGAAGTACAAATGGTTGTTATTTGGATATGTTTTGGGTGGAGCTGTAATTACTGATGTGCTGATGGGTCTTAGAATTTGGATACCATACTCAATATTTTCCAGTGCCAAGTTTTGGTTCTTCAAAAGTGTGAAGAGAGGGATGACTTGGTATAAAACCTTAGTGTCAGCAATAACATGAATCCAGAACTAAAAGTTCCTTGGAATCATGGTCTTTGGTACTTGAAAGTATTGTGCATTCGAAAGTCATCCTACAAAACATTTCAGTGAGTTTGATTTTTGTCCTGGTTTAAGCCCAGCCAGTAGCTCAGAACCCAGCAAGCCAGAACCACGCAGCCACTTGCTCACTTCCCGCCCCCCTTCCTAGAATGTGAAGGCAACTCGCAGCACTGTACCAGCTAAGGAGGAGAAAAATGACTACTATGGTTGAACCCAGGACTGTTTTACTTTGTGATCTGCTATATTGGTCACAGTAACTTTCTGTTAGTGTATTTGTATACCTTGCAGACTATGAGGGCCCTTTTGCAAACATTGTCACATAGCTATGGTAATTGAAACTAACCCTGAAAAATACTGGTTGGAAACGGTTGCATCTAGACAACGTTACAGAGTGAGTAAAGGAAACCACTCTTATTTGACTGTTGGCATTATTTGCAGCTGCTTAAATATTTGTTGGTCATGAGTAATTCTGTAGAGTCTTCTAGACAACATTTCTGCTTCAGCCTTGTTAGGTCTGAAGATGGTAAACATTTTTAGATTCAGAAAGCAATTTCTGAAGGTATTCAGAAATACTGAGATTTATTTGTAAGTGATTTTTCTTAGGTATGGATACATCTACAAGTTCTACAAGAATTGTGTAGTCACAATTTGTAAATAATGATAGGTGATTATTTTAGTATTTATTAGTTGCTAATAATATGGTATTCTATGCTAATGTTTAGAATTCTGCATGGAAAACTCTGGGAGACATGTCTGGAAATAGGGCTTTCTGCGGCTTCTTAATGCTTTTAGCTGATCTTGTGGGGACCGATCTTTGAGCTTTCTCTTGTGGCAGTGTGCCTTACAAAGTGACTGATGTTACCTTTCCCCAAGCCCCAGATGCATTCTTGCAAGCAGAGGCTTTTCTTTTAGTCTGTCTGCTCTTCCATGTACTTTTCTTCAGAGTCCCATAATCTGTTTTCTCATGCGCAACTATCTGCTCTGCTCATGTAAGCTGTGGACAAAGTGGAGTGCCACAGCTAGGAGGTAAGGGCAGGGAGTGTGACTTACCTCCCATCTTCTCTTTCGAGTGGTTGAGTTTAGCTTTGCAGCTAGGCCAGGCTTAGTGCAGGGCTGATTGGCTGCTATCTTGTGGGATTGAGTGTGCCCTCAGCAAGTTTGCCGATGACACCAAGCTGTGTGGTTCAGTTGATACGCTGGAGGGAAGGAATGCCATCCAGAGGGACCTCGACATGCTTGTGAGGTGGGCTGATGCCAACCTCATGAAGTTTAACCATGCCAGGTGCAAGGTCCTACACCTGGGTCAGAGCAATCCCAGGCACAGCTACAGGTTGGGCAGAGAAGAGATTCAGAGCAGGCCTGCGGAGAAGGACTTGGGGGTGTTGGTTGATGAGAAAATGAACATGGGCCGGCTTCAGTGTGTGCTTGCAGCCCAGAAAGCCAACTGTATCCTGGGCTGCATCGAAAGGAGCGTGACCAGCAGGTCGAAGGAGGTGATCCTGCCCCTCTACTCTGCTCTTGTGAGATCTCACCTGGAGTATTGTGTGCAGTTCTGGTGTCCTCAACATAAAAAGGACATGGAACTGTTGGAACAAGTCCAGAGAAGGGCCACAAGGATGATCAGGGGACTGGAGCACCTCCAGTGCTGGAGTATGAAGACAGGCTGAGGAAGTTGGGGCTGTTCAGCCTGGAGAAGAGAAGGCTGCGTGGAGACCTCATAGCAGCCTTCCAGTATCTGAAGGGGGGCCTATAGGGATGCTGGAGAGGGACTCTTCATTAGAGACTGTAGTGATAGGACAAGGGGTAATGAGTTAAAACTTAAACAGGGGAAATTTAGATTGGATATAAGGAGGAAATTCTTCCCTGTTAGGGTGGTGAGGCACTGGAATAGGTTGCCCAGGGAGGTTGTGAATGCTTCATCCCTGGCAGTGTTCAAGACCAGGTTGGACGAAGCCTTGGGTGATATGATTGAGCATAAGGTGTCCCTGCCCATGCAGGGGGGTTGGAACTAGATGATCTTAAGGTCCTTTCCAACCCTAACTATTCTATGATTCTGTCTAATGATTTTGGTGGTGTTTGGTGCCACAAGATGAGAACTACAGTATTGTCGTACTGGTATATTGCTCATCACTATGATTACACTTTTTTTTTTTGTCCAAAAGAAGTTATGAAAAGTAAAAGTTACTAAGAAGGTAGTAAAGCTTAGACTTTTTCGATTACCTCTGTTATTCCCAAAGCAAAGTGGAATTACTAGTGAATAAAATTGTAACTGACAAATCAAGAAAAAACTCTGCCATACTCTATGTTATGTTTAGCACATACACAACGTAGTGGTGCATCTTGCTTTAAAAATGACACCTTTCCTTAGTTAAAAGTGGCTTACATCACGATCTGGTGTGCCTCCAGTTCTTTTCCTTTTCCACCTCTTAAAATACTCATCACTGCCCTGACATGCAAAGTCTGGGTTTTGTGTGGATGCAAACTGAAGAAGTTCACTGAAGAGAGTTCCATTTTTTGTTACTTTGTAGCAGCATTCCTCAGTTAAAATCACACTTATCAAGGTTATACTAAGAATTTGTATCTTAGTTGTGAATTCACAATCTTCAGGTATAATTATGCTTTCAGTTTCTGATTTGTCACAGCCTGTGAGGCTTTTTTTAATTTAGAAATGCTGTACTAAAGATAAAACGGGTTTGAGGTAGACTGTACTTTTTTTCTTAGTAATAAAATATATGTGCATGTATTTAGACATACATTCATTTTATGTATTTTGTAAATACTGACGATACAAACCTCATGTTATGAAACTACGTTCTAGTTATCTTAAAATTCCAAGTTCTTCTACAAGTGATCAGAGATGTTTATATTCACAATTTGTGTTACTTGAGACACTGTAGAATCATAGAATTAATTTGCTATATTCATTTATTTTTCAGAATAGGCTTCTGCAACCTAGCTATTGTTAAAATACCAAGTTGAACTTATGAAATTGTAGTTAATTACTTAAAAATTGTGCCTTCTCTGTCCAAGTATTAATAGCTGTGCTTACAGAATTTAAATCCCCTGTGTTTAGAGCAAGACCAGCCTGAGCTCTTGATTCTGTTTATGGGTTTAAAATGAGGAAAACAATCTTCATGCATAGGTGCAGTATTGTACCTTCTCTGATTGCTGCCTCTGCATTTATGATTTTGAAATTAGTAACGAATCTGACTTTTTGGTTTCAGATCCCTCAGGGAAGGACTTGCTGAAGGACACTGTTTAAATGTGTGACATTACTGCAGGAAGATCACAGCAGGATAATCATCTTGCTTTGCACCTTGGTTTCTGAAGGGTGAGTTTGGGCTTTAGGTCTTCATAATCTTGTCTTTAAGGGGGGAGGAGGGTGAATAAGTACAAGATGTTGCACCTTATTTTCTTTATAGCTGCCTTTGGAAATCTGACAGCCTGTAGAGACAAGGTCCTATGGTTTGACTGTAGAAGGTCAGAGATTCTTCCTGCAGTGATATCATACACTTTGTGTCTTCTGTAGTTCTCCAGCATTTTTGTATTTAAACATAGAAATGCTCTATTTTTTTAAATTTGAAGATTTAAATTAGTTAGGGAAATCAAACAGCCCCTCCTCTGAATCTGTAACAAAGATGAAGGGGGAGGGGAGTGATGACTTGGAGTGTTTTCAATTTGTTGTAATAGAATTAGGCAGATTAAAGCCAGATAATTGAACTAACTTACCATGAATTTTCAGTGTGTATGTTTCAAACCTGTACAATACTATAAAGTACCTTTAAATTACTGATACACTGAAAAGAGAAATCTTCCATTTGGTGAGCAATTTAATAGTGATTACATATTAAATGTGAAGTCATTATAATGTCAGATTTTTTACCAGATTTATTACTTAATTAACATAGATTTAAATTTGTGACTTTGCTTTGTACAATCAGTGCAAAGTAGAAACTGTATAAAAAATGAAAAGAAAACCACACTGGTTTTAAATATCTGTAGTGATTCAAATTCCACTATGGTGAAAATCTTCCATGTCAGAAATTTGTGAGAGACTAATGTGTTTATTTTCCCTTTGTTGGTGTCCCATTTCGCCTTACTCTTTGTACTTCCTCACTTAAAGATGTATTGATTTGTCAAAACATTTATTGCTGTAGAAGGAAGAACCTTTGCTGCTTGAGGATGAAGAGTATCTGAAAGTATTGATTGTTTTGTATAAAGTAGTTGCAAATTGACAGCGTCTTCCGGATTGAACGAAATAATCCTGTGGATGAAGGCTTTTGTGTTCTAGTTTAGTCCATGTCAAATCTGTATTGTGCTGTGGCAAACAGAAAACATTTTATAGTGGAAGTGCTGACTAAGCTTCTCATTCTAATAGTCTGAGTGATGCTACTATGATAAGCTTTGCTGTAGGAAAAAAACAACTGGGCTTATTTATAGTAATATAAACACTGCTTATGAAGGATTTAGTTTTGGTAAGTATTTTTATTCCCAGAGCCATTTTCTGTTAGCTCTAAATTCTGTCTTTCAAGAATATGAAAACCACAGTGGAAACAGTAAAAACAAAATTTAAAGTACAAGTTGTTTTTCTGAATGTGCCCTTTGAGAAAACTAATTTAAACAAAAAATCATTCAAAAAATACAGCCTACTTCTTTCACTGCTGCATGTCTTCATGTCTTGAATGAGTTTTACAAGTATTAAAGCAGAAAGCAGATTTCGAGAGCTTTTTGGGTGACAGATCCTACACGTGTTGGTTTTTTGTTTCGCTTGTTTTTTAAAGGACAGTACTACAGTATCATTCTCAACAAATTGTTACTAAGAATGCAGGATACACAATGACTAAAGTTGAGATACTGAGACTAAAATTTCAGTATTGATGTTTGTTATAATTTTTCCTTCATATAAGGGCTTTTTACAGGTTTGTTTACATATTTTTATGTTGTTATTTTGTACTCCACAAATGTAAAACCAAATATAAGTACAGTAGTCTGTATCTTTCATTTATAGTGCTATGTGATAGGTGCCTTTTTACCAAGAAAATGAGAGAAGTATTCATATCAAAATATTTTCACAAAATTATAGAACAATGTAGGTTGTGGAAGGCACCTCTTGAGGTCATTTTGTCCAGCCTCCCTGCTCAAGCAGGGTCACCTACAGCAGATTGCCCAGGACCATGTCCAGGTGACTCTTGAGTATCTCCAATGAGGGAGCCTTTACAACCTTTCTGGACGACCTCTTCCAGTACTCAGTCACTCTTACAATAAAAGTGTTTCCTGGTATGGCACTATATTCAGTCTGTGCCCATTGCCTTTTGTCCTGTCACTGGGCATCACTGAAAGAGTCTGTTTCTGCCTTCTTTGCATCTTTCCTCCAAATATTTGTACACATTTATGAGATCTCCCCTGAGCCTTTTCTTCTTCAGGCCAAATAGTCCCAGCTCTCCCAGCCTTCCATTAAATGAGAGATGCTGTAGTCCCTAATTGGCTTAGTGGCCCTTTGCTGGACTCTCAGGTAGCTCTGTATCTTTCTTACAGTGTACAGCTGGACACAGTGCATCAGGTGTGGCCTCACTGATGCTGCACAGAGGGGAAGGTTCACCTACCTTGGCCTGTTGGCAGTGATTTGTCTAATGCTGCCCAGGGTACCATTAACCCTGTTTGCTTAAGTGTGTGTTGCTGGCTTGTGTTCAGCTTGCTGTCTGGTGGCACCCCCAGGTCCTTTTCTGTAAAGCTGCTTTTCAGCCAGTTGGCTCCCAGCATATGCTGATATATGTAGTCCTTCATCCCTGGATGCAGGACTTTGTGTCACACAAGGCTTCTTTCAGCCCATGTCTTAAGCTTGTTGGCATCTCCCTGGATGGCAGCATAACCCTCTGGTGTATCAGCTGCTCCTCCCATTTTTGTCACCAGGAAACTTGCCCCAGCAAGTGGGTGTGCTCTGCCCCATCATCGAAGTCATTAATGAAGATGTTGAAAAGTATTGGCCTCAGGACTGGTCCCTGAAGTACTCCACTACTTTTCATGTCACTAAACACAACCTATTGTGCCTAGCCATTCAGTTTTTTGTTTCCCTTATAACGTAATTGTTTTTAAAACAGTAAATATTTTTCCATTTGCAGCATGTATTTAAGCAGAGTCTTCTGATTAATAACAGTTTGTGGGAATCGTTATATCCGAAGACAGCTTCAGTAAAGCCACTGGAACCTTGTACGTAATTCTGTGGAAGCTTGAGTGTAGATATAGTAGTTTTTGTTTGCAGTTATTAAAAGTTTTTGACTTTTTTCCTAGAAACATCAGAAATAGTATGTTGTAATCTTAAAATCTCAGATGTCTCAATTTTCTATATGTAGTATCTCTGTGACAATATTTGTACTTTTCTGTACAATTCAGGTTAGAAACTTCTCCTTAAAAGCAGTTTTCTGTTAGTATACAAATAAAGTAATGCTGCAGATAGGTAGTGGCTAAGCCACATTGGCAACTTCCTGGTTTTACAGCTTCTTATGTGAAAGTTTTGTTATTGAAATCTAAACCCAAACCTACAAATGCGCACAAAAGTAGTTAGTCACACGGGTAAGCATGCTGTCTACTGGATGTACGAGTGTGACTAGAAGTGTGTATGCAAATATTGAGTTGGATTTAGAGTTTTTGTGTTGCATTTATTGTAGTGGAAAATGCTTCTAGTGCCTATCATCCTAAGTTATGAAGAAAACCAGTAATCTGGGGTTTTGGTTATGGGTTGTTTTTCTTTTTTGGAAGTATACTGATCTATCAAAATAGGTATGAACTATTATTAAAAGGTACCTAAAGCCTATTTGGTTTTAAATTTATAATATAAATAGTATTGACATGAATTAATTGTGACTTTAAGATTTCATTTAAAGTATTTGTAAAATTTCATACACCTAGAAAACACTTTCAGAGTGAGCAATCAAAAGTGCTTTTTAAAACCTCTTTTCTCTCTTGAATATTAGAAGGAAATACCTGCAATCTTTAAAATTTTTTCCGTCTTTGTTTTCTTTAGGAAGATGATGCTCATCAGCCTGGCTATCTGAGGTTCTCTCAATGACAAGCTGAAGCAGGAACAACGGGAAGCTATTTCTGGAACCCTGGATATACAACTTAAATTTATAGGAGCCTTTCCAGAATGCAAACCACATACAGTTACCTTGATAATTACAAAAGAATGAGAGGAAAGTTATGATGGCAAAAAACAAAGAACCACGCCCCCCATCTTATGCTGTTAGTGTTGTTGGACTGTCTGGAACTGAAAAGGATAAAGGTAATTGTGGAGTTGGAAAGTCATGTTTGTGCAATAGATTCGTTCGTTCAAAAGCAGATGAATATTACCTTGAGCATACCTCTGTGCTTAGCACAATTGACTTTGGAGGAAGAGTTGTCAACAATGATCACTTTTTGTACTGGGGTGACGTAACACAAAGCGGTGAGGATGGAATTGAATGCAGAATTCATGTAATTGAACAGACCGAGTTCATTGATGATCAGACTTTCTTGCCTCATCGGAGTACAAATTTACAACCATATATAAAACGTGCAGCTGCCTCCAAACTGCAGTCAGCAGAAAAACTAATGTACATTTGCACAGATCAGCTAGGCTTGGAGCAAGACTTTGAGCAAAAACAAATGCCTGAGGGGAAATTAAGCATAGATGGGTTTTTATTGTGCATTGACGTAAGCCAAGGCTGCAATAGGAAGTTTGATGATCAACTTAAATTTGTGAATAATCTCTATATCCAGCTCTCAAAATCCAAAAAACCCATAATAATAGCAGCAACGAAATGCGATGAATGTGTGGATCATTATCTGCGAGAGGTTCAGGCCTTTGCTTCAAATAAGAAGAACCTTGTGGTAGTGGAAACATCGGCAAGATTCAATGTCAATGTTGAAACATGTTTTACTGCACTGGTACAAATGATGGATAAAACTCGTGGTAAACCTAAAATAATCCCCTATCTGGATGCCTATAAAACTCAAAGGCAGCTAGTTTTTACAGCAACAGACAAGTTTGAAAAACTTGTCCAAACTGTGAGAGACTATCATGCAACTTGGAAAACAGTTAGTAATAAACTGAAAAACCACCCTGATTATGAAGAGTACATAAATTTGGAAGGAACAAAAAAGGCCAAAAACACATTTTCAAAACACATAGAGCAGCTTAAACAGGAACATATTCGAAAAAGAAAAGAAGAATACATTAATGCATTGCCAAGAGCTCTTAATACTCTTCTGTCAAACCTTGATGAGATTGAACGCTTGAGCTGGTCAGAAGCCTTGAAGGTAATGGAGAAAAGGCCTGACTTCCAGTCCTGTTTTGTAGTGCTTGAAAAAACACCCTGGGATGAAACTGACCACATAGATAAAGTGAATGACAGAAGGATTCCGTTTGACCTTCTCACTACGCCAGAGGCAGAGAAAGTTTACAAAAACCATGTGCAGCATCTTATATCTGAAAAAAGGAGGGTTGAAATGAAGGAGAAATTCAAAAAAACTCTTGAGAAAATCCAGTTCATTTCACCCGGACAGCCATGGGAAGAAGTTATATGTTTTGTGGTAGAGGATGAAGCATTCAAATACATCACTGATGCAGACAGTAAAGAAGTGTATGGTAGGCACCAGAGGGAGATTGTTGAAAAAGCCAAAGAAGAGTTTCAGGAAATGCTTTTTGAACATTCAGAGCTGTTTTATGACCTGGATCTTAATGCAACACCAAGTTCAGATAAAATGAGTGAAATTCATGCAGTTCTGAGTGAAGAACCTAGATACAAAGCTTTACAGAAACTTGCACCTGACAGAGAATCTCTTCTGCTTAAACACATAGGATTTGTTTATCACCCAACTAAAGAAACTTGTCTCAGTGGCCAAAATTGCACAGACATTAAAGTAGAGCAGTTACTTGCCAACAGTCTTGTGCAACTAGACCATGGTCGCTCAAATTTATATCATGATAGTGCCAACATTGATAAAGTCAATCTCTTCATTTTGGGCAAGGATGGCCTTGCACAAGAATTGGCAAATGAAATTCGCACACAATCCACTGATGATGAATATGCATTAGATGGAAAAATATATGAACTAGATCTTCGGCCAGTTGATGCAAAATCTCCATACCTGTTGACTCAGTTGTGGACCTCAGCCTTCAAACCACATGGTTGTTTCTGCGTGTTTAACTCTATTGAATCACTGAATTTTATTGGGGAATGCATTGCAAAAATAAGGGCTGAAGCATCTCAAATAAGGAGAGACAAGTATATGGCTAATCTTCCATTTACATTAATACTGGCTAACCAGAGGGACAGTGTTAGCAAGAATCTACCTATTCTGAGACATCAAGGGCAGCAGTTGGCCAACAAATTACAATGTCCTTTTGTAGATGTACCTGCTGGTACATATCCTCGCAAATTCAATGAGGCCCAAATAAAACAAGCTCTGAGGGGAGTACTGGAAGCAGTTAAACACAATTTTGATGTTGTAAGTCCAGTTCCCACCATTAAAGATCTGTCGGAAGCGGACTTAAGAATAGTCATGTGTGCCATGTGTGGTGATCCCTTTAGTGTGGATCTTATTCTGTCACCCTTCCTTGACTCTCACTCCTGTAGTGCTGCTCAAGCTGGCCAGAATAATTCTTTGATGCTTGATAAAATAATAGGTGAAAAGAGGCGTCGAATACAGATAACTATATTATCATATCATTCTTCAATTGGTGTAAGGAAAGATGAACTTGTTCACGGATATATATTGGTCTATTCTGCGAAGCGGAAGGCATCCATGGGAATGCTTCGGGCATTTCTTTCTGAAGTTCAGGATACGATTCCTGTCCAGTTAGTGGCTGTTACTGATAGCCAGGCAGACTTCTTTGAAAATGAAGCAATCAAAGAACTCATGACAGAAGGGGAACATATAGCAACAGAGATTACTGCGAAGTTTACAGCTTTATATTCATTATCTCAGTATCATCGTCAGACTGAGGTTTTCACATTATTCTTCAGTGACGTGTTAGAGAAGAAAAACATGATTGAAAGTTCTTATATGTCAGACAGCACAAGGGAAACAACCCATACAAGTGAAGATGTTTTTCCCAGATCTCCCAGAGGAAGTTCCCTTGACTATAATTATCCAGATTCAGAGGATGATGCTGAAGGACCACCACCTTACAGTCCAATTGGTGATGATGTGAGGTTACTCCCAGCACCTACTGACCGTTCAAAGTACCGATTGGATTTGGAAGGAAACGAATATCCTGTTCACAGTACGCCGCTCAATTGTCATGACCATGAACGCAACCATAAAGTGCCTCCTCCAATAAAGCCGAAACCACTTGTTCCAAGAACAAATGTGAAAAAACTGGATCCTAATCTCCTGAAAACAATTGAGGCAGGTATTGGCAAAAACCCTAGGAAACAACCTTCTCGAGTGCCTGCAGCACCACCAGAAGATATAGACCAATCTGACAACTATGCTGAACCTATTGACACTATTTTCAAGCATAAAGGCTTTGCAGATGATATCTATGCGGTTCCAGATGATAGTCAGAATCGTATTATTAAGGTTCGAAACTCAATTGTTATAAATACCCAAGGTGAGGAAGAAAATGGGTTTTCTGATAGAATATCTAAAAGTCATGGGGAAAGAAGGCCTTCAAAATACAAATATAAGTCTAAAACTCTGTTCAGCAAAGCTAAGTCTTACTATAGGAGAACACATTCGGATGCAAGTGACGATGAGGCTTTCACCACCTCAAAAACTAAAAGAAAAGGAAGACATCGTGGAAGTGAAGAAGACCCACTTCTTTCACCTGTTGAAACATGGAAGGGTGGCATAGATAACCCTGCTATTACATCGGATCAAGAACTGGATGAGAAAAAAATGAAAAAGAAAACCCACAAAGTAAAAGAAGATAAGAAGGTAAGTTGATTTAAATTTTATTTACAACTTCTGGTATGTTCTAAGAAGGGAAGAGTCAAAATATGCGAGAGTTACACCCTAGCTTGAAACAGGTGTTTTCAAATTTTGATGTAACATTGTTTGATTGTTGTCCAAGTTCTTACTTAACTTCCTCAGAACTAGCGAACCTGGGGGAATGAGATGGTTTGTCTATCTAATCAGCTGTTCAGTAAGTTTCTGTTCTTTTCACCTCTGTACATGTGTAGTCTTTCTTCCATGTGACTAAGTGAAGACAGAATCATAACATCTTAAAAAAAAAAAAAAAGTTGCTCTGTGAGTTCTTGGGTAGAACTGGTTCTTGCAGTTCTGGCTGCTAGAGCAAAGTTTGGGGCTGGTGAATGAAAGGGGTGGTTTCTTTTTAATTCTTAATTGTCTACCTGAAATTCTGAAACAGGAACAGGAAAGGGAAACTTTGTTCAGTGGTTTTACTGACTGCTGCATTTTCCTAGTATGGGCAAGCAGGTAATCACGTTGAAAACTGTGCTACCTGTACAATTCTTAATTCAAACAAAATAAAAGGAACAAAATGCCTGCCTGGTATGGGTTTCTAAATAATGATACGACGTTCTACTCAAAAAATGTCTGCGTTTTTTGTTTGATCTTCATGTTTGATAGTTACTTGTCTTTTGACCTGCTGCTGTAAAAAATTTTACATTGGTGTAGTGTTGTGGTGTAGATTCTCAATGTATACACTTTATAGTTTGGATCTTAATTTTAGGCTAGCAGTCATTGTCTTCATACAGTTTGTTTAAAATTAAATCAGGAGTGTGCCTGGTCACTTCGATATTTTCTTTCTAGATGAATTAACCTTTTTAATGTTGTCTTTTGTTAGTATTTTAAAAATGCCCCTTTTAGCTTAAATCTGACAGTACTTGAATAGCATTTAGAAATAAGTTTTGTTCAAGCGGAGCATAGTTAAATTTTACTAATGGATTAAATTCTGAATTGCACTTCCTAGCATGCAGCTGTGATTTGAATTGCATGAGTGATTTAAAGGGCGCTAAATTTTCTTAAAGCTTACTCATAAGCATAGATAATGATGTCTTGTGGGCATAAAATCATAAGGTTAAAAATACTTTGAAGTTGTCATTTTTGGGAAACTTATTTTTTAAAAACAATAATTTGTACAGTTTTGATTGAAATAGTCTTGCTACATAGAAATTGAAATGTAATATTCATAATCCTATTGTCTGTCTGAGCTGTGTTGACTTGACAGAGAGTTCCTCTGACTTGAGTGTTTATGTTTGAAATGTGGAGACCTAATGTACTGGTATCTTCTCCCTCTGGTGTTGTGTCAGAAGCGCCCCTGATATCTTTACCAAAGCCTCCACTTTTTGCTTTGGCCTGTTGAGAGGCAGCCTGAGTCAAAAGTTTCAGGCTGTTCTAATTTTTTCTAGTAGGTTAAGACTCTTGAAGAGTATAATGGTTTTGGTTTTGTTACAACTTGCAAGTTGCGGTCCAGGGCTGCTACTTTCAACTTAGTCAGAAAAAACTTAATAGTAGAAGTACAAGTTATTGCAATGATGGTGAAAGCAAATTTAACTTGATAACTGAAACATTTGCAAGCATTCAAAATATCTAAGGATGTTGAATGCTTATTGCTTTTGATAAGTAGTGACTTCTGTAT
Source organism: Pezoporus wallicus (assembly GCF_028554395.1). Taxonomy (NCBI): domain Eukaryota; kingdom Metazoa; phylum Chordata; class Aves; order Psittaciformes; family Psittacidae; genus Pezoporus; species Pezoporus wallicus. The sequence continues at coordinate 8,369,385 of NW_026642292.1, read as the reverse complement.
GTGATGACTTGCATTATGTCAGAGTAGTTCCAGTGCATCTGAGAATCATTCCAGTTTCTAATGTACTCCTTTGGTTGATTCTTTTGCAAGAGCCATGCAGTTTTACCATATTTGGAACTTATTCCAATGTGTTCACCAGGTTGTTGTTTTAGATGAGCATAAAGCAGTCTTTAATTACCAGAACTGAAAAATTAATTCAAATGATATTTTCCTTGTTGGCTGTTATTTAGTCCATGTGAGGGATGTTAGAGCACCACTACTTACAGATTACTTGCTGGGCTTTTTCTGAGAATTTTGACCCTTTGAATGTGACAGGGATAAATAAAACTTTTGTACTCTTTTCTGAATGTTGCTTAATGCTCTTACTGATACTTTTACTAAATTGTTATATGTAAAAGGAATATAAGATACACATGTAACTACTCTTGCTATAATTATAGTGATTCTGAAATACAGAATTCTTATGAACAAAATGAATTTGTTTGGAAAAACAGCGTTTGAAGTCTGAGATTCTTACTGTCTCTGTCAAAGATTACAACTTGATCTTGTGCTTTTGCTTTGAAGTATGCTGTTGCTTTTTAAAGCCCAAATGGGATGTAACATTCTTGATACTCCTTTCATCTTTGTTGGTTTGAGGGGTTTGAGGTATGGTGCTTCTGGGTGGGTTTCTTGTATGGTATTGCAGACAGCTCCTATGCACAGTCATCTGTGGGTTTTGTATTAGACTTTTCAGTTACGCAAAGCAGACTTCATATAGAAACAGAATTTGCCTATGGAGACATTTACTTTTCAAATTTTTCGTAAAACTATGTTGGGTATTGTTTTGGTTTTTTTTTCTTTGGGGTGTGTGTGTGTTGGCTTCCCACCCCCATATGCCTCCCCATTTATGACAATTACTTTAAAGTTAACAGTGAAAGTTTCTTGAAGGAAATTTACTTTCCTCTTGGAGGCTGTTCTGGAAACTGTCCTAAAGGCAGGATCAGAATAAGGAAACATTTAAAAATAATGTGTTTCAAGAAAGAGACATGATCTTGCTGAAGGATGCTCTTTCCGTCCTGATGCTTTCAGAGCCCAGTCTCCCAATTTAACAGATGAAATCATATAAAAGTATGGGCACTAGGACAGATACAGGGAGGTAATGGGTGTACAGTGATCATAGGAGTCATGTAAAAAATTGAAGGCAGCAAGAGCTCCATGGGTAGGGAGGAGGAAGGGAGTTTCAGAAAATATTATAATAGGAAAACCAACAGTTTCTTTTTACAGACCCAAATCTGTCAGACATAGTTTGATTCATCTGCTAACACATATACCAAACTTTAAAAAAAAACCCTGTTGTGAACACATATTGTTAAAGGCAGAAGTAAATACTCGAAATTCTGCTACTTGTTGCTATGTGTAAGAATGAATTGTTTTACAATGGAAAGTATAGCAGTGACAAATCTGTGGCAAGCAGTTAATGTTACTTGCAAGGTCCTCTAATGCTGCGTACTACCCAAGGAAATAAAACAATTTGAAACTGAGGTCAGTTAAGTGTTCTTTGGTCTGATTTATTTGCCCATAGTTTTTGTCCATAAGACCATATTTGCATTTTCAGTTCTTGTTTCTGTATGCTGGTAGTCAGGAGAACCATGCTTGAGCTCTGTTTTCAATTGTCATGGAAATGATTCCTCTGAAAAGTTTCATCCCTTCATTCTCACTGTTTGTTAAAACTCATTCAGAATTTGTTTCCTCTATATCAGTGAGGAATCTTCTTGCAATATTCAGTTTTCACCTTTCCTTGTGTTAACATTTCTCCTGAAATGTTTTTTTCCCTTTGTCATCGGTCACCCCCAAAGAGATGAAGAGAATATGGCTGCTTCGTGACAGTTGTTTTAGAAGACTAAAAAAGGTTTTGTAATTCCCTCTGAACTTACGTTTTTGAAAGAGGATGACTGAAATTGTGTACAGTATTGCAAAGAATGACATAGAAGTGGATAATATCATCTTAATGTTTGCTGATGTGTACTAGGTATTACAGCCTAACACAATTGCCTGATTGCAGTTAAGTGCCTTAGATGCAGTTCAGTTATTGTCACTTTAGGAACCTTTGGCCTTTTCTTGTCCTTCGTAATTTCCAGCTAATGACTTACTACTGTATAGTACATGCACATTATAGTACATGCACGCACATATAGTACGTACATGTAGTACACGTACATTATGGTACATGCTACATTGTAGTACATGCTACATGCACGTTCCAGTGTATGATTTTTCTGTTAGTCTATGACTTTGCCCTTTTTGTTGTTGACTATCATCCTATTTCTGTCACTCTGGTTGTCTCAGAAGTTTTCTATATGCCACCATCAACTGCCTTACTAAAGTTGAGTGGTAAAACCAGCTGATTGTTGAGGTTTCTTTGCCTCTTGAAAAGAGTATGTTTTCAATGGAGAAGGTTGAATCAGTCTAGCATAGTCAATCTTGTGATACACCCACCATTAGCTTATGTTATGACCATGTTTCTAAAAGTTCTGAAAAAATTTATTGTATGGCCTTGCATGTGGTGTTAACAAATGGACTGTTAAACATTTTCTGGCAGGGCAGTATATGAAAAAAGTGCAGAGAAGGAGAAAAAAAAGTGGTCTGGCTTTAGTCATGCAGCTTCTTACCCAAGTTGATGTGGAGTTGTGTGCACACTGTACTTGAACACTTACAAGTGCATGTTGTGTGCCAGTATTTGTTAATGTCCTTTTTTTTTCCCCTACAGAACTTTTCCTGTAAAAGTTTCTCTTATGAAAAAGCACTTAGTCTTTTTTGCAGTTATTGCACAACGTACCTCTCAAAATCATTTTCCAGAGAGAATTCTCCCCTTTATCAGCATGCTTTCTATGTTTGATTATTTGTTTTCTTCATAAACTTGGAGGAACTGAGCACAGAGGACCATGTTGATCTGCAGCTTGCTCAGCTGTTTCTGCTTTGCCAAGTCAGACCTCTCCAGCTGAGATGTGTGCTTGTTCATCTGCACCTTTTTTAAAAATTGCATGTGGGAACTACAAGTAGATGCTTGGCTTGATTAGAATCTTCAGTATTGTAATACGAAGGTCTACTATAGAACATTATTGTGAGTTGGTACACACCACTCTTTTTAAAAGCAGCAGCCTTGCAGGCCATATAATAAATTGATTTTGTCTTTAACTTGGTGAATTTGGAGATACGAAGCAACACAAAGAAAATGCAGAAAATTTCAGGACGTGAAAGGGCAGTGATCATTCCTAGAGGATAGGGATCTTGCTAGAGGAAGCTTTAAATCTCAAACAGGAGCAACCTTTTCATATGTCTGTAATAACTCTAAAGCTGCAACTGTCGCGCAGTTTATGCGTTGGTATATGACCTAAACCTTAGTGCTTCTTGGCTTGGAATGTTCTTCTCATGTAAACAAGCTTGATAAAAATATGTTTTAAATTATTTATTAATTATTATTGATTTATCTGTTATTTTTACTACATTAAATGACTGCAAGTTATTTTTGACCGTTGTCTTAATTTAATAATTCCCTATACAGCAGGAAGGCTGCCTGATCTGAAAATGTGTAGCTATTCCACATAATTACAATTAGCCTTATTATTTGTCTTTACTATGGAATAATTTCAATACTATGGGAGTATTGAAAATTTACCCATCTAATTTAGAGCTCTTCATAAATACTTTGAGATATGATGAGTGTTCTTGTCTTGTTATAGAAGAACTATTTTGTTAATACATTTGTAAAAGTAGGAGTCAGATTAGAAGTGTATTTTCTTCATGGAAGAAATTACACAAAGTACTTCTGAAAACAAATCCTAACTCCAGAGGTCTTGTAAACAATATAGTAAATTAACAGATCAGTGATAATTCTTTGACATACCACTGTTAAGTTACTAAATCTGTGAAAGTTTCACTTTTTTTGTTGTCTGACCTATAGTCAGTAGTTTCATTACTCAAGGTCTGATTTTTTTTATTTTTTTTTTTGTGATTGGAGCTTCCAGCTGTGTTGTTAAATTAAATCTGAAAAACAGTGCTATAAAGCATTATGCCTTGCAATCTTGTTTGCAAACAACATTTGTTATTTCCAAAGAAGATAGTGAATTATGTTCTTTCCATTTTCCTTTATGCCAGAGTGATTGTAAGATGTCTTTAATCTGTAAACTTCTCAATGGAAACATTCACAAGCACCTAGGTGAACTATCACGTATAGTGTGTTCTAAAACAAGTCTGAGTAAGTAGTACAGGTTTGACATCTGTTTTTCTATGCTGGAACTTGTTTGATCTTAATATTTCAAAATTGCATGGAATTTTATGTTGACGCTATTACTGAAATAGTGTCAGGAACTGTACAGCCCATGTTTGTTGATCTCAGTTTTAGTATAACTAAGGTAAACATGTGAGAAATAGAAGATCACCTTACATTTGGATTCAGCTCTTCTTGTGTAAATTCAATGGTTGATTTAGCAAAGTACTGTCTGCTTCAGACTAGAATGATTTTTTGTGTGTTGTTTCTTTTTTTTGTTTGTTTCCCCTCTCCTGAGGAGTATAGGAAATACCAAAAGCTGTCCTTTCAGGTTTCATCTATTCAAATTTAACACTCTTAAAATGTGTATTTGGAGCCATATGCCTTCTTGAGCCTCTGTAGTTTAAAACTTAGTGTAGCATGCTGGAACACTAAAAATGGCAGAAGGCATGAGGGGAAGAAAGAGCATATTAGGGGCCATCGTCTGCAGTATTCATATGTTGTATAATTTCTGAAGAGCTAGCCATGAAGTAGAGATTACAAATGCTTTATTAAGCCTATAAAATGAATGCTGTTCAGGGTGCAGGGTTTTATGAAGTACTTTAATACACCTGAAAATATGGACTTTGCCCTCTGTGACCCTTGGGCTGACTACAAGTGAAATAGGCAAAAAATTTTCTTTGTATTAAAAGTAGTACTGAAGTGTGTTGGAGGTAGAGAAGTATTTAAATTTCTCCTTTGATAAATTATGATGATCCTACCATTCTGGTGTGATGGAGGTGAGAGGTAAAAAGGAAGGGGACTCCGGCTTAAGCAGACAGGACTTGCTAGAGTAAGCAGCTCATCCATAAAGGTGTTTGATAGGTAGGTTTGGGCAGACTTGTTTAGGTTTTGAAGTTAATTTTAATGAGTTGCATCTATGTGCATTGTACTCTGAAGTCTCAGCCTTGTTTCTCTCTAGAAGATGAGTGCTGTTTAGCTGATACCCTGGTACCTACAGTCAGGAGGGTTAATCTGGAGTATACTTTAAATCTCCATTTTTGTGGTTTTATGGTTTTTATAATGAAATTTTAAGTGTTGAAATCAAGAATTAGATACTGTACTAGAATATATGTTTTATATTTACTTTGCCTTTTATTAAGAGGACTTTAGCTAATCTTTTGCAATACGTTTCAGTGATTAAACTACTGTAATTAAAGCAGTATTTCAGGTAAATGCTTTTGGTATCAGCAATGCAAGGCAAGTTTGGGATTCTCAGAGTTAAAATGTTTTCCTGCCAAAATATGTAAGGATCAGCTGGAGGTTTGTTATTAACCTCTGTTAGGGTAAGAAGAGAAGTTGTCTTTGGCGAGAAGCAAGTAGTGAAACCCATGCTGTAATGCTTAACGTTAGTGCAGCAATCAATTATAAAAACCAGATTTATATGACGTCTAAGGATTTCAGTGTTACAGTGTTGGGATTGTGTTTTAATTAAACAAAATTAAACAATGCTATGTCAAAGCATAAGCTTTTGGCTGGGATTAAGTAAGAAAACTTTTGTGCTGCTTATTTTTTTCTCTAACTTGGTGCCTACTAGTCCTTTTTTATTACGATGTAGAAGCATACAGAATTGTGCCTAGATTAGTACACTCTGGATGCAGTGTCAGGCAGCTGCCATATTGTGGGGAGAAGGTGTACTGGGCAAAACTATTGATTTTTTTTTTTTTTTTTTTTTTTTTTTTAATAGTAAAAGTCACTATCTTGAAAAAATACCTGTGGCAAAAAGAGTAATCATTCTGCCAAAACCTGGGAATTTAAAATGATTCACCTTTTTCAGGTGATGTTTAACTAAATCAATAATGTTTAACAGTGTTTATGTTTAAATATTGTATCATTAGAGAACTTTTAACAGTTAATTTTACAAGCAAAAATTTATGATAGTCATTATCCTGACTAGCAGATCTAAAAGTTCTATCCAGAGCTGCTATTTTCTCATAGTGGGGAATGGGGTTTGAAAAAAGAGCTTTAACTAAAGCATATTTTGGTTAGAAATAAGACCTGCATTTTTTTCCTGAAGATGGTTGATTTTTTTCACAAAGATCGGGTCTTTTGCACAGTAATATGCCTTTTTGTTCAGAACAGGATCTTTGCTTAAGAAGTCTAGACATGTATGGAAGTCTCAAATTAGGAAATACATGGTGGATTTTTAATACCTTGAAGTTTTGTTAATTTGCAAAAGTATTAGAAGTTATTAGAAGTTTTTGTGAAGATTGTGTAGATTGTGTTATTTGCATGAAGATTTGATATGCACTGTCATTGGACAGTTTACCTGCTCAGCATGCCCCAAGAGAAAGGGAAATCTTGAAAGGTATTTTAATAAATATTTAACAGGAAGGAAACAAAATACATAATGGTGCATAATGATAAATAGCTGAAAAAAGTTATTATTGTGACTTTGTCTGCCTTGTGAAATCCCAGTTTCGTGTTTATGGAATAACCCTGCAATGATCATCTTGTATCCTGCTCTACTTTTAGATCAGTTTGAGAGGACTTCAGGATTTTGGTTGTGGTTTGTTTTATTTTTTTTGTTTGTTTTGTTTTGTTTTTTTATTATTTTGGGTTTTTTTTTCTTATTTTATTTTCTCTTCTTTAGATTCTTTAGACAAACTAGCCACATTGGCTGTTAAACTTTTTCAGGTAGACAATTCTATGTAAGAAAACTTCCTGTTCTTTTGAGTGTGTATTGTCATGCTTGATATCCCACTCCCTTACAACCATTCTTCTAAATGCAGGACAATTACCAGAAAAAAAAAACCCAACATTCTTTATTGTGGCTTTGCAGACACTTTTCACTCACTTTGTTTGGGTTTTACACCTTTAGCTTCAGTTGGCACTTTCAGCTGCTGCTCCTCTGAACTGAATGTTGCATAAATAAGGTTTTGCCACTAAAGAGAAAATGGCCAATAAACTGAGTGCTGGGGACTTCAAAGCTGTGGACTGCCGCAGTGAGAAAGAAGGAAGGAAAAGCTGTTTCTAAACTGAAGTCGCATACTGGCAGAACTAGTTATCCAGGATGAATAAAAGTTACTCAAAGAGTTGACAGTTGAAAAGAATGGTTTCAGATATTGTCTGCTTTGTCATGAAAGTTTATCTTAAAATTTTATCCTAACTTCTTTTTTTTTGTGAATTTCTTATTAGATTTTCAGTTAATGTAAAACTTTGGGAGAAATGTATTGCTGGAGAGCAATTACTTTCTAATATTTTGAAGAACTCTTCTATAGAAATCCAGAATTTGAAAGATAAGCCTATTTTTTGTTAGCTTTCTGTTACCATGGTCAGTCACACGAACTCTGCTTCTAATTTTAAGAACCACAAGCTATATAACGAAGAGGCATTATGCATAAATAAAAAGATTTACTTTTACTGTTGCATAATTAGGTTACTGAGAGGCTTTGGTTAACGGGTATTTTTATCAAGTACTGGAGGAATTCCAGAGGTGCTGTAGGGTAAGGGTTGGAGAAATGTTCTTCAGGCTGGAGTTTTCACTTTCTTCTCTAGAATTCAACTTTGTCTCATAATTTTTGGTGGGCAAGGCAATCATGAATGTGTACCTTGCTAGGTAGTCTTTAAGAGCTGATTAAGTAAATTGTACAAAAGTCTAGAAGCTAACTGACTTATTTATTTATACACATAGATTGAAATTCCAGACTTTTCTAGATGTAAAACATGGAAACATATCTTGTTTTAATTGCCAATTGAGTTTTATTCTCATATATATAATTCATATTATGAATTATAATGTTCTAGGAACTCTGTTATTAAATTATAATCTGGCTGTTGTGCTTTTTATTTTTCTTTTGTACTATTAGATGTTGACTGAAGAGCTTTTATATGAAAATGTAGCTACTTTTAACTAACTTCTTGCTGTATATAAAGATAAAATGCTGGCTTTTAATGGTGATGTTCATTCCATTTCAATGTTCAGTTGCCATTGTACAGCCAATTGATTGACCGCTTTATATGGCCATCTCTGAATATTTTCATGAACATTCAGACATAAAACATGTAATTCTTGTAATTGTCCACATGTGGTCCAGCAGTTGAACTGCTAGCAGTCCTTCTTGGTGTAGGGAGGGATGTGATTGTGGATGGATCAAAACAAGCAAGAAAAATCCATGTGAAACTATAGTATGTGAGGACTTATTGTAGCACTTTAAGTAAGTAGTGTGTTTATTTTTGTTCTTGTAGTATTTCTGTTGCATTGTGTCATCCTGTTCCTAATGTGATGCAAAAAAGACTAAATCTATTAGAAGTTATTTGAGTGCTTTGTGTCTAATGTATGCTATTTTAAAGTACTTTTCTTTCTACTCAGGTTGTCATAGAGGAATTTTAATGTTTGATGTGTGATCTGCTTGTTTTTTCTAAATAGTTACAATATGTGTTAGTTAAAATATTACTTGAATATTGCTTAAATAACTCTGTTTTATTGTAGCCGAAAAAGAAAACTAAGACATTCAATCCTCCAATTCGTAGAAACTGGGAAAGTAATTACTTTGGGATGCCCCTACAGGATCTGGTTACACCTGAGAAACCGATACCTCTGTTTGTTGAAAAATGTGTGCAATTCATTGAAGATACAGGTAAGATAGGAGAACTATTGGAGGAAAGACTTCCCCACTTTGCATTAATGAGTAAAGCCTCTCATTTTCTGTTTTAAAGTACTTTTAGAATTTTATCCTAGAAGTAAATAATTATGGAAAAAAGCACATTTTAGAAGTAGAATATATTCTCCAAATTGTATGCTTAATATGTGATGTCTGTCTATATTTACACAAGTACTTAATTTCATTTTAACTAACATTTGAAGTTTAGCAGTTTTTCCTGTAATTTAAAAAGCTTGTGTGACACTCTAATGCCAGATGACTTTTAACCCAATGGCACTCCAGTTTTACACGTCTCCCTGTTGCCACTATTTTACTTCATATATCAAAGAGCTCTGAAATCTATTTTTTGCAGTTACAGAAAGCAGGTGCATGGTATGGCTTAATTAATCATTTTGCTTTCTTTATTTTGTTGCTAAACCTGGTTTTGCATTTTTACTTGTTACAGAGATGAAAACATTTCTAAATACTGAAACATGTTAAGCAGTTTGTTTAACTTGCAGATTTCCAGTTTAACATAAAATATTAACATAGATGTGTTTGTACTAGGGTGAAATTTCTCAGTACAGTTTCCTCTTTCCTTTCTCCCTGGCTCCCCGGTTTGTGTTTTCCGCTGTTTTCAGCTTGTTTACTCCATGACCATGGATGTCATGGCGATGTGGGACTATCTTGCTGGTCCAAAGAAGACTACATTTAAGAGTGGGGTGTTGTTTGGTTTGGGAGTGACCTGTGGTTAGGTTTCTGTTGTTCAGTTCTGTTTGTTTGGGGTTTTTTGGGTGGTTTTTTTGTTTGTTTTTTTTGTTTGTTTGTTTGTTTGTGTTTGTTTTTTAAGATGGTGAGCACCAGTTTTTGCTTAGTGTGTAGATCTTGGTTGCTCTGAAATTGCATAAATGGTACATTGCTATATTTGCAGCAAATGAGGGTATGAAACTGACTGGAGCTGAAATGCAGTTCAGGACATCTTTCGATGGGTGTCTGCAGTTTGATGTTGGTTAGCATGAAGTAAAACAGCACCTTTTTCCAACATTTTGTTGGTTTTGTAGTACAGTTTTGGCTGCAAGATGACAGTAACAGTAAAATCTGCCATCTGAGGGAGCAGTGTTTCCAGAAGATCTCCTGTAAGTGGTAGGCCTGATAGCTGTTTTTGAAGACTTATATCCTGCATTACTGCAATGAAAAAAAATCAGATGAAACCTCAGGCATTAATCTTTTGGGCATCAGAGGTGTTAGTATAAATCTGTTGTTAACCTTTACCTCTTGTTGATTCTTTGCCTAAAGGTAACAGCAGTTTTTGATTCCCTCTTGCCTTTGCTCTTTGCTTCCCCTCCTTCTTCCTCACCTCTTACCTCCCTACCCCCTTGCCCAGGAAAAATGGGGAAGGAGGAAGACAGGCAAGGAGTAATCGAGTGGTATAGACAGCTTAATATATATTTTGTTTGGTATATATAAAAAAAAAATCCAAAACCAAACCAACATAATTTTATGTTGGTGAGTCAATGTCTGAATGTGTCCTTTAGAAACAGCTATATACAGCTACTACGTGTGGCTGTATAAACTAGACATCCAGCAGTAATGAAGACCAAGTGACCTCTTGAAGTTTGTAGAATCCAGAAGTAGTATCTTAAATCTGAGCATGTTTAACTTTGTGAGAATACTTCCAAACAACAAAATTATAAATCCAGATCTAAAGAAACTTATGTGTTCAAAATGTGAGGGGCTCGTTGAAAGTGGGGATTCGGGAGGTGCTGCTTTTCCTTTAGCTGGTTGAATATATGTTAGTTCATCCCAGGATGCTGCAGCTACTGAAAAGCTGGACAGTTTTAATTCTGATTATATGTTTAAGCTGGACGAACATTGTGCCATCTACATGCTTGCTTTGTGGCTGTGAAGGCAGTAGTTGTCCTGCTGTTTCTGCTAATCAGTACAGAATAATACCTCTGCTTTTGATCTGTACTACAATTTTCTTTCTCCTACTATGGTTTCTGTGTAAGTAACTTTGGTTGTGGCTGAGGGAATTTTCTATTTAGTGTGTATGATCTTTATATTAGGTTAATATTTTGTAGGTATTTGAATTTCAAGCAGTGTTCTGAATTTGTTGCCTTTGGGAAGGAGGATGTTCACTTGCATTACCTTCAGATCCTGTACTGGGATAGACTCACATCCAGTGACTTATGGACTGTCTGAGAGAAAATTCCACAAATACAGTTTTGGAGATGACTGGCCTGCAGAAGGCATGTCAGGATCTATTGGCTTCAGGCTGGACACCAGAATGCTACCAGTCCCAGCTGATGTTGCTTGACTCTGGGGAGTCGTCCAATACAACCATCTCTTATCAAGTCAGCCTAGAATCAGTGCCAAGTGAACTCAATATGAGTGTTTATCGTTGTCAGTTTTCTCTCTTTTGAATGCTTAGTTGAGAAGAAAGTGTCCTTGAAGATTCTGACTCCTCCATAAGCCTTAAAGAATTGAGTGCATGTAGAAAATGCCATCAGATCTTTGTTTTACCATACTGTTCTGAAGCATCCCCACAAAAACAAAGAAACAAAACCAAACCCTTTTATAAATCAGCAGATCCTTCTTTTGAAGGAGCCATAGAGATTTTATGCTTTTATGTCTGTCACATTCTTTACACATCAGTATCTAACTTGCACTTGAGGGCAGCTACTTAAGTTGACCTTTTGACAGTGGTAGTTATTTTCAGTTATGGGCTTCCAAAAGATTTTGGCGATAGTTGTTATGGTATATTTTGTTGCTTTCTTCTGATGGACTGAATAGAAGGTCGTTTTGTGAACATCGCTTGAAATGAACTTCTTAAGTGTATTGGTTTTCTATAAATTAGATTTATGGAGATGTATTTAGTAAAGAAACTAGAGTTCAGTTTTGATTTTTAAGAAAATTGTAGTGGTTCTGACCAGGCCAGTTAGGGAAAAAACAAGTGCTAATTTAAAAAAAAAATACGTAGAAAATTACTTTTTTAGTAAAACTTTTTTCTAAATGTAGGCAGCAGAATTGAGATAATTTTTGAAGCTAAATGTTTGTTAATTGTATTAATAGCGTGACTTCTGTGTTTCTGTATATCAAGAGATACCAGGTAGAGAGTAAGGAGGATACTCTGAGAGAAGGGAATGCAGATTTCTGAAGGCTAATTTAATGTTTCAACAGAATGTTTATATGGTTTGACTTTTATATTGCACTTCCATGTAAAAGTATCTATTGAAGGTCTAATTTTTTTTTAAGTATAAAGGTTTACAGGTTTATGACAAGTTTGTAGCTTGCGTGTTTTGTTAGTAATATTTTTATGCTGTTTTAACATGCTACCAGTTTAATTTCAAGTACTGTTCGTATGCTGTTTAACACATACCGTTGTTGATTATTTTTAGCTTTCCCAAACTTAGAATAATTTGGGCACAACTGATTCATGCTAACTGATAGTATTAGCATATGAAGGGGGTTTTCATATTTCAGTATTTTAATTGGTGTTTTGAATTTACTTTTTGTATGCATCCTTTTGCATCAGCAAAAAGTTTGTCAAAAATTGCATTTCGTTCTATTTATCAAGTAAGGAGGCATCAAATTAATATTAGGAATATTATCTCAGTTTTGCCGTTTAATAAATTTGGCTCTTGACTATATTAAACTCTAATAATAATAGAAATATTTTAGTATGTTTTTTCTGTTTTCAAATATTTTTTTTAACTTTCTAGGATATTGATGTCCATGTGCTTCATTGACAAGATTAGAAATTTTAGATTCTGTACTTTGTAGAAAACTGGTAGCATTGATATAGTGTTAATTCTGCATGAAATAATTGAGCGAAGAGAGACTTACTAGAATAGTATGTGTTCTAATAATTCAGTTACTCAGGTTATATAAGACAAGGAATGGAATAAAGAAGGAAGAATGAATTTGACAGAGCCACATCTCATTTAATGCTTCACATGGTCTGTGTGGAGAGCTATAGGTGAAATTAAAAATTGCATATTTGGTGTATGTATAATAACTACCGCTTTTGGTATTTATACCTTTTTGTAATGCTGATAAATGTATTATTTTGGAGGTAATTCAAGTAAAAGAATATTGCCTTTTCTGAATTTCCTTTTCACCTAAGTTATATCCAGGTCTTTTGCACTGAATCTGCTGTGAGGCAAGATTTTTACACTGGAAGTATGGTTAGTGCAAAGTTTGTCTCCGAAGAATGAAGATTGAGTAGAATTAAGATTAGTAGGCAAAGAAAATGAGCCTGCAGTGCCTGTTGTAGTAAAAAGGCTGGTAAATCACTGAAATACGTTCGTAACGGCTGCAAAATCCAGAAATTCAAGATGGATTATCTCCCCTTTTATTCAAAGGGCTTGAGGGAGCTAGAGGCTTCTGGGAATCTGTTCTGTTAGAGAGAGAGAGAGAGAACAAAACAGGATAAGAGTGGCCACCCCCTTGGTCCTGATGTATGAGGCCTGGCGTTCTGAGGGTAGTTTCATGAGAAACAATGAAACAGCCAGTAATATCCTCTCCTGCTGTATACTTCTGCCACTTTTCTCTTTGGACACTTGTCAAATGTCTCTGAATCAGTGGACTTCACTGTCTTGGAAAGCTACATCAGCAAAAATGGACAAGGTCCTGCTGTTAAGTATTACAGCTGGTAAGTTAAGGGTCAAGTATGTGTCAAAACCAGGTCGAGGCAGGCTTCAGAACTATGCAGCTGTGAGCAAGGGAAGGATGGAAACTGACTGAGGCAGAGAGTTAGACCAACTTTTTCAATCATAATGCTCAGTTAAGTTGACTCAACTTCCCATAAAGCTGTTACATTTAGTAAAAGGAAAAAAAAAAAATTCATAGGCCATGACTGTTACTTTTGATTCTGGATAGATACAGTAACAATAGCGTTAAATAGCCCTACAGTACATTTTGTACTGTCATCAAGTTTGTGAGTGATCCTCGAGCGCCTGTGTCATTAATATATTCAAGGCCAGAGCCTTGTTCTTGTTCAGGGGAACATAGACCAGCTGGAAGAATGGGACAAGAGGAACCTGATGGAATTCAGCAAGGACAAATGCCAAGTCCTGCAGCACAAATTGCAGGAATTAAACACCTGCAGTGGTACACTCTGGGGTCTTGACTGGCTGCATAGCAATGCTGCTGAAAAGGATCTGGGGGTCACGGTGAATAAGCTAAGCATGAGTCAGTACTGTTATCAGTGGATGCCTTCTGTATCATGCTGTCCCAACAGAAGGGTAGGCGCTACAGCAACAGAAGTGATTATTTGTTTTTACTATGCACTTATTAGACCTCATCTGAAATACTGCAAGAAAGGTGTGGACAAACTAGATTGAGTCTAGCAGAAGAGGATCAGGGGCTGGAGCTCCTGACCTGTAGGTTTGTTCAGCTTGGAGTGGGAAAGGCTGAAGAAACACCCAAAAGTGGCTTCCCATTGCTATGAAGAGGTTACTGAGAGGGTGCAGCCAGGCTAAAGTACTGAAGTACGTGGCAGAAGGATTAGAGATAATGATAATTAAAATATGAAGTTCCAACTAGAAAGAAATGAAAAGGTCTTGTTCTGAGGATTATTTAAGCACTGATTCAGGTTGCCTAAAGAGATTATGGGCAGCTACTCTTTTTTGTAGTTGATATTCAAGATGAAATTTAGACAAGCAACTCAGTCTGAATTCAGGATTGGCCTGGTTTGAGCAGAATGTTGAACTAGATGACCTCCTGAGGATCCCTTCTGTGATCACTTCAAAATTGGCATGGAATAGATTTGTGTTTTGCAACTTTAGAGTCAATCAACAGGGAGGAAACCCTGTCCAAACTTGAGAGGAAGGGAAAGCAGGCATCAGTTGTTTCTCTTAATGGAAGACTGACTACCAGACGGATGGAGGAGGAGCACATGCATTAATTTATTAGTGTGCGAGAATCACTGAAAACTGTAAACAAATATGTTTTGAAATACTCATAAACAAATGTTGTGCAATTGATCTGTATTGCTAATTGAGGTATCTCCAAAGGGAACTTCATGGCAATTGTGTAAAGAATTTCTGAACAATGCAGATTGGACCAAGATGTCCATATCTTTCGCAGAGTACTTGGGGTACCTATGCTGCTCCTCTTATTCCCCTTCTTTCTCTAGGCAAAAAGTGACCAAGCAGTTACTCTAATTTTCCTAGCATATTATCTTCAGATGTCACCAGTTTTTAACAAAGTAATGAATTCACCTTCCTTTCCCTAGGCATGTTTGTCATGTCATATTAATTGAAGTCTTTTATTCTTTTTTCAAAATGAACAGGCCATGAAATATGTGATTGAGTGACACTTCATAAAATGATTGAGAGCTTGTTTAATAATCGGTTAACGTAAATTATAGAAATGTTAAGTGAGCACTGAATGAGAGCTTTCTAATGAGTCTTTCTAAAAGCTCTGCTTATTTTCTTACACTACTTTTTATTGAACATTTCAATATTCTGTATTTTATTACAAGAAGCAGTAAGACACTTTTTTGGTTCTGATTTTCAATGTGTGAATTAAATGTCATGGTTCTTTAATTGCCAGTGTTGGTAGGCACAGATAAGAACACATTAAATGTAGAATTTTAAATGTTTTTTATGTAAGTAAATTTAGTGCTAGACTCTTAATTGAAAAGGCTTTGGGTTCTTTGCTCTGTAATTGCATGTATTCTAGGTATACATAGAAATTACCATTCTGGATCAGCAAGGTGGCGGTTGCTTTGGTCTTGTGTAGTCTGGGTAGCATAGGGGTTGAAAAGAGGTACATGAGGTCAATCTGTGGAATAAAATTATAGAATTATATATATTACAAAATTTACGAAGGTAACTGTGGAATGATAGATATAGTAGTGGAGATGCTTCAAAAGTTTGATTGGTCACTGCAGGTGAAGGAATTAAACTGAGGAGAGGCAGACATGCTGTAATTGGGTGGCATGTATTAAGAAATATGGGCTAATGATAGTAGAACCTGGTTACAGATGACAAGTTGGCAGACTTTTCAGCAGGCAAAATATTGGCATAGCTGTTGTCACTCAGGAAGAGGCTTTAAAATAATCATAGACAGCTGTCTGAAAACTTCAACTCTCAGTACTTGCTAGGAACCAAGCAAAAAGAATAAAAAAAAATTATGAGAGTGATATGGGGAAAAATGTTACAAATTTCTGTGCTATACATACAGTTTGAATACTGGT
Organism: Pezoporus wallicus; assembly: GCF_028554395.1. Lineage (NCBI taxonomy): Eukaryota > Metazoa > Chordata > Aves > Psittaciformes > Psittacidae > Pezoporus > Pezoporus wallicus. The sequence goes on along the minus strand of NW_026642292.1, from coordinate 8,353,313 downwards.
TACAATTTGCATTGGTCTGTTTTGGAGTAGAAAAGATACTGCATATGACATTAACAGTAACTCTTGGATAAAGAGGGACTGAATTAATTAGCTTAGAAGAAAAGTGATATAAATTGAAAAAGCTGGTGCTGGGAAAGAGTAGAGAAATTCCTGCTTCTTAAGGAAAAGAAAAGAATTCATGAAAACTGGGAGGCTATACCACAGAAAGATTGCTGTTTGGAGGAGGGGGAGGTTGGCTTGTGGGTTTTTGATGTGGGATTTTTTTGGTTGGTTTTTTTTTTTTTTTTTTTGCTCTGCTCTTCCTCAAGCATATACCACTTTACAGATGTGGAAACTGGATATTGTAACAGGTAGACTTTGGTCTGCCTTTGTGCAGAAGTTAGTATGTTCTATGGAGGAAGACTTGTGAAATATCTCGGTGTTTAAGGGTAGAAGTGTTCTACAAACTAAGTATGCATGTAGGTGCAGTCAGCCTTTGAAGCATTTTGAGCCCTATGTGAAGTTCCAGTTAGATGTGATGGAACCCTGATCACAACTGGCAGCACAAAAGATGGGTCAAGAAGATAATTTTTTAGGTGCTAGGAGGCACTTTGAGAAAGAAATAGTCTAGTCAAAGCAGATGAGCTTGATCTTGAAGTAAATACAGGTTTTTGTGATGTGAAATAACGTGATTCTTTAAGCCTAAAGGTATAGTAAACAACAGGGAAGCAAATAAGTCAGATGATTCAGATGTATAGTATCGCAGCAGTCATTGTGTCCAGTAAGGATAGCTTGAAATTTACCACTGGACCAGAAGGGAAGCAGGATAAGAACAAAGGTAAGAATTCTGAAAAAAATCAACAGACTTGCAGATGAAGGACTGAATTTTAAAAACAGCATCAAGAAAAAATGCATGTTGTGTACTCTCCCTCTCTCTCAATAGTGATGTACATCATAGATATTCAAGAAGTTCAAAAGCTAACTAGTGAACTAACGTTTTATACTTGATGAAGATCTTGGTGTAAAAAGCATTGTATAGACCTGGTTGATAATAAAAAAACAACAGGGAGAATTGAAGCATTATTTAAAATTACACTTTCAGACTTCTCTGCATACTGTGTGTAAGCAGAGAAACAACATGATGACAGTTGACCAACCGTTTCATGAAGTGTAACTTTCTAGAATATACAAGCCGGAAAAACTATTTTTGCTTGAGGAATTTTAAAAGACAAATTTAGTTAGCTTAATCCAGAACTGCAGCACTTGGCTTTTTTTTGGAAGATGCTTAAATTCAGTAGACATGCCCTTGTTTAATCTGAAAACTTCCTGCAGTACTGTAAATTGTCTTTCTATGCTTCTCAGAGCTGTACTGGTCTGAGAACAGAGGTGTCTACTACATGATGAAATAGGGAATTAAAAACATAAAATCCCAGATACTGCAGTAGAGCATATCTGTCTTCAGAGCAGCCCAAGGCTTAAACACTCCTGTTAAACAGTGACTGGATCAGACTTCTCAGCAAATGCTATTGCAGCACATTCAATTCCTTTTGTGCAGAAAGAAACTGAATAGTAGTTGGATAAAACACTGAATACCCTGGGGCTGTAGGGCCTCCAACTGAGAATTCTCTTATACTAGACAAAGGGAATCTTGATCCTAGCTTGTTCTTATCTGCCAGTGATTTTCTGTTTATTTATTTATTTGTTTGTTTGTTTGTTTGCAACTTCTGGAAGAGGAATGCAAAGTGTTTCTGTCTGTGATAGCAGGTAGTGCATTTGGGGCATTCTTTTGAAAACAAGTTTCAAAACCCTTTCAGCTGTGGAAACCATTGAATCCACTTTTCGCCCTGTGCCACCAAATTATACCTTCTGGTGCTTTTTGAGGTCATTAGTGAATCAGGCTTAGTTTTCTTGAAAGGACTGTTTAGGTGTATGTTTCAAGAAAAAATTTTGGCTATGGATTTGGAAAGCTAAATGGTAGGCATAAAATTTTATTGGAAAAAAGCTTGCTTAAATAGCTTTGATGCAGCCAGTAAAGAAGACATGTGAATTGTTAATGCGTTAAGAAGGAAGAATTGCATTAAAAGAGTTGACATCAAATTAATTGGTAAACATTCTTGAGCAGCATGAAACAGTTATGTCCCTTCTGTACTTTGAGCATTGTAACAGGATTCCTAGTGTTTCTTGGTAACATGAAAGGCACCCTTGGTGACTGTGGTGTGATGGAGGACTTATGTATTGATCTGATAATCTGAAATGCATTCAGTCACTGGGCAGTGATGGTAGAAAGCCAAGAGATTTCATAAAGCTCGAACTTGTGGATTTTTAACTAGAACCCTGTGCTGTTATGAAGATCTAGCATATAGATAATTTTACACCCATAAAGATAACTTGGAGAATTATGGAACTGTAAAAACTATAAACTGCTTGTATTCCTCAATGGGTTCTAAATTAACAAAAGAAAAAGATCTTTGGTAATGGTGTGATGAGCAGGATGATGCTTTCATTCAGTGAGTAGCTGTGGCCAAAAAGATAGCAATGTGAAAGGAACCCTAAACACTGGAGTGGAGTGAGCAAGTTTGTGTGTGCATAATAAAGGTGTATTTGTAACGTTGTTTATCTGGAATGGCTACTGTAATCATAATGACTCTGTAACACATAGTGAAATGAAGTAGTAATGAGAAGCCTGAAGAACCTCTGCTTCCTAATAGCTGTCTCCTTTTCCCCTCTTCTCCTCTCCAAAAAAAAGAAAAACTTGTAAAAGATGCGATAATTTACCATAGAAAAATGAGGAGATGAGAAGTTTATGAAATGTAAATGATAAAAAGGAAAGTGTGTTAGATTAAGTCCTTGTCTCATACAGGAGTGTGTTACACCATGAAATTAAAAAATTAGGAATCAATTACAAATGCTTGATTTTTCTACAGAGTATTTATTAATTTATTGCTTGCCATTGTAAGTTATTACACCCAAACTGTGAAGACAGTATTTAAGAACATAAATTCTGTGGCTGTCAAACCCCAGAATTAAATTTTTTTTTTATTACAAAAATAAATAAAGACAGCAAATAAAACAGTGTGGTGTAGAGATCAGGAAGGGAATAATTTGGGGTAAAATTATTCCACAAATGCCTGCAGTCAGATTCTTGTTATCCTACAATGTGGTTTCCTCTGATTCATGTTAGATGGAATAGTGGGCTAAATAAACAACTGGTATTTTGTGTATTGTTACTTCTATATCACTATAATGGTTAACATGTTACTTTTTAAACGCTTAAGATTTGCTTTTTCTGCTTTTGGTTTCTGAACTAGTAATTATGACTACCTCTGTTTTGCTCTGGGGTAGATAAACTTTTTTTTGAATATTTAATATTTTTTTTCTTCCCTGACAAGGATTATGTACTGAAGGCCTATACCGTGTTAGTGGGAATAAAACAGATCAAGATAACATTCAGAAACAGTTTGATCAAGGTAAGAGCAGATTTTATTATTCAAAGCCAAAATAGAACTTGAATTCTCCGTGGAGTTATCATAGTGCAATATAAAAGGGTTGCACCTTCAAATTGACTTCCATAGCACCGAGTACATAATGCTGTTGTAGGTTGTATTGGTATAGTCCAGGATATTACGAATGAAGCTTTGTATAAACTGAAGATGGAATAGGATCTCATTGCAGTTGACTTTAAGTGCTGTTAAAATATTTTCTGGGTGGTATTCCAATGTTTTAAAGACTTTCAAATGCAGTCCTACAAGGCACTTATGTTAGTAGTTCATCAGTCCTAGGCATTAAGACATTCACTTCTCCCTTATGTCCCCCCCTGCATATGTAGTACTTCTTATTTTGTTGAAAGCTCCCTTGAATAATATGGATTAACAATTAAAACTTGATAATAAATTTCTAACACAACCTTCTTAATGCTAGAATGTACTGGAATATGATTGGTAGATCATGCTGTTTACTTTGATGTGTTAAAGAGAGGTCAATGTTTTTTTCCTTCTGTTTTCTCATTTAATTTATGATCTCAGTTGATATTTCAGAATGAAAACACTGCTTAAAAGTTCTTGGATATTATCATGAGCTTTTGCCTGTGAAAAATAGTAAAATACCTCTTAGAAGATAAGGAAGATAAATGCAGTAGTTATTTAGCCTGTGCTGTGCTGTTTCACATAGTCTGAGTATAATGCTAGATTTTCTTCAGCCCTTATTAAAGGAAGTTCCAGAGTTTCAGGTGAAGCGGACTTTTGAAAAGTAGAAAAGCGTTTTGAAAATTGCAGTTTTTAAATACTCAAGTTCTCCAGCTTCAGTGCTTCCACTTTTGGCCTTGGCTTTAAAATTACCTGATGTGGCTTTATTGTTATAACATTCAATTAAAAAAAGCCTCTCTAGTTATAAATAAAGCTCCTGTTATTTGGGAATCTAGCAGGTGGCCACATGTGGTCACTGGTATGTTTTGTTAACCTTTAAAAGGCTTCATGTAGTCACATGAACACAATCATAAAGTTTAAATTCTGTTTCCCAAAATTTTTTTTAAAAACTTATGATTGGTCATAATTGATAAATCAAAAGCCAGTCAGTGGCTACAAAAGCATTTAAGTCTGCATGGAGACTTAGACTTTTTTCTGATCTTCTACTGTTTTCTTACACTATGGGATTTTCTGACATTTGATTGCCTGTGGGTCACAGTGATGGCAGCTTATCTGTAGGTTTAATTTATTTGTGCATTTTGTAACATTTAGCAACATTTAAATTTTTGGATGAATTCTTGTTTTCATAAAATGCTGTAAGGAATGATAGCTGTAGATTTTACTTACACTGCTGTTTCATTTTGTTTCACAGATCATAATATCAGCCTAGAGTCTATGGGAGTAACAGTAAATGCAGTAGCTGGGGCTCTTAAAGCTTTTTTTGCTGATCTGCCAGATCCATTAATTCCTTACTCTTTGCATCAAGAGTTGTTAGAAACATCAAGTAAGTAATAAACAATCTTGTCTTGATCTAATTATGTTATATTAATTGCCCTTATTGCAGTTTTTACTTCATTGTCAGTTGAAAGCACTAGCTGCAGTGAAATATTGTTAAATTGCTTAGACATGTGCATTCTTTTTAGTCTTTAAAATTAACAGAACTGTATAATGGAATAAACATGGTATTTTTTATAAATAAGTTGAGATTTATTATGTCTCTTTTTCCTAGGAAATTCAGTTGCTGAAATATATATTTTCTATTTAGTTTTGTTTGGGTTTTTTGTTTTGTTTTGTTCATTCTTTATTAGTGCTGCTTATGATGAGAGTTCTTGCAAATGTCTTACAGTTCTTAACAGGGGAAAACCCCCTTGCATTCATAAAGTCTTACATTCACAATGGGCTTTAGAAATCAGACACATCTGTGGAATATTAGGTAATTCTCTTCTTCTGTAGATACCTATTTGTGGTATTTCATCTGTAGTCTTCTGACAAATCACTTATTTAGTGCATTTAGTTAGGGTTTGTTTTTTTTTCTTAAAAGTGTATCAGTTGAATTTCAGTGAAAACATGCAATAGCATAGAATATAAGTGGACTTACATAAATATTTTTCTTTTACCAATGCAGTCAAGTAGTAGAGGTGAGCTTGTATTCCTTTTTATGATATGAATCATAATTCTACAGAATGTATGGTTCTATAGTACTAGGTGTTTTTAGCAGCATTTTTTTTGTTTGTTTTGTTTTGTTTTCTGGTTGCTTTTTCTTTAAAAATTTTTGTTGTTGTTGCTACTTTTTTTGTTTTTTTTTTTTAATTCTCTAGTTCTTCCTTATGTGTTGGTTATTTCCTCTTTGAAGCATAGATAATGTCCCTTGGGCCTGTGAAAATCCCTGTTCTCCTTTAAACAGTATATTTAAAATAGCTGCACCAGGCTCAATTCATAATTTTTTTATTTGAATAACTGCTAAGCTTAAAATATTCTAAGTTTGTGTGAATATCTTCCTTCCCCCAAATCTTTATGAAGCTTCAGTATAAATAAATCTTAGCTATATTGAAGTCATAACATTTTGAAAGCAGAGGAAAACCTAACAAGAAGTAACCCTGTAACATTGTTCATTATCATTCTACAAGCCAACAGTGAGCTAATAAAGTCTTTCTTTACTGTTAACACAGATAAATAATTCTGCTTAAATATAGAAAAATAACTTTGTTTTTAGATACTTCTGTAATTAAAAAAAAATTAATGCAATAGTATATGCAGATGGGAATTTTATAAAATTCTCACTCAGCATTTTTCTGTGGGTATCTTATCTGTACCATTATACTAGGAAAAAGACTTGGAAATGCTTTCTTCAGTATGTCTTTCTAGATGTGTCAGTAAATGTCACTTATTCCTGTAGAAATCATCGATAAGACAGAACGACTACATGAGTTAAAAGAAATTGTGAAGAAATTCCACCCAGTGAACTATGATGTCTTCAAATACATAATAACGCATCTAAACAGGTTTAGTATTTTTCTACTAAAATTTCAAGTTGTAGCATTGCAAAAAATACTGTTTGTAACAATTGACTACTAGAATTGCAAATTTCATGCTGCATTGGTCATGTTAATATAAATGTAGAAAATGAAACTAGGAGAGGTTGATAAAAGGTTTGTATATCCTGTTCAGATTTTACTGACGTATAAATATCTGGCATCATTACTACTATAGTTACACGAATGGTGTACGTAGTGAAAAACCTTGAAAGAACTTACAGAGCTTTTTTTTTTTCCCTAAAAATCATCTCAAACATCTCAAATTTGACACAGTTATTAGTTACCTGCAGTAGTTCTTAATGGACCTGGTAGAAATTTCTGTGAAAGAGTGGCAACCTGAATTGTCATATGTCTTCAGCTGGTCACTTATTTGCGTAGTACAGCTGACTGCTCAGTGTCAGGTAGCTGGATTACTGCAAGTAGAAGAGCCATGTCACTCATCTACATGGCTTTTGAGCACTTCCAGGGATGGTGATTCCACCACTCCCCTGGGAAGCCTGTCCCAATGCCTGATCACCCTCTCAGTGAAGAAATTTCTTAATATCCAGTCTAAATCTGCCTTGGTGCAACTTGAGGCCATTACCTCTTGTCCTGTTGCTTGTTACTTGGGAGAATAGGCCAGCCACCTCCTCATTCCTCCTTTCAGGTAGTTGTAGAGAGCGGTAAGGTTCCCTATAAGCCTTCTCTTCTCCAGACTAAAAAACCCTGGTTCCCTCAGCTGTTCCTCATCAGACTTGTGCTCCAGATGTGCTTCACCATCTTCATTGCTCTTTGAACCCACTCCAGTACCTCAGTATAGTGAGAGGCCCAGAACCGAGCATAGTATTTGAGGTGTGGCCTCACCAGTGCCAAGTACAGGGAGACAGTCACTTCCCTGACCCTGCTGGCTGTGCTATTGCTGATACAGGTCAGGATACTGTTGGCCTCCTTGGCTTCTTGGGCACAAGCTGGCTAATGTTCAGCCATTGTCTGAAAAAGTGCGGCACTGAAAGTGCACTCAATCCCCTCATCCAGATCATCAGTGGAGATATTGAACATCAGTGGCCCCAATACCAAGCACTGAGGGACACCACTAGTGATTGGTTGCCAACTAGATGTGACACTATTTACCACTGCTCTTTGGGCTTGGCCATCCAGCCATATTTTACCCAGTGAAGAATCCACCTATCCAGGCCATGAGCAGCCAGTTTCTCCAGAAGAATGCTGTGTGAGACAGTGTCAGATGCTTTACTAGAGTCCAAACAGACAGTATCTACAGCCTTTCCCTCATTAACCAGGTGGGTCACCTTGTCATAGAAGGGCAGGTTGGTCAAGCAGGACTTGCCCTTCATAAACCTGTGCTGACTGGAGTCAGGAGGAATTTATACAGAAATGAATCTGGTTGGTATATGAAGAAAACTCTTTAAAAATGCTAAACAAAGTGTAAGCTTACATTTACATTTTCAGGTTCTTTAATCCTTAAATAAAGGTAAAATACAATTTTTTTTAAGAAAAAGGTTATGAATATTCTGTCTCTCAGAATTAGTATCCAAATATCCCTTGGACCAAGCTTATTCAAACCAGATTGAAAGGCAGTATTTGTGTACCCTCACACTATTTGGAATAAGTAATGCATATGCTAAAATGGAAGTCTACCCTTTATAGTTACCACTGTACATGCAGTGTAAAGGAGTGAAAATATTTTTTTATAGCATTAATTCTAGTGTTTACTATGGTTTTCACAGCTTTTGAATCTATGGACTGCAGCCAGCTGTCAGAAATTCTTCCAGTCTGTTCTTGTTGATCATCAAAATTGTAGCTGACAAGTTGTTGAAGTTTTATTTTCTCTCTATTTCTGCAGGACAACTGAAGCTGTTACCTTTGTACTGTCTACTGTAATTTAGGAATTGCATGTTCCCAGCTGAATGAGTATCTTAGGTGTTTGTTGGATTTATTAACACATAACTTTTCATTCATCTCTCATCAATTGCTTTTAGAAAAAAATGGTGATATTGCTTTAGAATGCAGAGTACTTTTTAGAAAACAGAATATCCTGACTCTAACTTAAGAGAAGCAGTGCATTTTTTTCTGAGGTGGCATTTAATTGTAGATAAGTTTTGTAACAGGATGGTTTGTGGTTGGTTTTGTTTGTGTTTTGTTTTGTTTTTTCCTGTCTCATAATAGTATTCTAATAATTAATTTAGATCATGATTGTCACAGATGTTAGTTAATATTGACTGTCCTACAGTAAGAAACCATTTCCATAAGACTTTCTAATGGATGTCTTGTAGACATTTTGGTGTATGAAGTGTTATTTTTATGAAATCCTGTAGCTGGTTGAGAAATTTAAATTTATTATTCTCACTTCAAAATGTTGGTGGAGTGTTGAACTTATTTCTTGATTAATAGCTGAATCAGATCTATATTTGTTACCTATTCAAATCTTAAAAGTCATGGCTTCTAGATTTTCTTCTGCATAGTAGTTTAAACAAAACCAAGAATGGTTGTTTAAATGGATAGCTGGAGAAAAGTAACAAAAACTTTGAGATTGTTTGATAAGAATGCTTACAGTGAGAGAGCTATGAAAATATTTGTAGTTGAATGCATGCTGGTTATATCTCATACTGTACATGTTCTCATTTCAGGGTTAGTCAGCAATATAAAACCAACTTTATGACTGCTGATAACTTATCAATTTGTTTCTGGCCTACTTTGATGAGACCTGATTTTGAAAACAGAGAGTTTCTTTCTACCACCAAAATCCACCAGTCGGTTATAGAGACCTTCATTCAACAGTGTCAGTTTTTCTTTTACAACGGAGAGATTGTAGAAGCACCTAACCCAGTGGCATGTCAGCCACCTCCTTCCAACACAGTGCAGATGGTAGAGCCAATGGTACCTCTTCAGTTACCACCACCGCTGCAGCCTCAGCTGATACAGTCACAATTACCAGCAGACCCTCTTGGCATTATATAAACGGAAGATGATTGCAGGCAGCCTGGCACTGGACAGTAAGGACAAGCTATAGACATGCATGTTTCAGGATACAGTAATATACTTCATATTTATGACAAATAATTCCCATCCAGCTAATTGGACATCTTTTTGTTATATTCTGTACTGTGTTCCTCATTTGTACACACTGCAGATAAAAACTGTGTGATAAGCATGACTGGAGAGGTTTAATTTTTAAAAGCAAAAATAGCTATAAAGTACAAAGCTGCTGCTGCATGATACCTTATTGCAATCACTATATCATTCCTGTGACAGTTTGTCACAATATATTGTGAATAAAATTTTTCTATAGAAATTTAATGATTTAAAAAACTACATTTATGAAACATTCAGTGCTTACAGCCTGCTTTATGGCTGTTTTTGTTATTTAACATGCTATTTTTGGCAATTTTATTCACATACGAGCATTCTGTGTAAACAACTAAAGCCCAGCTATAGTTTATTTTGTAATCTCCTGGCTACTTACGTGATGGTATGCTTAGGATGGTTTATGAAAGAATGCAAAATGCACTGTTGAGAATTTTACAGTCCCTCACCATCCATCTTTCCTTGTAAGTAAACCTGTGGACAGTTTGTTAAGGGTGGGTGAACTTGCTTATTATTTCTTACAGCACAATACCAAGGACATGCTTGTTGTAAAAGTGAGTTTCAGATATTGTACAAAAATTTTGATGTTGCCTACTTATTTCTTTCTGTTCCATTACTGAACTAAACATTTTGTAAAACTGTTAATTCTGTAAACAGCTGCATGTTTAAAAGATCATTGATGGTCTTGTAAACTTAATCTAATATATTTTAGATATTTTAATTTTTCCCACTTGGGAATACATGTAGTGTTTAGAAAATAGTTCATGACATTTTCATATAAGGTTATATAACTTTTCATACATAAACATGAATTTTGTTGTAGTAAAATTCTCTAAACCAAACAATGTTTTAATCTAGGACTTCAATTAATCTATTCTTTAAATCTATTTTTATGTGACCCTTTAAAGATATACAAAAATGCATTGCTAATACATAGCAATAAATACTTTGGGTACTGACAATTAACCTCTTTGGAGTGTGTATATATAAAATCACATAAACTTGTATTATTTTTTTTTTCCTGTGATATGTTGTACTAAAAATTCAAATGACTGTTGGTTTTTTTTTTTCCACCATGTTTTTAAATTATCTCTTTTTATTTTACTTTTACTTTGGTACCAGTTTTGCTGTAAAAGAATGCTGCTTAATTTAAACAAATCTTTGGGTTAATTATTTTGTTAGTGGTAAAAAAACTTAGAAGGTTACAAATTGTAGCAAAGGAGAGACCATAGATAAACACTACCTGTGAGACTTTTCATAGCAGCTTTTTTTCTTTCATGCTCAAAATTCATCTTTTTAGGTCTGCAAAGAAGAAAACAGTTCCGGCTCATTCAGCTGCTAGAATGTTTTGTGTAGTTAAAAAAAAAAAAAAAGAAGCTTTATGATGGTCACTGTTGTAATCTTCACTTATAACAAGATTTAAGATCGTCTTGTATGTATTATAGTAAATAGATGATTTTGAGAATTAAGGCTTTTAAGAGTTTGATTTGCTCCATTTTACCAAAATAAAAATTGCCTTTGCCACTTATGTCCTAGGTATTGTACTTCTAATTATGACTTGGAGTATCATTCTAGATTACTACGATACCATAAACCGGGCTGCTGTTTGAAGTACATGTATATTATAAATTATCTTGATATTGTGTTATATTCTTGCAAGTAATTATCTTTTCTAAGAAAACATAAACAAAAAAGAAAAGTCAACCCTATTCCTATTGCAAAGCACACAGGAGTTAATAGTACAATAAAGTCTGTCGTGTAAATTGTAGTATTCTTAACTTGTTCTACTTTACCTGTTGTCTGTATAGCTTTTATTTATAGTTTTCAGTCTAATCTTGGCATGTTTAGCAAAGAAAATGAAACTTCAAGAGTTTTATAAACTATTTCTAGGTTGCTAAAGAATTTATTTTTCTACTGTATATGGTATAGACAGAGCATCACCTGTACAGGAAACAAGTCTATTTCTAATAGAAGTAAGATTAAAAATAAAAGCCAGTCATATCCATATTTGAAAGTTTTACCTATAAAGTATCTCCAGTCTTTGTAATGTGAAATACATTTTAAACTTTCTACAAATTCAAGCTGTTTGCCATTCTATTTAACTAATCTTTGAATACTAATTTTTAGAATCATTTACATTCCATTTCATGACAAACTTTCACGTTGAACTTGTGATCTGCAGTATTTGCAGTATCATTTATTTCTTGTGTGTGTTGTTATGGCTAAATTACATCATGATTTTTAAAGGTCTTAACACTTAGATTTGGCCAGATATGAAAGTGTTATTGCATTTACTGGATAAAACATAAAAAGAGAAATAAGAAAGCATGGCGTGTGGCGCTTGATGGTTGCATGGAGGAATCCCTGCATACTGTTTGCATTACAGAAATGTTACATGCAGGAACGTGTATATGTGTAATGTGTACACTTTATTTTTTGTGTGCTTGTGTGTTGATGTACACAGGCATATGTGCACAGACTTGCATGCACATACACCCATGTAGTAAAGTTTTTAAAAGAAACTAGGAAATTATACCATCGTTGTTAAAGATTTATACTAGAGCTTTCTCTATTTTTTTTTATTAGTGCTATAAAATGAGGAAGCATGTCATTATATACGAATTCCTCATACCTTGGCTCATGTAGTCCCTTCTAGTTTTAATGAAAATCCAAACAATAATAACTATATTTTTTAATGTGAGCATTTTTACAGTAATATTTATCTTGCTATAGATACAAATGTATATTATTTTTGGTTGAGCATCTCAGTGACACTTTATGGAGTAGTTTGTCTTTTTTTATGTAATATTGGTATAGACATACTGTAGTGCATTGTCTTTTATTGTTTTTAGTAATTTTTAAATCCCAGACCTGAGTTACAAAAATGCCATTTTAAGTAATGTTTAACAGGTTATTTCAAAATTCCTTACCCTCCATGATCATTTTTGGAATTTAACATACTTAGTGTAAATAGATGGCAGATGTCAACTTAAGTGAAAAGAAACGTTGTTGTTCTGTGTTTTCTCCATTATTTGAATCCTGGTTGCTAGGAAATTATAGAAATGTTTAGTTGCTGGAGTTTAGCTTCTGATATTTATGATAAATACAGGAAAAGTATCAATTGGAGATTAAAAAAAATTGCCTTAGCTTACATGCTTATTTCAGGTTTTTCCAGTAATTGTGATGCTGTTTGTCAACTGAAAAAGTTACACTTATATAAAAAATTAAAGTAAAATTTTTTGTTCTTTGTTTATAATGTAATCTTTTGTTGCTACATCAGCAAAATGCTGCAGTGAATTAAATATCAGTGAAGCTTATTCTGTATAAAAGATGCAACGAATAAAATACTAAGAAGCTTACTGTGTATAATGTTCAGTTTAGTTGCCTACTAAATTTTTAAAGGCAAAAGCACCCTAGTTTTCACATACCCAGGGATGAAAGTTAGCATTAAATCTTGCTAAACTGCATGCATCAAGTGTTTAAGGCGTTCTTGGGGGGAGGGTGTCTCTTACAGATCTCATGAGATTACTTTTTCCTGTGGAATTTTGAAACCTGAAGAAAGAACTGGGGGTTTTGAGGTCAGCTTTATATTTTCAGAGTTGTATGTTATTGGTTGTAACTCTGCTAACTATGTGGGATGAAATCAACTTGATAATAGTACTGCTTTTAGTTTGTGTGCATGCAGCAAATATGCATAGATGGTTTCTTCAGAGCATCTGGAATCATGGCCAATACAGAACTAACTGCAAAAATCTCAGGTTTTTAGATTGCTGTAGCAAAACCCATCTTGACTGAATCTAAAGCATAATGCTATTTTGAGGCTCTGCAGCAGGCCAGGAAATTCTGATGAACAGCAGTGCTAGAGAACCGAAGTGTAACTTTACTGTTCACTTGTGTCAGATTTGGTCCTTCAACTAATTCATAGTTTCAATGGAATCAGAAGGGATAAATTTAATCTGTCATCATGGCTAGTGAAAGCGAACACTTCCTTCCTTTTCTTATTGACAGTTTCTTTCCCAAGTGTGTAGATGGTGCATCTTATGGCTGTTGCCCATATGTTTCTCATCCTTCTTAGAAAATACAACACGTGTGTTCAGACCTGGTATTTTTGTTGCTGAATTGAGTGTTGTTGATGCCCAGCCAACATTCTGGTGCTTTTATATTGCAGAATAGGGTTTAATATACCTGATTACATTAATAATAATTTGTCTGTTACTTTTTTATTTGGTGTGATTTAGACAATATGGAGAATTAAATATTTTCACTGAATGCCTACAGTGCAGTAACTGTGGGGTTGTTTTTTTTTTAGAGTGTGATTATAACAAAAGGCAAGCTGTTTAAGAAAAGATGGGAAGGGAATTTTGTGATGTTGCTTCTAGCCATGGCTGCATGTCAGTGCTTCTGGGGTGGATACCCTGACTTGAAGAGTATCTCTGACTGCTTCTGTGACTGACTGATTTATGTAGTGTAGCTGTAGCTTGTATTTTCCCCAGAACTGCAGTACCACAACCTATCTGGTCCTACAGATTTTTCTGCTTTGCTGCTGGAGAAGTAAAGGCAAAGCAGCCGTTCTCATCCCTTACTGCAGTTCTCTCAGCTTTGCCACTGATGAGAATTGTCAGGGGCTTCTAAGTTGCTCTTGCAGGGTTTTACTCAATTAAAAGTAAGAACTATGTCAACTGGTAAGATAAGAGCTGAAGTTCTCTGGTTAACTGGCACTGAGTGGGATAAATTGGTGAAGCATCTGGAAATAAGCAAGTTGCGCCATTGAATTACAGGCATTGTGTTCTCCCCAAAGGTTCCACAATTCGTCTTGGCTGTGCAACCTGAGTTTCTGCAGTGACTGCCTTTACTTGATCATATTGACCCTGTGCAGGTTGGGAGTGAAGAAGAGATCAAGAAACCTACCTCAAAAAAAAATAAATCGGGTACTTTGAACAGCTGCCTCTTAAAGCATTTAGATGATATTACTATATATAGAATGTAGCAAAAAAACAATATGGAGAATGAAATGTCCGTGGTTCATTGTTAAAATATGTATGTATATGCACATATGCTTTTTTTAACTTGGTAAAGAAGCAGATGTTGATACTGTGGTTCTAACAGAGTAATGGGTGGCCAGCCTGCTACAGACAGATACTGCTTACAATTCAGATGTTAAGATTTGAAAACTGAATGTAAACAGATGTGTGTAATTTTGATATCTTATCTGTGAGTTGTCTAGCTCTAAAGTCGCTTTGATTTTGTTACCCTGTGTGGTTACACAAATCAGCCTGGTTTTATGTCCTTTATTTAACTGTATTAGAGTTGAAAAGTTTCATTATCTCATTACAGATGACTGCTTTCTTTATTCTTTTTTCTCTTAGTATTTATTTTTCTCTTAGTATTTATTTTTGACTTAAAGTCAAAACTTACAATTTATAACATGGACATGTACTTGTCTCCTGTAAAATATGCTGAGTCCCACATAAAGTTTATAAAAGCCTGTCAATACTCTTTTGTCCCCTTTTGTCTGCACTTGTCTGTGTGCACTCATTTGCTTTTTTGGGGATGCAGGACTTGGGGTGATGCAGCACTTGTCCACATCCAGACATCCTGATTGCTAGGAGATAGATATTGGAGTGGTCCTTATCTTAACCTGCTTTTAATAAAGGAGTGCTGGAAGGAGCAGCTGGGAGACCGTTTAAAACGGTGAAGGGTAAATATTACTAGCTCTCAGTATATCAGTGAGGTGAAGACACCTGCCTCAGTTGGGCTTCATCTCTGTGCTAGAGGTTTGTGAGTAGGGAGCCTTTTTTTCACTTACAGTGTAAAGGGAAGAGATGAGAAAGCTCTTAGCTGTACCTTCCTCTCTAACCTCAAGGGCCAGCATTGTTCTTGCAGAATTTGGGGCTCGCTAAGTCCTCTATGTCCATCATGGAGCACAGCCCCACAGAAAAAGGGTCATGAATTAGTAGTGTCCTTCAACCAAAACTGATGCAGCTAAACAGACATACATACCAAACTTAAATTGTTCTTCAGCATCCCTGTACCTGAAACATGCTGCCCTGAGTGTTTCATTGTTATTTTTTAGTATAAAAGTCTTGAGTGGAATTACAACCACTAGCCGCAGTTCTAAGTCATCTTTATATTTCCTCACACCTGACCAGATTTATTTACGAGGGTACAAAGATTCTCTGACATGAAGTACTTCTGGGGAAGTAGAAATCAAGCTCTCTTCTCCTTGGGCTATGAAGTATTATTTTGTTTTCTCTCTTCATTTCAAAGAAGGCAGTTTCTAAGAAAATTAGGGGCCTGAACTGTTACCTGTCAGAGGTGTGTTTTTGTAGCATGATAGTGAACTAAATACCCAGCTCATTCAGTGAAAACATGGAAGTAGTCTATGAAGACATTAATCCAGCTAGAATCATTTGGAAGACTGTCCATGGCAGAGAAAGTGAACTGTGGAACAAAATACCCTTTCAGTCATGGCTATAGTTACTCTTTGAAGTAAAATTAATAGCTCCCCCCGTTATTCTCCAGAAGGGAGTTGAACTAGTTGTATGTAATGTGATTGTCAAAGCTGAGCTTAATGGGGAAATAAGCAAACAATTGACACCACAACCACCCTAAAAGACTGCAGACATCTATGTCCAATCCTAGCATTCAAAGTGTCAGGAGGAACTGGGTGCTTCTGCTTTTGTCCAAGACTATGTACTTCACGTAAGCTGAGAGGCAGGGACTCATGGCTCCCTTTGGATTTTGACTACTGCCCTGCATCCTGTATTCTGCTTAAAACACTGGCCATAACAAATGTGTGTTTTTAAGCCTGATCTGTAAATAGGCTGAGCCTGATTGCTGGAATGTTACGCTCCTTCTTTTTTTTTACCTTTACTATTTCTTTCCTTTTTTTCTCTCCCCCTTTGCTCCCACCTTCCCATTCCCCCTGGAAACACCAGTGCTGCTCAGCTAGAGTTCCCTCAGTGTGAAGAAGAGATTCTGCTGCAGGGCATTCTCATTTGGGAGTACTTGGCTTTAGATCTCACTTCTCCTCCTTTGCTCTACAAGAATGTGTTTGTTAACTTCTGGGCTTGCTACAAATCCTTTCTTTTCCCCTCCCTAAAGTTGCTGAGGATGAGTGGGCTGAAGCAAATATCTACAGGCAGTTATTTATTTTTGTGCATTAATTTATGGGACAGGTGCCCAGAGCCCTACCATGGCAAGATTTGTTCAGAAATGGAAAGAAAGAAAGAAGCTTACAACTTCTAGAGTCTCTTGCCTTCTGATGTACTAGTTAGGGAAGCCTACAGCTATTCTTGCACTGAATGAATGTATGTTTAGAAGTTTGTTCGGAACTCATTTAGATGGGAAGTGTATATTCTGAATTGTCTTGCCAAAAAAAAAGTAAGCAATTGCCTTCTTGCAGGTGTTGGATGTACAGCTGAAGTGAAGGAGTAGTAGAAAGCATGGTAAATATGAGCAGATAGGATGTGTAACTAGTTTACTCATCAGTAGGAAACTAAGAAAGAATGGGTATTTTAGGAGCTTAGAAATTTTAAACTGAATCAAAGGAAATATTTATGGCGGATTTTTTTTTTTTTTCTAGTGCTTTCAGTGGCTTCTCTGAATTTTTATAATATGGGGACATGTTCCAACACAATCCATTCCCAGTGCTGCAATGCTCTTAACAGCCATTGAGTTATATGCAGAAGACAGTTTGCACAGCTTTTTCACTTTCAGCGCTAAGAACCAAGAACTTTAAAAGAAATGCCTGCTTATAGGGTATCTTTTCTGCTTTTCATGTAGGGTGAGAAAGTTTCCCACCTTGAGAAAGTTCTCTAGAATGTACATGGCTGGCACGAATCACAGTCTTTAAAGTTTCTGTGGGCTTTTGGGGCTGGCTGGTTTTTAAACATTGTTTTTATAAGAAGGAAGGGAAAAATCCCTGGCTAATACATGTTTTTACTGTGGAATTATAAACAAGGTTTTTATTTGCGGGGTGGAATTTGCTATTCAAAGAAAGAACTGGCAAAGTACCCCTCTGGGGGTACCAGTGAAGTGTTCACATTACAGAGGATAACCTTTTATTCGTTTATTGTTAGTTTTCCTAGTGGCATCACAGTTACCTGACTAGCAAACAGATCCTTTCTTATGGCTTTGTACATTTGATTTGCAGGTATATGAATGCCATTTTTAGCTTATTATAATTTCATTCAGTGTCCTGGGTTCAGCAGTAGCAGTCATGTTTTTCCTTTGTGTTAGCTGGTGCAGTGCTGTGTTTTGACTTCCAGCCTGAGAACAGTGTTGGTGAAGCCGATGTTTTCGGTTGTTGCTAAGTGATGTTTACCCTCACCAAGGACTTTGTGAGGCTCATGCTCTGCCAGGGAGGAGGGGAAGCTGTGAGGAAGCAGAGATGGGGCGCCTGACCCGGGCTAGCCAAAGAAGTATTCCATACCACAGCACGTTATGCCCGGGGTGGGGGGTAACTGGGAGTTACTCGGAAGGACATGGGCTTCTGGGTCGGACTCGTTTTCTTGGCCGGTGGTATCGTATTCTCTTCCCTTGTTATTTTCTCTTATCATTGTTGTAGTTGGTGGTAGCGGTGGTGATTCTGTTGTACATTGGTTGCTGGACTGTTCTTGTCTCAACCCATGGGAGTTGCACTCTTTCGATCCTCCGGGAGCGGGGAAGGGGAGAGCCCCGGGGGGGGGGGGGGGGGGGGGGGGGGGGGGGGGGGGGGGTGGACGGACACGGACCTTGATTGTTGTCAGCTCGGCACCACTCACTGGGAGTGAGTGAACAAGTTACCTGACTGGGTTTAAACCACGACAGTTCTTTTTGGCGCCCAACGTGGGGCACGAGGGGTTGAGATAAGAACAGATCTGAATGGATTGGTAGTCACTCGTCACAATGCTGATTTATTGGCTCTCAAGGTTGTTCCTCTTGATCTCACAGTTTCAGTATATCGTATCTTACGTCCATCCGGTATTTGCTGTATTAGTGTTTTTTCAAGTGTGGGGCTTGGGCTAAGGTTTTTGACCCATTGTACTTTATGGTAATGACTTGTAATACAATAGAATCATTGATCATGAAACTGATCTGGCTTATGTTCCCAGTGTGGTCACCACCTTTATACTTTGGGAGGTATATGATGGAGGTGCTTAGCAATTACACATCTTTTTTCTCCTTCTCAGGTGCTCAACCTGTGAAGGAGACACCCTTTTACCCTCCCAGTCATCCCCCCAGACCATTTACATTTGAGAGTTTTGAATTTTTTGAATGGCCTTTTAATGATGTTGAGACTTGTTTGCTGATCGTGATGGGAATCACCATGTTGGCACGCATACAGAGTGTGTTTTGCCCACGACTGATTTCAAGAGTTAAGCAGAGTCAGGTTTGGGTCTTGTCTGGGGTCAAACGACGATGTAGGAGGACCGAGAGATTTTCCCTGAGGCTGGACAGCCATGAGTGGCAGGGTGTGTGGGATAGTATGGGCAAGTATCTAGGTCAGTGGGCCCCTCCAGTACTTTGGAATTTCACCACCGAACAACTGCAAAATCCAGAAGAATTAGTAAAACACTTAAATGAGATGTGTGGTCATTCTGGCCATACCAGAGATGGACAAATCATGGCAACGTGCTGGGGCTTGGCCTATGCTTACAGGGCCTTCTTCAACACTATCCAGCACCTTCAAAAGGAAAAGAATGTCGGCGGATCTGAGGGCAAAGCAACAGTCGCTACTCAAACTTTGGCTGCAATGAACTGCGCAGCTACCCCAGCGGCAAGTACAGCAGCTGCTCAAACTTCAACTGCAACAGACAGCGCGGTTACCCCAGCTCCAAGCACAGCAGCTACACCACCCCCAGCAACAAGTACAGTTGCTACTCAAACCACAGTGATAATCACTGCAGCCAAACCAGAGGACCAATTCGTACCAATATCAGTTGCCCCTGTACGCAAGAGAACAAGCAAATAGGAGGCAAAAAGGGTGAAGCGAGATGAAGAAACAATGAATTCACCACCCGGTCCAGTATCTGATCAGGAGTCATCATCACATGACGAAGAAGAAGAGGAAACTTCTCGACCTCGGACCTCAACCGAGCTGCGGAATATGCGAAAAGATTTTACCCGTCAACCAGGGGAGCACATCATCACCTGGTTACTCCGATGCTGGGACAATGGGGCCGATGGTCACGAACTAGAAGGTACAGAAGCCAAGCAGCTGGGATCACTTGCTAGAGAAGGGGGAATTGACAAAGCAATTGCAAGAGAGAAAAAGTCCTTCAGTCTTTGGAGGTGGCTCTTGGCAGCTGTGAAAGAAAGGTTTCCATACAAGGACGATGTTACGAGTCGTTCGGCCAAGTGGACTACTATAGACAAAGGCATCCAGTCTCTGAGGGAATCGGCCATTGTAGAGATGATCTATCACATCAAGCCGAATAACGGGGATACACCCATAGATCCAGATGAAGTTGAATGTACATGACCCATGTGGCGAAAACTTACACGGAATGCACCGTCATCATATGCCCATTCACTGGCAACAGTAACCTGGAATGACATAGTACCACTAACAGTGGATGAAATGGTTCATAAACTCCGAGAGTTCGAAGACAACCTCACCCCTTCCATCATCTCAGCTGTGAAAAAACTGTCCCAGGACCTCGAACAATTGAGGGACGATCTATCTGATTTATCCAGCTCCTCACGTGTACCAACACACGTCTCAGCTATTAACAAAAGGCGTCCTATTGTTCAAGAGAGGAGATATAGGAGGTATACGCCACGGGGTACCCTATGGTTTTACCTGCTGGATCACGGAGAAGGCATGACAAAGTGGGATGGAAAACCTACTTCAGCTTTGGAGGAACGGGTGAGTGAACTGAAGAGGGGAGCAAGGGCCAAGACTGCTCGTCCCATGAGAGCTACGGCTTCAGTCTCTGGTGAGCAGCTTCCCAGATGGAGTGGAAGAGCTGATTTTAGTCCAGCTCCTGTGATAACGAAGAATAATCCCTTTCACCACGACTTAAGTGTCCAACGCTGTGACGACCATTAGAGGGGCCCTGCCTCCAGCCAGGTGGAGGTAGGGGACAATCGGATTTCCTGGACTGTGTGGATCAGATGGCCTGGCACATCAGTCCCACAGAAGTATAAGGCTCTAGTAGATACCGGTGCACAGTGTACCCTGATGCCATCAAGCCGTCAAGGGGTGGAACCCATCTATATTTCTGGAGTGACAGGAGGATCCCAAGAGTTGACTGTGCTGGAGGCTGAAATCAGCCTGACTGGGAGGGAATGGCAAAAGCACCCTATTGTGACTGGTCCATAGGCTCCATGCATCCTCGGCATAGACTACCTCAAGAGAGGGTACTTCAAAGACCCGAAAGGGTACCGGTGGGCTTTTGGTATTGCTGCTTTGGAGACTGAGGAAATTGAGCAGCTGTCCACCTTGCCTGGTCTCTCAGAAGATCTCTCTGCTGTGGGGCTGCTGAAAGTCGAAGAACAACAAGTGCCATTTGCGATCACAACAGTGCACCGGCGGCAATATCGCACCAACCGAGACTCCCTGATTCCCATCCATCAGCTGATCCGTAGACTGGAGAGTCAGGGGGTGATCAGCAGGACCCGCTCGCCCTTTAATAGCCCCATATGGCCAGTGCGAAAGTCTAATGGAGAATGGAGACTAACAGTAGACTATTGTGGCCTGAATGAAGTCACACCACCATTGAGTGCTGCCGTACCGGACATGCTAGAACTTCAGTATGAACTAGAGTCAAAGGCAGCCAAGTGGTGTGCCACGATTGATATTGCCAATGCATTTTTCTCAATTCCTAATTTCCATACCATTCAGGTCGTGCTCAGATCCCACATTTTCAATACACCATCGCTCTCCCACATATATACATCCATATACATACAGACCAAGAGGAAAAGATCATTTTCTTAGTGCATGGACCAATCCCTATAATGCTGCCGAGTCCATTCGGTCCATGATGTTCAAAGTTCGTTCTCTGTTGGGATGATGGCTGGAGGGAAGTCAGGGCCAGTCACTGGTGACCTGGAGACATCTAGTTGATGGGCTATAAAAGCATTACAGAGCAGGCAACAGCATACAATTGAGTTCACTGGCTGTTTTCCCCTAAAATCAAATCCCCTTGAGGTATACATCGGACTTCCCCATCTTCCCGCATTACCCACCAAGTATATCCAGGTCACTGAGCAAAAGCAATCCCACGAGTGGGTTTGCCTTTACCTGAAGCAGGAATTACCCAGACTGTCTTCCCCAGCAAATTCTTCATATGCACCACGGGAACTTTGTCCCCCTCTACAATATGTAAAAGTTCTGACTGGGCTGGGCCGGCCCAGTTGGCAGATCCTCTGGTGTTGACCAACCAGGTGGCCTTTGGTAAGTGTGTATCCCAATGCTTGAAAGTTCCCCCACCCATCACTCCCAGTGAGTGGTGCCAAGCTGACAACAATCGAGGTCCGTCCGTCCCCCCCCACCGGGGCTCTCCCCTTCCCCACTCCCAGAGGAACGGGGAGGAGGATCGAAAGAGTGCAACTCCTATGGGTTGAGACAAGAACAGTCCAGCAACCAATGTACAACACAAATCACCACCGCTACTATCAACTACAACAATGATAAGGGAAAATAACAAGGGAAGAGAATACGATACCACTGGCCAAGAAAACGAGTCCCACTCGGAAGCCCGTGTCCTTCTGGGTAACTCCCAGTTACCCCCCACCCCAGGCATGACGTGCTGTGGTATGGAATACCTCTTTGGCTAGCCTGGGTCAGGCTTCCCATCTGCTTCCTCACGGGTTCCCCTCCTCCCTGGCAGAGCATGAGCCTCACAAAGTCCTTGGTGAGGGTAAACATCACTTAGGAACAACCGAAAACATCGGCTTCACCAACACTGTTCTCAGGCTGGAAGTCAAAACACAGCACTGCACCAGCTAACACAAAGGAAAAACATGACTGCTACTGCTGAACCCAGGACAATTCAGTAGTTAAAAAAATATCTTGTGTGGAGGTATCTGCTTATGTGGGAGGCCCTAAATGATTCTTTGTTCTGATGGTGAATAAAAGGGATCCAGATTTCTTGCTAAGACTATAAAAAGGAGACAGCTGACATATTCTTTCTCATTAAAGAACACCTAAGGTGACTTTTTTTGCCTGAAGTGGTGGAGTTTGTTTTCAACTGCAACTGGCACTACTGCAGCTGAAACATCTGGAGCACCCAAGTACAAAGGAAAAAGAGTGTTCTGTATATGTAGCTTTCCAAAGAGAGAAGCAATAGTTAAAGCAGATAAAAGCATGTCTTAATTCTTCCTTACTGTTAATGTGACTACAAGAATGTCTGTCATAGCCTGTTTTATTGTCTTATACCATAATCTGGCTGAGTGCAAATGCCAGATTTATATTCTCTACCCATCTCTCAAAAATACTGAGCAGACCTGTGTTCTTGTTATAGACTTGTTATAGTCTCATTTCTGACCTGTACCCAATTTTCTTCTTTTGAAAGTTGTCTACACATGTACGGAATCATGGTGACTCAATGGCAGTCCTAGCTATATTTAGAAGGCTTAGTGAATGTTGTCAGAAAACAGTCTTCGGTTAGAGTTTGTCTGATAAAGTTAGACCAGTTCCTGTGTTGCTGGTAAAATGCCTCTCTCCTTCAGCTTGGAAGTGAAGCTAAGTAGGGATAGAAATGTTGCACTGCCTGCTTTGGTAGAGGTTCAGTTAGCAAGGAAGGAATTACAGTTTTCATTTACTTGTGGAGTCCCTGATAGGCAGCTTCTACTTGATCAGTGGAAGTCTCACATATGTGCATGTACACACTGGAGGGTGATGAAAACAGCTTTGTAACACTTGTTTTGTCTACATCTTCACCTATTATTTTTCTGTCCCCAAATGTCTCAGATTCAGGTATGTGTACAGCACAACTTGCTGAGTTTTCCACCTTGTGTTGAAAACTAAATTCTCAAATGCATGAGTTTTCAGTCTCTGCTTCCTGAAGAGCATCTATGCATTATCCATACATTTGGTATTCAAGAAGCTGAGGAGAAATTAAAAATGAACAATTTTTACCTCTCTGAATTTCAGACAAATCTGGGAGTTTTTGCACTGGGAATTGGTCTGTTCTGTTTCTGTGGCAGAAGTCCATACACACCACTCCTGCAGGTGCACTGTGGGTAGCTGGTTCCTTGAGTCTTGTTTCTAGGCAGGGCAGAGGCTCAAGGGTTGGCGTTTCATGTGCAGTTGTATCCTTGTAAACCTGTGATACATGGCTGTGTCCCACCCTCCTTAAATACTGCAGTGTTCTGGAAACGTGTCTCCCTCTGATTTTGAAAACAAGTTTAGAAAAATTATCCTCTTGTCTCACATCAGCAATGTGAGTATTTGCCCTTTCCCTCAAGAAGCTTGAAGGAACCTGCTTCTGTTCAGGAACTGCACACTTTCCCTGATCCTTCTGATATTAATTGATGTGGAGATAGAGAATTGTGTAAACAAGTTTTCAGACTAATTGAATGGCAAAATGAAAGAGAAGATATATGCGTGAGATCTTCATGTGCACATACTCACTGAGCAGAAAATAATGAAGTCCTTTTCCCTTTTGATTCTGAAAAACAGTTATATTCTGGTTTAGAGATGCGCATAAAAATTCACAGGCACGAGTACGGTGGTCTTCTCGAATCTAGGCATCTGATCTCACCCTGTGGTTTGTTACAAGAGCTGCAAATGATATTCTTAGCAAGCTTACTGCTAAAAATCCTTTGGCCCTCCCTACCTCCCTAAATGAAACAAGTAGTGAAAAGCACAGAATGACCTTGGCTGACTCATTGCACATTGATACGCTGTATGTCGCCTTGCCCATTTGTTATAGCTACCTGATGTCTCCTGCCTTATAGTTAGATCACATGTTATTTGAACAAGAAACGTTTCATGCTTTGGGGTATTTGGCACTTTCTTGGTGGTATATTTAGGGGCCCACCTGTACAATAAGAAGAGTAAACTGGGTAATGCAGGTGCAATAGCTGGGATTATGTAGATTTTTGTAAATCATACTGGTGAAATTTCAGATAGGAAAATGGATAAGAACTAGAGTTAAAGCAAAGGTCTTCACAAAGTGGGAAAAACTTAGTTTTTAAAGAAGATGAAGATCCAACTGAAGATGTGAAAGTAAGCTACTTCAAATAGGGGAATGCCTGCACGTGTTAATGTAAAAGCTCAAGATACACAAGTGGGTTTATTTGACTACTTCTCCGTTCAAATTGTTGTGCTGATTTAATCAATACAAATGCTTACTAGATTTGAAAATTTACACAAATGTTGAGATACAGTTCTTGACCCACAAGAGTTTATGAAAATAAAGATATTTGAATATACAAATGTAGGTCTTAATCATTCTTGTATCTGGTGGAAATTAATCTACACTTTTCTTCTAAACCTGTGAAACAGTTTCCACACCTTTCTCCATGTCTTATTTCAGTGATTCAGTATCCTTGTGGGAAGAAAGATTCTCCTGGTAGCCAAGCTAAATCTACTTTACTGCAAGATAAACTGTCTTCTTCTAGTTCTATTGCAAGTGCACATGGTGAATATTCATCACTGCCACATTTATGGTGATCTTTAGGTGCTGGAAGACTGCTATATCCCGTTCCTCTCTCAGTGCTTTCCACAGATGTCTTTTCTTTCTCCAAGTAACACATTCCTTTAAGGTTTTTTTTTTACAGTTTGTGTTTGTGAACCCTGTAGTATTCTTGTTGCCTTTCTTGTAAGCATATTGGTGGTTCAAACTGGGCACAGCCTTGTCCACTCTACTAGTACAAATTATGACAGTGTCATATCTCTTGTATCATGTAAATTACATGTAAGGCTGATTAGTCCCTAAGTCGATATACTATAAACCCTGAATTTTACCAGTGTGTACTTTTAAAATTGTACCATTCAGACAGGGGGAATGGGTTTAAGTGAAGATCATGAGACCCAAGTCTTTCTACTGCGCTGTTCAATGTGTGTTTCTGTCTGCTTAGGTAGCTGAAACGGTGTGAGCTGCTGGATCATAGGTGACTCCTCAGTAGGTGTGTCAATCATGGGGGGAAAGATGGGGAATGAAGCATTCTGCAATTCTACCTTTCAAAGAAGTCGAGAAGCAGGCAGTTTTATATTAGTTTCTCCTGAGATACTAGCTATGAAATCATGATACAACTCTGTGATCCAACACTGTTACTGAGAAGGATGATAGAAAAAAAGCAAAAGACATAGTGAGCCTTAGATAAAAGCAAAGGCGGACTTTCAAAATGGTTACTGAATTGAGCTGTGAGGGACAGAGGATGTGTCTCTTGTTAAAGCATGTGTACTTAATGCAGATTTGCTGCTTTCCTCAATGATCATGGCTGGCTTGCTTTGAAGAAGTATTGAAATTGCTTTGTTCAGTGAGGATTCTAGAATTAATGTTTGTTCTTTAGTGGATGCTTCCAACATTCAAGAGAGAAATATTGTTAGGTGGTGTAAGGCAGACGCCTTCAATTCTGAATTACTTCCATGTGTCCAAAATGTTAAAATACCTTCCATTTCTCAGAGTACCTAATTAATTTTTTATAAGTCCTTATTCTAAAATTGAAAAAAATGAAGATTTTAGCTTTGTCTGCAAAGATATATGTGATGTTGTATAAATAATGCATATATCTTTGGCACTGAATCCCATAATAAAGATCTCGTTTAGTACATGCTAAATTTAAGATTTAATGTCATGTTTCCATAGGGTTTGTTGACTGTTAAATTTATGGCTCCCTTCATCAGTTCCAGGGCTAGATAAAAGCAACAAAAAAACCCCAACAAATCCTTTAACTTGTGAAATAAATACCACTGTCAAAAGTCAGTGGTTTGCCCTTTTAAACGCGCAGCTGTCCTCCTTTCCTTCTCCCCACTTTCTTTACATTCATAAGAAGGTAAATCCATAGCACTGCACTGTGGTTCCTCATTGCAATAGAGGCCATTAATCAAGTTATGCTGGTTTTGGAGTGTGATATCAATATCACTCCCTTCAGCCTTTAGTGTTGACAGTGCTTTCCAAAATACCGAAATTTCTTAATTTTCTTAAATGGCAAAACGAACAACTTACAGTACACCTGTAAAAGGTGATAAAAGGAAAAGATTGCTTTAAGAAAAATATCCTATTAGGAAGCATATTTCTCTAACATTTTGTTGTTGATATATTTCTAGATACAGCTATGAATACATGATGGGATGTAGAATGCAGTGTATATTGTTCTAGAAATACAGTCCATTGTGGTGTGAATGGAAAGGTTTTATTGACTTGAGTGTGAGATAACCATAGGACCATTTGATTGCAAAGCCACTGCAGAAAGCACTAGTATGTGTACAACAAGGAATATAGAAATGGATTTATTTTTCACAGTCTCGGCACATTTGTGTGTTGTTGAGACACTAACACAAGATGAATTTGTTTTCTTTCTACCACAATTGTGTCATCAGTATTCAACTTGAAATTTATCAAGGGATGTCTGAGAACAGAGAGGGGGTTTACTGGAGTATTCATCATGTTACAAAAGATCATGTGTCTTTGAGTTCGGAGGGGAAAAGAAAGATCATCAAAGCAGTTAGGCTATTTACTTATATTGTGCTGCTTTTGAATAGGTACCAAAACAATATATAAAACAGTGACACGGGAACTCGTGTGGCTAGCAAAGTTTTGCTGTGAATGGCAGGCTTAGGCTTTAGGTAAGCTTCCCCCATTTTCATCTCAGCAGTTTGGGGCATCTGATGACTAGCTAGCTGCATATAGTATAATTCATTTGGACTGCACGTGGTTATTCTATTCTCAGCAGCAGCCCACTGCTGGGCCCCAGCAGTGAGGTTGTTCTGGGTTGACATGTGTTGATGTGCTCTCCATGAAGGCAGGGTAAGGTGCCCTGTGGGCTGGCACTTCCCACTGTAGTCCAGTACAGTCTGCAGAATGCAAGCAAGATACCTTCAGCTGAGATTCACTTTGAAATATATGCCCGCTTTAACAATTCAGAAGAATAACTCATTTTCCTTTTTGCTTAAAGTACTTTGGCCAGTTTTCATGTTCTTTCTCTTAGCCAGTTTTGTACATCTTGATGTTCATCATTGAAAGTATTCACTGTCAACAGCTTCAGGGCTCCTAAGGCTGAATTAGACAGAGGAGTGATCCGTATGTTACCTTTTCAGTCTGAATGCCTTTCTGCTTTCTCTCCTTCCTTTTTTTTCAGGAAGGGATCAGTGCTGAATGGTTCTTCTGCTCAGCAGTGCTGATCAATGTGTAGGACAGCAAATCAAGCGGAACTCTTGCAGACATTTTGCACGAGGGAGTTATTGAGCAACATCATGCGAGTTCCTTCTCTCTCCAGCACTTAACTGTCACTCTTTTGAAGTGATGGTTTGTATTGGCTGCAGGCCTCTAACCACAGAATATTTACTAGGGGACAGGATACACCTGAGTCAGTGCTCTAGCAGAGACGTGCAGTATGACAGCAGACAAGTTCATTGTAGATAGCTTAGGGCCAGGAGGTCTCATGGCCCCAAGCACACATGTTGCGTAGGAGGGAGGACAGGGTGACTTCCCTCAGAGGTTCTGTATCATCACTCAGATCTCCAGGTGAGCACCTGGGAGCTGCTGCACTGCCAGCCCCTGTGAGCAGACTGGCTGAGTGCAGCAAGTGCGCTTCTGGAGAACTGACCCTTGCAGAGCTCATGCACCTCTGTGCCTTTCTTCATGTTCTCCCAGATCTCCCGTGGCCACAGTGCTCCACTGAATGTTCACTCGTATTTTATCACTGCGTTTTGGTTTCTTTTCTCACAGGTGGATCAGCTTGTATTTTTCCTGGCTCAAACTCTCTGTTCTGCTAATACTTCCTGAAACCCTCCTGAATCTCTTTGCTCAGTTACGGCAATGTTCTTGAGATGTATTATTGACTAAGTATGTGGCCAACATGCTGCTCTCTTCTTGGCATACTCCCTTCAATT
Organism: Pezoporus wallicus; assembly: GCF_028554395.1. Lineage (NCBI taxonomy): Eukaryota > Metazoa > Chordata > Aves > Psittaciformes > Psittacidae > Pezoporus > Pezoporus wallicus. Next base: position 8,324,763 of record NW_026642292.1, on the reverse strand, counting down.
AATCAATATAGCTGTTAAACAGAATGGGGCTAGTATGAGTCTCTGGGATGTGATGTGATAAAAGCTTCAGCTTGATGTTATGTCATTTGCTGTTACCCTTTGTGTTTAACTGTACAGCCAATTTTCATTTGTGTGACTTGCACAGCTGGACTAGCCCTCCATTAAAGACTCTGGAATGACTGTATTGAAGGTTTTGTTAATATTTCCTCCGAGGTATTCTCATCTGTGATGTTCATTTGTAAAACAACACACACAAAAAAAGCTACAAATGGCATCATATCAGATTTGCTATTGATCAACTCTGTCTCACAGCGTGGCCACTTTCTGTGTGGCCTAGTGGGCAGAGCTGTGTCATTTCCCCTTTCCCCAGGAGCAAACCCAATAAACCCCTGGATAATATGTCATTATTATATGGAAATTTATGCATTATTTTGGTGAGGGTTCATTTCTTTGATTCTCACATTCAATTGGTTTCCAGTATAGTTTTATTTTTAATGAGGTTTTCATGTTCTTGGGAGGTCCCTTCTAGCTATTCTGGACTATCTAGAATATAGAGCTAACTCGTTCGGTTTTATGGAAGTTAGAGTAATGGCCTTATTCACTTTAAAATAACTTTTTCTTCCCATAACTAGGCAAAGTATAATTCCCTCAGGCCAAATGGATAGTGCTGTTCACTCTCTTCTCAGTGTGCTATCCTTTCCCTCTTCCTGAAACTGTGAATGGGATTTCACCCAGATTTATCCTCTCACAAGTTTTGCCTTGTTTGCCTTTAAAGCACCTATATGGCTCAACCTGAGATTTTGATGCCGGCCTCATGAAGTTTAACCATGCCAAGTGCAAGGTCCTACACCTGGGTTGGAGCAATCCCAGGCACAGCTACAGGTTGGGCAGAGAATAGATTCAGAGCAGGCCTGCGGAGAAGGACTTGAGGGTGTTGGTTGATGAGAAAATGAACATGAGCTGGCTTCAGTGTGTGCTTGCAGCCCAGAAAGCCAACCGTATCCTGGGCTGCATCAAAAGGAGCGTGACCAGCAGGTCAAAGGAGGTGATCCTGCCCCTCTACTCTGCTCTCGTGAGACCTCACCTGGAGTATTGTGTGCAGTTCTGGTGTTCTCAACATAAAGAGGACATGGAACTGTTGGAACAAGTCCAGAGAAGGGCCACGAGGATGATCAAGGGACTGGAGCACCTCCTGTATGAAGACAGGCTGAGGAAGTTGGGGCTGTTCAGCCTGGAGAAGAGAAGGCTGCGTGGAGACCTCATAGCAGCCTTCCAGTATCTGAAGGGGGCCTATAGGGATGCTGGAGAGGGACTCTTCATTAGGGACTGTAGCGACAGGACAAGGGGTAATGGGTTAAAACTTAAACAGGAGAAGTTTAGATTGGATATAAGGAGGAAATTCTTTCCTGTTAGGGTGGTGAGGCAGTGGAATGGGCTGCCCAGGGAAGTTGTAAATGCTCCATCCCTGACGGTGTTCAAGGCCAGGTTGGACGAAGCCTTGGGTGAGATGGTTCAGTGTGAGGTGTCCCTGCCCATGGCAGGGAGGTTGGAACTAGATGATTTTAAGGTCCTTTCCAACCCTAACTATTCTGTGATTCTATGATTTGTTGCATTTTTGAATGCAAGCAAAACCAGAGAATTAGAATCTTTCTAAATCAATTCTTCCTCTTTGTCATCTAAACTAGAGTCTTTGCTTGAGCCTGTTCATAGTCAGAAAATGAGCGTTATGTAGTGTGAGGACATAAAACTGATCTCATGGCATTCATGCATACTTTTGTGTTGGCTATTATCTTGGGGTGTCCATACTGTGCCTTTAGTTCTTCAAGTCTACTGTAAAAAAAAACAGGTTTTGTCTGCCACTGCAAGAGACTCACTACTGCCACTCTAAATAATTATCTTCATGAAAACAAACGTCAACTTGCCATTGCTACAGTTACTTTATTTTGTCAGCAATGCTACTGAGGCAAATACTTCACAAAAATATCTCTTGTCTTAGGTAATGGCCCTGCTGTAAACACTGACTACCCTTTTCTAAAAGAATACATAAGAAATAATAATCTTTACCAATGTTTAGTTCTAGAAATTCTTTTGTTTTCATTGTTTTATACAGTCGGTTTGACCTCTAATCTAAAGAAAAAAGGGCTGTGAAACCTCCATTCATGTTCACTCTTGAACCTTAGAGCACAGCAAATATATAGGAACAGAAAAAATACAGACTTAATGCATCAGGCCTGCATGATGGACAGACCCTTTCTGCACATTACATCTCTTTTAACCAGATGTGAATTGTATTATAGCTAGAATAATGGTTATGTGTGCTAGAGGCTAATCTCTTGAATCAGAAAGCCATTTGTTTTATTATTCTTAAGGCTCTTATACTACAGGAACCTGCTGCGATTCCAAAGTGTGAGTAGACAGGCTGATGCTAATGAAAGTAAATACTGCAAAAACCTGTGTATTGAGAGAAGCATGAACTGATGTGTCTGAGCACGTTATTTCCATTTAGAAGATTTCCAGTGTTGATTCAGTGAAATTCACCACAGATAACTGAAATTAATATGATTTGGTTTTATTTTGTTGGTGCAGACGCTGTTACTGAAGCTTTGTGTCTACACATACACATTATGCGTTGAAATGATTTGAATATTTTGACTTTCAACAGGTTAAAATAATTAACATTTAAATACACACTGCTCTTTTCTGTCTGTGCTCTGCTGAATGTTGTGTATGTGGATGTTAATTGAAGCAAAGATTCAAAGCCAGTTTTTAAAAAAAAGCAATTAAAGCAGCCTGCACCATCACTGGAGGTAGGACAAAATCATTTCAAACTGTCTCAAGATGAGAGTAGATCTGCCTTAAATGAACGTTGCAGCCATTCAGCTATAGGGTAAAACTGCAAAACTCTCTCTTGGTTTCCTGGTTATGTTTTATGAACAATGGCTGTCGGAGGCAACAAATTCCAGGAGCAGGCTCAGGACGCTGATTTCCTCACAGACATGATCCCTCAGTTTGGTCTGTATGTCTTCAGGCTTTTGTCGATTCACTTTCAGTTACCAAAGCTTTCCATACATCATAATGGAAGTCTAAGTCCCAATTAAAGGCTGCACATTGCACTAGACTGTGAAGTACTGAAAAATAGGAGCTCTGAAAGCCAGCTATGGATCTAACATGATTAACCAAGAGTATCCTCAGGCCTCTGAAAATAAGCAGGGAAGGCTTATGCTGGGACAACTTTCTCAATGGCTTCTTCAAGCTTCCTGCCCTACTCTGCCCACGTCCAATTTTTTTATGATTCAGGGGCTTATGTTTTAGGTTAAAATGTAACATTTTACAGAGAACTATCACTCATTTCCATGTGCTTTAAAGCTGTACTGTAGTACAGCCCTTTGGGAGCTGTTTCACAAACAGTTTGAAAATCCATGCAGTGGAGATAGAGAGATATAAGCTTGTCATGTGTCCCAAGGTAATACGTTCTGGCTGGTTAATCAAATCCTTCAGTTAAAGCAGGGATTGGGTTAACTGACTTCCTTTGTGTTCTTGAAGCATATTTGGAAAACTGGCACTTAAAAGACTTAAGAGTTTGTTAAAAGATGCTCCTCTGAGGGAGGGCTGCTTGCTTTGATGCAAACTAGTTGTCCAACAAGCCACCAAATCGGGTCCGTTTACAGCATCAGGAGAGGTGGACTGCAGAGAAACTTCTTTTGATTGTCTAGTCTGTTGTCATCTGGACAAAACAGTTTGTATATGCTGGAATTTCAATAGGGTATTGCGGTATGCATCTGATATCTTTTCAGAAGTTACTTTATTGCTTTTGTCTTGGTTTTGTGACATAAAACAGACAGGAAACAGGAGCTCAGGGTAGTGGCTGAGAGACAGCAATGCTTGTTTAGCTGCTTTCCTTACTGCATGCTGATACAGTTGTCTTTAATTCTCATTCATATTTGGTATGCTGGATTTACATTTATTCAAACTTTTTTGCTTTGTTCATCTTTCTTTGGTTCTCTTTCAGGCAGTTACTCTGCTTATTGTTCTTGTGTGTATAAATGCACCGCAGTTATATTTATGAAAGAGAGTTTAGCCAAATAAACCAGCTTAGCCTATGCTCCATAGGGACCATTAAAGTTCTTATTATTCTTACTATTCATGTTAATGCTTTGAATTTTAATTGCTTTCACATGCAGATAAATATTACATGTTCTGTATACTTGCAAAGCAGGTTCTATGAATTCATTAAGATCACTTTTGTTTCATCTAGTATTTGCTTTATAACATTTTCCACAGGAGCAAATTCTGTACATTTTGCTGGGTTTGAATTCACACGAAAGTCCTTAGTGATTTTTATCTGTGCTAGATTTAACTTTTTAGTGTTCTGTACATAATTGTAAGCTTTTACCATATGCGCATATCGGATCCATGTTTAGCTGTGTCACTGCACTTCCAGAAAACGAATGTCACTCATGATCCTTTTTCGAATATTAAACACGCACAAGAGGTTGAGCAATGACAGAGCAGATGAACACGTAGTGAGGCAGTACACATGACAGAAGTAATAATGCAGCAGCTGACACCTAGGTAAGATCTTACCGTGGTGCAGAATTAGCAAAGATGATTTCTAAAGGAGTTCAGAGAGTGCTGTGTGTGTATTGGAGTGGGAAGAACGCTGCTCTCCCCAGATAACCTTAGGAAAGATCACCATTAGAAGTGGCTAGTTCAGAGGCAGATGTGTTCTTTGTAACTTTCTGAAAGCCAGCTCATCCCATAGATAACATGGCTAAGGACTGCCATGTTCATTTGTACTGCACAGTTAATTCAAGTTCAGGAATGACTCTTAAATCTGGCTAACTTCCTAAGACCCACAGCAGTGGACTATATTATGGGTTGCAGACTTTTTCCATGGGAAATGAATGCTTCTTGACACCTAAGATAGTGCAAAGAAACCATACAATAATTCCTTAATATCACAAACAATTTAGTTGTTAAGTAAATGATTCCATATGTAGAATAAACCACAAATCATTTAGTCCTTGAGTTCCGCTGTTTGAAATGTTTCTCTGGCTATGGGTTAGGCAAGAGCTTTTAGACTTAAAAGGTAAAATCCCATAGAAGGAATTTAAACAAGACTAATTTTTCATTTCTTGTTTTGGTTTTCCCCTCAGAGAGAATATTTCTACCTCTGACAAAGGTTTTGATAAGTTTAATGATGTTTGTGCTTTGTGCTTTGACTTTGATAGACAAAACTGTATACATTCCTCTCTCCCCCAACATGATTTTATTTCAGATTATAGCTGGTTTGTCGTTGAAAGGAAAAAATAAACAACATAGGTTTCCTTGGGCTGCTGTAGCAAACCGTGTTTTCCTTAAAGTAATGAAATTTAGTTCAGCTTCCAAATTAACTGGTGCAGATATTTCTCTATAATATTTACAAGAAAAAGAACCCCTTAACTGCCTAATGATATAATAAACAAATAAAAAACCACTGGTTTTATGTGGTCTTCTAAATCAGAAGGTAAACCAAGATCTTTTCTTTGTAGACTTGAAAATTTTTACTCAGATGTGGGGTTTTTTTTTGCAAAAACCAAACAAAATTAAAAAAGGCAGAAAACCCCAATGCTTAGATTTCACTGGAGAGTAATATCCATATTATTTAAGTTTACAATGGGCTGCTTGTGCTTAGATGAACAGTTACTACATCATAACTCTTGTAACAAGGGTAACAGGAGTTCAGGCATTCGTCATACTAAAGCCTCTAGAGACAGGAAGGCAGCTTATATACTTTAATAATCTCTGGCTTCGTGCCCTGATTTAAAATACTCCTATAACATCTTTTACACATACTTTGTATTGGCTGCGTTCAAAGTAAATATATGCAAGTTGTGGTAGTTAACAATGACTTAGAAGCTTTGTAGTGTTTTCCATCCAAAGATCCCAGAGCAGTTCAGCATGTAATTTCCTTAAAACTTTTCTGAAAACAAAGCTTAGATTTTAAATCTACGTCAGAACATATTATAACTGTTACTAGAGAGAGTTACTGGTATATTTTAAATTCTTTCTTTATTCTATGTTATACATTTTGTTTATCTGCCTTGGAGGTGGAATGCTATGGAGCCAAGCAGAATTACAGCCAGGGTGAATTTGGCTGGGTATCCGCAACCACTGTGTGTTATTTAAATTATTTATATGCTCCTTTGGGAGATTTTCTTCTGTCAATCATAAAAGAAAAAACCAGACAATTAATACTTTGTGATTCTCTCTTTGGCAGGATGGGAGAAAAGGTATACGTAAATCTTTGGGTATTTCTTTCTCTTGCTATCTCTGACTTCCTAGAAATGTTAGTCATCAGTAACTGAGCAATTTTGCATATGAATTAGTTTTTCAGATACTAGGTGGTGAGATTCAATATACTCAGGTTTATGTATGAGGGTCTCCATATAAATATTGAGTACAGAAGAAAATATAGACAATTAGTTCTGAGAACTGAAACAAATAAGTATCAGGGCAAAGCTGATTTCACTATTGCAAATCTTGGCTAGCAAGACCAGAGTTTTCAGCTTAACAGTCTGGAGCTGTGGATCATTTGAAGTGTTTGTATCTCTATCTTTAGGGTTTGTAGGGGAATGAAAATTACTAAAACCATCTCTAGTTTTTACCTACAGGACGAGTGACCTGCACCTCCCAGGGCCAGGGCTTACACTCTGAAGCGTATCCTCAGTCCCGACCACTCTCGTGCATCCACACTGGCAGGTAGCTGGGCAGCCACAGACATAGGTGGGTGTCTGTTCACAGTGTCTGTGTCCTTTGAGCCCAGAGCAAGGATACTGCAGCCTACTGACCTGCTGAGATGCTTGTCCCTCTTGGGCTGCAGCAGCCATCTCACACATGCCCCGTGGGACTGTCCCCTGCCCCAGCACATGCAGCCCTGTCTTTGTGTGTCCCTACAGTCAGCTGCAGACCTTTCACAGGGTGCTTTCCCAGGCAGCAGGATCCCGTGGTTGTCCAGGTAAGGCACAGCCATTGCTCTCACATCATTCCGACCTTTTTTATGCTGTGGAAAGGGGAATGAGATGGGGGGAGGATGCTAAGTCCAGATACTCAAAACTTGAGACTGCATCTTGGCTCTGCCTAACATGAAAGAGTGAGAGCTGCACGCTGCAGTAACCTGCATAGGATGCCCTCACCCTCATGGCCCTTTTTACCTGGACTGCTTTTGGTTGTTGCATGTGTACATGTTAGCAGGTTTTGCTTTCTTTTCAGGGGTGTTATTCATAACTAAAACTCTCTTTTCTTCTGACTCTTGACCCTAAGTAGTGCTGGCTGTGATTTAATGCTTTCTCCCTCACTGGCAGTCCTGGCAGTTGGCTCCCAGTACAAGGCTCTGGCAGAACTTGGGCTCCAGCAACTTTAGTACAGATTCCAGTTCTTTCTCATTTGGACTGAGAGGTATCCTAATTCCAGTTTGCTTTTCCTGTAACATGCTTCATTATTGCTTCCACTTTATAAGGAAGAAATAATATTCAGAATATTTGGGTTTTTTGCGCAAACAGATGGTGAATAACTGAGCCTAATGAGGGGAATAAGTTGGATCATGGTAGTAGTGTCAAAGAGGGGATTACTGGAAGGTCTGTCTTGTACGAGATGAGAATGCAACAAGAGGAAATTGTAGCCAAGTATATTCCTGAGCAGTTTTCTTCTTTGACTTTTTGCCTCTTTGCCAACATTTTTGCAACTGTCCTTGTCACTGAAAGGTAAATCAGTGCCATTCACATGTAGGCATGTGTCCTTGTCAAAAAATAGCTTTGAAATCTTTCCTACCGCCGTCCCTACGTGCATTTTAATATTTCTCTTCCCAGATCTCAGATTTTCTCTTTCCTTTTCTCCAGTCATAAGAATTGAATCAAATCTTCTATTTTTTGCATACTGCAAATCAAAAAATAGCAGTTATTTGTGTTATATGCAGAGAACGTTTGCAAGTGTTGCTATGCTTGAGTATTGCTCTGACTGGTGAACTGAGAGTGCTTAATTGCACTTCGCTGTCTCTGTCTGTTCTTGGGAGATTATGGTTGTGCATGCGTCCCCAAGCCTGGCAGTTGGCCTAATTTAGTTTAGGACCCATTGTATCTAGAGGTATTCGGGGCTGGCATTAGGCCAGGCCTATTTTAATTGCAGCTTCTCTCAGGCTCCTTCCTGGAGTTTTGCTTTTCTCTCTCCCCTACTTTTCAGTTGTGTGGCTGGAGGGGGCGTAGAAGAGCAAACAGTTCACAAAGACTTGAATCTTGGAAGGCATGCACAGGCAAACTCCTTTGCTGCAGACTAGCCACCCATGAACTCTCATCATCCAACTGGGTAAAGCCTTTGGCACTTGGAGCATGCGGTGTTTTTGGACTATAGATGGTAACAGGAGGGAGTTCAAAAACTGAGAAGGAAGATGTAGTTTTCACCCCATATATCTCATGAACAAGCAATCCTTGCCCATAAAAAACGATTTTTGTCTGCAAAATTATGGCCTGCAGTTAGGCTTAGGTTCCTGAGTGGGTTGTATAAATCAGGCTGTGCCTTTTACTTCCACTCCTCTTTGTCAGAGAATGAATCTTGAGCCAGAGCCCGCTTACTGCTGTTCTTTTTTGACTTGCAGTATGCAAATGCTCTTCAGTAGACAATTGAAATTTAGGGAAAGAAATATGATTATGTGTTTCTAATGCCTTAAGTGTTTGGAAGAAAAAGAAGAGTCTTGGTTGCGAGTTCTTTATTTTCATTTTGTCCTTCATAACTCGCTTTGCCATCTAACTGTAATTTTTCTTCCATTTGCCTTTTTTTTTGAGAGGGAAAGGAAACCTTCATGTGACTGACCTGTAGCCTTACATATCAGTTATCTGCTTCCCTGCTCCTGTATGGGCTGATGTGGGAGCATTTAATTCAGTAGGAAACTTGTTCCCTTTGTCTCGTATCTTTTCCTTCAGCTGTAAAACTTATTCTAATTCTATCCAAATCTGGTAGTACCACTCCTGCTTTCTTGCTAACACATCTTTTTGCCTATTTACAATTGAAATGCAAATTCATGAAGCTTAAAACGTCACGTAAAAAAACCTATTCAGTAAAGGGAGATGAATTACGTTTCGGAGGAAGGTGGTGAATTCTACTTTTCTTAATATATTAAAAAAAAAAAAAGGCAGGAAACTTGGCACTGTGTTTTAGAAAGAACATGCAGTAGGCTATATGTTCCAACATTTCTCTCCTTCCTGGAAAAGATTTAGACAATGACCTCAAAACAATCAATCCTGCTTCCTATTGCCACTTTGCGAGATTGGTTGCACATAAGCATTGAGTAATATTTCCAGCAATAGAAAGTTCTCCCAGAAAAAGATCTTTGGTTGATGTTCAGTGGTAGGGAGAGAAGCTGAGGAACTATTTGTGCATGTAATAAAAATTGCAATCAGGTCTCCTGCCAGTGAGAATAAAATCCACTTATCCATTGAAGTCAACAAGATATTTTGCAGAAAAATTGCTCAGGGAGAGTAACGCTGGGAGAATATGGCTCACAGCATCCACTGTGATGATACTGAAAAATCTGGTAGAGCGACTAGCTAGTATGGATGACTGACTTTCCTGATCACAATCTGATTTGTCGTAATCGCATTCAACTGCATCTGACGTTGTCATTGAAAGATACGAAAAAGTTAAACGCTGAAAAATAGAAGAGTGCACACGAAGCTTAATGACTGCATCTGATTCAGCCAAAAAAACTGCTGTGATCAATCCATAAGAGAACCTTTCTTCTTGAAAGCTCACATACCTTGCATAGTCTGCCAGCCTTTTGTAACCAGTCCCTGTTCTCCAGAAAACACAAGCTGTAAGGCAGACTCACCCTACTCTGAATTTTTATTCTAAACACCATCTGAACCATGTCTGTTCATTACATCAGAATGCAGATAAGATTTTTGCATTTCTGAACAGGATGCTGCAGCTGAGCTTCTTAAGTCAGTCGGAAATGCTAATGAGCCTCCTAGGCTCACCTTGTTTGACAGTTACTGTTCTGCACAGGTTTTCACAAAGGCCCACAGCGTTTAAATGAAGGACACACATACAATATTTCAAGGAAACAGAGAAAGAACTCAAATATCCCATCCTTCTCTCTTGAATAGCCAGGTGCTCACTTATTTCTTCTTTCTCTTATCTCACAAATTTTCCCTTGCTGAAAATATGCAGCATTTTGTAGATTCTCATTCTTTCAGGACTACTCAAACATTCTCTTTTATTCAATTTCTCTTTTCTGGCAGACATATATTTCACATGAAATTCTTGTCAACTTCATCCTGCTTCAGCTACAATATTTTCCAGCCTTTTTTACCTTTTTGTTTTGAAAATGTTTTAAATCTCTGGATTAATTTGTTCTGAACCAGACAGGGCTGTTTCAGAGTCTTACCAAAATCAATCACTAATAGTAAAAAGAAATTAAAAAAAAGTTTTGCTTTTCACTTAAAAAAACCAAAACCCACAACCTAAAGTTTCTGAGAAGCCTGATGCTTCTAATTTTCAAAAGGAGAATCTAAAGTTGCCATACTGCGAGAAAGTATTTTGTTATTTCTTTGTTTATTTTCTGACCTTACAAGGGTTTTTTAAGGTGAAAATCTTAGTACTAATGAGGGGAGCAATCACGTACTATGCAGGAAATGTCGTCTTGACCTTCTTGAGCCCTGGAAGTGGTTATCCTGAAACATGAGCATTAATATTTCCTGTATTCTCATAGTGTGTGTTACAACTTGTTATATCAAGATCTCAACAGACATCTGAAATACTGGTATTATCTAGCAGCTGTGAGTACAGATAATAGTTCAGAGCATCAACAACTGAAAAAAGAGTAGAAGTTAAGGGAATGCTGCCATTTATCTCTGGTAAAAAAGAATATTCTCTTAACTTCTTTTCTGTATGTGTACAACTGTATCCTCTCCTTTACAGGGTTTTCAGAAATACAACACTCTTCTAAATTTCTCTTCATATTAAATTACCATCCTTTACTACTTTTTTTTTCAAAGAGATGCCTTAACTGAATTCTTTATATTTTCAATATGGAATATAATATCAGTTTATATTTTAAAACTTGTACTAGTCTCACATGATTTGTTAAAGTGCTCATTAATTCCAGCTGGTCAAGTTCAGCATTTATTTAGACAGAGGTCAGTTAGGATAGGGAAATGTCAGAGAGGAAATGGTGTGTTATAATGGAAAGGATAATGGGGGGTGTGTGGGGGTGTTTGCTTTTTTTGTTGTCGTTTTGGGAGTTTTGTGTGTGTGTGTGTTAAAGTCATTTAACATTAGTATGGTATAGATTATTCACTCTCCTTACCCATTTGCTACTGGCCTTGGATTATGTTTGTGAAATCCTAAGAAATGCATTTTCCCTTGCATGACAAGAGATTGTTGTTCTTCCGCATATCTGCAATTGGGGAAGATGGGAAAGTAGTCTGACAATCAACTCCAATCACTGCAAATTCATATTGGTTGCCAGGTAGACATCCTTCATTCTTAGTGCCAAATACCCAGAGAGATAATTTCAGTAAACAGAATTTAACAGATCCTTGTTTATTTGTCTGCTTTCCTATACCCAGTGTGTAATGAAATATTCATACCAGAATTCTCCAAAATTCAACGCAGGATTACTCACTTTAGACTGGAGGTCTTCTTTGGAACTCCACCTTCCAAAATCCTTTAAAGCAGACTATCCACAGCACACATGAGTTAAATTGCTCTCAGCTGACTGAAAGGGAAAATCAGGAAGAAATGATTAAGCATTTCCTTTTTGTCTTAAAAATAAAAAAGCCATAGAGAAACACAGTGGTCTCAACCAAAGGAAAGGGCATCTGGTTTAGCTGGTAATAATGTTAACTGAATGAAAAATGTTGTTTAATTGATAGGTCTTCACAAAATGAACACAGATAGAGGGACAATGCAGCAGAGGATCTAAATGACAAACTGCATCCAGGACCTAAAGCAGAAGTGGAGCTGGTCAGAGAAGGAAAATCCATCCCATGGAAAATCTCACTGGGAGGAATTTTCCAGGCAAAAACTCAATTTGAAGCTCCTTAAAAATGAATGTTTGCCTCCGGATTACTTACTGGCAAGGATCCCATCAAGGTTGCTCTCTGAGCTATGCAGACAAGATATTGGAGAGATTGACAGCTTGGCCTTCTTTTTTTCCCAGGCCTCTCTTTCCTTTCCAGCCTAGCAATAGTTACTGTTTATGTAGCTGGGTTTGGTATGTTAATCCCATAAGAGATTTTTCTTTCCTTAACTCGTATGCAACTTAATGGGAAACATGCCCATCTGATGTAAAGAAAATCCAAGTGTCACCTTTATTTAGGTCCATAAAAGTCTTTGTCTGCTAGGTTTGTGTCCTGTGTGTGCCTACAGAAACAGAAAATTTCAAACACTAGTATTTCTTGAATTATATCCTTATATGCATATATATAATATAAGCATATGTTTATATACTTATATTCAGTGTATTGAATAAACTTGTTCAGTTCAAGACCAGTTCCTCTTTTCTTTGCTCTTACTTAGAGAAAGTGAGTATTTGGTTATAAAGTCTATAAAAACCACAGTCTCATCCAGAAATAAACAAGTATTCAGTAGTGCTATTGCAGTTTTTAATTCTGTCAGTGATGACACCGCCTCTAGTGATTATTTCTATGAAAGAATTTCAGTGATGTCTATTCACCTCTGGACCTATACTGCAGCCTCTTTTTCTTCTCTCTCTTATATCTAGCATGCCATTAATGAAGAATGCTATCAAATACCTTCATCTTTTACTACTACCCTGGACAGCATTTCAATAGCTGTCCACCATTCAGGAGTACTGCACTGCCATGTTTCTGCTTTACAGAGGGTATCTTATTTTGTGATCCTCAATAATACATCAATTTCTTCTAACTTGCTTCTCAGAATCTTTTTGTTAATGTAAGGATGCTTTGTTTTTCACTGACCACACTTAGTTCTTTAGTTCAGTCAAAGACGGTCCTTTCACTGAACATACCATCTATCTGAGCACATTACTTTTCATAAGAAGACATCTTTTCCCAAAGTCCTTCCCATCAGCTGTACCAGTCTCACTGCCAAAGACACTTTCTCCAGATTCTCCTGTAGCTTCTGCTCTTTAAAATAAGTGGTTTTATGTAATTTTTTTCCTCTAGGAATTTTATATATATATATATATGTACCTGTATATATGTATATAAAGTAAATCCTGGATGCAGTCATCCTTCAGCCTTTTGTTGATCTGCATTATTTCTTCTCAAAAACTAAGATTGTTAAATAACTGAACTTCAATGAGGAAATATTGGTTTTTGGAAAAAGGTTGCTTGCCACTTCTTCTCCCACTGTAACTACTTCCCGTCTAAAATCTGTCTACATGCACTACAGCCTACCTATTAAAGTCCAGTTATTGGCAATCATGGTAGGATTTGTTTTCAAGCAAGTGCTGCATGATACATCTTTCTTAGACCAGCTTATAGCACTTTTTTATAACCCTTGATTAGTCTTTGCCTGTTAATATTCATTAGATGCTTAAATATCCTGTACCATCAAGTATCATCATGCTTCATTTAATATTGTTTGAACTGAATGCCAAGAAAGTGTTTGGTTGCAATGAATTGTAATATCTGTATTTTTAGAACCATTTGAATTTGCTGCCTTGTTTACTAAGAGGATCAAGACTGTATCATATTAAGATACGGCTAAAGTTTAAGTTATTAGCAAATTTCAGATGCTTTTTCTGTGAAAGATGAGGCATTAAGATTTGAGTTAGGACATTTTTTTGTGTAATATATTTAGTTTCTTACGGTTTCTGTAGATGCCAGTAAATTAGCACATGTATAATATCAGATGTCACTAAGCAATATATATTATCTGCTGCGTGTGCTAGCAAATTAGAACACATTTGGCAATGACTTATTAGCATTTCAAACTCTTAATTACTATGATAACTAGCAATTGTTAATAATGTTAGGAGTCCTTATATAAACTTTGTTTAATGAAAGAGGGAATGGGCATACTATATATATAAGGATCTGCTTGTTTCCTGGAATAACCATGATGAAATTTTCTTATGAAAATGGCAGCTTTGCATGTTCTGAAGCACTTTTCTGAAAGGAAAGTCGTTGAAAGGCTATGCATCATTTAAATTTTTCTGCATTTGAAGCAAGTAGCAAACTATGTTGGGGCAGTCTTAAAAAAACATCACTAGGCTTTCAGTGTTGAATAGTTTGGTTTGTGTATCTGGAGCAACAGTACCTAGAGGAATGGGGGCAGAGGCTCGATTTCCATGTGGCAGACTTGTTGCTGTCAAAGAGGCTCCATCTGTGGCAAGTCCTGGAGTGACACCATTTATGTGTGGCAGGTACGTGATGAATCTATCATAACCCGTGCCTCTAGCTGATTCACTGAGGACCTCTGATTTCCAAGAGATGCCCAACGATGTGGGCCAGCACAGGGGGGGATTTTTGAGAGAGGAAGGATTGTAAATGCTTCTCTCCTCTTTCCCCACCAGAGTTACTCTGATTGCCACCTCCATTATCTTGTACTCTTATTTTTAAAAGGTTGCCCTAAGCAGAAATCAGTAATGTGCAGAGCAACTACAATGTGATGTTAGTAGCACATGTGGTTGGTTTTTGTTTACCAGATGTGTTCTAACGTGAAGGATCATCTGTGGTAGTTCCACATCTTCCTTCTTTTGTCTTTGGCATAACTTCTCAAACAGCTGGCCAGGCGGCCTGTTCTAGGGCTGTGGCTGTGTCCTGGGTTCAGCAGTAGCAGTCATGTTTCTCCTTCTTGGTAGCTGGTGCAGTGCAGTGTTTTGACTTTCGGCCTGGGAACAGAGCTGATAACAATGATGTTTTGGTTTGGCCAAGGATTTTGTGAGCCTCATGCTCTGCCAGGGAGGAGGGGAAGCTGGGAGGAAGCAGAGACAGGACACCTGACCCAAACTGACCAAAGAGGTATTCCATACCACAGCATGTCATGCCCAGGATGTAACGGAGAGTTAGCCGGAAGGGCTGGTGGACTGCAGGGTTGGAGGAGGTATCCGGTCGGTGTTTGGTTGGGTTGGGGGGGGGGGGGGGAGTTATCGGTTGGCTGGTGATGAGGTGTTGTATTCTCTTCCCTTGTTATTTCCTTTATCATTGTTATTATTGGTGGTAGCAGTAGTGATCTGTGTTATACCTTAGTTACTGAACTGTTCTTATCTCAACCCGTGGAGTTGCATTCTTTTCGATTCTCCTCTCCCTCCCTCTGGGAGTAGGGGGAGGGAAAGAAGGTGGGCGGAGTGAGTGAATGAGTTGCCTGACTGGGTTTAAACCACGACAGGCTGGGAAATGAAACTGAGATGAACTGGACTGAAAGGTTAGATGTGTGGCCAGTTACTGTGGACCACCAAATACATAGTAATACCTTGTGCATGTGCTCTTAACCAGAAAAACGGTTGTGTAATTAACACATTTTCACTGAAATTCATTAGAACAGAGAATCATAGAATAGTTAGAGTTGGAAAGGACCTTAAGATCATCTAGTTCCAAACCCCCTGCCATGGGCAGGGACAACTCACACTAAACCGTGTCACCCAAAGCTTTGTCCAACCTGGCCCTGAACACTGCCAGGGATGGAGCATTCACAGCCTCCCTGGGCAACCCATTCCAGTGCCTCACCACCCTAATAGGAAAGAATTTTTTCCTTATATCCAATCTAAACTTCCTGTTTAAGTTTTAACCCGTTACCCCTTGTCCTGTCACTACACTCCCTAATGAAGAGTCCCTCCTCAGCATCCCTATAGGCCCCCTTCAGATCTGGAAGGCTGCCATGACAAAATGTAGTGTATTACTTGGGAGTATCTAGGATGCTGCTAAAATAGGTTCTAAGATGACTTCTTCTTTGCTGAACAATTTTTTTTGCAGCTGAGATGTATGTACAGTTGTCTCTTCACTTCACTAAAAGTAGCCTTCAGTAAAATGGCTTAAAATCTTGAAAACACATTAAAGACATTAAGGTAGTGGGAAGTGTGTTTTCTTCTCTTATAGGTATATCTTTTGGTCAGTGCTTTAATGCATTGATTGATGAAAAAGTTGCCTATGGCTGACATCTGGGATTATTAATGGATGTGCAATCAAATTTCTTTGGCATTAGAGGAAAGGGATGATCTGTGTCTCACTAGATAAAATGTTCAAATGGGAATGGACCTTCAGTTTAATTTTAGGTATTACATTTTAAACCTGTCAGGCTAATAAATGATGCTTACTGCTCCTATTGCTTAGGTCTCTGTTACTTAGGAAGATGCATAACTTGGTAAGGGATAAGAACAAGAGCTTTGAAGTCTACTAAAATCTGAAAATTTATGGCTAAAATCTGTGTAAAATTCTAATTGAAGCCAAAACGAAGTCAAGTAAAAAGCAAACAGGCGAGTTCAGAAGGTGACACTTTCTTCTGTGATTGTTACATGTTACAGCACTCCATGAGTTAAAAGTAGAGCGCTGCACAAAGCTGCTATTGTGAGAAGCCAACTCAAGGATTTTTTTTTATGCTGAAAGACAAAGGGTTCCCTTAGCTAAAAATAATCTTTTCTTTCCTCCTGCTCCTAAGCTTTTTCCTCCAGGGAGCAGATTCATTATGCTGTGCGTACACGTTCAGTGCATTGCAGGAGTTGCTGAGATTTATGACGTCATGGCTCTAAGCCTTCCTCTCTTGCCACAAGATCTGCACGCGTAGCTGTTGCCCTTTGTGTCTTGGTAAAAAGCCACTTTGATGTACTAATGTGCTTTTTACCTATGTAGAAGACAGCCTTTGCTGTTCTAGGTCAGTAAATTTGCAAAGGGAAAGCACGGATAAAGCAAGTGGGCTCTTTTTGTTGTTAGACAAAGCTTTCCCTCGATTTTAGGGCTTGCTAATGAAACAAAACACACACCTCATCAAGATTTTACACGGCTCACTTGTCAGGCAGAAGTGTGCCTGGAATCCATTTCCGGCAGAGGTCAAAGATCAGAAGTGCTGGAGCAGCCAAGGGAATGATTCCCCTGTGACGCTTTTGCTTCGTTTTGATGAAAGTGAAAGCCATGTGGTACATGGGTGAAAATGCAAACAGATTTTCTTTCCTGTGGCAGTGCTGAATTTGAAGCTAAGCACAGCAGGTAGAAAGAGTCTAATATTTGAAAAGCACCGGTTCATCAAGACACCAAAGCACTTCTCTCTGTCTTTTAACCCCTTGCTACACCTCTCACACAAGTCTGTGGTTTTAAGAGTCGCGGTATTTTATTTTTTTTTTCCTCCTAAAAGCCAGGTGTTTCTCTTAATTGATCCCTCACCAGGAGTGGGAGGGTTGTGTATGTGACGCATGGGAGGTCATAATGCGGCATATGATATGTGTAATACCTTATCAGAGTAAGAATGCTTCCCCAGTAGAAATGGCCACGTTAACTTAAATATGTGAGTGATGCATGCTGGAGTTATTACCTAAGGATGGGACTAAAAGCCAAGATTATAATTCCTTTATTACAGCTTTTTGACTGTGACAGAAATAATGTCTTGTTCATATAATTCTATTCTCCTGACAGTATTTTCTTTCAATGGGTAGCAAACCTCTTAGTTCCAACCCTTTTGACTATTCTATAGTGTTTATTCCATTGTATTGCCGCATTTTGAGGGTCATTTAATGCAAATGCTTCCATGTCTTATACATCCAGCTTTTTATTTTTTCTGAAGCTTGATGAGCATACAATTTTTATTAGATAATAAATATAAATACTGCAAAATCCACATAGAAAAAAAATATCAAGGGATTTTATGACTCAGGGGATCAGTAATGGAATACGGAGTTTTTCACCTCTAGGGCACTGATTCAAATATAAGCTAGGTCATTAGTGACAAAAATCATTACGAACAGCTGTTCAGTGATGTACAGAATGTGAAATGAGTTTGTGGTATTCAATGCAGTTTCTACTACATGTATGTACAGATAACAGGAAAATCACAGTCAGCGTTGGCCTCCTTGTTGGCATTCTCACTGGAGAAACCAAAATCCAAACAGATGCATGGAGTGACTAAATGGCTCTCACATTTGTATGAAGAGCATTTGACTGGTATAAGGAGAGAAATCCCATTGACAGCATGTTTTAAGAAAACATACAGCTGACAGTTATTGATTGAAAATCCTCTCTTCTTTAATAAGGATAGATTCCCTTTCAAGTGTCTGCTGCTGTGGGTGTCTGAAGGTCTTGAATTAGGCTTGTAGTGATTTCACTGTCGTTAACGTATTATGCCGCCAACAAAGCAAAGAATCGTGGGTTGAAATAACAAAGCATTAGAATTGCCAAGAGATGAATTTCAGTTTCTTAAAATTTAGGTGGGGATTGTGCAGCAGCACAAACAATGTGGGTGGAAAAATGTTGTGGGTGGTGGGAGGGATTTCATGGCAGCTCTTTCCACATGACAGAATTAGTTACTGCCTTATCTTCTAAACCAGTTATGTGTTCTCGCCTCAGCTGATGGATGTAGGAAGAAGATACATTTTGTTTCTTGGCCTTTTTGCTAAGAACAAATGTATCCTCAGCTTACTATCTGATAAATCTTCTATGATGGCCCTTGCAGTGACATAAATTTGATGATCTCTCTAAGTCATTTCCATCTTAAACTACAGTGCAATTAGAGTTTAACTGACTAAGGATTTGACACTGAGCAAATTTTCTTCCTGTGTGATTTTTATAGAATTTGCTAAATTCCTGTTTGCAGTAATTTCTTCCTTTTTTCTTCTAGCATTACCATCAAATGAATATGGAGTGTTTATAAGTGCTTTCATATTTTTAGACAGTTGATCAGTTTTGTCACGTTTTATGACAGGATTGGGACTTTCTTTTGAAGAATTGGAAACTTGATTGCACTTCAAATAATGTTTATGAGAATAAGAAAGATGTAGCCATGCTGTCTCTGCCACACCTAGTTAAACAGGATAATTTGGGATAAATCATCTGTGAAGACGCCACAGGGAGAAAAAGGCAAACAAACCCAAACCCAAACCCCAACATGTGCAAGGGAGGTTCCTGACTGAACTGCTTTTAGGACTTTTTACTGTTTATCTCGATATGTTGCATCAAAAGGAGCGTGACCAGCAGGTTGAAGGAGGTGATCCTGCCCCTCTACTCTGCTCTCGTGAGACCTCACCTGGATTATTGTGTGCAGTTCTGGTATCCTCAACGTAAAAAGGACATGGAACTGTTGGAACAAGTCCAGAGAAGGGCCACGAGGATGATCAGGGAACTGGAGCACCTCCCGTATGGAGATAGGCTGAGAAAGTTGGGGCTGTTCAGCCTGGAGAAGAGAAGGCTGCGTGGAGACCTCATAGCAGCCTTCCAGTATCTGAAGGGGGGGCTGTAGGGATGCTGGAGAGGGACTCTTCATTAGGGACTGTAGTGATAGGACAAGGGGTAACAGGTTCAAACTTAAACAGGAGAAATTTAGGTTGGATATAAGGAGGAAATTCTTCCCTGTTAGGGTGGTGAGGCACTGGAATAGGTTGCCCAGGGAGGTTGTGAATGCTCCATCCCTGGCAGTGTTCAAGGCCAGGTTGGACAAGGCCTTGGGTGATATGATTTAGCGTAAGGTGTCCCTGCCCATGGCAGGGGGTTTGGAACTAGATGATCTTACGGTCCTTTCCAACCCTAACTATTCTATGATTCTATCATTCTATGATGCTAAATCATACTGCTAGGTAAGAGATATGAATAAAGCTATCCTCAGTTTTGCAGAGTGGGCAAGGCAGTTACGGGTGTGTGCATGTGATCAGTAATGGCTATATAAGATTTGTGGAGTTTTAGCTTGGCAGCTAAGTGCCTTCCTTCTGTAAGGTGCTCCAGTAACTTATCATCATCTTACCTAAGCCCATTTGGTCATAATTTTCTCTGTACCACCCCAATATCCATTAACTGTAAGTGGAAGATTATCCCTTATATCGTGACACCACACCCCTTCACCAATGTTGAAAGCTGGGAATGATTTGCAGGGTGTCCTCTGGCTTGTTCTTCTGGGGGAAGGAGCTGGCTGTTCTTAGTAACTCAAGTCTTTAGCATGGAAACCAGGCAGCTTTAGAAGATTGCAAGATCTCAGCAGAAGGACATAAAAGCCAGCATGTTGTTTCATTGCTTTCATTCCTGTGTGCCCCCAGTTCTGGTAGTGTGAAAGCCTAAAAGTTGTCAGTCAGAACAAGTGTCCACCTGGTATATAGCATGTGGGTGCTTATCAAGGGGAGAGTTTGTAGTATAGAATGGGGAAATCTGTGCTGCCCTTGTTTGGCTAGACTTGAAAATACAGATCCAGCATCCTCTGGAGATGGCATCTTCATGAAGAGAGAGTACACTTGGTCTGCTCTGATACAAACTTTCCTGGGGATCAGAGCAAAAGCAGAACAGCAGAAGCTCCACTACTCAACAGCCTGTGCAGGGCCTGCTGTGTTCTAATTTCTTCTTTCCTCTGTGGTGCAGTGAATAGTTTAGTGTAAGCACGGAAGGGCATTTTACTGATGTTTACCTTATCAGTCATCATCTGCTAAGAAAAAGAGAGCCCTCAGTACTTGTTCTGAAAAGAAGACTGTATAAGTAGTTCAGAAAGGCACAGATGAAGCAGATGTGACACGTTGCCTCCATCATTTCCCAGGTGAGAGCAGAGACGGAACTCACCTCAGGCCATGCAGAAAACCTGTAAACAATCAGGGTAACAAATCCCTGTCACCTCAATTTCAGCTGCAAACCCACCTTTTTCCAGGCTAGGTCATGAATAAGATTCACCTTTTTCATATGTGAAATAGAAGCACTTGAAATGTGTTTTCTCTTTCTGCAGGGGAATCTTGTTAAATGCCCTGGCTTCTCTCATTATAGCATGATGTCAGTCAGAGCAAATGTCCACCTGGTATATAGCATCTCTGTAGATACACAGTCCCACTGGTATAAACAGAAGCTATTCTTGAACCCCACTAAATTACCTTGGAGACTCTGCCTGCTTTAAACTGAAAATCCAAAATCCAATATAGGATACTACAATGTTTGCTTGTGGCATCCCAAACACGTTAATGTATTTCAGTGAATTAATTTTCTTAACATAGGTCTGGCTCACCTGACTGTAGAAAAGGGGGAAAGGCATAAAACAAGCCAGCTTCTTACAAACTCATTTCCCTGAGCTCTAAGGCTGGAGCAGCAGGGAGGTATGACACTTCTGAGGCTGCAGTCACTGGGGCACTATGGTGGACATCAAAGCTATTGCATAACAAGGCCCAGCTTCTCTTAGCTGTTCAGTTTGCGTGTGGGCAACATATTCAGCCAGATGATGTACTTTCTTCCTGACAAGCAAAAGTGATTTAAAAATCCCTTTTTATACACTTCACAAAAATGTTAATCCCTTTAAGCTGATTTTTAAATGCTTTCTTAATTTGATTTTCTGGCTCCAGCAAACTTTGGAATAATTTTTCAACAAAAACACAGGCATTTGCACGAGTTGAAGAGGGTGCTTTTCACAGAGACAAGGTCATGTCAGGTCTTCTCAGCACATGACTATGTTTACTGCCGTCACTGCTGTGTACTTGAATTTAATGCTTCTGTCTGTTTGAACTGGCTTTTACCCTAACTTCTGGATATCTTTTGCTCCTTATTTTATTTTGAAATAACTACAACAGTCAGTTCAATTAAAAGATGTTCCATAAGTTGTTATTTTAATTAGTCCCTTAAAAGGGCGCGTACTCGTACAGTATGCCAGGGCTGGAGAGTGTGAGGATTATTCCTACTGCTGATCTTCATGGAAGAAATTGCAATTTATTGGTTGGAGGTATAGACAAATCTGAGAGGACCTGGTATAGAAGAGCAAAGGGATTCTTATGTACATGCAGCGTGGCTTTTTACCTGCTGTGAAAAAAGGGTCAAATGGACACTGAGAGAAACACTCTGGGGAGAGGGATCAAAAAATACAGTGTTGGCAAAGGATTGCTTCCCTTCTGAATTGCTGTGTCCAGTTTAGGCACATCTAGAAGAGGAACAGAAATGTAATCTCTAGTTTAGATAAGTGACTTACAACCTTTTTGTAAGAGGAAACAGTCTGTGATGCACCACACAAGCAGTGGGGCCCAGGCTCTGCGCCTCTGGCGCAGGAGGGCACCCAGTCAGCCAGGCATGGACAGGAGGGTGCTCACAAGTTGCTCCAGGCTGAAGATCAGTTACCATGATCCCAAGTCTCATGCTTCATGCTGAAGTTATGTCTTGCCCCTGCCCTGAGCCCTGCATCCTGAGCCTTGCCGGAAGGCTCCTGCTGCCAGCCAGCCAGGCAGCCTTTGCGCTGCCTGCTGCTCCTCCCTGCACCACTCATACTAGCCCTGCTCCTGAGAGCTGATTGGCAGCGCCATGCTCCTGGCCAACAGGCAGATGAGCATTGCCCCATTTCATGGCCAGAGGCACAGCCCTTGGTAATAGGGGCTGGGAAGGCCTTCCTCACACATGCCCTGTGCTCTTGTTACCCATCTTGAACCTTTGGTTTTAAAAGCCACTTTACCTTGAGCTTCTTTTTCTGAAGCTTTATTATCTGAACACTCATCCAATGTGAAGTTACTGCCCTCTGGGCTGGTTTAATTTATATTCAAATATGATCTCCTTTCTTATCCAATTTGCTTTCATAACCATTTCCATTCAGATAACCAAGGTATCACTGGACAGCATTTGTGGGAAGTCTCCATTTGCATAATAATGATTGAGTAGGTCATGATGACTAAGCAGTTTAATCTCTTCTGTGTGTGATCTCCTTCCTCAAACTTTTGTTATATCATATGGATACATTGCAGCATTCCAATTAGCATAGGATTAGTTGTTTAAGGATTTCTTTTGCTTGGGTGGTAGGACTTTATAAAGTGGCAATTCTGTGACAAGACAGAGGTTGGTTAGAACCATTATTGGTCAATTGTGTGGTCTTTCTGCCACCTTGTGGGGAAGAATCACTAAACTGTTGAGATGAAATTGAAAAGAAGACATGGTTATTAAAATCCATACCCTTTCCATAAACGGGGCTAGGCGCTGTTGTAGCAGAACAAAAATAATTACTCTCTCGAAAGTGTTTTAGATTTATTGAATAAAAAGTGCTGAGATCACCCCAGATCACTACATCCTAAACCACTTGCAACTGTGCTAAACTATTACCACATGTATTCCTTAATTTTTTGTTTTCTTCATGGCCTATCCATATGTTCTTAACACCAGTCACCCTGGCCTCCCTGGCTCATATATTTTGAGGAGTATGGGTTGATACGATTGTCCTCATTTGGACCAGCAACTCCATAGCCTATTTTTCAAGGGGTTACCATGCTTGTTCTCTAATTCAGGCATAGCACATGTAATTAGCCTAAGTAAGTGATGCGCCAGCATCTGTTCATTGGCTATGATGAGTGTTAGTGAGCACCAGACATTATTCATTTCTGTCTTATAATTCCTGGCTGAGCCCCCAGCATCCAGTCTGTATGCAGACACTGAAATTATGCTGCTGCCAAACAGGGAAATTTCTGCCAAGGGTAACCAGGTTATTCAAAGATGAATTTTTCATCTGTAAGCATGATTTGTGTCATGCAAATGTGTCAGAAATCGTTAAGTGGTTATGTTCAGCTCTGTATTGTGCATATGCAAAAGTTCTCTGCTATATTCTGTACGTAGACAGGTGAGACTATTGCATCTCTGTGCATTACAGATCCTCAATGAACCAGGAGGTAAAAACCTTAAAGATTTCCAGCATTGGACAATCAGTTGAGAAGTGTCCTGCATTTTCCTTCTTCTCTGCTGTGCAAAGGATGGAGAATGCAGCTTCTCTTCTTCCGTGTGTTAGGACTTCAAGGAAATGGAAAAGATCCAGTTTCTTTAATCCTACTT
This sequence comes from Pezoporus wallicus, assembly GCF_028554395.1. Classification (NCBI taxonomy): domain Eukaryota; kingdom Metazoa; phylum Chordata; class Aves; order Psittaciformes; family Psittacidae; genus Pezoporus; species Pezoporus wallicus. Next base: position 8,300,851 of record NW_026642292.1, on the reverse strand, counting down.
CATTTGACATAATCACTGGTTATGTGAATGCATTAACCTAGATGTGGAAAGGAAAACCTCCTCTGATTTTAGAGAAGAATAGTCTGTGCTTGTGAAGATGGACTATTCAAACAGAAGGTTTTTCTCAGTGTACTTGTGCTGAATTATGTTAGAATGTTAGAATGATATATGCCAACCAAATCTGAGTTCCTTTTGTGCTAGGTACTCTAGAGGTATGTACTGAGATCACTCAAACCTATTCTGATCTGACCAAGACAAAGGGTGTGGCAATAGAGGTGCATAAGAAGAAAAGTGTCGTTAGCCAATTTTAGACTTAGTGATCTGAGTGAGTCATGTGGAATGAATCACTGATGCTGTAGATAGATAGGTTTCTGAATAATTTAACCTATGTGAAAAGAGGGGGCTATTGGCATGAGTAAGGCTCTTCATCTGCATCAGAACATATATGGCTGCCTCTGAAGCATCCCAAGATCATGAGGATAGCGTGCATCAAAGTCCCCAAATAAACTCAGGTTGCTTTTGTTCAGGTCAAATCCTATGAACTTTTAGACTCTCCAGTATGAACACTTCTGTGGATTAAAACACAGAACATATCAATTTCATAGATTTTATATGTTTCTATATCTATATTTTCTGTTAATACAGTTCCTGAATTATTTCAACTTTAGACATACCATTTTTATTTTTAAATAACAGCATTGACAATAGAAATTGCTCTTTTGTTAGCTTGGTTTCCCTTGCCTCTATAACTCTGCAGAGAAAGAGTTTGTGCATTACTTTATTTTATTTGTTGCTTTTTTCACTGGTAAGAACAAATGATACAACACAGATGTTGGTGGTAGGAGTATCTGTATGTTGGTTTTGATTAGCTGTATAACTTCAGTCCCTGTAAAGATATCTTTCCCAGTTACACTGTGCCAGTGCCCTGACTCCTCGTTGCTCTGGGTGACAGAAATCTACTGGTATTTCCTCTAAGATCTGTAAAAAATGACCAATGTTTTATGGAAAGTTTTTGGGAAATGCATTTTCAGTTGGGTAGTTCCTGGCTTTCTTCATGCATTTTACTGCCAGATGTAGCAAAGAACTCAGTCCCTAGCGTTTGCTCGTATTTTAGCATGTAGTTAAGTACAGGTTGCAAACATAAGCATATCAGAGAATAGGAATAAAGTTGGTTAGCATGCTGTTTCTTACAGTACTTTTGACTCAATGTAGGCCAAAGCAGTACAGCAGAGGAAAGCACAATATTGATTGGAGTAAGAACTCTGCCTGTTGTCTCTTTTACAAAAGAGAGAAAGTAGATTTTATGTGTTGCAAGTTGCTGTGTTAAAGATTTCAATGTCATGTTGGCTATCTTGGCACTTTGTCAGGAGAAATCAACTAGTTTTCCTTTCTGCTGAGAATGAAAATCACAGCATGAAATTGCGTTAATTGCCGTGACTGTTAATTATCATACTTACCTATTCCAGTGCGCTGTTGAGGAATAATTTAGAGGTAAGTACCTGGATGCTGTTTCATTGTTAGCTGCGCCCTGGCAAGTTTAATTGCAAAGAGATTTGGATGGGGTTGTATGGGGGAAGCAGACACAAAAGATGGAGAAAAAGGGAATTCCCACTCCCCCAGAAGGGCTGGCTTTGTGTTACAGCTCTCTTGCCTGTAACAACTTTTATAATCATCTCTGAAATCTGTCCTTGCCTTGAGGGTTTAAACTAGATGTGTTGGGGGACGGGGGCATCATTCCATTCCAACACACCCAGTCAGTTGCCAGAACCTATAATAAATGCTTGGAGCAATGTAGAGATATCCCAGCCACTCCAGCCAATGAGCAGGCTTCAGCTGGAGCTTGGCTCAGATGCCTCTATACAAATGCCCGTAGCATGGGGAACAAACAAGAGGAATTAGAGATGTGTGCACGTCTATGGGGGTATGATATAATAGGCATCACAGAAACATGGTGGGATGGCTCCTATGACTGGAGTGTTGGAATGGAAGGTTACAGGCTCTTTAGGAAGGACAGGCCTGGCAGGCGGGGAGGGGGAGTTGCCCTTTATGTTAGGGATAGGCTGGAGAGTACGGAACTCTGTCTGGGGACAGGTGAGCAGTCCACAGAGAGTTTGTGGGTCAGGGTTAAAGGGAATATAGCTATGGGAGACATTACTGTGGGGATCTGTTACAGACCGCCTGATCAAGGAGAACCTGCGGATGAAGCACTCCATAGACAGATAGGAAAAGCCTCACGCTCACAGGCCCTTGTTCTCATGGGGGACTTCAACCACCCTGACATCTGTTGGAAGGACAGTACGGCCCAGCACAAGCAATCCAGGAGGTTCCTTGATTGTGTGGAAGACAACTTCCTTCTGCAAGTAATAGAGGAACCGACAAGGAGAGGTGCCATGCTTGACCTCGTGCTCACCAACAGGGAAGGGCTCGTTGGAAATGTGACGCTCCAGGGCAGCCTTGGATGCAGCGATCATGAGGCGGTCGAATTTGAGATCCTCAGGACAGTGAGAAGAGCGTGCAGCAAGCTCACTGCCCTGGACTTCAAAAGAGCAGACTTTGGCCTCTTCAGGAACCCGCTTCGGAAGGTTCCATGGGATACAGCCCTAGAGGGCAGGGGGGCCCAAGACTGTTGGTTGATATTCAAGGATCACCTGCTACAAGCTCAGGAGTGTTGCATCCCAACCAGAAGGAAGTGCAGCAGGAGGGCCAGGAGACCTCCTTGGATGGATAAGGAGCTGCTGAGGAAAATTCAAATGAAAAAAGAGGCTTATAATAAGTGGAAGCAAGGACAGGTGGCATGGGAAGAGTACAGGGCTGTTGTCCGAGAAACTAGGGACCAGGTTAGGAAAGCTAAGGCCCAGTTAGAATTAAACTTAGCTAGAGGTATTAAAGATAACAGAAAGGGATTATACAGGTACATAGCAAATGAAAAACAGACTAGGCAGAAAGTAGGCCCCCTCAGGAAGCTCTCAGGAGAACTGGCTACACAGGATTTGGAGAAGGCTGAGGTTCTGAATGACTTCTTTGCCTCGGTCTTCACTGGCAATGGCTCTGACCAAACCACCCAAGTCTTGAAAGGCAGACGCAGGGATTGTGAGGACGAAGACCTTGGGCCCACTGTAGGAGAGGAACTGGTTCGAGACCATCTTCAAAATCTGAACGTGCACAAGTCCGTGGGTCCTGATGAAATCCATCCGTGGGTCCTGAAGGAGCTGGCGAATGAAGTTGCGAAGCCACTGGCCATCATATTTGAGAAATCATGGCAGTCAGGTGAAGTTCCCGATGACTGGAAAAAGGGAAATATAACCCCCATTTTCAAGAAGGGGAAAATGGATGACTGGGGGAATTACAGACCAGTCAGTCTCACCTCTGTGCCTGGCAAAATCTTGGAGCAGATTCTCCTGGATGGCATGCTAAGGCACATGAAAATCAACAAGGTGCTTGGTGACAGTCAGCATGGCTTCACTAAGGGGAAATCCTGCCTGACCAATTTGGTGGCCTTCTATGATGGGGCTACAGAACTGATGGACAGGGGTAGAGCAGTTGATGTCATCTACCTGGACTTGTGCAAAGATTTTGACACTGTCCCACATGACATCCTTGTCTCTAAATTGGAGAGACATCAATGTGATGGATGGACCACTTTGTGGATAAAGAACTGGCTGGATGGCCGCACACAAAGAGTTGTGGTCAATGGCTCAATGTCCGGCTGGAGACCAGTAATGAATGGCGTCCCTCAGGGATCAGTGTTGGGACCGGTCTTGTTTAACATCTTTGTTGCTGACATGGACAGTGGGATTGAGTGCGCCCTCAGCAAGTTTGCCGATGACACCAAGCTGTGTGGTTCAGTTGATAAGGTGGAGGGAAGTAATGCCATCCAGAGGGACCTCGACACGCTTGTGAGGTGGGCTGATACCAACCTCATGAAGTTTAACCATGCCAGGTGCAAGGTCCTACACCTGGGTCAGAGCAATCCCAGGCACAGCTACAGGTTGGGCAGAGAAGAGATTCAGAGCAGCCCTGTGGAGAAGGGCTTGGGGGTGTTGGTTAATGAGAAAATGCACATGAGCTGGCTTCAGTGTGTGCTTGCAGCCCAGAAAGCCAACTGTATCCTGGGCTGCATCAAAAGGAGCGTGACCAGCAGGTCGAAGGAGGTGATCCTGCCCCTCTGCTCTCGTGAGACCTCACCTGGAGTATTGTGTGCAGTTCTGGTGTCCTCAGCATAAAAAGGACATGAAACTGTTGGAACAAGTCCAGAGAAGGGCCACAAGGATGATCAGGGGACTGGAGCACCTCCAGTGCTGGAGTATGAAGACAGGCTGAGGAAGTTGGGGCTGTTCAGCCTGGAGAAGAGAAGGCTGCGTGGAGACCTCATAGCAGCCTTCCAGTATCTGAAGGGGGCCTATAGGGATGCTGGAGAGGGACTCTTCATTAGAGACTGTAGTGATAGGACAAGGGGTAATGGGTTAAAACTTAAACAGGGGAAGTTTAGATTGGATATAAGGAGGAAATTCTTCCCTGTTAGGGTGGTGAGGCACTGGAATAGGTTGCCCAGGGAGGTTGTGAATGCTCCATCCCTGGCAGTGTTCAAGACCAGGTTGGACGAAGCCTTGGGTGATATGATTGAGCATAAGGTGTCCCTGCCCACAGCAGGGGGGTTGGAACTAGATGATCTTAAGGTCCTTTCCAACCCTAACTATTCTATGATTCTATCATTCTGTGATTCTATGTATACTGATACCGAGACTCAGATTAGCTCTGCATAGACAGTGATATTGTGGCTGTGCTTAAGGAAGAAAGACAAAATAAATAAAATTAAAAAAAGAAAAAGGAAATCAGATTTTCACTCCTTGAATCTATATTTAAAATTCTGTGGAGTCTCTGCCCAGATGTTTGAGCCTGAGATAATTTTACAGAGAAGGAAGGCTGCCTCAATAGACATAGCAGCCTCTTCCTCCATGCCTGCATCACCAGGAGAGAAGATCTGTCTTGTCTATGCAAATAAATACAGAATATCACTGAAGAGAACAGGCTCTAAACATGCTCTGAGCCAACAAATTTGAGCCTTAATTCAGTACTGTGCTGAACTGGGCCTAATACTTAGGAAATACTTAGAAAATTCACAACAATTATTCTGTATTTTGTCTGTTTACTCCTCCTTCCTGCTATGTTGTTATTAAAAAAAAAAAAAACAACAAACAAGTTAACACTGGAAAATGTCCAGATCAGTGAGAGAGCCAAGCTCATCTAAAACTCTGGGCAGAATATTTTGATTAGAGAAGTCAAATTCATGGAAAGTGCCGCAATGCAGTACCATGGAGGTTACATTTGCTGGCTCTGCTTTGTGCTGGTGTAGGCAGCTAGGTGGGTTATGGCCTTTGTTTTGTATGTGTGCTGGTTTTGGCTGTGGTAGACCTAGTTTTCTTTATAGAAGCTAGTAGTGTTGATAATTCAGTGATGCTTTAGTTATTGCTGAGCAGTGCTTACAGGAAGCCACAGCCTTTTCAGCCCCTCGCATCACCCCACCAGCAGTTAGGTTGGGGGTGCACAAGGAGTTGGGAGGGCACACAGCAGGGACATCTGTATGGTGTCATAGAATCATAGGATCATTTAAGTTGGAAAAGTCATGCTCAGCATACAAATTTGAGGGAAGTAGAAGGAAATGGGGTAATGTTCAGAGTGATGATGTTTGTCTTCCCAAGCAATGGTTATGTGTGATGGAGCCCTTCATTCCTGGAGATGGCTGAACACTTGCTTGCTGATGGAAAGCAGGGAATGAATTCCTTGTTTTGCTTTGCTTTTCTTGCATGCAGCTTTTGCTTCACTTATTAATCTGTCTTTATCTCAACCCGTGAGTTTTCTCACTTTTACCCCTCTGATCCTCTGCCCCATCCTGCTGGGAGGCACAGAGTGAATGGCTGCGAGGTGCTCAGTTGCCAGCTGAGGTTAAACCATGACAGTATTAATTGAAAATATTTGCCTCTTGAAAGAGCAATTCACGTGGTAGGGGAATGATTTCTCCAGATATTTTTACATATAGGATTTGAAATACTTTATGTAAGAACCAGCTTAACTACCCCTGCTCAGACTAGAAACGTTGCATGCTCAAAAGTTTTTACATTATTTTTTACATTATTATCTTTTAATTTAAGGGATTTGCCTTGGAACATGTGGCCTCTTAAAGTGAAAAATAAATACTATGTTACATTTAAACACGTACAAAATAATAAAAATCCATTCACTAAAAATTCGCAGGTGAGTTGAACAATTTATTTCTCATATGATATGAAAACCCTGAGGATTTTTATATGCACCGTAAATAGAACAATCTGGCAAGGCAGAAAAATGTTTTAGTCTCTTATATCACCTTAATTATTTAATTATTTAATTATTTTTTTTTCAGAGGGCTACACAACTTCCCTTGAGGGAATGTATTGGGGTGTGTGTGTGTGTGTGTGTGTGTGTGTGTATTGTTTTCCCTATGTAGTTTTTATGCAGAGGTAAAATACCAGAGTGTGATTGGACCTGAAGGGCAGTGGCTGTACCAAATGAAGTAGTAGCTACTGAATAAAAGCTTCTGATTAGTGTGTAAATATAAAACCTGTTTTGTATTTACACACTTAGATTTGCAACTCAGAAGTGCTATTTTGAAGAACGATATAAAGTGGTAGTTGAACTCCCATGTGACAATTCTGGCACAGTCTCTGCTAGGTGCTGTTTTCCAAAATAAAAGTTCAAGTACAGAGAAATTTCAATGACATTTAGGATTCTGTTCAAGTTACTCTGCAGTGTAGGACTTGAGAGCCTAATTTTCTTTTTTCTTTTTTTAATTTTTTTAGTTTTTCAGATTGTTTTCATCCCAATGACTTTTATGTTCCATTGCATGGTGGTAAGCTATGGGTGAATCACCCTATCTGTGTAGGCTAAAATCTAGACTCAGGTAGTGTCATAGACTCATTCTATTTGGTAGTAAGAGGAAAAACTAGTCTTTAAATTGAAATAAGATGGTTTTATTCCAACTATTTCAGTCTAATACCCTTAGTAAGCTTTAGCAAATTTCATATCCCATAATGACTGTTCGCCTTTTTCATGTTTTTATGCAGAAGCTTAAAACAAAGCAAAGCTATGTTGAGATGTGCAATCTGTGGCTGACCAGTTCCATCTTGTCCACTGTTAGTATCATCCAACCTCTTGCAAATGAAGCTAAGAAAAATCTTAAACAGACAGCAGCATTTCTTCTAGTTCCCTTGCAAAATCTGTGTAGAGGAGAACACTCATATGTTTCCCTGTCTTAGAACCAAACAGCATTGTGAGATGATCTTCGTAGTCTCATTATCTCAGAAGTTCCACACAATGATATGATTCATGAAATGACGGAATGTCTTTTGAAAGCTCTGAAGGCAGGCTGACACTTCCCATTGAAACTGTCAGAATGTAGATGCTTGCTCTCTCTGAACCAGGAAACACTCAGAGGGCTGGAGGCAGCGTGATTCAGGCTGACGTGCCTGTATCCTAGGCTCAGGGAACAGCATCTGGGGAGACTTGATTGTCAGACTGGTTTCAAATCTAGGAAAGAGCAGTGAATAAATATTTGAAAGAATAGTGAATTTAGACAAACACATTTCCCCATTGCATTCTAATTCTGCCAAAGGTTAAAGCTGTTAAACTGTCCCTCTGAGTTCTCTGCCTACGCAAACTTTGAATTCCACCTTAAAGCACCAATGTTCAACCACTGTAGCCTAAATCTGTCTTGAGGCATTTCAGTTAAAGCCCTACGTGCCCTGGTGTAGCACAGGGGGTCCAGAACTGGGATGTTTCCTATGTCAGCTGCTATTTGTAACCCTATTTCTTTGAGTCTGTTTTCAAGAATGGTGATGGGGTGTGTAACAAAGGGGAAAATTCTGCTTTGTTTTTATAGGGGCAGCTTTGGAAGGAGGGAAATTACACTCCTTTCTCCCTCTCAGCTATCACATTGCTTCTCACTGTTACATCATGGCACTGGTACTTCATATGCTCTTTGCTGTTGTAAGTTGCCACTGCTGTCTTCTAGTTTGCCTAAAGTTAGACTATGACACCGCTATTAGGATATGCAGTATATACAGTGTGGAGTTTTTTATGGTGTCCTATAATTTTCCTACTTTCCACCCCATCAAGACAAAAAACTCCCAATACTAACAGCTTCTTCACCAGAAGGGCAGAGTCAGAAGGTTAAGCAGAGAGGCTGTGGAAGCTCCACTCTTGGATATTTTCAGGACTTGGACAGACAAAGCTATAGCTGATCTGATTTAATGCTGGCAATACTCCCAACGTTATTCCAGAGGTTCCTTCCAACCAACATTTCTATGATTCATTCCTCCTTAGCAGCCGTGAGCTATAAAGCCTTGGAGGGACATGAGCCAGTGTAAGGGATGGACTCAGTTCCCACCTTTCACAGCAGAGCTGTGTCTGCTGCTAACGTAACATGCATGTCTGTTCTTGTCTTGCTGTAAGATTACTCAGGTACACCCGCTTTTATGCTTTACCTTTTTTTTTTTTTGTTTTATATTTTAGTCACTTCATAAAAGAGGGAAAAGGAAGGTTAAAAAGAGAGAATATTAGTGTTACTATTTTTAGAGACTGAGTAGCTAGGGAAAAGATGTATGGAGTGGAAACCCACACTACATCAGATAGATAGAACATTTTGCAGGTTCAAAGCATACACGCTCCTATGAGTGTCTGTTGCTGTTGTGCAAATTCAGATGTTGACTAAGCATATTGCCAAGAAGAGATGATGTACTGAAGCAGGAACGTATTTTCATTTTCCTGGCAAGATGTGGTTAAACATATCACATCACTCATCCCATTGGGAAAGAGCGTACATCCTCAGTTAGCCTGGAAATAACATCAGTGATGTGCCCAAGGACATTTCTGAGATATCTCTCTCTCAAAATTCTGAAAAATTTATGAGAGGATTCCTGGGATAATTCTCTCTTCTCTCAAGTTTAAAAAAATGCCCCATGGATAATGTTCAGTTGTTTATATATCTTACAAAAATACATACTTGGAAAGTGAATTTTTTGAAAGGTAGAAAGTTTGGTATTTTCAGGAATTGCACTGAGATATGGGGCCTATCAATTTCTATATTTTCATTTTACAGAAATTCTAGTCTCATGCACTATACAATAAATATAAAACTCTCTATCTATGTTCCAGAGCAACTATAAAGTTTTATAGGGAGGTTTATTGTATTAGAGGATTTTTCATTAAATTATGCTGCTTTATTGATGGTGAAGTTATCTTTTTGTATTATTGTTGAACATATTTAAAGTTTACTGCACCAAGCAAACAAATAACTGCCTTCAGGTTGGGAAACACGTTATCTTTGTTCCCTTCACTATCTTCTCTCTGGCTGTATACAGCTTTAGAATACAGAATTTACAAGAGCTGAATAGGCAAAAATTTTGTGGTCTCATCTTATGCTACTGATTCTGCTAGAGATTTGAAGTGCCTTGTAAAATGAAGGCTTTTGTACAAAAATTTCACCAAATACCTGAGAAGTCAAATAGGCTTGTAATCTTACTAAAACCAGTAAGCAATTTGTATTTAGGAAAAGGTAGGTGTCAGCCATTTAAGTAAACTTTAGTTTTATTGCACTGATATGATATACATATTTTTAAATAACCTGTCTAATAAGGAGTATTTCTGAACAGACATTATAAAATACGTTCAAGGTTTAACTTCACTGAAGAACATGGCAGGCCACTCATTTCCAGCTGCTAGGAGCCAGCAAAGGAGCTTCCATGCTTTGTCAACAAAGTTATTCCCTCAGCAGGTTACAAACAGAATGGCTGGTAGACTAGTTACACAGTACACAGTACACAGTATGCTAGAGATTGGAAGGGACCTCAAAAGACCATCTAGTCCAATCCCCCTGCCGGAGCAGGAACACCTAGATAATGTTACACAGGAATGTGTCCAGGCGGGTTTTGAATGTCTCCAGGGAAGGAGACTCCACAACCTCCCTGGGCAGCCTGTTCCAGTGTTCCGTCACCCTCACTGAGAAGAAGTTTCTTCTCAAGTTTAAGTGGAACCTCTTGTGTTCCAGTTTGTACCCATTACCCCTTGTCCTATCATTGTTTGCCACTGAGTAGAGCTTGGCTCCATCCTCGTGACACTCTCCCTTTATGTATTTATATACACTAATAAGGTCACCCCTCAGTCTCCTCTTCTTCAAACTATAGAGACCCAGCTGCCTCAGTCTTTCCTCATAAGGGAGATGCTCCACTCCCTTAATCATCTTCGTTGCCCTGCGCTGGACTCTCTCCATCAGGTCCCTGTCCTTCTTGAACTGAGGGGCCCAGAACTGGACACAGTATTCCAGATGCGGTCTCACCAGGGCAGAGTAGAGGGGAAGGAGGACCTCTCTCGACCTACTAACCACCCTCCTTCTAATATATCCCAGGATGACATTGGCCTTCTTAGCCACAAGGGCACAGTGTTGGCTCATGGTCATCCTGTCATCCACTAGGACCCCCAGGTCCCTCTCCCCTACACTGCTCTCTAACAGGTCGTTCCCCAACCTATACTGGAACCTGGGGGTGTTCCTGCCCAGATGCAGGACTCTACACTTTCCCTTGTTATATTTCATCAAGTTATTCCCTGCCCAACCCTCCAGCCTGTCCAGGTCTCGCTGGATGGCAGCACTGCCTTCTGGTGTGTCAGCCACTCCTCCCAGCTTAGTGTCATCAGCAAACTTGCTGATAGTACACTCAATTCCCTCATCTAAATCGTTGATGAATATATTAAATAATACTGGTCCCAGCACTGACCCTTGAGGCACTCCACTAGATACAGGCCTCCAACTAGACTCAGCCCCATAGACTACAACTCTCTGGCTTCTCTCCTTCAGCCAGTTCACAGTCCACCTCACTACCTGATCATCTAGTCCACGCTTCCTCAATTTAGCTGTGAGGATGCTGTGGGAGACTGTGTCAAATGCTTTGCTGAAGTCAAGGTAGACCACATCCACCGCTCTACCATCATCCATCCACCGTGTTATTTCCTCATAAAAGGCTAAGAGATTAGTCAAACATGATTTCCCCTTGGTGAAGCCATGTTGACTGCCCCTCATAACCCTCTTATCCTTGATATGCCTTAAGATGGCACCAAGGATAAGGTGTTCCATCACTTTCCCAGGGATGGAGGTGAGGCTGACCGGTCTATAGTTACCCGGGTCCTCATTCTTGCCCTTTTTGAAGACCGGAGTGACATTTGCTTTCCTCTAGTCCTCAGGCACCTCTCCCGTTTCCCAAGACTTGGTAAAGATGATGGAGAGTGGTCTAGCAATGACTTCCGCCAGTTCCCTCAGCACCCACGGGTGCACCCCATCTGGACCCATGGATTTATGGATGTCCAGATTGCTCAACTGGTCTCTAACCCATTCCTCATTGACTAAGGCAAACTGCTCCATTGGCCTGACTTCATCTAAGGTCTCAGGGGTACAGGGCTCTTCAGGACTGCCTGCAGCAGAGTAGACAGAGACAAAGAAGGCATTCAGCAACTCTTCCATCTCTGTATCTTCTGTCACCAGGGCACCCATCCCGTTCATCAGTGCGCCTACATTGCCTCTGGTGTTAGTTTTATCTTCCATGTATTTGAAAAAGCTCTTTTTGCTGTCCTTGACCCTTCTCGCCAGGTTTAATTCTAAGGAGGCCTTAGTCATCCTAGCTGCCTTCCTACATCCTCTAGCAGCAGCCTTATATTCCTCCCAAGTGGCCAGCCCCTCCTTCCATGACCTGTAAACTCTCCTCTTCCACTTGAGCATACCCAGCAATTCCCTATTTAGTCACGCAGGTCTCCTGGCCCTCTTCCTTGACTTCCTACATGTCGGGATGCTCCGATCTTGAGCTCGGAAAAAGCAATCCTTGAATGCCAACCAACTATCTTGGGCCCCTTTACCTTCAAACAGCCTTGCCCATGGGATTTCCCCTAGTTTGAAAAGGCCAAAGTTTGCCCTGCTAAAGTCCAGGGTTGCAATTCTACTTGGTATTCTACACAAGATCCTGAATTCCACCATCTCATGGTCGCTGCAACCAAGGCAGCCCTCAACCCTTACTGCTTCAACCAGACCCTCCTTGTTAGTGAGGATGAGATCCAGCAGCGCTCCTCTCCTGGTTGGCTCATCCACCATTTGCAGGAGGAAGTTATCCTCCATACACTGGAGGAGCCTCCTGGACTGTGGCTGGGTTGCTGAGTGGTCCTTCCAGCAAACATCAGGGAAGTTAAAATCCCCCACGACGACCACGGCCTGTGACTGTGAGGCCGCTCTCAGCTGCCTGTAGAAGGCCTCGTCTACTTCCTCACCCTGATCTGGTGGTCTGTAACAGACACCCACAGCAGTATCGCCCCTGCCAGCCTGCCCCTTAATTCTCACCCACAGACTCTCAACTTGCTCGTCATCTGTCCCTGGACAGAACTCGGTGCATTGTAGTTGCTCCCGCACATAAAGAGCAACCCCACCACCTCTCCTGGCTGGCCTGTCTTTCCTGAAAAGGACATAGCCCTCCATGACCACATTCCAGTCATGTGAGCTGTCCCACCACGTCTCTGTAATTGCCACCAGATCATAGTCTCCTGACTTAACACAGGTTTCCAACTCCTCCTGCTTATTTCCCATGCTGCGCGCATTGGTGTACAGACATTCCAGGGAGCGAGCTGAGCACACCAATTTCACCCTAGGATTATAGGAGGCCTCCCAGTCTTCATCAGTTCTGGAGTGCTGCCCCACTGGGGCAAGCCCAGCTACAACCCCATCCCCCTTCGAGTCTAGTTTAAAGCTCTCCAAATGAGCCCTGCTAATTCGTGCCCCAGCATCCTTTTGCCTCTGTGAGATAAACCTTTCCCACATGCCACTGTCCAGACTGGCGCCCTATAAAACCAGCCGTTATCAAAGAATCCAAAGCTCTGCCTGTAGCACCAGTCTCGAAGCCAATCGTTTATGGACTGAATCTTCCCATTCCTTCCCACATCATCAGTGGAAGATGGAAGGAGTGAGGAGAAGATCACTTGAGCCCCAGACTCTTTCACCATCCACCCCAAGGCCCTGTAGTCTTTCTTCATCCCCCTCAGACTGCGGGAAGCAGCTTCCCCCTCACCTGTCTGGAAGACCAGCAGTGGGTAGTAGTCTGTTGGGTGCACCAGGTTGGGGAGCGCCCTGGTGATATCCCTGATCCGGGCTCCAGGCAGACTACACACTTCCCTATGATGAGGGTCAACTATGCATATCTGGCCCTCTGTTAATCTCAGAAGGGAATCGCCTACTACAATGACCCTTCTTTCTTTCTTATCAGAGGCAGTCTTGAGGTGCAAAGTTGACTGCCTTTTCCTATGTGGCCTTGTAGGCTGGCCTTGCACCACATCCTCACCTACCTCTCCTTCAAGATCCAGGGCCTCGAACCTATTACGGAGGGACACCTGGGGAAGCAGGGCAGGAAGGGGGGAGGGTTTCCCACGACGTAGAACTGGAACTTGCTTCCAACCCTCGTCGTCTTTTTGGTCCCCTACCTCTGCACAACAGCTACAGGGCAGGAGCTGTCTCAGGCCATCCTCCTCTGTCTGAGAAGGCAGGGGGTCCTTCCCCTTTTGGGGGGTATCTCCCTGGAACAGTTCCGACTGGCACGCCAGGGAGTTACTCCACCAGTCGATCTCCCTTTCACACTCCCTGATGGTCCTCAGCGTCTCAACCTCCTCCTTAAGTTTTGCCAGCAGGCTAAGCAGATCTTCTACCTGCTCTCACCTCACGCAGGTGGAATGCCGTCCTCCCTCCCCCGGCAGCAGCAGGCTCTGTCACTCCCTGCATCCAGAGACCTGAACAGCCATGGTTTGGGACGGGGTCTCTGTCTGAGTTGCTGCAGTCTTCTTACTGCAAGCTCTCTTTCTGGAGGCGACCATATTGGTCTGCAGTCAGACACCAGCAACAGGGTCAGCAACACGACCTGCTTGTTCCTCCCTGCGCCTGGTGGGCAGCAACTTTGGGCACTTTCAGGGAGAACCACTGCCAAAGATTAGACTTGTATAAGGAAATTATGAGTTTCATGTATTCTTTCTGCTTGTGGAACAAAAGTGAAAAGTGACCAGGATTCCCATGCCAAGGAGGAGAGTCAGATTGGTTGTGGGCTCGTTTCTAGCAGGGGAAACACTGACTTCAACTTAAATGCCTTTATTGCAGAAGGATGAGTGCTTGCTTGCACTAGTCAGTCAGAAATAAGTGGTTTGATTTTCTTTTTTGATTTTTACAGCACTGAGCTCAGGTTTACATTGATTTATTCATAAGTCCACAAGGTCTCATTCCTGACTTATAATGGACACCTCAACACCTACTACTGTATATGCAAAATTAGCATGATTTTTCTTAGGTATATTACTTCACAATAATGCCTACTGAATTTTATCTGCCATTTTAATACATAGTTGCTTACTCTTGTAAACTCTTCCTGCACTTCTTCAGAGACAGCCCTCATCTTTACTGGAGTGAATAACTCCGAGTTACCAACACACCATGCCACTTCATCTACTGGCAGAAATCCCCTGGAGATGCGTCTACTGTTTTATCCTACCCTCTCTTTCCAACATTTCATCTGAGAATTTGTTTTTGTTTCCAGGCTGCTTAATATCCTTGAGAGACTATGGTAAGAAACTTCGTTGAGTACCTTCTGGGAATCCAGGTGTATAGTATCATCTGGGCCTTTTTTTGTCATATATTTGCTGACACTCTGAAGAGTCTCAATAGGTCTGTGAGGTGCATGTTCCTTTATTAAAATGTGTGCCGACTCTTCTGCACTATACTGTCACAAATTCTTTCTTATATTCTACTTATCTCTCAGTGTAGACACCAAATTAACTGGTTCATTGCTTCCAAGATATTCTGTTAAATCCTCTTGAAAATTGGTGCCATGTTTCCTACACACCTCTCTTGAGTTACCAAAGCAGTTTTAAAGCGAGAGGTAATGAACTTTCTAAATCTCTTCCATAGTAATCATAGAAATGAAAAACATATTTAGATTTTTTGTTATAGTCTTAGTCTATTAGTACCCATTGCATCCAGGTTATCTATCTTGACAGATTATTGACAAGTTTTCTGCTCTTGCTATACTCAAGACAGAAGTTATAGCCTGCTTTGTTATTGCTCTTGTGCAAGCTTTTCTCCTTAGGCTCTTTTTTTTTGGGGTCTGACTTATCACATTCAAACTGCCATGGTTTGTCTATGCGCTATCTTTCTGAAGCTGATCCATTTATGGTGGGTTATTTCTCCTATAATGGCACAGGTTTTGTACATTACAGAATGGATTTTGCTAATGACTGTTTGAAACAGGTCCCATGTGCTACGCCCAAGTTATATTAGTTTGATCTTATATTTTTATTCCATGCCAGCAGCTGTTCCCTCTTGTCCCATATATGATATTTTATCCATATTTCCCTTTCCTATTGGAAAGAATCACTGTATTGCTAATCTTCAGCACCCTTTTCCACTCTTAAGTACCAGCTTCATTTTCTCTCATATATTGAACTAAGATTCTTTTTAACACATTTATTCTCAGCTTGTGCATAACTTTGAAATTTTTTGCTTACGTTTAC
This sequence comes from Pezoporus wallicus, assembly GCF_028554395.1. Lineage (NCBI taxonomy): Eukaryota > Metazoa > Chordata > Aves > Psittaciformes > Psittacidae > Pezoporus > Pezoporus wallicus. The sequence continues at coordinate 8,285,242 of NW_026642292.1, read as the reverse complement.
AAAGAAGGACTAATGTTTAATTTTCCAGCTTTGTGAGTTAGTCTAAGGAGAATATGTCCTTTTCTAACTTCACTCTAGTACTGACTGGTTTGATGTGCTGCCGATACCTTGATACCTCTCTGCCTTATGACCTGCACAATGACTAGAATAAGTAAGGGGGTTTTAAGAAGACATTTAGTTGAAATTGAGAAGAAAGTTCATCAGACTTTATGAGGAGCATTGCCAAACAAACAAACAAAAAAAAAAAGCTAGTAAGCAAGCAGTTCTGGAGGTTTTTTAACAGTGATGGAGTTTTGTGCCTTAAACTGGATTGGAGATGGAAATGAGAAGAGATCGGTGTGGTGGTGATAGCTTAGAAAAGGAATTGAAACTAAAACAATTTTCACTTGAGAGAAAGCAGGGGAATGCAAAAGCAATACAGGCAAAGTGACAGTCAACAAAACTATGGTTTTACTTTCAGTCCAAGCCTATCAAGGTCAGGTGCCAAAAGGTGGCAGTAACTTGGTCACAAAATGATGACTGAGTGGAATGAATCTCTATGTGCCTATGGACAGACAAGAAGAACTGTGTCCTAAAGTCGTAAGGGAAAAAGACTCGATAAGTTTAAAGCTCATGGTCATTTTGCTGACTGTTGAAGAGGGATGCAGGCATTTGTTTTCCTTTGATAAAGTGAACTCTGGCCCTTGGAGGAATAAAGTGACTGTGCTTGTATGATGCCTTGTTGCAGACACCACTGGGACACCCACAGTGTTCTGGGGAGCCAACTTTTCACTGCAAGTGCCCTCAGCTCCCAGTGAAAATCCCAAGCAAAGGATCACACTGCACTGCAGCCTTCTCTGCTCGTCCTGTTGTCGGAGAGGGACTCAAGCACCAGCACTGCTCAGAACAGAGGGAGATATTTAAAAATCAGAACATTTTGCACAGAGTAAAAATAAATGCCGCTTTTTGTTTTTTTAGATCATTAACGTCACTTTCAACTTTTAGATCACTATCTTGAAGAGATAGCTGTGCAGACATTATGTCTGGGCTATTATCTTCTCATAATGTTTTCAAAGCTAAGCATTTACATGCTTTGTTCCTTCCTTTTTGAACACTTTTTGTTTTTTTTGTGACTTTTCAAGTATTCATGTTTTGTAAAAATCCATGTGCATAACTGATTTATATTCTTTTATATCTAGACATAATAAAGCGTATATTCTTATAAACTAGAAGACTGATTTGTAGAGCGAATATTAAGTAATTTGATTAAGCTACACAATAAACCAATTTATTTGGTAGAAATTTCCAGGAGGCATGTAAGATCTGGATTTTATTTTAATCAAAAGCTGATAATTATCTTCTTGTCTGGGAAATGCACACTCAGAAGCACAAACTACATAGCTTTATAATTTTCAAGGTACTGAGATAAACAGCTATGTATTAACTTACCTCACATTAGAAAAAAGATAAATTATTCTCTTTGCTTGCAGCCAGTAGTTCTATACATTTATCACCTAATCTTATTAATATGAAAATGTCTTTTGATTTATTATGTATTGATAGTCCAAAGATTACTGAAGAAAAGTCACTTATACCATCAGTCAGTCATCTGCATATTTCACAGCATTAGAGTTTAGGTTTACTTCATAGCCAGACAATATCTAGTTCTGCTCTTGGGCCTTGGCTTGTACCTCCTATGCATGTACTGCATTATACTGACATTTTGTTATCTACATCATACATAACAGAGCATTTATTTTTGGGTAAATTAGAAATATGGATCTACCTGATGTAGGATCAAACACACAAAATTACGTGTATTGTTCAGAAAACCTTTTCTATAGGTTACTGTTAGGTTTTGGCTGCTTGACTTGGCTAAGGTAGACAACGCTAGAATAAATATTTAACTGACCCTCTTGCATGAGTGTTTCTAATATAGTCTGTAATTATAATGCTCAGCTATTATTTCCTCCCCTCAAAATGCCTGCATGGGAAAGATCTGTGATAAATGAGTGAAAGCTGAAAAGAGCAGAAGACGATTTCTATAGTATTCATCACTCCTCTGTAGCAGAAGTTGAAAGTGTGCAGTAAATGAGTACAGGAAGGTTTTAAAAAGCCCATAATTTAGGCCACTGAATTCAGAATGGTTCTTGTCTGTGTTTCTGCCTGCTATAGAGCTTCTGTATGTTGTTGGCCAACTTTTGTAAGCTAAACTTTTGTTACATGGATACTTGTTTCCTTGTTTTTCTTGGGTTGGTCCTGATTTGAAACCCTGGGAACTGGCTTGCCAAGTGCTCGCAGCTGAAACTGAAATCAACAGCAGCTGTGCTTTGAATAGAAAACATGCTATAGGAAGCCATGTGCTCTTGAAAAGTGAAGTCTCAGATCAGACACACAAAGTCATACCTTTATTTTTAATCTTTGGCTACCTTTGTTTATTTTCCTTAAAGCAGGATTAAAACCTCTCCCATTATAGGGATTTTATGGGCATGAAGAAGCCTGGGTTTGTAAAGCTTTCAGGTACCTCAGTGAGGAGTAACATTGACAAGTTCACAAGGAAATTTAATCATTCTGCCTCTTGAATTCATACAGTGAATGACAGCCTATGGCTGTCCACTGAATGAGAACAGAACGGGATAGAGGAGCAGCATGCTACGAAAAGTTGACCTACCTTATATAGAGAATGAGACGGCATCCTCTAGATTGCCAAACACATGGTCTGAGTTGAACAAATACATCTCTTTTTGTACGCTGTAGTGGGGGATGGACAAGTATTTCATAAAAAACACTAAAAAAGGTAAACCCAATATAAGCATAGTATGAAAAGAAGGACACAGAAGACCAGGAAATAATACGCTCTGATGGAGTTTGAGCTGTTGGAGGTATAACTGGCACAGGTGATGGGGAGGACAAGCACATAAGGGGACCAATACACACAAGCATTACATACTGCACTGAAGTGTCAGGTTGTCTCCTGTTGTCACCAGTCCGGATACAGCATCAAGCACTCTCCGTGCAGCTCCACCAAGCCCAGAAAAAATGTTAGAGACATATGCACTTTGGAGAGAGAGGTGAAACCATCTTCTCCAAAAAGTGGAAGAAGAACAGACTCAACTGTTTGCCATCAGTCAGTCAATTTATTTTACTGATTTTTAGTTCACTAATTTATCAGGAAATAAACCCAGCAAAAAAAGGGATATTTTTTCACTGAACTAGTGAGTTAAAAAGGCTGATGAAATTATCTGACAGGTTTCATTAGTGTCAAGGAAGGGGTGGAGCTGCACTGCTGGAAAGTTAAGAAGGGATTAGGAAAGAAGCATTAAGATTTATCTTTTTTTTTGGTGGAAAGTAAACAACTGGATCAGCTCAGCTGCATCTGGTGAATTTTATATGGGAAACCGTAGAATCCAGTCTTGCAGTAGTAAGATTGTTTTTCCATTTACCACCCAAAGCACAAATGCTTGCTCCTTCCCAGTGGCAGGTAAGGGGAGACTAGACACCTACACAGGCTATGAAGGGATGGGGCATCATCAGCCACACCTATACCAAAGACTGTGAATGCTCAACCACACCAAGTGAAAATACAATCTTCAGAGACTGTGGCCAGCAACATCTGAAAATTTCTACCAACATATTGTGGTTTTAGAGGTTTCACAGGCTGAGAACACATGGATGTTGTGTGATACAGGTAATTTGTTAGGGGAGGATGTAAGCAAAGGAGAGGGGTGGTGAGATGGGCTGTAGCATAGGGAGAGCCTGGAGAAGGTGGAAGGTGGGGAGAAAAAGTGGCTTTGTTGTAAGACTGGAAGGGGAACAGGCAATGATGCAAAGCCAGGTCAATCTACCAGGACTTACTAGATCAGATGCTGTGCTGTGTGAATGCAGCTGTACTGTCTTCAGGGAGAAACCAGTTTTTGAGGCTCTGCAGTCTCTTCAGTGCAGCACAGAGCTAATAATGCTGGTTCAGAGCCAGCTGTTCCTGGAGCTGTGAACAGTGAAGGTGCATTGCAGCCCCCCCTCCCCGGGTTAGCCTGGTCTTGTAGCCCTTGCCCCACCCAAGCAAGCCCTGCCTTGGTGAGAGCAGAGCTGTGTAGTAGAAGAGTGGCTGCTGGGGGCCTAACACCTACACTAGAAGCATTACAGGAGGTTTGACAGCAGACTAGATCATGTCTAGTTCCCAGACCTAAATACTACCTAGCAGTTGGAGTGCACTGTGTGCACTCATGGAGTTCATCTTCTGTTTTAGCTTTGTGAGAAAGGAATGCAGTTCATGTCCTCAGAGACAGCTCCGTGATTTGAATACAAATGCAATAAATGTGGATAATTGGGAGAGTTGCTTTGAAAACATGCTCCTGCTTTGAACCAGAAAACTAATTTAAGCACATGCATGAGGACCAATCTGGATCTAGTTTGTCTTTTGAAAAGCACCTGTGTGGTTTGACAGAGCCTTGGCTGCTTTTCTGGGTATGGGGAGACCATTGTGCTCTATCTGTCACAGGCACAGCGCTGCCTCTAGGTGTTTAGGCCCTGGGTTGTCTCAGGGGACCACAGTGCTGCAGCTGACTGAGTGCTGCTGCTGACGGAGTGCTGCTGCTGGACACCACCGGCACGCTTGGCCCTGGGGAGAGGGGCCTTCCCTGAGGGGCAGCAGGCATGTTGCACCCAGATTTTCAGATTTCAACCCTGTCTGACTCAGATTTAAACCCCTCTGTTTTACATACATGTTCATCAGCCAACAGTCCGTACAAAAGGACAGATAAATCTGCTCTGCAGATCAGGTTTGACATAAGTTGTTTTGCGTCATCCTAAGGGTTTAAAGAAAGCATGTTTAAAAATCAGAGGGCTGTTCAGTCCCTGTGCCCTGGCTTTGGTCTTTTCAAACTCACAACTTCAACCCTCTGAAGGAAATTCTGGTAAAAGGTGGGTAAAGCCCAGCCAGAGGATTGCCTGTTTGTCACCAAACCCATCCTGTGCAAGCAACTGTGGCTGCTCTCTAGCAGGAAATCTACTCAGCCTGTACTCTAGGGTCAAACTTTTCGATTCTTTTAGATGAAACTGCCACAGCTGCAAAAAGCTTTTCTCACCCCCAGTACTGCCTTGATGATCAGATTTAGCACTTGCTAGGCTGGGCTTACCTGCGCAAGGGGTGGAAGCTGAGGGGAAGGAAAAGGAAGGGAGGGTCCCACAAGTGGGATCAAAAGCCCCTAACAAGGCTGGGTTTTGGCCATTTCAGCCTGTGGTAGATAGTAGATAGTGTGCTTGTGGCAACAGGTCAATGAAGAATGTTTGTATTTTGTGCAGAAGGTAGGTGAGGTGGATCGCAGTCAATAGTTTTCCTGCTGGTGGGAAAAAGTGTTTCTGTCTTGTTGTTTCAGTTGGATATGGCCACTGAGTTCATGCAGGGGGGCAGGCCAGAAAAGGAGGGGCAGGCCTGGGACTGGAGTGTGCTGCTTCTATTTAAAGAACTCTTCTTCAGAGTTGCAGTGTCATGTACTTTGATGGGATGTTAAATTTATGCTGTGCTTCAGTCTGGGTGGTAGTGTTATTCTTGCTCAACTGTTTTTATTGTCTCTGTAACCCCAAACATTTGTATAGGCTGTAACTATAGCTAGAGCCACCCCTGGGATGTAGAAAACTAGTTTGCGATACAAATAGTACCTCAACTCTTATGGTCCAAGACCCAAAAGAACCTTAGGTAATCTCCATTCTGAATGTGAGGATGTTTGTAATATGAAATTTAATTAAAAGTCATACAAATAATAATTAACAATTATATTTTTAATATATGAAATAAAGTATTTAAGATATACCCACATGGTAGGGGTTCTGAATGAGCAGATCAATAACAAGGTATTCTAGCCATAACTAGGTGTGTTCATCTTTGGATAATAAATGTAAGCAGTCGCTGTTTATAGCTCAGAGTGGGTAAACTTGCAAAGTTTGATGAGGTCACTGCTGTGCTGTGTGTGTACACTGCTTGTAAGACCTTGCACAGACCTCCTAAAAAGCTGTACCTGCGTGTCTTGCAGGTGGTGTGTACCTCTTTACTCCAGACATAAGCAACTGGCTTGCATCCTCTTCACTTGTTAGTGAATTGCATTGGTTACAGTTTGCTATCAACAGCCAAGGTAAGAAACAGTAAGCACCCATGGCATTATTAGCATTATTTTGGTTTGGGTTTTGGTTTTATTTTTCTGGTTTTACCTACCTTAATGTAATGGTTTTCCTCCTCACATACAAATAAACAGATTTACTGTCTCCCAGCATCTGGGTCATTTCAGCAAACGGGTCAATGACTGGAATGTGACTTACCTTTAAACTAAACTAAAAGTTAAGCCTAATATTGGAATGCCTGAACTGACTTTAGTCAGTTTCAGAGCAAAAAGCTATAAATCCAGCAGCACGGATCCAAAATGATTATTCAGCTTTTCCCATGGATTTGTCAGTCTCTTGTGTACTATGCTTATGCCATTAGCCTGTTGTTCCTAAAATGCAATATGCAGTGAATGTGTGAAACAAAACGGGGGGTGCGTTGTGTTAGACAGGGCTGAGGTGGAGGAAAGAAAATAGGATGTTTTAGAATACCTTGGCCCAGTACAGTGTAGAAATCAATCACTGATTATAGTTAGCTTGTTCTTTTTCTGTTTACTTACAATTAGTGTTAGAGCTGTATCAAACAATGTTAATGGAATCTTAATGAAGTTTAGTCTATGGATTATGGAAGGAGGGGCTGGCCACTTGGGAGTAATATAGGACAGCTGTTAGAGGATGTAGGGAAGCAATTAGGACAGCTAAGGCCTCCTTGGAACTTAATCTGGCAAGACAGGTCAAGGACAATAGAAAGGGCTTCTTCAAATACATAGCGAATAAAACTAACACAAGAAGCAGTATAGGCCCACTGCTCAATGAGGTGGGTGCCCTGGAGACAGAGGATATAAAGAAGGCAGAGGTGTTGAATGCCTTCTTTGCCTCTGTCTTTACTCCTGCAGACTCTCCCCGGGGGACCCAGATTCCTATAGCCCCTGAAGGAGTCAGGATAAAGGAGGAGTGTGCTTTGGTAGATGAGGATTGGGTTAGGGATCAGTTAAGTAATCTGGACATCTATAAATCCATGGGTCCGGATGGAATACACCCACGGGTGCTGAGGGAGCTGGCGGAGGTCATTGCTGAGCCACTCTCCATCATCTTTGCTGAGTCGTGGGAAACAGGTGAGGTGCCTAAGGATTGGAGGATGGCAAATGTCACGCTGGTCTATAAGAAGGTCAAGAAGGAGGACCCGGGTAATTATAGACCGGTCAGCCTTACCTCCTTCCCTGGAAAGGCGATGGAACAACTTATTCTTGACACCATCTCTAGACATATCAAGGATGAGGGAGTCATTAAGAGCAGCCAACATGGCTTTACCAAGGGGAAGTCATGTTTGACCAACCTTATAGCCTTCTATGAGCAAGTAACTAGGTGGATGGATGATGGTAGAGCGGTAGATGTGGTTTTTCTTGATTTCAGTAAGGCATTTGATACTGTCTCCCACAGCATCCTCATATATAAGCTAAGGAAGTGTGGGCTCGATGATCAGGTAGTGAGGTGGATCAAGAAGTGGTTGGAAGGAAGAAGGCAGAGAGTTGTGGTCAATGGGGCAGAATCTAGCTGGAGGTCTGTGACTAGTGGAGTCCCTCAGGGGTCAGTGCTGGGACCAGTGCTGTTTAATATTTTCATCAACGACCTGGATGAGGGAACTGAATGTACCCTCAGCAAGTTTGCTGATGATACTAAACTGGGAGGGGTGGCTGACACACCAGGGGGCTGTGTTGCCATTCAGCGAGACCTGGACAGGCTGGAGAGTTGGGCAGAGAGGAACTTGATGAAATTCAACAAGGGCAAGTGTAGAGTCTTGCATCTGGGGAAGAACAACCCCATGTACCAGAACAGGTTGGGGGCTGACCTGCTGGACAGTAGTGAAGGGGAAAGGGACCTGGGGGTCCTGGTGGATAGGAGGATGACCATGAGCCAGCAATGTGCCCTTGTGGCCAAGAAGGCCAATGGCATCCTAGGGTGCATTAAAAAGGGTGTGGTTAGTAGGTCAAGAGAGGTTCTCCTCCCCCTCTACTCTGCCTTGGTGAGGCTGCATCTGGAATATTGTGTCCAGTTCTGGGCCCCTCAGTTCAAGAAGGACAGGGAATTGCTTGAAAGAGTCCAGCGCAGAGCTACAAAGATGATTAAGGGAATGGAACATCTCCCTTATGAGGAGAGGCTGAGGGAGCTGGGACTCTTTAGCTTGGAGGAGACTGAGGGGTGACCTCATCAATGTTTACAGATATGTAAAGGGTGAGTGTCGGGATGATGGAGCTAGGTTTTTTTCAGTGATGTCCAGTGATAGGACAAGGGGCGATGGGTGTAAACTGGAGCATAGGAGGTTCCATGTGAACATCAGGAAAAATTTCTTTACTGTGAGAGTGACAGATCACTGGAACAGGTTGCCCAGGGGGGTTGTGGAGTCTCCTATGTTGGAGATATTCAAGGCCGCCTGGACAAGTTCCTGTGTGATGTACTCTAGGTTACCCTGCTCTTGCAGGAGGGTTGGACTAGATGATCTTTTGAGGTCCCTTCCAACCCTTGGGATTCTGTGATTCTTGATTTATTTATTTATTTAAATAGGGTGGGTTTTTTTATTGTTGGCATTAGGGAGTGGAAAAGGAAGTGCTTGTAGGAGAGGAATAGGTTGGAGAGTTACTGTAATCTGTTCTTCAGGAGCTGTTCTTCTGAGGAGCAGGAAAATGAAACTCTGCAGTTTTCCAGAATGCTTGAAGTGAAAATGGAAAAGAACTAATTAGATAGGATTTAGTGCTCAGGGGTTTAAAGCTCACTGCAGGATGAGCCAGAAAAATGAACTTATGGGTAATACCCTGAATGGAAAGGGGAAAACCTGATCTTTGGTTGTTGAGGAAGAGGATTTTGCAGTTTTCAAGACATGAAGTGCTCAGGTTTCAGCCTCGAAACATGCAGGTATAAGTGGAGAGGAAACAGGAAAAGCAAGTTTAGAAAATATGGGAAGGTGCATGCAATGAGGTATATTAGTCAACAGATATGGCTGTAACAGATGCGAAATGAAGACTGTGACCTCTGGTGCTGTCTATTGTGGTAAATGATGGAGTAGGCAGAGAAGTTCAGATGTAAGATTTACAATTTGGTTTGGGAAAGCTTAAGTTTTAACAGAAGTGACTAGTCTTTATACTGCAGATAGGTTGTATTTAATAACATAAGGACAAAAATCTTGAGTTAAGTTTACTTTTTTTATAGAAATGTTATTTTAATAATCTGAACACCTTCTAGGGCATTTTTTTTTATTGCGTTAATAATATACTACTTGGGTGGCTGAAGCCATGAGACTAAAGGAAAAAAATATATCACAATCTTATATGCCCTGGAGTGTTGTAACAGTGTAGTATTTGGTCCAGAGCTAGACCCAAACGCCTGCAGTTTGTGTCCCTGTTGTAACGTTTCAGTGTGTTGGGAATGAGGGTGCTGCTTTCCTTCCCTTTACTTTGTGACACAATACATGGAGTTGTGTCTGAACAAGGTTTATGCTGGAATAGAAAGGTTTTATTCTACCATATAGATGTAGAAAAGGGGTGACTGAAGCTTTTCAGGTTGTAGAGTTACAGCTTTTTTTGATTATTATGATCTTGGCTTTTTTTTTTCTTTTTTTACTAATTTTTGAAGCTGTTTCTGAAAAGACAGAGTATTGGATGTCTGCACTAGATGCGTTCCTGTTATAGGGAAAGAAGAAACAAATGCACTATCAACTACAAGCTTACTAATCTTCACAAAGATGAAGCAAGCCAGTCCCACTTAGGGAAACTGAGTTTTCAGCCTTTTAATCTCTTGGGCTCTTTCAAGATTTGCAGGCAGGAAACTGGTGACCCATCTAGCCTTCAGGTGGTGTATGGTTCTGTCCAGCTTGTTTAAGTTGTGCAGCTGCGGGAGCACTGCTGCTTTTTCTACTTCATAAAAGGGTGCAGCTTTGCACCAGAACAGCAGTTCCCCCACCTAGTCTTCCTTAATGTAGGAACAGAGGCTCAGATGACCTTGATGACAGCGTGGAAAATATCTCCTATTTGTAACATAAGTAGACAAAGTGTTTAATGTGTTTGTTTAGTTGAGGCAGACTGTGTATATCTCCAACCTTTGCAATGCAGTATTGAGTTGATGCATTCAATACAATAGATTCAGTAAGACCTTGATTTATATCCCATTCCTTTTAGAAAGAAGGGATAGAGTTATTATCCATTTATATGACCTAGCCCCTCCTTCTGACAGAGTGAATAGTGGAATGGAAATCCTGATACATAGCTGTTTAGTTAAGGCACTCCATGCAAAATCTGGGAGATGAGTTCCTGAACTGGATTGCAAAACCCTAAATGAGCATCATGGCTTCCTTTGTTGACTGCCAATATACATTGCTGATCTGCTGCGCATCAGCATTCAGCACATACGATTTTGGTTTTTATGCATTTTATTTCTAATTTAAAGCCTGTTGCTGGCTTATCAGGTAATCGGGTATGCAGTTCGCATTTCATTTGGAACTTCAATGTTCTTCCCGCTTTCTTTCTTGGCTATTTGGGTAGGGTAGCTGGCATCTGGTAATCAACTGCTTTCCTGCATTTGGAGGGTGAAACAACACAAAAGGAAACATCTGGATTTTGCAGAGAAAAGGTCTGCAATAGCATTTTACTTTGTTTAGCTGTGTTTGTGAATTTGCTCCTAGCTCATTTCCTTGAACATTGTTAAACAGAAAGTAAATCATGTCAAGGTTAGTCTCTGGTTTATTACTGGTTTCACTGAGGGAAATTAGAATTTTTTAAAAGGCAGTGCCTATTTCTATGGCTAAGGCTGTCTTATTAAAAGCCTTTGTGGATTGTGCAAATGTTAGTTATCCACATATACTGACCATAAGGAAAAACAATGGCAGTAGGTAGGTGAAACACTTTCAGTTGAACATCAATAAAACTTGTTCCCTTTAAATCAAATGGGGGGATCTCATTGTGGGGAAAGGGAAAGACACTACAGCTTGTGTTAGATGGCTGATTCAAATAAGAATATAGAATAAGAAATTTATGCCCAGTATTGATCTGTGTTATGATTGAAAATAGGATAAAATATTTCTAATTTGATAGGAAAATGGTATAGTCAAAGCTCTGTGCTTTTGGCGTGGAAACCTACTGGTGATACTTCAAAATTATCAAGGTGTTCATGTGGTTTGGGCTCTCTCTCTCAATCTCCATTTCCCATTCCAGTGAACTTGAGAGAATGCAAATGGAAAGCAATTTTAAAGCTTTTTAAATTCGGAGGTTGCAAAGCCTGTGAGTGCTACCTTTTGTATTCATAAGGTAGAAATTCCTTTCAGCATCTAGAGGTTGCAGTCCTCCATGCAATGTCACTATAGTACCATTTACAACACCTATGCAACAGATCCTTAGTTTACACTCTGCCTGGGATTTTCCTGGTGTAGCTGTCTTGCACACAATCTGATGTGTGCCCTGGCTCATGATAAATGTTTTTTTTAAAAAATAAACAGACTGATAGTTAAAAATACCACACGGTCGAAGTCAGGAAAGTCACTATAATTTTGTCTTCATTTACTTATCATTTGCATGTATGTGTAGACAGACTCATACAGTCTCTAGTTGACAGTAAACAGGCAGAAGTCTTTGAAAAATAGCCTGATATTTTCCCTGCTCCAGGCTGGCCTCCCTTCCCTCTCCATACTCCTCTATGCCCATGTAAGCATGTTTCTACTTCACACTAAGAGAGGAGCTCCCATAGAGGTCATGCACAGCCAGATGTATTCTGGAGAGCCTGTAGCAGGGGATGGCTACCCATCTGAGTTGGGATTAATTTAAGGTGTGCTTACCTGGAATGCCTGCCCCACCAGTTACACTTCCCCGGTGTCCAGGACAAAGGCTAAGCTGACGGGCATGACAAAAGCCCCTGTATCAACTAAGTTATTGTTCCTGCTTGCCGTAATGATGATCCTGAATCTCATAATTTTCCTTAGATACCCAAAAACTTCTGTTCAACTCTGTTCCCATAGCAGTAAAGGTAGTAAAAATTATATCAAATACTATTTAGCAAAAAAGAAACAGCTCCTTTAATGACATCTTTCAGAAACTCATGTCACTTGAACAGTGTGGTATTCTGCACACTGTAAACCTTGCTAAGTTGCAATGACATTTCTTAGTTTTCATGTCAGTCCAAGCCAAATCATGTCCTCATGTCCTAAATTGTGAATTATATTGTCAGAGGTATAAGAAAGTTTTAAATGTTCAGAAATCCAGAGCTATATCTCTTTGTAATGCTTTATTATGGGTTACTTACATTGAGTCAGCTTGTGAGTTTATTTTGTATAAATACAATACCTTTATTATATTGTTTGGATCGGCATAGGAAGAATGTTGAAAGATGTCAGAAGAGATAAACCTTCAAAAATGAGAACATACAGCATCAAGACAGCACTAATTAGAAAGGCTATGACATTTCATAGATTTTATGGAGAGACTTTAATGAAAAGGTATGAATGTAACTTTTTTATGTCGAAAGTGGGTGATGGTGAGAGGGTGTAATTATTTCCTATGGTTTCCTCTGAAATCAGAGACTAAATTTTTAATCACAGTTTAATGGAATGAAGGGCTTAAGACAGTGGCATCTATATTTACTGGGCATCTTCAGAGCACTGGGGCTTCTTGGTTGAGTGCTTCTGTTTTATTCTGGGCTTGAGTGTATCAAGTGTATTGGGTCCAGCCTTTTGTGTACTTTTTTTCCCTACCATGTAGAAAGGATTTTCATGGATAGGGAAAGCAGTTTTTGCCAGAAACTTTTTTCATCCAAATAGGACTGGCAAGTGGCCAAAAATGTGCTGGTGGTTCTTCAGTTGTGAATTTTAATTTCCAGACAGCTCCTTTTAGTACTTGTTCACACAGACATTGCTTCTCTCATCACTACTGTGAACAGAGGGTGCAAGCCTGTTTCTGGTGCCAAATGTAACATCTACAGGCTCAGCCCCTAATCCCAGCCCCTCAGGTAGGTTATGAGGAGGTGAATCTCAGTTTTGTTGGCCTTTCCACTCTACCTGGGAGGTGGGGGTTAGCAGCAATGTGGCCACTAGGCACACAGCTTGCCCACAGCTTTCAAAGTCCTCACTCATCCAACTGCTGGGTGGGTAGATGAAAGCAAGGCTACTCAGCATGCAGATGATAGTGCAGGTTGCCCTACAGCTGAAAAATGATAAGGAGGTTTTTACTTGGTTGGCTAGAAACTTCTTTACCCTCTTGTGAATAAAGTCTGCCCTCCCCCCCCTTTTCTTTTTTTAAAAACTCATTGTCATTCATTCAACAGTGTGAAATCTGCTTGTTTTGAAGTATCCAGTGTTTTTCCCTAGCAACGAGATTTTTCTTGTAAGTGACAGATTGGATGTAGGATCAGGGTGGGGCAGGGTGAAAATACATATTTCTTAAAATACTGTTCAATAACTATTGCCTTTACAGCCTTAGTGTTAAAATTGTATTACTGACTGTTTATTTTAAGTAAGGTTCCTTTACATGATAACCAAATTTGACTTTATAAAATTTGTTCTTAAATTGCCACACATGATATTAAGTTTTAAATATAAAAATTATAAAAACAGCTCATATCTCAATTCTGTATCACCAAGAAGGAATAATGTGGCTAAAACGTTCCTTAATAAAAGACGTGTAGTTGAACATGGGCTTTAAAATCTGTGGCACAGTACTTTAAAAGCCTGTTTGCATTTTGTCTGTCTCTTTAAAGGGCTTCCGTATTGTCTTGGGCTCCCCTGGAAATGCAGTAAGGATTCGTATCACATCTCCGTTGCCATGGCAACAGCAGTCTTTCCCATAATGAGCTGCATCATCTGAACTGATGTCACAGCATCATGCAGCAGGTCATACAAGGCACCTCCTAGTATTGCATCTTACAGATGTGCCGTAAACATCAAAAGAGGATGATTTGAACAGGACGTGGTAAGTGCAAAATGTTGTGCTATTCTTAATTGCACCATTATTTTTTCCTGGTTTATGAGGTTTTCCTAATATAAGAATGTGTGTGTTTTGCCTTGTGAAATTCATTTTGAAGAAGATGCTGCATGCCTAAATATTATTTTTCAGGCAGCCAGGCTAAGACAAAGGCCTACAGAAAATGCATTCAGTCTGAATGTTTAGACTTGTCTTAGCATCTGTGGTAATATCCTGAAGATTTGAAGAGAATATATTTAAATTTTGCAATCCAATTAAGGCTGCTACAGCCTAATTTGCTTAAAGAATACCTGTATTTTAATGCAATAAGCACATTTTGTTCCTTTTCCTGTGTCTTTAAGCATTCCTATTTTGTGTAGCTCTGTTTTAACCTATTTAGCATGAATATCACCCATTTATTTTCATTGGCCTTGTATGACATGGTAGTACAGAAAATACTCTATAAACTGGTGCTGAGCAAGCAACTGGAACAGTATTGATTTTAAACATGGTTCAGTACTGTCCTATTTCTGTTGGTATTCGTAAAAAAGCAAAACATCAGTGTAATTGTCAAACAATAACCAGGTATTTTGAAAGTATAGCAGCTTTTAGCTTATCTACTGCTTAACTTTCAATCTGGTGGGTTTTTTAAGTAGTAATATGAATTTAGTGATTTTTAGATCTGTCTTTACTGGAAAGAAAACAAGCTTTTTTGTTGTTTTTTTTTCTTTTCTTCCCCCTGCTGCAACTGCAGTAAAAGGTGCAGCCAAAGATTCAGGCATTCTGAGGGGTTCTGCTATGAATAAAATACTTATATGAATAATTACAAAGGTTCCACCTCTATCATGGGAAGAAAGCACATATCTTTTATATTCAGCAAGCTGGTTAAAGTCATATCTATGATATTTAGCAGTTCTTTAGAGTGCCCAATAGTTGTTTATTTTATATTAAGGTCTTTCCAGGCTAATTTTGCTTTACTTCAAGTTAATCTGGCTGGATGGTATACAACAACACTAATTGTTTGATTTTGCATGTTTAAAATATTCAGTCTTTCTGCTGCTTGCTATTAGAAGGAAAGAAAAGACCAGACACATGTCATTTTAATTGATCAGTATGTCCACTAGGAACTAGGGAGTGGTCTCTGGCTCTGTTATCCCTGTGTAGTTTATATTTCAAAAGTGCAGCAAGAAAAAATAGCAGCCACTAATCTTGTAGCAATATCTATATTTACTGTGGTTTTTAGTCCCTTATATTTGTTAAAGTATGGCGTAGTAAATATAATGAGACGTTCATAGGGATATAATGATGCTGTTCATAGGGATGGGTGTGATGGTCTTGTCTAGCACAAGCTGGAATTGAGTTCCTATATCTTAATTAGGCAGGCTTACTGCATCATACATGCTTTTTTTCAGCAAGGTCTGGGTACATTTGTTGGGATTTTTCCTACTGCAAAATGCAAAGCAGATGAGTCTAAATGAACATTAGAGTAATGTTGCTTTATTTATCTGTGATACATTTTACAGTATGAAAGTAGTGGTCTCTTATGCTTGCTATGCTCTCATCAGGCAAACTCGGAAGGTATGAGTTAGCAAGAGGGCGGGACAGCTGATGTCTGGCCAATGTCAGAATTAGAGATGTGAAGAGAACTGGTGAGCACTGCCTTCAACTTGCAATCTGGGGGACCATCAAAGAACAGTTAATAAGGAGTGGACGTAAGACATGCCTTTATTAATGTATTTTGTTAGATTTTTCAAGAATACTAGAATTTCTCAGACTACAGTTAAAAGAGAAAAACATATGGAAAACATACCGGGGGGGGGGGGGGGGGAAAGAGCAACTTTTGACAGTATCAATGGAGAGATGACATGGTATGAAGCCCCCAGTGCAGGTTTGTGGGGTTTTTTGTTTGGTTGGTTGTTTTTTTCTCATAATGAGAATACAAATAGTGTTGTTTTTTTAAACATTAGTTTTTAAAAGTTAGTGTTGCTCTCCATTCCACACACTTCTCACGGTATTGTTTGCCTTGTTAATAATGGAGCTGTGATGACACTAGTTTCCTCATGAACATTTCTGCTAATTCTGACTCCAGCTGAATGCCTTGACTGTGGAATACTTCCTTTTCATTTTTTGTATGGGCCCAAGGGTCTTACTGAGGTCTGTATAGGCGGATGTGGAAGAGTATGGAGTGATTAAGAGGGTCTTACGAAGAGCAAGCCTGATTGCCTGAGTCAGAGCATAACTGAATGTTGAAACGCTACAGATTTAATACAGTTTTGCTTGCTGTTGGGGCAAATTCATAACTGGTACAATTATGAGTGAGACAGCATATAGCAGATGGAAAACTGTGCTGCTTTCAGTTTTGTTCCATAGCTGGATTTACTCATCATTAGCAAAGGCAAGATATTTAGTAAGTACATGAGTTCTTACCACAAATAGCTGAATTCGGAGACTTAATCTGGAGGCTAAAGTTGTCTGTGTATCTAGTTTCATACTGATATGTAGTTGGAGATGGGTATATATTAGTGAGCTGAAGAAATGTTTAATCTTTAGATTAAAGAATGAAGAACTGTTTAATCTTTACTTTGCTCTAAAGGTTTTCTTATATCATCAATAAATAGTTCCCTTGTAGCTTAGCACTGAACGCAGAAAGAAACAAGGTTGGTTCCTCCCAGAACAGCTGTAGAAGTTGTTAACTAAGCCTGACTCCAGCAATGGAAGTTGGTACAGTTCTAACATTTTGTGGTTTTTTGGTCTTAGCATTATGACAATGCAAAGCCTACTTAGAGGGGGATTAGAGAATGTCCTCAGTGGAAGGAAGCCTTCTGGACTCTAGTCTTTTATCTTCTATAGGTCTTAAGGTTATATTGCTGTAGAGCAGTGGTGGGTGAATGTCCCATCCTGCCCTCCCCGGTGGCAAACCTGGAATGGATCTGTGTCCAGGAACTCATCACTGGAAAGTCAAGACAAAAGAGTCCTCTGTACCAGAAGTGCTCAGGCATTGATTATAACTGGTGGCATTTCCAAAATGCTGGTGAAATATTTCTTTCAAAATAACGGAGGAATTAAAAATAATTATAAAGAACTTCCATGCAGTGCCTTAATTTACTTGCAGCTTTCTGTAAAAATTACTGCTGTGTCATGAAAGAAATACTGACAAAATTCTGGGCTGGACTGGTTTTTTATCTCTCCTGTCTGTGCTGAGTGCTGCTAGCTTCAAGGAGAGGTACAGAATGTCTGAAGTTCTGTAGACATATTTAAACAAAAAAAGATTTGTAAGTATTAAAAGATAGCATGTTTGTCTGTTGAAATAGTGTATTTATATTTTGTATTGTAAGTACAGCCTATGCTATATTGAAGTGTCTGTATGTTCTGTAATGAGACATTGCACTGCTAGTAATGGAATACAATTCATGATACATAATGCAAAGATGACTCCAAGGAATCATCTTGCAACTCATTTATGTCTGAATACTGACATTCCTGTGGACTGCACGGGGAAAGTGCCTTTCACTTTGCCATTTGATGAGAACAGCTGTCATTAAAGCAAATTCTAGCTGCAGAAAAGAAAAGTTGTATATGTTACCACTGTCATGAGTCACCTGGGCTGGGCCAGAGGAAGGGAAGGTGCAAAAGGAAAAGCTGAGCTGTGTGGAGCTGTGTGGAGTCAGGATGAATCTAGATTGCTGCTCTGTGCACTGAGGGAGTAGGGTGTAGTGTGGATGGAAGTGGCAATGATGGGCAACCATATCTGACATCACTGTCATGATCCAGAACTCCTTTGAAAATGTAGCTTCCACCCAGGGTGCCTCAGCTTCTGCAGGCTTTGGCATAGGGGAAGAGACCTCAGCTACATTCCTAGCCCTAACAAGTTTTTGCTGTAGACATTTTCTATTTTGCTATTGCTTAAAAGCTCCCTGTCCCTTGTTTGCTGAGTAGGCACTATATTGTCTAATCAGTTCTCTTATTAGTTCCCTTATCAGTTCTAAGGCCCATGGTGTATCTTATTTCTCATATTCATAATGGTATTTAGTATTTTCTACTGATTTAAAAATAAAAATACCTATCCCTTCTTCACATCCATCAAATCAACCCCAAAATGCATCATATAAGTCCCTTTACTGGTTTGGTATGATCAAGATAATTTTAATGAATATTCATGTCAGAAGAGTATCTAATTCTAAGAGTATCAAAATGTACTTTCATGAAGAAAAAGGTTTCTTATTTTTAAAATGCCTGTATAAAAGCTTTCCTTCGTGAGGAAAAGGGTTGGGGAATAAAGAAAAAAGCTCTTCCCTTGTTTTGTGGTTGAATTACAGGTTTCAAATATCTAAACCCATGTGTCCTTTGAATCCCAGCAAGGCTGACTCAGCTTTTTATCCCTTCAAGGACAAAAAAATTTAGTTCTACGCAATTTGCAATGTCTGGTGCTTTTATAAAAGATGTTTAAAGCCAGGAATGCTCTCTGCTCTGCATGAATCATTTCTCATGGCATGTGTTGGATGCAGGGTTGCCCTGGCAGCCATGGCCAAAATACTGTCACCTCCTGCTTCTTGACTAGTACTCAATTCCTGTGCCACGAAAGAAGGGGCTTTCTCTCAGCTGCTGAATGAATGTCTTCTAGGGCACCTGAAAGTGGAGGTAGCTTGTAAATAAGTCGTGTCTTCCAGCCCAGGGGATAATGTTTGTGTCCTGTGGAGAGTACTGGCCTCGAGGGTGGAGGATGACCACTGTGAATTCTAATGACGCTTGCTTACCTTTGCCAGCTAAGTTGCTTCTGAAACTGTTAACAGCATCCAGGACTAGTAGTGAGCTCTCCAGAGGACCGTTTTGCAGGATTCAGCAGTAAAAAAGCACTGTTCAAGGGCAACCACAGGACCCTCTGTGGCAGGTCAGGCCTCTGTGAGCCAGAGTGCAGGTACAGAAAGGTCTGACCCTAACTACTGCTATGCCAAGTCCAATTACTTTCTCATAGACTCCAAGTACACTAAACATATAGCTGAAATGTGTGCTCTCTCTTTGGTAAAGAGATCTTTCAAGTGATAGTGATTTCTATGAGGAAATAGCTCTACGAAACAGATTTCCCAGCCCCTGTGTTCTAGTGTCTTCTGGGAGCTGGCACACTTAAAAAGATGGCCTTTGCTAGCATTAGGCTCTACTAAGAGAAGTCCTAGCTTTTTAGGTAAGGAAGCACCCAACTGCAGTAATTATTTCTGTTTTCAGTCTAACTGCATATCTATTACTTTTTGCATATGTTATTTTTGTTTTCAAGAGTTGCCCTCTACTGATAGTCTTGTAAGCTTGATGTCATAGTTTCAGGATTAGGGCGCAGATGTGAAATAGCTTCATAAACTGTCAAAGAAAAATACTATTATTTTTTAGCAGCTTGTTGTGTGGATAAATTAAAGGAGGCATGCAGCTGAATATGAAACAAGTTGTGTGTGGGAGTTTTGGGTTTCGTTTGGTTTTGTTTGGGTGCCTTTTTGTGTTTTGTTTTTTTTTCTTTTGCTGTGTCATTTTTGCAGCATTTATTCTCTGGACTAAAAGCCTGCAGGTGAGTCCATGTGTCAGTCTTGAAATGCATCCTGCCTAACCTCCATAACTCCTTCTTGCACACTGTTAGACTTGTATTTCTTGTTTTCAGCTCATATTCTATCATGAGCTGACTTTCCCTGAGTCTTACTTGCTTCTTTCAGCTTTCTGTTCCTGAATGTTATTACTGTCTTCTGTAATTACTGTCTTCTACTAAGTTGTCATTCTTTCCTTGTTTAAATCCATTGGAAAAAAACATAAAAAATTGTCTTTCCTCTGGACAGTCTCTGAAAAGTGGTTTATAAAAAGTTGTATACAGAAAATTTATGGGACTTCAGGGTTATTACTGTGTTTTAAAATAAAACAATTCAGATATCTGTAATGAAGTTCGTATAGGACCTTTACAGTGACAAACATACCTGAGAAATGGTGACGTCTTTCCTGACCAGATTGCATTAATTTGTAGTGTAAATGGAGGTAAGAAACTATTTTTGCCCCTAATACCGCTCATAAGGGATAAGCAACACATTTTTTATTTGGAAAACCTTTGGCAGACCTGAGAGAAGGACGTAAGAAGCTACTTTTCTTATTGCTTGTGTAGTACTTTGAAAAGAAGTACAATCTTTTATCTGTCTTTGTATTTTCCCGTTTGTGCTTCTGTGTGTATTTTCCGAGTGGTTAGGTTCTGCTGGTGGTTGTTTTGGATAAAGCTGAGCTCATAGTGGAGATCCATGAAATTTCAAGGGATTTAAGGAAAAAATGGTTGTTGCCTATGCTAACTTAACATGAGCTTGGGAATGTTCTAGTCTTTCAAAAGAGGAGGATCTGCTTGCTAATGTTTTTTTAGACAAGCTTTGACTGTACTATTTAAAATGAAACAAATAATAAAAATCCATACCTTGGTTGCTGGAAGCTAGACCTTTTTATGCTTTGCTGGCAACAGAAAAGAAAAAGTTCCATGTGCTTCTTAGTTGTTTTGGTTCTTTGGGAGGTTTTTTGGTGGTTTTATTTATTGTTTTCTTTTAAAGCTAGCTTTTTTTTTTTTTAAGTTTTAAAATAGTATTTCCTTCATTGGTGAGATAAGTGCTTGTCCTTGGTGTGATAGGTTCCTGTGATAGAATATGCACGGCCAAGGGAACTGATATAAAAATATTTTTGCAAAATATATTAAAAAAACCACAAAACAACAAACAAAAAACCCAACATACCTGCCCGCTGAAGTATTGGGCTCATTAGGTAGGAAATGGGAAAGTAAGGATAAATGCTTGGTTTGCATTACAGTGTATAACCTAGATGCTTGTAACTGGACCCACCGAGAAAAGAAGCTCTACTGACTTGTATTTTATTTTTGCCTTTTCAATAAACATAAGATTTTTGACTGGCATTTATTTGATAGAGCCTGACAGAACTCATACAGACCCAAAAGAAAGGAGTCAGGTATTGTCAAGTTGGAGGACTGTGTAAGATTGTTTTCAAGCTGATACTGCAAGATAAGCCTTAAAGAAACTCAAATAAAATACTAGCTAGAGATGACAAAACCAGTGAAAGACTTTTCTCAACACTCAGTATTTGTAATGAAAAACTACACTTCAGAGCTGAGTGCCATTGACAGAATAACTAGGGTCTACTGAAAATGTTTTCAAGTAAGGACATCTTTCAAAGATGTTTCATGTAGCTACTCCAGGCTGCTTACAGTTTTCAAGTGTGTTAGATCATGTTTAGAAGCAGCTTTTCCTGCTGAGGAGGCTAATTCCCAGGCCACGGCACTTCTGTACTAACAAGTATGTATTCTTCATGTACTTCAAGCTGCACTGCTAGTGTCCTAAAACATACCACATTTTGTTAGAATAATAAATCTGATCTTGATTGCCACAAAAAACCCCACCCAAAACCCACAGCCTGAGCTAAAAAAAGCAGCTTTCTGTCAGATTTCAGCACATCTAGTCTGCGTTGCTAAGGCAGTGACACAGCAGATATGTGAGTTGCCATTTTAAGGGTCAGCCATTAAGATATGCAGGGCATATTTTATAGATCTTTCACATGTCAGCTAATGTTGTTCTTTTCCAAACCTTCATCCTAGTATTTTAATAGTTTATTAACAATAATGCCTCATTTAGTTTTCGATGACTTATGCACAGAGATTTTGGAAAATAATTAGGGGATTTTTGGTTTACTTGTATCTGGAGAAGGTGGATTCCAAATATGCCTGTGCATGATGCAGTCTATCAGCAGCAATGATGATTGCTCTTTCAGACAAAAATAATTTTAACCTTCCAAGTGCTTGTCACCTGTTTGTAATGCAATACCCTTACAGTGAAAGATTTGATTTTGGATTTCTGTAAATTATGCAGAAAACTTCTTACTTACTCCTTTTGCTCAGCTTCATTATGTCATTTTGAATTGGACTGGGGCTTCAGTTTCGTTTGCTGGTCTCCCACCTGTGTGATTCCTTTTCTTTGTTCCAGACAAAATGGTGCAAGGCAACATTGCTGAATTAGAGACAGATGTGGGTGCTGAAAATAAAATAAAATGAAAAAAATCTAAAGGAAGAGAACTACCTTTTGTGACTTTTGGCCTGGGTAAAGGATTCCACAGCAGAAGACTTATCAAATGTAGGAAAAAATAATGGTTTTGGCAACATAAAAATTACATTTTAAGTAGTGTATGCCAAACTGTTGAGCCTTTAATGTAAATAAAAGCTTAATTCCACAACTAAGTTTGAAAAGACCTCAGATATTTTTACTGAATGAGTCTAAGTGATAGGCAGAGGGGCAGCAACACCTGGTCTGTAAAGCTTGAGGCAATATGTGCATGCCATTCTGCTGTAAAAGAAAATATTCATTTTAGAGAAAGAAGGGGACCTATCATGCTTTTGCATGATCTTCAAGGGCTCCTTTCCACAATTAGAGCTTGATAAGAATTATTCTACAAAATTCTGTTTTCTCAGTCACTGCAGATTCATTAAAATAGCTATTGTTGATCCTCATGAAACTTTTATCACTAGGTTTTATTCAGAGAGCAAACAACCGAAACAGCTAATGACTGATGGATACGCATTAAAATAAGTGCACAGGACTAACATCTGTTCTTAATTAGGCACATTCCTGAGTTGCGGAGATAGCACTCTTTCCAGTCTAATAGATACTTACTTGTTTATAGAAACCAGAATAACTGTAAATGTCAAGTGAGCTAAGGAGGTGTGTTTCCAATTCATCTGCCAACATCTTAGGGAAGAAATTCATGGCAAGAAAGGCACCTTACGAGTGATCAAAAGTAGTCACCACAATTAACCTGTATTGTCTTCTGATTCCCAATCCATTTCAGTTTAGTCATCTTTAGACCTCTATACTGGCATGTAGCTTTGATTCCTACATTCATTCTTATTTTTTAATAATCTAAGGATGTACATAATATGTAAATATTATATACAGAAAAACTCCGAACTTAAAATTAGTGTTTGACATATTAGAATTCCAACAGCATATTTTCATGAACTTTCTTGAATGGTTTATAAATGGAATTGTGTGTTTCTGTGTTCTCTCTGGGTGTTACTTGTTGATGAAGTACTGGCGGAGGGGAGGTGGTGGTGTGTTATTCTTACAAACTGACTAGTACCTCATGGTTTTAACTAATCCTTAGCAAGTTAACACAACAATGATTTAATCAAATGTGTAAAGATGAAATAAGTTTCTGAGAAACATTCTTTGATTTGTCTGTCATGGGAGAACCACAGGGAAGATAGAGGTTGTAGACAACCCCAAGAAACCTTCAGCCTGCAAAATGGTGTTTCCCCCGTCTACATATGACCTGCAAATTATATGTTCTGAAAGTGAAATCTGATAGCATTTGGAGCCAGGAAAAATACCCGTTTGGCAGGGCTCAGAATTATTATTTTTATTAAGCAGTATTTTCCTAGACTGGAGAAAGCCTCTGGGATTATAATTAGCCTGTCTTGGGCTGATTAGTGTTGGGTACTTGAAGACCCTTGAGCAGTGAAATAACGTATCCTGACAGCGTAGTTGAAGGAAGACCAGTGTTTCACTTATCCCTGAAGGGGAGGAGAAAAAGAAAAAAAGCATAATTTTGGTAGATTTAATCCTGTTATGAGAGAATTATTCTTTTTGATTAGAGAGATTAGAGGAGTAGGTGTATGGGGATGGGGACAGGGACAGATATCTATTAGCTGGACTAATACATCAAGTATGTGTGCCAGGGACATTTACTTTGACTCCAAGAAAGAAATCTAGAACATATTGAAATACAGCAGGGAAAGCTTGAACAAAAAAACCCACACAATTAAAGCTCTGACTGTGAGGTTTTGGTTTTTAAATGACAGTGAGGGGGCTAAAAATGCATAATGGCACTTTAATGGCTGCCAGGCTTTGCAGTGAGATAATTCCTGCTGCAGCGACAAGGAAGACAACTATCAGAGTTCTCCTGAGAGCAGTGCAGAGGCTGGGAGGAGCAGGGTCTGCTGCACAGCAGCAGTGAGTGGGGTTATGATGTTATTGCATGCTTATAAATTATGTCTTGGAGCTGCCCAGAAATGTCAGCACAAGGTTAGTCTTGAAGCTACCATTGCACTTTTTTTTACAATCATTTCTCTGCTGCACCTATTACAGGCACGACAGTGAAACTTGCCTTGGGAGGTATTTAGTTCTTGATTCAGGTCTAACTCTGCTCCTGCTGACTTCTTATGTTTCACTTCTAACGGAAGCATAAATCTGTGGGTCTTATGCAAGGCTTACTGGGGTCATTAATAAGCTTCAGGCTCAGTATCTTCCCATGTTGACTGTTTTGGATTTTTTAAATTATTTTTAATTATTATTATTTTTTGTTTTTTTCCTCTCTGATTCTGTGATTTCCACAAGGAAAGTGTCATGTGCTAAACTGAATGAAGCCAAGCAAGATTCCTGGAAGCAATAAAGCCATTTGAAATGTGTCTCATTTGAAAGTTCGAAAAAGAGCTGTATGACTGCAAAGATTTGGGAATAATCTTGCTTCTCAGTTTTCTGCCAAATAATGAAAATGTTTTGATATTGTCTGTGCAGTTCAGGCTGTTGTTATGGTATTATGGAGTGTGAATGTATTTTTTGTGTGCTGAAAAGCTGGTTAAGATCTGAACACCAGTAATATCATGCAGGTGGGTTTTAAATTCATTTTTCAAGAAGCTAAAATTATTATTTTTATTTACTTGAGAGGTGATAAAAAATCTTACCATATTTGAAGTGCTTTATCCTGGCTGCAGTTTTAGATTTAAAAGTGTAAAGAAGACAAGAAAATCAGGAATATATCAAAAACTTTAATGATGTGTGGCTTTATTTTCAAAAAGCCAAGGCCTCCATGGCCTGAAAGTAAGATTAAAAAATTAATTGATCTGTACATGGAGAGGACTGAACTGCTTGATGTTGTCTTGCAGTTTAGTTTGGTTTGTTTTGCTCTTTTTTAAAATATGAAAAATTCCTAATATTGAATCTTAAAGGTTCTTGTTGTTGAGGAAACAAAGTTTCACATAGTGATTTTTTTGAACTACAGCATGATGGCAGACTTAAAACCTGAACTTACAGGAATTATTAACGATAGCCCCAGGGAATGAAGTCCTATTTAATGACAAAGCAGGGATAATAGTGACAAAGTACATGGCAGTACAAACATTACGGTGAAGAACCACAACTCCATCTGCTGATATAATACCCCAATTTTGGAGAAATGAACAGTAGGTACAGTAGATGCCAGTTATTTTTGTAGGTCCTGAAAACAAGTAAGCTGAACATAGTACTATGATCTGTCTTGCTATTCGTGTTATATTTCTATGATTATTGTTAATATTGTCAAAAAGAGAGACTTAGCATGTGAAGTCATGCACAGATGCACATAAAAGTCCTGAGTATCTCCTCCCTGTCCCAAAACATATACTGTGCTACTGTGTGAGTCTGAGAGCAGAGGAATGTACCAGGAATGTGGCAGGTGTGTGAGAGGATAGTAAAGATCTGTGACATGAAGTCCTTCATGACCTATAACATATTAGGTATTCTCTCCATCCCTTATTAACAGGTCAGATTTTTTTTTTTAAGAAGTGATTCCCGTTGCTAGAAATATGTGGGTAGTGCTAAAAGAGGGAGTTAATAGTATCCCTTTAGGATGTTTGGGTAGACACAGAAGTGACTTGAGAGCAAGAGCAGAGTGTGCTTTGGTACCAGGTCACCCTGCCAGAGGCTGATACAGAGAGGCAGTTGGGTACAGCCCCAGCTGGTGAGATAGAGTCTGGAGAAAGGGGTAGAGAAGGAACACAGAGCAGGAATACAGAGTTTGGTAAGAGCTACCTCAAGCAAAAGAGGGGAGAAATTGGGATGTTAATGGTTGAATGGGCTTGCTGTGAGCTGTATCAAGCCGAGGGAGAATGAGGTAACAGCTGTTACAAGCAGGCCGGAAGTTAACTGCTGCTTAAAGACCCCAAAAGGCCCCTTCTCCTATTCAGCTCCTGTCAAAATCACATCAATGTTGCAAAATCCTCTGTGGGCATCTAATGGGTATGATGCACTATTTCTAGCTGTGTTGGGAATATGTCTAAGAAGTTTAAAGTGCAACATGCAACAAAATATATCTAATGGCATCATCTAGTACCGTTACAGCATGCAGAAAATGAATCAGCAGCAATTTAAGAACATAATAATAAATTTAACTTTGGCTAGGCAAGCTCATTTTTTAAATCCTTTGAGACTCTGCAGGATGTTTTAATGGGCCTTTTGTGATGTGGATATTTCCTCAGTTTAAAAACTGAACTAAATAGGTTCATTTTGCACAATTTGGGAAGGAGCTTTCATACGGTAATGATTTTGGGTCACTGCTAAGCTAGACCAGATGTGGATGAATGGCTTAACAGTGAAATGCTGCATATCCCGTTACAAAGCTTTTTAGGCCTACATACTTATCCTCTTGGCAATAAGCTTGCAATTAATGAGTAAGTGCTTAATACCTAGTTATATGTCAAAAAAGGCAATAATAGTTCCACCGAAGTTCTCAGTGACTTTGGGGAACATCTGAAGTCAACCAGTCATTGACAAAATAAACTGATGGAGCCATCTTTAATTAGGAATAACTTAAATTGTGTATCATTGCCACCCAGAAAGACATTGTTTCTCTCTGTGTTATAGAGGTTAGCAGAGAACCATAATCAAACCTATTTTTGGGGTGAAAAGAAGGAAATGGTGTGATGTAGAGAGCTGCTAAATAAGGAATGAACTTTCTGAAATACTAGGTGTAGTCTTTAAGATATGAACAGTTCTGATCTAAAAAGAAGACATTATTGACTTCCAGATATCCAAAAAAGTTAACTTTCTATTCTCTGAATTATAACAAATAACAAAACATAATTTACCAGCCTTTCTTCATGTTGATATTTAACACAGAATAGAACAGAGTATTTCAGTTGGAAGGGACCAGTAATGATCATCTACTCCAACTGCCTGACCACTTCAGGGGCTAACCAAAAGTTAGAGCATGTTATTAAGGGCATTGTCTAAATGCTTCTTAAGCACTGACAGGCTTGGGGCATCAAACACCTTTCTAGGAAGCTTGCTCCAGTGTTTGACCCGCCTCTTGGTAAAGAAATGCTTCCTGACGTCCAGTATAAACCTCTCCTTGCACATCTTTGAACCATTCCCACGTGTCCTGTCACTGGGTCCCTGGGGAAAGAGATCAGCACCTCCCTCTCTGCCTCCCCTTCTCAGGAAGCTGTAGAGAACAAGGAAGTTGCCCCTTGGCCTCCTTTTCTTCAAACTAGACAAACCCGATGTCCTTCGTCACTCCTCATAGGGCATGCCTTCTAGCCTTTTTGCCAGGTTTGTAACTCTCCTCTGGACACATTCAAGTACCTAAACATTCTTTTTAAGCTGCGGGGCCCAGGCTGCACACAATACATCAATGTTAAATACAGTGGGATATTCACCTCTCTTGATGGGCTGTGTTTGATGCACCCCAGGGTGCTGTTTCCAGCACAAATCCAAAACATAGCCTCATACTTGGTACTTTGAAGAAAATTAACTCTATCCCAGCCAAAACCAGCATTACCCAGATTTATTTTTTTTTTTAATATAATATACAGGTAGGCGTGAACTGGTTAAAATTATTTGGCTCACAAGCTTAAGTAGTGTTGAAAGTTTGGTTGTGTTTGGTGCCTAGTTCTCTATTCTTAATTCATTTCTAGATGTCCTCTTTGCTGTTTTAATAAGTGTTTTGCATCAGAAATATTACATGAACCCTTTGTCAATGATGGATATTCCACTAAATGCTATGGAGGTCCTCAGTCAATTAACTAATGAAGCCTCCATTGTGTATGTCTTCACCATTAATTTTGTCTATATGTCAATGCTTTGTCACAGATGATTAAAACAAAATTTATATAAACATATAAGAATGCAATTAAAATCCATGTTTCTGTAGAGCCTTTATATTTTTACTTAAAAGTAATTATCATTGTATCTGTCTGTATCATGAAACAATAGATCTATCATGTATTTACTTTAGGATCAGTCCACACAGAAAACTTTTTTTTTTAAGGTATTTGATGTGATTTTAAAAGGAGGAACAGTGTCTGTGTGTGTGGTTGGAGTATTTTTACTGACTTGGCAATATCTGAAATATTTAATGTAAAGAATAGGTTACTTGCATCTGCAAAACAACAAATTATTAATACAAAGTGTTGTATTACTTTCTGAAAATAACAGCTGTATATTTCTGGCATGGAGTTCAATTTAATCAGCTGACTCTGCATCCTTTATTAAGAATTTGTTTCCTTGGACTATTAGATCACAGTACTGAATTATGATCTGCTTAATAAATCTATGTATTGTAAAACTACATCTTTAAAACAGCAGCTGAGGACTTAAATTAAAATTCTGGCATATATCACCTTTGCTATGTGTGAAACAAAATGAGAGCCACAATGTCTTATGTTGCTCTTATGGAGCATATAGATTATGCATACATTTTCCAGCATATTTTGTAGCCAATCTTAATAAGCAAGTGATTTTCTCTGGGAAATAATGGAATTTATTCAACAGTTTGAAGACTGTTCGTGATTTTAAAAGTATCTAGGAGGACCTAAGTACCACAGGTCACTGGGAGAAATATACAAAGACTGGTGTGAGACTCAGGAAATTTTTCTCAATGCATTTATGTGGGCCAGAATTTAAAGTTTCGTACACCTCCCAAGGTAAAAAAAAAATTGCTTGGAGCAAGAGTAAAAAAGCCGGTTTGATTCCCATCTTTTAAGTTTTTTTCTATGATGAGATTATTGCAGCTTGTTCATTAAGAGATACGTTCCATAACTACATTATCTTTCCGCATTTTATAGAATTTAAATTTTTCCTTTTGGAAGTAAGGCAGGGAAGGGATTAATGATTCTTTCTTTGTTTTTCATGAAGTTAATGGAAACAAATATTTCTGTTCGATTTTCTACCTTGGTGAGTTTATTCTTCAGACTTTAGTTATTTACTTTTTCATATATATACATGAAATCACTAAGAATGATTGCATTGTAAAGGATCATAAAAATTGGTCAAATTAATGGGAGAAAAAAATAATGGATGATTTGTTGTAGAGCTTTTCCTTGTTTCAAAATTTTAAAACTTTTTAGAAATTGATGCTAAAAGACATTTTGAAAGGTTCTAAAACTTTATTTGCTTTATTCTGAGAAATGTACATACAAAGCTAAATAACATTTTGGAGTTGTTTTAAGTCTTATTCCCCAGTTCGCTGACTTAAAAATTTGCAAATAGGTTTTCAAGAATGAGGGAGAAGAATTTATGATTCAAGTGGTATTTTCTGACTTCCATGACAGAAATGCCCGATCAGAGCCAAAAAGACTAAAAAATTATGGCATGTTAGAGGTTAATGGATGATGAGATATTAACAACCTAAAAGTAGCAAAACCTGTGTAATACTGGCCAAGTGTTTACAACTCATTTCACACATTAGTATTTTCTAATCTTTCAGAAAAAAGAAGTCTTCTTAATCACATTAATTCAGAATTGTCTGTGGTTCTGGAGTATAAGGAGTATAAGGTTTTCAGAAAAAAAACCCAAATGCTTTCAGACATAAAAATAAATGATGTAGTAATTGTAAAAATAAAGGTAGTAGCAGTGTTGGTACCCATTCCAGTCTCTTTCACTGACAGCTTCCTAAAAAATAATGTATTGTATGTAATAACAGAATTAAAAGCTATGTGAGAAATTGAAGTGCAGCTAAAACCAGCTAGCTTCAAAGTCTGCAGTTTTAATAGTATAGCTAAAAATACTGGCTACCCAGTCTTCTCAAAAGGAAAAAGAATCATTCCTGTGGCTAATATGTGAATTAGTCCAAATACTTCTTTGGGCCTCAAAATAATTTGCAATGTGAATTTTGGGGAAGTTTCCTCCTACTTTGTTCTCTGTTTATTTCTTTCTGCATTTGGAAATTCTCAGGTACCATGGGAACACATTCTTGTGGCATTTCTGACCTGACCCAAATGAAAAGTTAAGTACTAGAAAACAGTTACACTTTTGGTGTCTGCTGCTCTCTATTGCCTCTGTGAGATTCACTATCATCCTAACTTAAGTAAGTCCATGAGCTTGATAGCTTTGCACATTGATAGAGAGAGCTCAGGCCACAGTAGTGGAGTACTCTACCTGAGGCAATAAATTTATCAGTCAATTAGACTTACTACTAATGGAATACGGCTACTTTTTGAATAACCAAATTCATAAGATTGAGAAGACTCTCACTGCATCCTGCTCTGTGGTAGGGATGATTAACAGCGTCAACCTTGCACATAGCCTCACCTGGTGTCTACAAGCAACTAAACTAATGATGAAAGGGAATCTGGAAAACTGACTTATAACTTCAGTTTAATATTCGCTATGAAAGATTTTGCTTTATCATAGTATAACTGATAGAATATTTATATAAAACCCCAATCTATGCATGAAAAAGTACATATGTATACACATCATGTTACATAATGAGTTCTGGTATACTACAAGCTTTCGTGTATTTGAAAATCTTTTCTTGATGACTTGGTTCATCCTAATTCAAAGAAGTCTGTTACCATCTTCTGATAGAAGGGGGACAATGCTTCACTTCACCATCTCCAGTTTGGTCACTGGCAGATGGGAAATGTGACAAACCCTCTCAAAAGCCATATGTTTGCTCCCAGTGGGGAGCTGAAGGAATAAAGGATTGATTTGATCCTTATTACCTCAAGAGCAGCCACGTGGAAGGTGGATTTCTCTTAGGACCTTAAAAAGTAATTCTAATTAAGGTAGAAAGCGAATTGGGGAAGTGAAATACAACAGAACAACTCTTGTGTACATGCATTTGTATTTTGTCTTGATGGGTACTTCCTGCTGCTGCCTGTTTGCTGCCAAGCAGTTGCTTCACCATTTCCCTGGCTTGGTGTTTCCTCAGCTGTTATCAGCACTGCCTTTCATTGAGATAATGAGCAATGTAGTTTGCTATAACCTCCTGCAGCACCCGCTCAGCTGCAGGCCAGCCCTGGCTATTGTGTTACTCCTAGAAGCTGGTTAAACTTGTTGGCAGCTTTCTTTGTAGCTCCTGCAGCAGCTTGCCTCTAGCCATTTCTCTTAACTTAAAGGGTTCTTGTTCCTTTTGCTGACACACGCTTACTCCTGTGGACATGCCTTGTTTGGACTGGAGCAGAGTTTTGTGAACAGTGGTTTAACAGTACTTAATTATTCTGTCTGGAGGTGGAGGAGTATTTTTTTCCCTTGATGTTACAGAGTCCCAGCAAAGAGGAAATGCTAGCTCTTTGTTGAGGTATAGGCTTAGAATCTTTGCTTGGAAACTGCTGTAACCAGTTTAACCACAGAATAGGTTAAGAAATGATAAACAGAAATTAGGAGCAGCTAATCTGGCAGCAGGGCAGGGACCTTGCAGTAGCTACAAATGATTTTAGCAATAATTGAGGCATCAGTTGCATTAGAATGTGACCAAAGTGTCACATTCTGCAAAGTCCAGACTATAAGAGGAAAGATGCTTTTCAGGCATTTCTTTTGAAATGTTCTGTATTTTATGATGATCTATATGAAGATTAAGCTTTAAGAAGTCTTGTGAGTAGCAAAAGCATAAAAGAACTATAGTTGAATTGTTCTGTTGTATCTTGTAAACATTCAGTACTTTTTCAGACCTGCAATACCGAGATTTCAAAAATTCCTGATTTGATTAGAGGCCTAAATGATAGCAGCCTTAATACATTGCCTTTTCCTTAAAATTCCTGTGTTGGTGTTGATGTTGACATCAGCAAGTGCACATAGGGAAAGCATATATGAACATGGATACCTGGTTTTGTACATTCTGCTCTGCTTGTGCGAGTTGCATACAGTGCTGCTAAACAGAATCGTCTGCTGTTTCTGTGCCTACTTTCTTCCCCAGCTTCAATGCTCTCCTGACTCGGAGGCAAGAGTGGAAAACCATAATTCTTCAGGCTTTAATTTCAACAGCAAAATGATACTATAACAGAAGAAGGATTTGCTTTAAGTCCTAATGTACTTCCCTGTTTCTTCCCTTGACGCAGTAACTAATGCCTTCTGATTCTTCTCCCTGTCACTGAATTCTTCAAAAACTGAGCCATGAATCTGTCAGCGGAGTGGGTGTGGGCACCAGCCCCACATCTTTGTCTTCACTTGTTCTTGGAGCTGTTATTTCTTGACTACCCCTCTTTTCTCACCTAAATGTAGCCACTGAGAAAAGGAAAGGGTCAAACTCCTCTTAGTAAATTTGTGTCATACTCTGTTGAATCTGAGTCCTAGCTTTTTCACATATACTCTCAAAAACTTTGGTTTTGAGCCCCTTTGGGCTCAAAGGGGCTTTTGCTTAAATTTTTTTTCGGGGGGGGGGGGGAGAACTGCTGCATCCCAATGCCTCTCCAATGTAAGGAGTCCTATTGATATTCCCTTTACCAGATAATCCAGAATCTTCATAATTTTGTTTTGTTTTTGTTTTGTTTTGTTTTTTATTTGTTTTTCATGGCAGCATGTCAGGAGGACTTGTTAGGTCAACCCTTTCTGTTGAAATGCTGTGTATGTTTATGTAGAAATACAGGTGGATAGCCAAGGATGTAAAAATCAAGGCAGGGTACCACATTTCTAATAAAGAAGGGCAAAAAGAGGAAACATGAGAATGTAGCTGAGTTGGAGGGAAGCCTCAGTAAATGCACTGAAGTGCTGTCAGCTCCCACACTTACATGCTCAGAGATGAGTCATTAACCTGTACTGAACTAAACCGAGGTCAAACCTCTCTGACTTACCTGCTGGTTGAAGCCTGGGGAACTAGGGTTTGGATTTGAGAGTTTTGCTGGCTGGCAGAGAAGTTAGAGAGAAAACTTGTTAAACCCATAATGAACTTGTAGTGAAAATTTATTTTAGGGGTACCACATTTTTTATCCCAAGCTTGCTTAATTTCACTCTTCCTATTTCCCTCACTAACACAGCTCTGCTCATAACAACATTTATGGGAGTATTGGTGCAGACCAGCCACTACCACTTTAAATCACTGTGATATGACTTGTACTAGTCTAGAAACCAAAGTAGTGGAAATACTGACAACACACATATATTTCTAGTCCTGTTTGATAGATACATGTGCCATGATGGCAACCCCAGGATGCTTTTTCTATGCTTAGAGTATGCTGTAAATCTATATTGTTCAAACTGCAGGCTGGATACCAACAGAGGAATGATCTCTGACTCATCAAAAGAATCAAGTGCTGAGAAGTTGAAGATGATTATATGTGTGCAGGCTTGGATCTGCAGCTAGAGCTGAGAGATAGAATTGAAAAGCTAGTATATGTGAATATTATGATGGGATTAGAAGATTATAAAATGACCACCACTAAGACTAAGAAACCAGATCAGGGTATTTCTCCACTGTACTGGGAGAAGTATCCAGAAGCATCTTAGTGACAGGAAGATGATAGTGTTCTTCAATTTGTATTTAGTTAGTGATAAGGTACAATTAGAACCAAAGCTCAGCTAGGAACAAGGTCCAATGCGTTTTTCCTGCATCTTTGAGCCAACAGATGTGAACCGGTTCTGCAAGTAGAGCAGATCAGTGTAACTGAGGGTCAACCTCAAGGGGCTTATGCTGTTTGTTTTGAGATTATTCCTTTCTCTCACTCCTAAATCTTCCCCCTCACCCCACCTTTACATTTAGCTTGCAGGTTTGTGAAATTTTATACAAAGACTATTTACCTTTCCTTCATTCAGTGGCTATTTTGTGATTGTGAAGAGTGGGAATAAGCAGGTCATAGACAAAAACTTAAGATGCAGAAATTATTGCAGTTATGTAAATTGTGCTCATTCAAGCAAAAATACAATCTATCTCCTAGACAAGATAGTCCTGTATGAGACCTATTTATTTGTGCCTGATAGTTACATAAAGATATGAAAGCATTTATATTTATATACAGGCAACCTTTTTTTCCTTTATATGTCTGTGTAAAGCAGTATGTAAAACCTTTATGAATGTTTGTCATTTGACATGAAGTTTTCCAGATGGATAAATGCCTCAGGCTGAATTTTCTTCAGATTTCTTTTGAGAAAGGGAGACAGCATTTTTGAGAAAGATGAGAGAAAATAGAGACTTGCTAGCATTAATAAAAGAATAAGGAAACAAACAGTGAGAATTTCTTTAAAGTGCTTTAGTATCTTTAAAATACCTAAAAAGCATACTGTAAAATATGAACTTACTATTGGCAGGAGGCTTATCCTCCCGTCTTCATTCTCTTTTGCTTCCATGGTCAATCAGACAATCTGGTCTTGAAAAAAGACCATATTCTTCACGTGGGTGAAATTTACAGTTGGTTGCAGTTTACCATGAGTTGCTCCTTGAAATTTCCAAGGGTAATTCTTGTACTCACCATGAAAATGAGAGCAGAAATATAATTTTACTCATTTTGATGACCTCTTTGAAGTTTTGCAATTACTGAAGAGCTAAAAGTAGTCTACAGGTTCACAAAAAGTCCAAGATTTCCATATTACAAAACAGTGTTCTAGCTTCAGACTGCATGGATCTCGACTGTGTGCAAATTTCTCTTTCCTTTTCATGTGCTTAACAGGTTCAAAATGATTTGTCTATTTAGACTAAAAGTGCTTTATGACTATATGTGGCTTAATTTCCCCAAAAGCACATTAAATATAAAATACAACTGAAATGAGTTCTACATACTGTATTTCATTCTCTACCTCCAATAAATTTCCAAAATTTGGATCCATCAAATATTAGCTAAACATGACATATGCACATATTCCATATACCCCCGTGTAGCAACATCAACGTTGCAGGAAAACTGAGCATGTAATGGATGTTGCTGGAGTTGCTCTGAGAAGAGCAGCAGCTCTTACTTGAGTAAGCCCCAGGAGTTTGAGCTAATTTTATTTGTTGGACTTCAATTGTTTCCCTTTTTCCTTACATCCTATTATGAACACAATAACCTGTTTGTATTTCTTTCATGGGCTTACAATAACTTTTAGATGGTACTGAAACAAGGAGGCACAAAAGTACAAAATGTAATCAGTTCTAAGTAATGTTAAGTTTGATGACTTTGTAATGGAAAATAACTGCGGTGCTTGAAGGTAATTGACATGGTTTCAGGACCTCAGTACAAAAGGTGTGAGAAAAGCAGAATAGAAGGACAGGACCTGGGGATGGGGAGTATCTGGGACTAGCAGATGTCCAGGGTGGGCACAGATAAACTAACTGATAAGTAAAAGGACAGGATGATTGCTATGCTTGAGGTGTTAATAAACCCATTAAGCTGGTGTAAGCATCTACTCGGGAGTATCCCGGACTAGCAGATGTCCAGGATGAGAGCAGTTAAACTAACTGATAAGTAGAAGGCCAGGATGATTGCTACGTCTGTAAAGTTAATTAAGCTTGTTGGGAAAAGTAAACGACCCTTAAAGACCACCACATTTTTGTATGCATGCCAGAAACCTTTTGGAAAATGATGTAATATGCTCAGTAACCATACAAGGATGACCTGTATAGCAATTCGGGGACACACGTTAGGAGGAGCTATCCCCCGCGTCTCCCGGCGCCGCAATAAAGAATACATGCTTGTCAACCTGAAACTCTGCTGGCAAGTTTGTTCCTGGAGTTTTCTCCGAATCAGTACATAATTACAAACACACTTTTGTTCTAGAAATTTAAGAAAACTCTGAAAATAACAATTTTTGAAGAGTTGACTTGCTATACTTGAAATGTTTTACCTTCTCTGAATCTGATGCTAAAATAACTGAGCCACAGAAACAAGAAATAATTTCTAGTACCAGTTTTTGGTAGATCTATAACCCCAGGGTAAATGATGTTCCACTTCGTTTTGTTTTTTCCTAATGGTACTTAGTTATTAAAAAAAAATAAGTCATGGCACATCATGCCATCAGAGTTGATAAGGCTTAAAGTTGTGTGCATTTCGAAAGAAAACTGTAAGACAAGGCATGGAAGAGAGGAGAGAGGGAGGAGACTTCAAAACTGTACTGACCTAGATTTTTAGTTTATACAGAGCTAATAACTGGAATATGAATATATTTAGAACATTAAAAAGCCTGCAACAATTTAGTCTCCTTGTTCATGATCTTGACCAAAACGAACGGTAGTTCATTTGGTTAATCAGACTTACAGAAGCGGTCCCCTTTTTATTTGTTTTTTAATTTTTTATTTTATTTTATTATTTAGAATTATGCTGTGCCTAGGGGAAGCCACGGGGATCTGTTCTCTCCTTTGTAATATCGAAATGTATCAGAAAACTCTGCCTACCAACTGTTATTTACCTAATTAGCATTACAATGTAGTGTTCTAGTTCCACTATGCATTATAGAAGTCTTTCACCAAAGACTCCAAAACAGTTCATTAGTCAGCCTTGATTGTTTGGCTACTGTTCATTAGGATGCTCATAAAAAGAGCCATCCTTATTATCAGTTTGAATTTGCATGTATGCAGGTTTCTTGTCCATGGCTTCATTTGACTCTGATTGATTGCTGTGAACTATTTGAACATAAATTATAAAGATAGGTGCATTTGCATCAAAGCATGCTTTATTCATGCCTGAGTGAAGCCAAACGTTGCCCTTTTGAGGGTTTGTTTTCCTTTTGTCTTCTTTTGTCTGTTTACCATGTGTTATGGTGGCATATCATCATCTTTTATTTGATAGGAGTGCATTTCAAAGGAAGACAGCTGGGACTTTTAAGAGATCATGTGTTTTTGCAAGCATGGTGTGCAGAAAATTTACCACCTATGCAAATTCTCATATGATTTCTCCTTAAAAATTTATTGCAAACAGAGAACAACGTGATGCTGGTTTTGTGTGCATTTGAATGCACTTAAGAAAAGTTTTGCCTAAATCAATCTTCTGTTATTCTAAACTCATTTGTCTTTGTATTTTACTTGGAAAGAAAAAATGTAGCATTTTTAATGTTTTATATGAATACAAAGTTAATGTATGCAGAATATTTTCATAGATGGCTCTTTTCTCCTTTTCCTTTCTTTGCAATACACCCCCTTGCTCTGACAGTTTGTGTAATCCTGTTATGCAGCAGCAAGATGTACTGCAGAGAATGCTCCATTCTGACATACTCTGGCCTCCTGCTTAGCCTGTATTTCAGGTTCTTCCATTAATTTAGGAAAAAACCCGTATGTGTGTGTGTATATATGTATCTTTAAGAGAGTATTCCTAAATGCAGAAATATGTAGAACACAAAAATTCTTACCTGGCTTTCCCAGCTGGGTTAGGTGATTGAGGACCAACAGCACGTTTTATTACTTCTGAGACTTGCACTTGCAAGAAACAACTTTCAGTCGTTTCCTCCCTGGTCCCCACAGACTTCTGCCTACAGGCAGTCTGTCCCTGAGTTAGTGAGGGTCATGGCAGAGCAGTTAAAGCTATTCCTCTGCGCGATTGTGATCTCTTTTGCTTCTCTCTGTGAAATCCTGATCTCT
Source organism: Pezoporus wallicus (assembly GCF_028554395.1). NCBI lineage: Eukaryota > Metazoa > Chordata > Aves > Psittaciformes > Psittacidae > Pezoporus > Pezoporus wallicus. The sequence goes on along the minus strand of NW_026642292.1, from coordinate 8,247,716 downwards.
CCCAAACGGCGGCTCCTATAGCTCTTTATCTGCAGCCTGAGATGGCTGACAGCTGGGGTTTTACCCTGATCAGAAGGGAGCTTTCTGTACAAGGTCTGGCCCTGTTTCCAGGTTGCCTAATTTTACCATTTCTTTTACAGATTTTATGCAGCAAATGAGTGTCACCTTCACTTCCATTGTGCTCTAGCCCATGTAGTGTATCTCACATATATTTATTATCAAAGAACAGCAGTTTACATCAGGGTGTTACCTGCTGCAGTTTACAGTTGAAGCTGCAGAGCAGCCCTGGGGCAGCAAGCCAAGCAGTTGTCACAGTTTTTTATTTTCTGATTTAAAGAAGTTCTATTACTTTGCCTTGAGCCTCTTAGCAACTTCACTGTCCATGAGTAACTGATCCAAGCTTTAAAATTGCATGGGGTTCCCCCCCCTTATTTGTACTGATGTGATCATTATGATTCTATTCAGAAAGAAAGATCTTTTTCTTCCACTGAAAAGCATCTGTATGGTGCACTACTCACCTCTGTTTAGCCCTTCAGCTGTTGCATGTTTAATGGTGTTTATGAGAGAATAAAAGAGCATACATTAAAAAAAAATCAGAAAATAACAGTCTATACTGGCGGATATTCCTCTTGTAAACAAAAAGACAGTGATTTTAAAACAAACCAGTCCCCAGGCAGATATGTATAGTTACGGTGCTTCTACAGGATTAATGAGAAGTTAAGCAAGAAACCCAGGTTGAGTAAAGATTACAAAACAGGCACTTTTATGGGGGCAGAGAACAGACCAAAGAAGGCAGTGCTTTAGTTCAGGAAGGCTGTTGTGACTTCAGTAGGTCTCCAGATGCTGTCTGTATTACTTGTTCTGGGGACTGGAGATGCCTTCCAGTGTAAGGACTCAGCAATTGCAAAGGTAGCTTAGAGTTACTTTTACTTCTTGTTCCTCCCGAGCTATGAGTTCATGTGTTTGTCTTGAGGACAGGCGGCAGATAGCTTCACAATATAACCATGTGAAGGCAGGCAGAAGACTATTCTGGGCAGTATTACTGTGTTTATCCCCTAAAGTGTCATCCTTGGAGAGCTAGTTTATCTCACATTGTATTTATATTACTTTTCAATCTTTACTTTTAAAAAAGCAACCGCCCTTTTCCCCTTATTTGCATAAATCCTACACAGGTAACTTCTGTAGATGTAGATATATGCTAATTATGATGAGTGAAAATAAAAGATCATGAACCCAAAGCTGTTTTCTCACCAGACCTCTGTTATGCTGGGCTTTTTTCTGTGAATTACTTGGGGAAAAAGTCTAGACCTACCTGCTTGAAACCTGCTGACAAGAGTAAGTGAAATCTTTTAAAGGAGCGAGAGATTATTTGGAAGACATATATTGGAGAGACAGGCTATATACAAAGTGTTTGGTTTAGGATTTTCACTTTTCCTTGATGTGGAACAATAAATAGTTTTAAGATCTTGTGAAGTGTACAACTGTTGCCCTAGCAGCATGCTCTAATTAGGGTGACATCTGATCATAAGAACTTTCTCAGTCATAGTCACACTTTTCATGAGTTAAGAGATTCTTCTCACTTGTGTCCTTGTCTGCCCATGTTTAAAATGTACTCTTTTATTTTTCCTGTTTCATAGGAAATCCTGAGATTTTGTTTTGTTTATCTCCACACAAAGCAGGGTAAGTTGTGCAGACAAAGAACTTACTGTGTTATTCTGCACTTATAACCTGAAATTATAAAAAAGTTTCTTACAGTCAGATTCTAGCTTTGGAGCATTCAATGAAATAATAATAACGGCCAGCTCTGGCCTTAAAAAGACTCTTTAAATATGTTTTTTTCACCTTGAAATCTTCTCATGTTTTGCAAAGCTTGCTAATACTTCTGTAGAAGTTATGGCAGATTTGAGCATCCTTGAGTGTAATATTAGGTGGGTTTTGGAAAATGCAAATTGTCCCTACTTTTTTGAAAAGGGTAATGGTAAAACAGTGCAGCATTTTACAGTGTTATCAGGATCAGGACAGTATTGCTCAAATTCAGTACATAGCTTCAAAGGACTTCCTTACTTCTGGAATTAACAATGCCAAATTAAATTCCAGTCACATGGAGGAATGAAATGTGTTTTATAGAGTCCAGCATATTGAACAAGCAGCTTCTTAAACTAAAAAAAAATCTCTCCAAAACAAAACCAGCATGACATAAAGAAAGCTTTAATTTAAAAGTGACTTCAAATTCTTTCTCCCAGCTCCGATGTCTGTCCACTCAGACCTGTGGCTTTGCATTTAACCAATTATTTTTCTGTCTTGGGATAAGAGGTAAAGACTTCACATCATGTGCAGGTAGAGTAGAGAAATAGTTGGAAAATATCCTAGGCATGAGGGTGTAAGGAATCACAGTATCACAGTATGCTAGAGATTGGAAGGGACCTCGAAAGATCATCTAGTCCAATCCCCCTGCAGGAGCAGGAACACCTAGATAATGTTACACAGGAATGTGTCCAGGCGGGTTTTGAATGTCTCCAGGGAAGGAGACTCCACAACCTCCCTGGGCAGCCTGTTCCAGTGTTCCGTCACCCTCACTGAGAAGAAGTTTAGAATGGGCTAAAAGATTTCATGATGCCGTCTGCTCCTTTTGTTTGAGGTATCAATTGCACCTTGTGAATGAGATAGAGATCTTTGAACTCCTACATGAGCTGTTTAAACCTTTGGCTGGAGAACAGTTTAGTGTGTGTTTAATTATTGCAGCCAGGTGAAACAGCTGAAAATGACTTCAGATTGCAAGCCTAGTAACTTAGAGGATAAGCTATCTCTTGGGAAGCTGGAGATCTGTTTTCAAATCCCTTCTCCACTACAGGCATTTAAATTTGTCTCATTTCCAAAGAAAGCAGCTTTAATCAGCTTTTCCAAACTCAAGTTTTCCAAACCCTCAGTTCAGTCTCCGAAAGTGACGTATTTTGACCACGTCAGCTTGAGCAGATTCTGTGTGGCAGACATTGGGGAATTTATGCATCCTGTTGGTGTCTTGGTATGAGATGATTATTACAGATTTAGGTGTCTATATACATGCTCAGGAACAGGAACTCTCTGGTGCCTCAGAGATTTTACTGGATGCTAAGGAGTTCATACTCATCTAGAGCTGGGTTAGTTTGATGATGCAAATTAGCAGCTAGGTTTTAGAATTTGGCATCTGAATAAATGTCCACCTCTAAACTAATGCATGCAAACCACTTTGCTCTGAATCTGATAAACTTCCAAGGGATTTGAGATATTTTTGGATAACGTTAATGACTATAGTCTTCCTATAATTTTACAGTCTCAGGCAACCTACAAGGCAGTTATCAAAATGCTGTTACTGCCAAAAGTAGGTATGTTAATCTCATTTTATTGGTCTTTGGACTTACCCTTTTTTTGTCTATGTGGGTAATAGCTAATCTCTTGTTATCTCTACCCGGGGACACTAACTGCTTTAAGGACAGTATTTATAATGTGTTGTCATCATTAAAGTAAGATTGTGTTGATATTCCACCTAGCACTACACAGTATGACAGCTTAGAGCATATTAACTTCTCTAAACTTATGGATGCATCTGTATTTTTCTTTGCTTCACCATATATTAGTTTAAATATTTGTTAATATTAAGTTTTAAAATGTAAAAAAATGGAGGTAAGAAAAATAGAGCGCCTTGGGTTCTCTTGTGTTCCATAGTATTAGAACCTTCTTTGGAACAAGTGCTACATAAAATTAAAATACATTTGAGAAGGGACTTGCCCCAGACTTGTGACTTGGTTTGTACACATGAAATATATACTGTATTATGTGTTTTTCCTGATTGTGTTTATCATTACGTACAGCTATTGTTATACAGCAAAAGGGCAAAACATGTTTAAGTGCTTATAATGGCAAAGAAAAATATTAGCTGTCTAGAGGAAGGCTGAAACACAAACTCTTGCTGTAGGTTGAGGTATTAGACTGTGGAAATATTGGAATGTCCAGTGTAGAAAGAGTCTACACATGTCCAGTGTAGAAAGAGTAAATGCAAACAAAGACAACAGAGACTAAGACACAAGAACACACACACATATGCACATTATAGGAGTGTAAACCCTATACACCCTATAAGTGTAAACGTGGCTTTTACATCAATTTCATCTTCAGATACATGCTATGTAGAACTATAGCTTGCTAGTTTACAGATTACTATTTTGGATACCTCTGTTTTAATATATACTGATTTTGCAAAATTGCCTTGATATATACATTGCATTACAAATCAATCTATATAAGGTAGATAATGGACCTACCGTATATCCTAAAGAATGGAGCTCGTTCAGACCAGTGCAGAAAACAGCTTTTTAAATTAGATGCAATAACAATCTATAGTGAAATTTATGCTAATTATGTGAAGTACCAACTTCAGAATTAGTGCTTCCCCAGTTTCATCTCTAGATAAACTTTGTAGGAATAACACTCATAGAATAGAGAATTCATAGATGTAAGATGTACGCAGATGATCAAGAGTTACCTGTCCAGGTTTTACAATTTTTATGACACTTTTAAAAAAAATGAATGTAAATGATAATTTTCAAAGCAGTTTGTGACATCTGTTTCTCAAGGGAGATGCATTTTTATTAATCTTTGCTTTACTAACAAGCCACATATGCAGACAGGAGCCATTGCATAGATTTTTAGTAAAGGACTTTTAGCAAAACATTGGAGAGGGAAAGCAATGATTAATAAGTTTGTGGCCTTAAGGGCAGTTTTTTGTTGAACTTAGTAAAAATGGTTGCATTGTGCTAGAGGTATAATACATCATGAAGCTTATAATATGCAAATGAGGTGATAAAGAGAACTTGTGTTAATGGCCTGTAATGCAACAATGTAATAAAAGTGATAGCTGAAAAGCTGACAACTGTGGTTATAAAGGACTTTCAAAGAAAATGATATTAATGCTGGAAGAAAACCCAGCAAATCTGTTATGGTTTTTCAAAATACTGTGGGTTGGTGACAAATTTAAGCTTTTGAAAGCACAGTCTGAAGCAGGCATTGCAGTGTCAACTACCAGGGCTTGCACAGCTGGCAGCATAAAGAGTGCACCTCTGGAGCTAGGGAAGGCAGGTATAGGGTAGTAGTAGGATTACATAGCCCTTGCCGCATACGTGTCTTCACTGACAGTATTGTAGTTTGGGGTTTCAACTTTGTACACAGTACTGTCAGACTGCAAAACGCCCACCTGGCTCTTATCAGCCCACCTGCTGCTCAGCCCATGGTTTATCCCATGTTTGTATGGCACATGATATACACAAATAATTGATTTTTCGTAATTTGGACCAGAGGAGAGTTTTGTGACATGCAGTGTAACAATCCTTGATTGTTCTGTCTGGAGGTAGGGGAGAAATTTCGCCCCTTACTGTTGATGCATCCTAGAGAAAATGCTGGAGCTGAGTTTCTAGTAAGTACCCCGTGATCTGTTACATGGCTCAATGAGCTACCCTCTGTGACCTGTCCTCCTAAAATGACCTTGGACTTGGGGCTGCAGATTTTGTGACTCATTCAAGCAACTGACAGCATGGTCACAAGTTCACAAGGTGGTAAGGTCTGTGTGTGTGCAGCCAACACTGTCACTGGCCAAAATTCAGTTGCACGATAGAGCACATGTATGTGTGCACATGTATGCATGCATAGGTACGTGATGAGAATGCCTGGAGAAGCCAGTGTCTGAGGGTGAGCAGCTCTGCTATGAATGACTGCTGACCATATGAGATGCAAAACTTTTGAGCTTGGATTGCAAAATGCATCAGGACGGTTAACTGAAAACAGTTATCCACTTACAGCTCCATACCACATATAATATAAATAAAAAGCTGTGGTAATGGCAATTGATATAACTCTTACTGTTTAGCCATGCTAACGTTTTCTTGCTTGGTGTCAGCTCAGATCTTGTAGAGCTTGTGTGTACTTTTTCCCCAAGGCAGGGTCATGATTTTTTCAAGGCTATGAGTCATGCTTTGCTATTCTTTTACTCCGAAGCTCAACAGAAAAGGTCCAATATGCAGATCATGAAATGCAGAAGTGAAGTTATAAATCCCTCATTCTGAAATGGAGTAAACCAAGTCGGTAGTACATACGATGGTTGTGGTTTGAAAACAATCGCACGGTCTGTCATAGTGGTTTTGCAGGAACTGCAGGCAGACTTGCTGTTCCTAAAATCTTATTTATATAAACAAATCTGCAGCTCTTCAAAGTTCTGTGAGTCAGTGAATTTTCAATTGCTTTCAAAAGAAAAAACGTCTAGAATGAAACCTTGAATAATACAGACAGCAGCTTTATACAGGATTGTTGTAATTACAGAATGTATCGCAATGCCTTTGAAATGACTATGAATGTAAATACAGAACTTTCAGTGTCTGTTCAAGAATCTTATGAATCAAACAGAAGCATTTCATGAGTATGTCCTATATGACATAAAATAAAGGAAAAAGAACAAAAGTATATACATTAAGTAAATTGGTAAATTGTAGTTCCTTATTTATGGAATCGTTGAGGTTACATTCTCTAAATTATTTCCCTCTCCTTCTATAGATTTATTTCTTCACTCTTAAGGAAAGGAGTGAAAAGGAATGGAAGAGGAGGTCTATGTCCCTCCTTTCAGGCTGTGTTTGCAGGGGATATAATTATACAGCCTAGCTATCCCTGACCCTCTGACTCTGCACTTTTGGAAACAGAGCTATTCTCTCCAATTTAGAATAAACACCTCTTTTTGAAACTTATTTTTGGTATCAGAATATTATATTACCAATAGGCTGAATCAAGCCAGTATGATACACTGAGTAATATAAACGAGGGCAGGCAGAATAGGCTCATTGCATTATCAATCATGTTACTGCAGCTCTACATCAGGAAGGAGCATTTCAAGACTATCCTGAAGGGTGACACGTTAATTGCTTATTTTCTGAACTTCTTTTTTTAGTTAGATTTAACACTGCTGAATTTTCTAACTGTAGAAACACAGAAAGACACAGTGAAAGGAAAGAAAAAAATCATAACTACTAAAAATGTTTTCAATGTAAGCTTCTTTCATTTATATCTCTTTCCCCTTCCGAAATGTTTTGAAATAATATTTTATTTTGCCACAAAAGAAAATATTTCAGAAATGGCAGCAAATGGTAAATCCGTTGCTTACAGAGCAACATGTGTTTACTAATTATTCTCTTGGTGGAGGAAGAGGGATTGCAGCAGTGAATTTGTGTTAGATATTCAGAACAGTAATGAAATAAAACGAGCATGATCAGAAGGAGTCAGATGCTTAATTTCCTGGTAGTTCAGCATTCTTACTGTGGTGTTGTGAAACACAGTGTGGCCTAGGGGTCTAAGACCAACTACAGAAATCCTCACTTCTCTTCCAGCAGTTTTTTCTGGCAGTTTTCTTTCCTGAACAGTTTTTAGGTTTTAAAGTTGTTAGATTTTTGCACATGTTTGTGCCTAGTAACTTTCATTTGGCCAACTGTTATTTTCCTGTCTTGTTAAGCAACAGTTGCTGTAATTTCTCAGTAATTTGATTATCATTTTTAATTGCCCTTATTGCTGGAGACTTCTTTCATAATTTGATCTTTTCTGGCTTCAAATTGCATGCCTGAGCTTGTCTCTGTTTTTTAATAGAAAACATATTCTTTGGAAGTTCATGTGTTCTCCATGTTCTCTTTCCATGTTCTCCATGGAAAATGTCCTTCAGTTTCCCTGTTGATATGTTAAAGAGATAAAGCTCTTTATGCCTTCTAATTTTAAGCGTCTGTTATTATTTCAGTGACTTTTGACACACATTTTCCAGTTTTTCAACATTTTTCTGGAAATGTGTATACCACACCTCCACATAGCATTCCATTCTCAGTATTACTTTTACTCAGAGGTAGTACTATTTTTTTCCTACAGCAGTAGGAAAAATCGATTAGTTGTGTATATCATTTTTCCTAACCAGCTCCTGGTTTGTTCCAAAAGTCATATTAACTCAGGTGATCACAGTGTTAACTAATACTGCTTACTTTCAGTTTGCTGTTAACAATCCTTAATTTCGTTTCTGAGTCAGGATTCCCTCATATGTTAGTTACTGACTTCATTCCATGATCTTTTGGTGTACAACTCTATGTTTGTGTAGATTAAAATGCATGTTATTTACTGGGCTAGTTTTCGAAAAGCATGACCTTAGCCACCACTGGGGCTCCTCTGGAAAAGTGGCGGGGCAGGGGGCTTCTTGTCATAACAGACCTGGACTGTTAATTCTTTAGCTTTCCACTAGTTTGTCTGTCTGCGAACATTATAAGCAATGTTTTTATATTTGAGTCTAGATTACTGGTGAAAATGTCAAATAGCATTGGGCCTTGTTAATCCCTGTGGAATCTAACTCAAAACAACCTTGTTTGATTCCCCACCAAATGCTTCTTTCCAAGATCCCTGAACTAGCCAGCTGCTTCTGAATTCTTTTTAGAATATATTCTTTTTTTGTATTGAAAAAAAAACACTGTGTTTTATCAATGTTTACTTCTCCTCATTGTAAGCATGATGTTGGGGTTAACAGACCCCACGCTCTTGCCATGGGAAACCCTGCCTGCATGCATGAATAGGTAATTAGCTCAGAAATTGGATGGGCTGTTATGGGAAAACCTGCATTATTTCAGCTTCTTTTTTCTTTCCTCACTAGAGAAATGCATTTGTTATCTCCAGTCCTGTTTTACTCGTGTCTTTTAAAGATGACTAGATCTGTTCACTCAGAAAGAAACTTGGGGAAGTAGAGGGATGGTAAAGACTGTCACTGCGTATTACTCTGAAGCGCTACTGTTTCAAGTTAACTTTCTAAGTTAATATTCAGTACAGTCCTTTTCTCTGGTAGGCAAAAAGCTTCTATTCTGACTAAAGCTATTTGGTAACATCAAGATAAAATGAGGCTATTAGTGTTGCAGAAGAGAATGCCCATTGCTATCGTGCTCTGCTAATGCAAAAGGATGCTTACACAAAGAAAGATGCTTTAAACCAGATATGCATTAAAACTCCTACAGGGAACAGTAGCAAATGCTGAAGTTCACCTCTTCCTTTGGCACTGCTACATTCTTCTGATTGTTTAATGTCTATATTTAAATAATGAAAATTAAGTGATGCTCATATAGAGCTGTTCATGCAGATACTCTGACACACTGAAAAACTACTTCATTGCATCTTTGTGTTTCACTTATGTGTTTCTGTTACATAAACTGTCTGAGTGAATTATTCCAGGTTTCAGAATATTCAGTGAGAAAATGCACTCAAAAAGAATTGCATGTCCTGCATGTCTTGACATTTAGAATTACTTTTTGATATATGGGATGAGACTCCATAGCACTGTATGACAGTCTTAATTACAAAGTAGTAAGTTGAAACTGGAGTATTTCTGTAGGGCAACTATTCAACTGCATTCAGTTAATATTACTTAATTAATGAAAAAACAGGATGCAGAGAATCCAAACAGCTTGATGTCAACATAATATTTCTAATTAAAATACTTTTTAAAAATACTTTAATTTACCAATAGGAAATTTTCATTGTCAGATGCTGCTTTCTACCATTTTTTGTCTGTTTTTGTGTTTTTATCAGTAGCAGAATTAGTTCTCTCATTTCTCTATAACATTCTTCCTTTCCACTGAAGACTCACTTTTTCCCCAGGATCAGTTTGTAACTCACATGGAAGCTTTTGCTACTCAAGGAAAATATATAGAAGTCATCACAGAAATGGTCTTGACAGCTTTGTAATACAAAGTAAAACTTCTCAAGTTTATTTTAAAATGTATTGCTCAATTTGTAATACACTATACTGTACACTTTATATTTTTGAACAATATTTCAGACTGAATTTAGTTGAAAATTGTTTCTGTGTTCATTTTGACCTTTAACACTGTGTGTGCAATCAGATAATGCAGTACTAAGAACGGAATAGCATATCTGTTTTGAAGAGGCAGCAAATTCCTTAATAAAAAGTGAAAGCAATGATAAAGAGTAAGAAATTTAAGTCTGACAGCTGAAATATGACCAATTTTTTTCTAAAGTGAGTTTAAGGAATCTAAAGGAATATGTAGATTGCTGAAAAAAATAGTCTAAAGTTTTGACAAAGATTTCCAGCTGGACTTAAAATTTGCAAGGAAGACTCCTGTTTGTCCTGAACATTAAGAGAGTCAGGCTAAGACTCAGAACATAATGCAGTAGAATTTCAGAGTGTGATTCAATTAGAGCATATGCTTAGGAGAAAATTAGAGGCCAAAGGTGAATGAGCAAACAAAACCATGCTCTAATGGGGGGTGTTAGGAATATGAGGTGGGTCAACTCTAGCATGGACTGTTTGGTCTTGATTCATTTAGTAACAGGTTTTTGAGATGCTACAGAGCAGTGGCAGCTCTAAGCCTTTAGCTGATGATCTCAGCAGGCAAGGGCACTGTAGTTCCTCTCCTGACACATATTACTGCTTCTAGCAAGTTGTGCAAGACTTGATTCTGGCATATGTGCAATTCATACTTAGTGTGCCAAGGGAAATGTAATTGTAACATGAATTGTAAAGGTCTGGTGGAGTGGGATTGGCTCCAAAGTTAGAGCTGCCTCATCCTAGAACATTCTGCCTGGCCTCTGGCTGGAAGATCACAGTTTTCCCTTAGCTTCTGTGTCATAGCCACTAGTCCCGTGCAAATATTTTAGATACTGAAAGGCTATGGTCCGAAGTGCTGATGTTTGAACAAATAGATTGCTCTGTTATCTGATGGGTTGATACAGGTAGGGAAAATGGTTGCAACTGAAGAATTATTGGATATGAGGTTGTTCTGTAGGTGAGTTTAAGAAGAACCTGTGATAAACTAATTTTAGGAATGAGAAGTTAATTCAAATAGAAAAGAGCATCACAACAAGAGAAGGGATAGAAAGCTGTTTAGTCATAGATATTTAATGAGACTGCAAACAGTCTAAAAAATTGTTGATGTCATGGTTGCCATTGCTATGACCTGTATAAAGAGATGTTAAACTAGCATGGGATATCATTATTTATCTGCATTATGGTATGAAGTTTGATCCCCTCACAAGGTTCATAACAATGTTACATTATATGCTCTTGAGAAGGACAGGGAGAGATAAAAATGCAGGATCATGGAGTGGCTGAAAATGACAGAGCATTGAAAGCGAGTAAATTACAGTATGAAGCAAACCTAGAAATGCTTTTTCAGTTCTGGTAGTTTCTTGGCATCACAAAGAAGGAAGCGCCTAAATTGCCTTGTAACAAACTTATAAAATGCCTGTGTGAGTTTTACTAGTGTGGATTGTTGTTAGTCTTTGCATAAAGCAATATATAATATGCTTATTTAGTTCAGTCCCCCCAGTCAGTTCCATTATAAGTGGGTGGAATTTTGTTCAGAAATTGGCTAGAATGTCAAGCACAAACACTGAATGATTTGTATAGCAAATCCTAGTTATTCTCATTTTTAATTCATTTGTGGGTGTTAGGTCATTGTGGGTGTACCTGTGGCTACAGAAAATGTAATATGACATCCTCAGAAACACCCAATATGGGTCTATTTCTGTTCACCTGACAACAAAATCTTCTGAGCTTAAAAGGCAGGGATGAAGCTAGCACTGCCTACAGCTATAAAATGCTGCCTTTAGCTATTTTGACACAGCCGAGATCTTAAGCACATAAACAGACATCATATGTGATTTTAGCTGGACAATTTACATAATTCGATTAAACACATGATTTGGTCTTTCTCTGGAATTGCTTTGATGTAGGCCAAAATTCTCAGTAAGCCAGGTTTAGAAAAGGATTAAAACATTGAAGAGAAAAGAATATGAAGAAAACTTGAGTCTAGAGCTCTTAAAATGCTAAGGACTTGGAAAATACTAATGGAACACATGTAATTAAACTAATGGGAAAACACTTTGTATTCAGGTTAGATGCAGATATGCTGTTTGTGTGGGGGCTGTGCACTACTACTTTTCAGGGCTGGATCTAAGTGTGAGCCCATGTGATGGTAAAAGAATGGAAGAGACACAAATCCTTTTTTTTTTTAACTCCGATTTCATTCTTCAATTTTTGGTAAGCCTGTAGCTGTGTTTCGTGTAGTTTTCACTGTTTATCAGTGAGAGAAAGAACAAGCTTGGAAAAGATAATTATGTTATTACACTGTCCGTTATAAATTACTATTCTAAGCTTAGAGGAATTTTTAAGCTTTCATAGTTCTCATTCCACAAATAAGTATCTGTAATTCTTGTAAAATCAATTTGTCTCGACATAAAGGAGAAACATCCAGTCATCCATGATGCAGTTTTCCTTTTGTTTAGCAAAGTAAATTTGTATAATACAGAAGCATCTGTTCCGGTTTAAAATATCATCAAGAGGTGTAGTTACCAATTAGGAGAGTGATGCAGAAAACATCCATGTCACCGTAATTGTATCAGATTTTGGTGACTGCAAAGAAAATTACCTTCCCAGGAGACTTTTCATCTCTCTTCCCCTCCCTCTTAGCTTTTCACTGATTTCAAGATTTTTCTGGAAAAAATGTTATCATTTGTGCAGGCTCTATAAATAGTCCAGCTGCTGAGAACACAGTCATTTCCAGCATATGGACTGTTTCTGCTGGTGACTTTCTGGCAGTTGCAATATCCCTGTCTATTATTTTCTATTACTAGGCTCAGTAATAATAATAATAATGTGGATCTTCTGGTGCAAAAGTTAAAGGGGTGGATCTAGGTGCACCAGGGTGTATAAATGGTGTGCTACTTCTGGAAGTAGATACAGATTCTTTTGAAGATAAACCTTGGAGAAAGCCAGTAGCTGATCTCTCTGATTATATCACCTGTGGGTTCAGCGAATATAGTATTAAAATTTACTTGAAAAACAAGAGAATGTCAATGGCCCTTGAAGTTCTATGAGTTACCTCTTTCAGAAATAAAATTATGCTAGAGAACTGGAAATTTGGAGAAAGAGTTGGTAGTACAGTTGACCAAATCTGATTTCACATCTCATCCTGTCTTATTCAAATCAGGAATTCCAACAAACAGGCAATTACCTGGCACAACAGATGTAACTGGACAGATCACCAGCAGCAGCAGGGTGGGAGGATGGCAGCATGCTAGTGAAAACAGCAACATACAGTTTCTTTCAGAACGATTTAATCCTGAAGTAGACAATTTTACCAAGCCACGTACTTTTTTCCCTCCAGGAGCTCCACCTACCCACTTAAACAACCCTTCCTCCCAGCCCCTCCAACTTGGCAGTTGGATATATAACAGTGCCACCACCAGGCTTTCCATCACCACCTGGCAGTCCTCTACCTTCCCTCATATCCACAATAGAAAGTGGATGTTCTTCTGGCTGTGATGGTCATTCACACAAGAGCCAAAATCAATGGGGAAGACAGGAAGAAAGAAAAAAGGTACCCAGAGTAAGCAGAACTTCTTTTCAGAGGTCCTTGTTCCCTCTAAGCTTTAAATCTATATACTTTCCTTTCCTTGCTGAACCAGAGTCCAACTCCTGTGCAGACAGCACTGATGCTTCAAGCCGTATCTTCCAGAATTCCTGTGCTATTTTTTAATGGCTTACATTAAGAAACAGTTGCAATAACATCTAGTCCACCTTATATAGCTCTAGAATGTAGGCAGGTGCCTCCTGTGATAACAAACCACTTTGTGTAAACAATGAAAGCATGCTTATAATTTTATAGGTGATGCTGAATAGTACTGATCTCCACCCTGCTCCCACCTCCCTGGTTGCCATTAAGAAACAGAGAGTTCTGTCCCTCTTAACGTACCCGCAATAAAAACTGTTAAGCTTTAAACCAAAATTTGTACCCATACGTATCTGCAATTTGGGGGATTGCATATTATCTTACTACTTAATTGTGTGGGACCTTGAGAAGTATGTCTTGCAAGTTTACAAGAGGAATATTTTTTTCCTAAAGAAGTTCTGATTGGCAAAAATCTAGAACATTGCTTTTCATGAACAGTAGGAAATGGCTGAGAATTTTCCTTTGATACAGTAAGGATGAATTTTCCATGATAGAAAATATATCAATAAACCACTTGAGCTATATAAGTGAAAACTCTTGTGTATTCATTTCTTGTTTGATTATTTTGCTGTTGGTTTTCATTCGTTGTTGTCCAAGTTGTATCTTTCCACTGTTACATTCTCCTAGGTGGACAAAGCTGCTTCCTTTTTCAAATATTGTGCAGTAGAAAGGAATGGGGTAAAGCAATTGTACTCATTATCTTGAGGGATGGTGTCAATCAACTGATAACACAGCATGACCGGCTGTCTGTCTTTAGGTGACCAATATGTCACCATCAAGGGTCAGGATTTTATCCAAGTAATGATACGAGAGTTTGCAGAATAGCTCCTGAAGCCATGGTTCATCCCTGTAGCACAGGAAGTCTCTTATTTTCATGGATATTAATAATCCCCAAATCAAACATTTTACAGTGCACTATTACTATGATAACTGAATGTCTGAAAGTCTGAAACAGCTGAATATACACATTTGATAATGTATTATTGATATTAGATAGGAACCAAAACAATAGAGCAGAACTCTTCAGTATGACTCAGTACAAGAAACTCAATTTGTGCCCAGGAGAGCTTAGTCTGTTTCTGTCAATTCTCAACTTGAGACAAAAAGTAATGGCTATGGGCTTCTTCTAGATAAGGCCTCAAAATTTTATATTTGACAGCTAAATTATTTCTAATTTAACTTACATGACAGAATTTTCCAGGATCAGCTAACCACATTGTATTGTGTCTTATATAACACAGAATACTGATTTCCAAAACGGGTCAGGCTCTCCGGCCTTAGAGCTGCATGGTTCTTTGTTCCAAAAAGTAGAGATTTCTTCAAAAATCTTTATTATAATAACATTATTACAATTCAGTGTAACAAATCTAGTTTCAGAAATTGCAGCATGTCTTCTGGTTATTTTGATTGATTTTATCACCAGGATCAGAGCTGGGGCAGCTTGAATGTCTGAAGTTGCACTTTTGGGTCTGGCATACCAATACTGTGTCCAACAGCATTCTTCAGGTAGATTATTTTTCCTTTTAAAAAATAACTTTTTTTTTTTAAATTGTAACTTTTGGCCTGAGACCTAGAATCCAGTATTGCACTGCCTGTCTCATACTGCCTTAATTTAAGGAAGGAGCCCAAATGATTATCTTGAGTGACTGCTAGAGAAAGATGCAAGGCTTGAATTGTAGCTAGAGGTTGACTACAACAGACATACTTTGTATGGTACGTATGAGAGGATGAGAGATAATAGAACTTGAAAATGGGCTAAAATAGCCTTGTCTGGTTCTTCTTGTCTGTTCTATTATGAGGCCACATTGTGTAATAAAAGTAACTAATTTCTCATAATCAACTGACATTATAGAAATTAATAAGCCTGTTTAGCTTCTGCCTGTTTAGCCTCCTGAAAGATATTTCATATCATCTCTTTTAAGAAAAAAGAATTGGAACAAGGGGCTACCTTCTTTCTAGAATAATTTTTATTAATTATTAATTTAATTAATTAAATTATTTTTTGCATCCTTCATGATCTAACTTTTGTAGCTAGTGAAGGGGAAAAATGATGTTATGATTGCAAATGCTTTGCTTACTACTGGCCACTAGAATAACAAAAATGGCTTTATGCAGGGATATTTAAAAATCCCACCCTAATCCACAAACCAAAAACCAACCACCAACTGTTCATGTGTATGTTGAAAAATCAGTATATAAAAGTTGCACTATGTATGTTTGCTATGTACTGCTGACATTCTGGAGTGAAAATTAGGATAACAAAAGCCTAAGGTGGTGTAGGGCAGTTAGCTAATAAAAGATGCTGGAGCATTTATGAATTAATATGAAACAGCTAATTTGTCTTTGTCTATTTTAATGCTAATCTTTTCGTACCACATCATCTCCCAGACACTGTTTATTACTGCAGGGCAAATCTCTGCTGAGTCAGAAACGGCCAGGAAACACAAGTACTCCTCCCAATATGCTTGATGCTCTGAATATATTCCTCTGTGTGAGTCTGGCACTACACAATTGTTTTCAATTTCTGTACATACTGTAGTGTAGAATTTTTTCTCCTGTACCATGTAACAGTTGTCCTATGGGATCATTTTCAGCTGGCCTCTCTCCTGGTTTTTTGTTGTTTTTTTTTTGTGAGCATGTAAAATACTATGAGCCGGGAGTGTACAGATTTTGTTTAGTGTTTCAGGCAATACGTCACTCTACATCACAGTGTTTTGGTTTTCACATAAGCATGTATGGCATATTTTCTTTAGTAGAGAAGTATTCCTTTCTCTCCAGAGCGGCTTTCTAGGCTCAGTGTGACAATTCCAATACTCAATTAATTTTAGAGAGCCATTTTTTTTAATTCTGCTTCCCCCCCCAAGCTGTTCTGATTGCACTTAATGATGGACAAGAACTATTGGATATATTTTTAGATATGCTTGGTGCATGTGTAAAGATGCACAGTTGGTACTTCTTGAGATGTGAACTCTTTCTCTGAAATAGAACTTGGCTTTGCTTCCAGTATTAATCTACTGATTAATTGTAGGGCCATAATATTGTACAGTTTCCACAGTTTATGAAATTCCTGGAATTGACAGTGCAGGTACAAATTGTTGATTTGATGAGTATACTGGATTTATACCCAAAGCTTTTATTCACATAATTATCATACTAGTGGCTTTATATATATATACACTTAAATAAATTTAGATCAGGGTCTTGGAGTTTACTGAAGCAGCTGAAGATGCTGAAGAAGCTAAGCTGAAATTTTCAGTTATGCTTTCTTTAATAGGAAGTTGTTTGCAAGTTAAGGTCTTTTGTTGAGTTGTTCATTAGAGAGATACCTGAAAGGGGCCCTTTTTTGATTTTCCAAGTTCTCCTTTGGAGAATTGCACGCAAAAAACATGGCAAGTAGAATGGCTGAAGCGCCCTCTTAGGTATATAAGGTGGTTGGGCAAAGGACTGAAACCTTGAGAGGAATTGAGGCCTACCACTTTAAAGACCTTTGGACAAAGAGCCCATAGGAAGTATAATGACTGCTTCCACTGAGGAAGAGGTTAGAGCTCTTTTGAAGAATAAAGAGGCCCAGGTTGTGAAAACCAGCAGTATTTAAAGTTTCTGGATAGCATGGTCTTTAAGCTGGTATAGAATCATAGAATAGTCAGTGTTGGAAAGGACCTTAAGATCATCTAGTTCCACCCCACCTGCCATGGGCAGGGACACCTTACACTATTTAATGGTCTCCCTTCCATCCTCCTGTTACCTCTTTTCAAAGGTGAGACTCTTAGCCTGCTTAGTTTTTATTTGAACAGGGGTGATTGCATATTTCTGTTTGTCCTTCAGATTGCCTTTTTTTGAACTCTTTTCCAGCCTCACTGTATTCTTTTTGTGGTGAGGGGGCCAGAATTGCACATAACATGCTGGATGTATACCATGGATTTCTACAGTGATGTAATATTTTTTTTTTTCTGCATTATTTCCTATTCCTTTGCTAAATGTTCCTAAAATCTGATTTTCTTTTTGACTGCTACTGAGTATTAAGCCAATGATTTTTTATTTAACCGAACTTTGATAGTTTTCTGTGTAGCAGAGGTTTCTGTGAGACTCTGATTGTGATTTCTGTTTGTCTCCATTTGTTCTCCATTTTCCATTTATATGTACAGTTTCCAGCCTTTTTCTCAATTATTTGTCCATTCAAGAATCTTCCTCCTTATCCCATGGCTATTTAGATTCCTTTAGCTCTTGGTATTGGTTTTTGTCAAAAACATTTTGTGGTCTGTTTAGAAAACTCCAGTACTGTGACTTTTCAAAAACAGAGAAGGCTCTTCCTCTAAAAAATGGTATTTTTTTCATGTGTTGCTTCATTCTGCTACAGTTTCTATTAATTCACCTGATACAAACATCAGGTGGAAAGGCCCCCCAGAACTTTTCTTTAAAAACTGGTATCCTAAGAACCAAAGAATTTTCAAATGAAAGAACATGTACACCACAATCACAATTTGGCTATTTCACCCTTGGCTCCTTGCAGATTGCTGGCTCCTGGAGGTTGCAGAATGCCTAGATTTTGTGCTCTGTTTTTTAGTCTCTTCTACTATGCTTTCAGACAGATCCTTTGCAAAATTCTGCAGTCGAATTTCCACTTGTCCTGATTTGCCACAAGAATTCCCAGTTTCTAGATAAACATTTGCCTTGTGAGTTCTACGTTTTCCTTCACCATGGATTATAAAGAGAAACATCAGATACCAAAGAGCATTTTTAGTCACTGCAGTGTCTTATATCCCGATTTATAGACATAATTAGGAGCTCAAACATATATGGTGGGATTTCTGTAGTTAATCATTGGTGGTCTGTCTTTGCTACCATTAAAGCCTTGGGGCTTTTTAATGGACTTTAAATCAGTCACAATAAAAATTTTAATCGTGAATCACATTAATGTTCAGGCTTAATACTGGCATTGCTAGGCAAGGCTTTTTGGTCCATATCCTGCGTGAGTTCAGGCAGCATTGTATTCCCTATGAGGTATACCTTATAAGAATCTACATACATCAGATAGGAAGCCCAACAGTGCTACATGAAAAATTTTCCCCTTATTGTCCACCTTGTTCAGATTTTTAGGTGTAATAGCGTGATAATTGTAAAGGAAGTATTTTTGAAATGTGTTCACAGAGAATGGTATGAAGAGAAAAACCTAAATTTACTCTCTTAGAATTCAGTTAAGAGCTTTGTGAAATTGCTGTATTTCTTAAATCCGTTTATGTGAATAGGGTTAATGCCATAAAATTTAAGTTTCCATATATGTAGTTACTGATGTGATGTATTTCAGGTTGTTGGGGTACTGATACAGTTTATCTTTGCAGTAGATACAGTAGATTACATAGTCAAGGAAAGATGTAATGAGCCTTATAACTTGGCAGAGAATTCCTGGCACTATTGAAATGCAGAAAACGAAACACCCCCCCCCCCCAAAAAAAAAAAAAAGAAAAGGGGGGGAGAAATATAACTTGGCTGTGTGAGATATTCATTTCCACTGCATCTGTTTAGAAGATGAGCATCAATGAACTCATTAAATCTGATGTTAAAATTTACATCATTAGATTTCAAAGTCAGCAAGCAGACATAATTATTTAATGATGGAGTTTCTCTGGGGCTTGGGGGCCATTTTGCAGAATGGAATGAATTGACAGGCAGGTGGCTGTATAATGCTTATGGCTGATTTTAACAATGTGTGACAGTAAGAAAAATTAGACCTCATTAACATTCACTCGGTCCAGTGTCTGCACCACTGATCAATGGTTGGACTACTGTATGGCTTAAAATGCTTAATGAAGCTTTGTTTGACAGGAGCCAACTGCTGCTGGAGGAAACGTGGATGATCTGATAGCTGGCAGAGTGTATATGGCCTGCACTTAATAGACAAGGCAAATGTGAATAACTGGGGAGCAAAATGAGGGGGAGGAGTCTTGTGGTGATTGATGAACTATATTATGGTTGACACACACATTCTATGTTTTGCATAAAAGTGTTAGCATCTGATTGAGTGGAAAACCAGGGGAAAGAGAGATTGCTATGTGATCAGTGGAAGGTAATCAGCCATCTGTTAGGCATAATGTACTTACTAAAGATGAAGATTGAAAGCATATGTGTGCATGTGCTTACACAGCAACTATCACCTTTTATAAAAGTATATATGAAAATATAAAACTGTATATAAAGACCTAACATAAAGCAAATAAATACTATCAGTTCTTCTATTTTTATTCTCCCACCAAAAAGAGTAGAAAAAGTAAAGAAAGCTTGTAGCTATGTTTGTAATTCATAAATGTGTCCTTCCAGCAGACTGAAACAGTAGCTTCAGAAGTAACAGAAACAAATAATTTGAGGTGCATTTTTAAAAACAATGGCATCATAACTCTCACTTTGATTGTGACGATGAAAATAAGGCCATGCCTGCAAAATATTGAGAGATGAACTTTTTATTGATCAGGACATATGTATTTTCAGCTGTTCACCTGCAGATTTGAAATAATCTGGTTTATACAGGTATTTGAGGTACAGAAAGGATTTAGTTCAGAAGAAAGCTAGAGTCTGATATAACACTGCTTGCCCATCTAAAACTGTCAATGATGCTACCAGGATTTTGTGATGCAGACAGCAAGACTGAGCTTAGCTTTTCATGTTTCAAAGACCTTTAGTGGTGGTACAAATCCTGCTTACAAGGAAATTAACCACTCCTTTACCTCTTTTAAAAAAAAATTTTGCATAGCAGTGTATAAAGGGCAACTCTAAAAAATGTATTCAATTTTAATATGTGTTCTAACTCTTGTGATAATGGTTTAAAATCCACTATCTGTACATCCCACAAAATCTGGAAAAACAAAATACTCCGGAAATAGAACAAATTTTAAAATCTGTCACTTGAAATATCAAACACCACAATATATAACCCCAAAGTATTGTTTAACTTCCATTTCACATCTGTTTGCATATTTTTTTTTTAACAAATGTTTTAATCCACTAGATGACAACTTGGAATACAGAATATTACTCTTCAACACGCTTTTTCAAATTTCAGACTGAAATTTATCACATGTCACTGATGGTACATTATGCAAATACTGGAACTGCTGAAGAAGGCCTTCTGTGCCCCATCTTGCTGTTTCCACCTACCCTGTTTCAGTATAGAAGTAATATTCTGAACATTGGAGGGAGAAAGTGTATAGGACAATAGATGCAAGTGTCTGTCTGAGAATGGAGTGGAGAGCAGCTGATTTAGTCATCTCAGTAGCTGGTGTCTTAGCACAACTTTATGAATACAGTGCTCACAAGGCTGCTGACCTAGTTAAATATACAGAAGTCTGACTTGCACGTGGTCAGCCACAAAGCAGAACATCTGATCAAAAGTATTTTGGCAAGGTTTGTAACTCCTAAATTGCTTAAAGAAGATTATGTCTGTGAGTTTGCTGTTTCTGCTGGGCTATGTTGTTTGCTATTTAGTATTTCAACATTAGAATTTTACGTAAAAAAACCTCTGTGCCAGGGACCTTCCTCTTTTCCTTTCCTACCCAATGCATGGGGGTGACAGTATCCTGCAGGCGGAACGCCTTGCCAGTGCAGCTCATGGGTCTGTGCAGGCGTCACAGGGGAATGATGTTGCCGTTGCCGTTGCCGCAGTTGTGGATGAGCTGGGGGAGGGATCGGAGGGTGGAGCTTACTGTTTCTCCAGTGATTTTTAGGAGCACTCCTGTGAATGCAAGGCTCCCGTGTCAGCTTTCTCGGAGAGCGCGGGGGAGCCTTTCAGTTTTCCTTTCTCACAGTGTAGTTGGTGGTTGGTGCCTTTTTATTCTGCCAGGAAACGATTTGATGAAACTCTGCCCTAGTGTTCAGATTTGGTCATTTCTACAAGTAGCTCCTTTCAAGCACTGTGAACTTTTTAAGGCTTTCCCAGACCTCGTTAACTGGTATCCACAGTGTGTTTTATTACCTTTGTAGGATTTTCTTTTTCTTTTCTTTTTTTTTTTTTTTTTTTTTTTTTTTAAAGAATGTGAGGAGAATGATCTCTTTTAAAGTTTCCCCACATACTTGAAGTGTGGCAACTTGTGATCTGGCAGAAAGAAAAGGACGCAAAGGACTTGACTTTTAAGAGCAACTAGGATTAAGGAGGCATTAGCTGTAACGCGGGGGAGCCAGTATATAGAGTCAAGCACATCGTAACAAAAAACAGGTCAGCAGGTTCCTAATGGTTGCTAATTGCAAACTCGGTGTATCAAAGCTAGAGCTACGCTCTGCATGCAGCACGGACTAGCTTTTGTTTGCTTCTGCAGCAGCATGTTTTAATTTTTGTTCACTAATTGCTTTAATGTCCTTACTTGAGCTGAGTCATGTTGAAAAACTCTGGTAGAGTGCCAAGGTGTTTTTTTTTTAGTGGAAAAACTCCTAAACAAGTGCTGCACTTCCAACGTTTCGGTATCATTTAGTGATTCAGGCATGTTTAATTTGTTAACAGTAAACATGCAGAAATAAGGACCACGTGGGCTTCAGCAAAATTTTATTTTCAGGAGTTAATAATGTGAAGAATATGCTTAAAGTAATATGATAGTTTTGGCTGTTAGGACAGTTGATTTATACACTTTAAAGATGGGGCTATGATCAGCAGTGTCTAACAAAAATGTTTTCAAAGTGAGTGATTTGTTTAACCCTGTGTTTTGAATATGTATGGCAACAGAGTTTAAGTTGAAAAATGGGCAGTGAAAAGCGATGGACTTGAAAAATATACTCATCATCCTGAAATGCTGATTTCAGCCTTGTTGCAGAGCTTTTTATTTGACAGCATTTAATTCTGAAGTCTTCAAAAAACATAGAGTTGGAAATTGTACAGCAAGCACTGAGAACAACTTGGAATCTTTTTTCATTCCCTTTCCTTGATTGCATGAATAGAAAATTTTGTTCTGAAGTGCCAAATTAATATTTACTGGCTTAATATCCATCATTAATATTCTCTTTTGGGGGCAATGTGCAAAAAGTAGTTTACTACAGGACAGGAAACAAAATCAAATTAATATTAAATGTAATATTTTGTCCTTCCTGGCTAGGATAAGTAGACTGGTGTTTGGCTACTTCCTTGGTACTCTCACTGCTTGTCGTAGTCATCTCTGGGTTCTAAGACTCCAATTGAAATATTTAGGGATAGAACTCAGTTGACACAGTGTAGTCGATTTAATAGCGAAAGGCACTGGTTTCTCTTCTGCAATCTCTACAACTATTATACTAAAAGCTAAAATGCAGTCTTTATAGAAAAGAGGGTAAACATGTAAGAACATGGAATACTGCCCAAATTAATAGCTGTATAACTGAGTTACTTGCAGTCTTTCTACTATGGAAAAGGAATGCAAGAAAAAGTTGTTAAAAATGTAGTTGAAGTATTTCCAATATGCACTGGTTAAAGCAGTGAAAAGGACCCAATCTTTCCAATTCTCCTAACGTAGACTTACTGAATATAGCTTAGGTTTGCAAAACATTGAAGGTGGTAAAGTTGTATGTCAAAGGCAGGCATACTGCAAAATTAGGTAAAACCTAGATCTCCTACTGAATTAAAGTTTACATAATGTTTTAGGTACAATTTAGCTCCAAACCAGGTGCATGCTGTTCTCTTCTGCATAGCAGCCTTCTATATTGCATACACCCCGAGTGTACAGGGAAAGGGATACAAAGTAAAATGTTTTACTTATTTACCTTTTTCAGTGAACCTTATAAGTGTATTCTGATGACACAGCTTTTGGGCTTTAGTAAGCCACTCCTTCGGTACATATTTTGACATTTGGATTTCTTATTTCTAAATTTTGACAGATATTGCTTATCATAACAGTTCTTATCTAACAAAACTACAAGAATTTAAATGTCAATTTAAAAGCTGCCTACAATAAATCAACCAAGCGTTGTCAATATTTGCTTTAGATTTGCATTCAGAACTTTTGTTGGGCGTGATCAGTAGTCAAGTGGACAGTTAGGAAGTGTGAATAAAACTTGTGATAATTTGTCTTTCATCATAAATTTCAGGCCATAGAATATGTTCTAATGCATGCTAGTTTAAAATACTAGCCCTATATTAACTTGTGGAGTTGAGTAAATTTCAGCTAGCTTTATCAATGCTTAGTTTCTTTCTGTTGCAGTTGTAGAAAATCAACATGAATTTCTCATCAGTGAAAACTGTCATTTTGAAAGTGATTTTCTACAATGAGAGAAGTGCAATATTTGTTGGTTTTGGCAAAAATAAACCCAACAAAACAAACTTGTTTGTTCAAATCAACACAGTTAATTTGAAATATCTATTGATTCTTGATCTGGTGTAGAAAAGCTAGCCTAGGTAGAACAATTTGCATGAGATTACCGTACCTCACAGACATTACCGTTTACTCCTTGTCTTGTGAGCATTTTTGTTGCAAAATTTGTAACATGCAGCCTCTTTTCTTTTTCTCTTTGCAGGTATTTTGGAATGAATTATGGTTTAGGCTTTCCCATGTTAGCCATGGATGTAGCGCTTTCTCCCATGACAACACAAGAACTGGATCCCATGCCATCTGATGCATCTCCTATGCTTATAAACATGACTCCAACAGTAGAACGAGATGGGGAAGAGGATGTCATGAAGGAGCTTGATTCTGGCCAGCAGTATGAAAAGCCTCCTCCTCTACACACTGGGGCTGATTGGAAGATTGTTCTCCACCTGCCAGAAATTGAGACCTGGCTTCGGATGACATCGGAAAGAGTCAGGGATCTGACATATTCTGTCCAGCAGGATTCAGACAGCAAGCATGTGGATGTGCACCTGGTACAGCTGAAGGTAGGATGAATTTTATATTGCAGACTTTTCAGTGAAGATGGTTCACTCAAATCTTCTACTTGCAAATTAAACAAAAGCAGCTTTTCATAACTGCTGCAGTATGACAGCCTATGTTAAGTGAATAAGTCCTTTTCAGGGAGATAATACAAACTGTCATTCTCAGATCTTTTTGCAACATTACTTACTCATCACTTAATTCAACAGTCACAAGCACATTAACAAACATGTCCACACTCCAAAAGCAGCTAATACAACCTGACCAGACAGATCAGAAATGCCCAGAAATAGTCGTATTTATTTTAACAGGGTTTAGTACCTAAACCTCCTAAATTTATGTCCCAGTATGCATGGCTACTCATCTGAAAACTAACCAGATTTCAGAGGCAGTATGGTGGAAAGGTGGTCTAATGTTTGGCCTTTTAGTCTCATAAAGGCTATGCTCAAGATTGAACTCAGGTGGGACTACATACAAAATAGTAAACATGTAGAATATTTTTTCAGATCTGAGTCATGGTAAGAAATGTGAAGTGAGAGGAATTGAACAGTAACAAACAGTAAATCAACCTTCCCCTCACACCAGCAAGAAAATGTACTAGCAAAACTGGACTTTGTCCCCCCAATCTCCCCATACCCTGACAACTGAACACAAGTACCTTTAAACAATTATCTCTGTCTTGGTCCCAGATTTAAATTCTGATGATGAATCTTTAAAGATATTCAAGAAATTCCAGGTGAAATTCAAACAAATAGTGTCTAGGACTTTATTTGTATGTTTGTCTGCATTGCTTGGTTTGCTGCAGCAGATGAAGCATGCTTTTGAAGACAGCAGTCTCCAAAAATAGCAGGCAAATATTATCTCTTCAGACTGAGCTGTCTTCAGCATTGCATTCTGAGGCCTGTTTATGTGAACATAGTCTTCCTTCATACTCAGTGGAATAGCATTTTATCTGTGTTTATTTTAGGACCGGAGCTGTAGTCTGTCTTAAAATACAACTCTGTGTACTAGCGCTGACCACAGAGCAATTGTACTGTAATCAGTTCTAACCAAGGAGAAAGCCAATCCTGAGGTTTTTGTATGGTTCCACCACTTTTCTGAAAAAATTGGGGTAGGCATTGCTAGCCTTAGATGAAAGGACCATGTCCACAGCATGCAGTAGGGTTTTAGCAAATATGCCTGAAATGTATTTCATATCAAAACTTGCTGGACTCATTGCCAGCTCTGATCTGGAATTGCTTGTGGCCATCTTAGTGCACTGCTGAGCTGAAACTAAAAGACTGAGGGGCTTGTGCATGGTATTTGCACACAGCTTTGGGCTGCCTTAGAGCACAGACAACTGATTTGTGCCAACTTACGGAGTAAGAATATTCTGTACACATAACTCACCCTCATACATCCACTAAAATGTTTTACGTCCAAATGGAGGTCAGTGAATGAACAACATTCTCCTTTTTAGTATTTATTTGTGAAGTTGCAAGTGTCAATGGTAGCTCATAAAATACTTTCCTAATGTTTTCTTCTACCTAAGTGATTGCTGTAGCACCTAGGGATTGTTTGGATCTAAGAAGAAATCTTTTTGATGTAACTGTAAAAAAGGACGAAAGAATAACAGAATAAATCTCAATTATCTGGTCTGCCAGCCTGGGGGGGCTGTCATTGGCGCTGTCAAATATTCTATGTACAGACTGGACTCACAGGGAATTGCTCTTTTCTTGTGTGTTTATACACTTGTATATCCGTGTGTGTGTACAATTATGAATAGTATTTGAAGTATTTTTAAAATATTTGATATATTTCTAAATTTTTCACAAGAGCATAAAAAAGCTTTCAGCAGGATCTATAATAGTACAAAACGCAGCAAAGTCTTAATAAACACATTAGGGATATGTACAGAATTTCTGTAACCTTTAAACCTGTATACAGACAAAAACAAGACTGTAAAAGCAAGTGTTATGGAAATGCTTTTATTCAGACTTCAGCTATATTTTAAATTATTTACCTTTATATCCTTCTGCATTATATATATCTTGATGAAAATCAGCTAAGCAAAAAACAATAAATAAGACCTCAGAGCCTCTTTTTTTATTCCTTCTGTGCTCCGATAATTCCCCTGGAGAGGCTCCTTCCAACTGATCTGGGTCCTTCTGGAATTGCTGTGCCCGTGCTGGACACAGTGCTCAATGTGAAGCTTCACCATTGCTGAGTAGGCTAGAGAAAGTATTTTATGTGTCTACCAAATAAGACATGCCAGCTTAGGCTATCTTTCATATTATTTGTTTTTCCCACAGCAGCAGGAGATGTTTGATTCATGTTCACTGTAATGCCCAAACTTCTTTGCTGCAGATTTTTCATTTCTCTTATCTGTGAAATTTTACACGTAAGATTTTGCCTTTGTCTGTTACTGAATTTATTTTATCAGTTTGTTAGTGGGTTTTGGTTTTTTTTTTTTTCTTTTTTTTGGTCTTGCATTTCTCAAGTGTGTCCATGAATTTTTTCAGTTTCTTCTGGTATGTTTGAAGTACCTCCCCCAAGTACACACTGCAAATTTAAGAAGCCTTTTCTCTGCTCTTTTGTCACAATCATAAAGATAAAAATGAATGTTACAGACTCAGGATGAAAATCTGTAACATAATAGTTTTTGAATATAATTATTAGACTGCAAATGCAGGAGTAAGGCAAACAAGTTTTTATTTTGTCATAGTTTGTTTTCCTCAGTGAGGAGAGGTCCAATTCCCTTTTTATGCAGCTATTCATTTTGGATGTTTAAAGTTTATTTTTTTCCTTTGGCTGAGTTGGCTCATCGTGATAGGGCTGGTATGAGGATGTAGGCCATAGCAGGCCTTTTATGTTATTCCTTGGAAAATTGCTCAACAAACAGATCATCTCTTTCTCTGGTGAATATTTAGTCTGTATCCCAGCTGCAGATTGGTCTGTGCTTCTGCTCTTTCTGTAATGAAGAACGTTGTTTCTGTGTTGTGGCTTGTTCCCTGAGGATTTTGGTGTTTGCTGCCAGTCTCTTTTTGTGCTACATGACTTAGGGTTTTACTAGCCACCACTGATCCTTTGAAAAATACTTGTTTCTCTCGCTTTTGAAATGCCCTTTCTTAGAACTAGCCATGCAGCATGAGTGGGAGGCTTGTCTTATGTTGTCCCTTGGGAAATTTCCTGGAAAGCTCAGCTTCACATGAGTGCTTCAGTAAGCTAGATGCATGAAC
Organism: Pezoporus wallicus; assembly: GCF_028554395.1. Taxonomy (NCBI): domain Eukaryota; kingdom Metazoa; phylum Chordata; class Aves; order Psittaciformes; family Psittacidae; genus Pezoporus; species Pezoporus wallicus. The sequence continues at coordinate 8,220,125 of NW_026642292.1, read as the reverse complement.
CATAACTCTCAGGGTTTCGGAATGCGCTATATTAGTCATTTATCTGGTCATCACTCTTAACACAAGCTGTGCTAAGATACATTTACATCTCTAATGCATTCAGTATAGCTGTTACCAATTGCAAATATTTGTAAAAGACATGAAAACAAAAATGCTTTGACTACAAGCAAATTTAGAGTGCTCTCTCTGTCCTTGTATTGTGTGAACATGCTGAGATGCTTTCGTGATCCATTTAGCTTTTTTTTATGCTGAATAAAATATGCTTGCTTTCACAGTGAGTTCTTTCTTGGAATCCTCCTGATGTCCAACTTGGATTCAATTCCAAATCTTCTGCTTTACTTTATATCCCTTAACCCTTGGAAGGATCTTGCTCTTCAACTCATTGTTTGTTCTTTTTTATCTTTCTGGGGACAACACACACCCCCCCCCCCCCCCCGTCATTTGGATGATCTAGCATAATCTTTTGTATTTAAGATGTCTGTTAACTTCTAAGTTATTGTGGAGAGAATCACTACACCACCAGTGCAAAACCAGGGTATGGTAGGACTGTAGGTGTCTTTCTCATCCTCTCCTCTTGAATTCAGGCCGCTTTTAATAATTAGCTAATATTAAATATTGCTGAGTTAATGAATAAATAGTGAAGGCCAGGCCAAATGATTTTTCTGAGTACTTTTCAACCTTTTTTTTTTCCCTGTATCAATTCCTTTTCAAGAGCAAAAATCAATATTTCCTTCAGATGTTAAAATAACTCAAGGCTGAGTCTGGAAGATAAGTTCGTAAGTTCAATTTCTTGTAGTTTGAAACTCAGAACTGTCTTTATCATAACCTGTAAGTGGACTTACTCAATGCTAGCAGCACTGCTTAAGTACCTTATCTACCACATGTCTTTTTGTCACACTAGAAACAGGGCTTTTCTTTCTTCTCACCTTTGGTTTGATGACTCTCAATGGTTCTATTATTTTAAGGCTTGTGACAACATACTTTGCTTCTGCAGTTGTACAGCTTTTCATCTGTGCTACCTAAACTATCTTTAAGTGCACAGGTAAAGTTTTCTCAGAGTCTGAATCTCTAAATTATATTGACAACACTGCATCATAAGAGAAGTTGGAGAGCCTTGAACTGTATTCTATATAGAGTGCAATCCTGGAGACATCGCACATGCTGTTTGCTCACCTACCAGGTCAGTGCCTTAAAGGATAAAACTGATGACCAAGTAAATGTCAATTTTCTAGGTACTAATTAGGTTTGGAAATTCTGTGCAAAGCTGCTCAGACTTGCCAGGTTTGGTGGTAGTCTAAGTTCAGAAATGCAGAATTTTAGGCAGCTGGTTACTTGTCATGGAATGAGCAACAGAGGTGTACCTGTGGCATTTAGACATTCACAAACTCAATGAGCAACATGATTCAGGACTGCATTGTCGCCTACATTCTGTCCTAATGTTCATTCTGCTCTGGTCATTAAAGTCTGTTAAGAATGCATTCCTGAAGGCCCAGTCTGAAGTTCCTAATGAAAAAAAAAAAATCTTTCTAATTGCTTATAACATTTCTCAACAAATGTATGAATTTATTGGATTAGTGCTAGTTATGAATTACTGTTAATGCTGAAACCATTTTTGGTGTTCCAAATATTTTATACTAAATAAGTACCTGTTAAGCCTATGTAGGCTTTTAATATGGTTTTAACTTCAGATGCCTGAGTAGTGCAAATGACAATATGGGTTTATTAATAATCAGACTGTTTTTCAACAGTAAGTTTAAAAAAACCCAATAAACATTTGTAAGCTAATTTTAAGTTATCCTCTAGTGTAGTTGTAGATAATGCTGACATTTCAAAATGAAATTTTATGCCTTTAATATTCAGCTAATGCACATTAATAACTATTTTTTAAGCAAATAATGGTAGGTTAACACAATAATTTTTTTTTTTAAGATAGGTGGATTTAAACTGTGTCATGCAACCTAATAGGAAAACAGTTTCCCCCTTCTTCTGTCAGTATTGTTCAGTCTGCGCAGATACAGTGAAGTTAAACTGATTTTCATTCTCCTCTTAGAATTTAATAACTAATTCTTTTAATATAACCCATATTTGGCAAACTCGGTGCCCTCTGATCATCTGCTGGGGTGCCATAGGAGACAGTATGAATGCAGAAAGAGTTTACATACTTTACTGGAGATTCAGTTGCCTGCTAAAGAAAGCTGGTCTTGCTAGAAAAGTGAGAACTGCTTGGTTAGTCTGCTGTTATGTAAGTATCAAGGGAACAAAAGTAGCTAAGATCTGGAAAAGGCTTAACTGGTAACCCCAGTGATAATGGAGGATCTGGTTTGCATAATTTATCAGGTTAAATTAATAAATAATATATGTTGCAGACAGTGCTCTGGACCCTCTTTAAGATTGGACTTTCTGTCTAGAAAAACAGAGAAAGGATACCAATAAAAAAATTACTGGAATTATTGCTTTCGTGGTGAAGTGACTTGATTATTCCTTAGAGTGGTAGAAGACACCAGCATTGGATATCCCTCGGGCAAAAAGAGTTTTACAAAAGAAAAAAAAAAAAGGAATGAATAAATAAAGGCATGGGTTACCTAATTGACTCAGTTGGGGTCTGTATGCATGGTCTTTGGAAACAAACCGTGAAAAATTTGTGGAGCATCTAAGCTTCCACTTAATGCAAGGGTGCAATCTGAACATCTCCTTAAAACAACATAAGTTATTTCAAAAGCAAACTGGTAAGGATACACCGAGCAAAATAACTGTAACCTGTGGCATTCCCTGCAAGGGAGTGCTCCTCTTGCAAGGGTAGAGATGCATTCATTAATTTGAGCACTGCATTTGGTCATACAAGGGTGATGTGTAATTCGGGGAGTTGCAGATATAAGAGCAGACTAGCATCTGCAATGCTATGAATGTCTTAAGGTTGTCCTAAAATAGACATTGGGATTATTCATCAGTCAGGAGACTTTGGAGAAAAAAGGTGAACGTTTGTTTGTGAAAAGGGAATTGGAGCTCTAAGATGAGTAGAAAAGTGGGTGTTGCACCACTCAGTTTCTTCATTTAGTTCTAAAAATAAAAACTGCGAAATTGCTCTCATTTGGATATCTACACTTTAGAAATATACACAGTTATACAATATATACATGAATGCATGTAAGTGCACTTTGACAACTTATATTGATTATTTCTCCCTCCTCTCACTTCACATTGCTCCTACATTAAAATACGCCAATACAGGCTTTACAAAATGAGCTAATAACCTACCAATGGTCTCTGGAGAAATATTAAGGTAAATATCAAATTCCAGCACAGATGGTACCTATTACCGTCTTTTTTTAGTCTGTATCCTAATCTGACTGGAACACAAAAATTTACTAGATATAATGATATAATGATATAAATCCTTTTCAGAATGATGAGAAAATGTTAAGTCGTTGTGCAAATTAATTACTCAAAACATGTGAACATAATAACACCTACTGTTGTCCGTATTTACTGGAAAAAACTAAATGCTATTTCAATAGTGTAAGTAAAATTTAGTAATGTCAGCTTTTTAAATTAGAGGTCATTGATGCTACATAATTATTTATATTTGAAAGTAAGGATACCAATGGGAATTTTTTGTTATGGTATCTGTGACTTGGTTGAAATAATTAATGTTATAAAAATATATGTATATTTGTAATTATCCATATGTGTATATAAACAAAAGCATACATGCAAAAAGAAGTGCCACATAAAAATCTTCCTGGTACTTTTTTTTCTTGAGGACTTGTTTAAGTCTATATGTGTTTTAGAAGGTAGGATATAGTGATGTTTTATAACAGCCATCTATGAATGGTCATCTTCATGAACTATTAATTTTACAGATGCTTTCTTGCTTTGCCTATTTCAGTAGGCTTTGTGGACCTGTTTCTTATTAGGCATTACACTGGTAGGGTTTGTTGTGTTTTCAATTTATAACTACGTGTCCCTTACAATATATAAAAACTGTAATATGACATAAGGGAGTAGTCAAAGAACAAGCACAGAAAATTGCACAAAATGTAAGGAATTCTTTAGTTTGCTTCCTTATTGCCTGATGGGCTTTTATTATGAGAGAGTTGACAGAAGAAATTTCAGTGTTATAGGATGATTGCTCTCTGAATACCAGAGATGCAGCATGAATATTTCAGTACCATCACATACTTGCATTTCAGTAAGAACAAGTTCCACAATTTCTGATTTTTGTAAATACCCTTTGTAATTTGCCTCTCAAATTATATGAGTTCTTCCTCAGAATCAAATCCTTTTCTGTACAGTTAACCATTAAAAAGCCTTCTGTGAACTGCAATTGAAATCTCAGAACTAACAAACAAGTAAGCAAGCAAAAGGGTTTTGTGTATTTTCCTGTGGAGAATGTAATGACATGTCTGTATAGCTATGTTTATACTTTTGAGATGTTGCCCTATGCATAGTACCCATCCTGTGAGTGGGCTGTATGAGATGTGTTCTGGGGGTTTGAGATGATGTTCATGTGGCCTTGCCAAAGCCTGAGCTGTCACAGTGGGGTGGTCTGGGAACTGTACTGGACCTTCAGCTTTTCTCAAGTCTTGCTCTGGAGCTTGACTTCATTGTTTGCAGCTAATAAATAAAGCTGGGTGGCAAGCCTGGGCAAGCGCCTAGGTGCAGGCAAATGTCTGACTGACATTGTAGTTGTAGAAATGTCATCTTCAGAAAAGGTTATAACACAGACTAGGTATTTTTCATGGATAGTCTTATGCTTCCTTGAGTTGTGTAAGGAAGTATTAGCAGTGTTACATCCACCCATCCATCCATTCATCCATCCAAAAGATTTGATTTGAAGATTTTAATGTGTTCCATGTATCTGTCTCTAGTGATGTGCAGAAGCAGAAATAGATGAACAAGCATCCTCTTTGAACAGGAGCTGAACCATTTACAGTGGACTGTGCAGAAACAGGGAGGAAAAGGAGAATTAATGCCGACCAGTTCCATCTGTTAAAGCCTTATGAACGCTGTCTCCTCTTTCTCCCTGTTGTAAATGATTCCCTGAGGGAAGATAATAGCTTTTGTGGAGTCAGCTATAATTCTATGCCTGCTTTTCAAAAGATGGTGCACTTTTTTTTTTTTTTAAATGTTTCCATTTCTTTTTGGAAAAAAAACCCCAGGTAATTTAGAAAGCAGAAAGCAGCACTGTGTTAGAAAGCATAGCATTCTCAAATTCTGACATTTCTTTAGTTTTCACAAAATATAAAATCTACTGAATGTAATAACACATTACAATTTCCCTTGCCCATCTAGCAGCATACTTTTCATAATCTATATTAGCTGAGAAAATGCATCTCATAGATTTCAGTGAACTATATTGCTTTTATTCTCCTCAGTTTGCCATGCAACCATACCTGCCCTTAGCTGTGGTTACATGCTTCAAAAGGGACTTGAAACAATTTACAATATACAGTCTTATCTTTTGATGTGAACATTCATCTTCTTGTGTTCTGGTGAGTACATTTGCTTGTGATCACAAATTATGCAGGCATTCAAAAGGTGAAAAAGCAAGTAACATTTCTACAGAATAGGTTCATAATTTATCTGCTAATGTAAAGGGAATAAATGATTTTATATGTACATTTCCAATGCAATTGTGATCTGACATTCTGAAATATGCTCTTTTTAATTACTGGCATACGTATAGGGGTATATATGCGTGTAAATATGTGTGTGTGTGTTTATATCATATTTATAATATTGTGAATGAAATTCAGTGCCACTCCTACCTTGGTATTTGTATATCCACTTATTCCTCATGCCTTTTTTTTTTGTTTGTTTGCTTGGTTGGTTTGTTGTTTTTCTTTTCCCTCTTTTTTCCTCACAATGCTTCCGAATTATCTGCCCTAAAATACTTGAGCTACTACACTACATTTCACTTCAGTACATCACTTTGCGCATATGTGTAAGATCTCAGAGTTTGCAGTTCACCTTGTTCTTCATAGGAAACAAAGTAGCAATCATACTTAAAGAGGGAAGTTCTATTGTAAATGGTGCAAAGTATCCGTACTTTTAGATACAATATACAAACAACCCCCAAATAATGGAATTGAATTTTAAAAGCTAGTAGGTTATCTGGGATGAGCAAATGACTTATAAATGATTCAGCTAGCCTGTATGACTGGTATGACAGTTATGGATGGAATTTGTCACTACATCCCAGCACTCTCCAGCAGCTAGAAGACAAAATCATCAAAAGGAAGCCTGCAAAATCATTAGCCAGCTATGCTCTAAAAATCAAAGAGCTGAAATACTGAACTGAATATTCTCACTTGCTCTTCAGCAGTTATTTTTAAGGCTGTTATTTTTAAGATGCAAGCAAGGCTAGAAACCTTTTAGTTAAATCCAGTATTTTGAGGTAATAAATGAATTTCACAATGTGTACACTTAGAATATTATCAGTATCATGAAACTCATAATAAAATACAGGGAACAGGGATATTTCCAAGGGCAGTACAGTAGGATTTATATCATCGTGGTCCCTTTTAAGCTATCCTATGTTTTCTATGCTGAGGTAATTTGGACTTCTTTCATATGGCATTTTTACTTGAAATTGATGATTTTGATACATTGGATTCAAAATGTTATTTGGTGTATTACCTGTAAGCATGTGTAGCTTCATATGGATTCTTGCATATGATGCACACAAATATAGTCTTCTGTTCAAAGAGTGGTTTAAGTGTCCACATTACTTATGAATCTGGAACATGTAACCAAGTCCAGAGAAGAGCCACGAAGATGATCAGGGGGCTGGACCACCTCTCCTATGAAGACAGGCTGAGAGAGCTTGGCTTGTTTAACCTGGAGAAGAGAAGGTTCTGGAAGATCTTACAGCATCCTTCCAGTACCTAAATGGGCCTAAAAAAAATCTGGAGAGGGACCTTTTACAAGCATATGTAGTGAGAGAACAAGGGCTTTAAACAGAAAGAGGGTAGATTGATATTAGATACTAGACAGAAATTCTTTCCTGTGAGGGTTTTGAGGTGCTGGTACAGATTGCCCAGGGAAGCTGTGGCTGCCCCATCCTGCAGTGTTCAAGGCCAGGTTGGATTGGTCTAGTGGAAGGTGTCCTTGCCCATAGCAGGGGGGTTGGAACTAGGTGATCTTTAAAGTCCCTTCCAACTCAACCCATTCTGTGGTTGTATTAATCTAGGACAGTAGTTCAGCGTGAGGTATTAAGGCAGAGCTACGTAGGAAAAGTATACATGGGAAAGGAGTCAGTATTTTTTTTTCTGTAAGAACATTGTATCTCTAGTTACAAACAGCATTGTTTTCTTTCAAAGAAACACAAAATACTGGCAATGCTGCATTTTTTTTTCCCAAACTTAAGGTTTAATAAGTAAGGAATGCTGAAAAGATGCTTTTTTACCACATTACAATTTAAATTATATGCTTTTGATCTTCAGCTGAACTCTGCAAGAATAGCTTCCTTGACTCAAATCTGTTCCAGATTCTTTCTTGATCTTAATTGCGAATGAAATACTTATAATATCTGTCAGCATCTATCCCCGTTTTTGTTCTCTCTCTTTTTAACCCTAAGGAGTAAATAAATACAACATCAAGCTAAGTGTTTGAGTGGCAAAGACTTTATGGTGATCTCCACTGCAATTTAAATCACTGTTCTCAGTTTTATAGTTACAGTATTTGGGATCAATTTGTGAATTTTGCACCAGTTCTCAACTGTTAGCTGGATTTTCTTTGCTATGGTGTTGTCTAACGTAGAGGATCTGTAAAAGATAGTAAGTCAGAATGACAGGGCCACACCTGTAAATTATTATAGAGGATGCTTGAAAAAGGAAAAAACCTGCTTTGTATAGGTATCTCACTGCTGAAAAAGGCAATTTCCCTATTCAAAAGAATTCACGTATTGGAGTGGAACCTGTCCGGAGTTTTATTTTGTTAGGCTGCAAATTGGTTTCTAGCTATCAGTTCCTAGTTTTATTGTCCAGCCTCTCTTCCCTATTTTATTTTCCTCTCTGCAATTCCCAGGTTCTCTCAAAATTTTTGTCAAAACTCCTGTCTTCCTGTTTGTCCTTCACCAAAGCGCATTGCTGAGTCATCTGCTACCATGCTGAATTGCTACTTCAAAATGCAGTTTATTCTTTCTTATCCTGGACCAATGCCATGCTCTGTGGAGAGAGCAGGAGCCTGTCAAAGCACATCTTTAAGTACTTACTGCATTAGAAATGGAGGGAAGTAGAAGACAGTGCTGGACATGAGCCTTATTTCATTCTTGTGCCTTTAAAGTCTGGCTTTGTGTAATTTCTATAACCATAGAAGTCTAAAGAGAAAGTTCAGAATCTTTACTACCTTTTCTCGTATATTCAAAACAATGAATACATAGGCTCTTAGGGTGCAGGATTTGCTTCTGTTTCAAAGAGTTTCTAGTATGGTCACGGTAGGTTCATGCAGAAATTAACTATTCAACACCTGGCTCTCAGTGTTGACACTTGCATCCTGCATTACTGTCCTCTGACCTCCCTGACATTACAAGGAGGTTTTATACTTAGTCTTGCATCTTCCCTTATGAAAGATCAAACTTCAGTTGCTATGATTGAATTGATACTGGTTTTGTTGCCTTGCTGTTTGAATAATATGGCCATGAATAAGACATACAGCTATTAGCATTTATGGAAAGGAGGCAACTTACATTTTGGTAGTGAAAAATCATAATTGGGAAGAAACTGCAGATTAGACATCTACAAGAATTTCTAAGAATTGTCCATTAAACTACAACTATTAAATGCTTCAAGTCTACTTTGAAAGCCTCACTTCGTCAAACTGTTCCAGGAAAGCAGACTTTGCTTTCTTGCAGAACTAGCTGCAACTGGAAAATTACCAAGTGCACAGAAGTGTACTTGACCAGGGCCAAAATCAACAAAAATTAAAAATGCTAAACAAAGTCAAAATCTCTGCATTCAGTAATACATAGAAGGTGAGGTAACTAATGTACATTTAAGACATAGTTTTGCAAGCCTGCACAATGGTAACTTTATGCTCCTGGGAAGCCCTTGAACTGTACAGAACCACTCAAAGTTGGAGTTTAATAACACATCTGAGTTCCCTTTTAGCATGAAAACAACGTGTTTACAATGTTGTACTTTGTTGAGTTATTTTTAGAAAGGATTTAAGGTATCTTTATTGTGCTGTATCCCTGTTAGAGAAATTACTTCTACAAGGCACAAAATTTGTATCATGCAGTATTGTAGGAAAATCTTTGCAATTTATCTTCTTGGCTCACTGTATGAGAAGATAAAGATGATAAATTGTAAGTTTCAAAAAAATTGGCTTTGTGTGTAATTAATTGCACTTACTATGTACGTTAATTTCCTTTTTGCTGTTTCTATTGATAAAGCATTTGTGAGAGGAATGTGTAGCCTCCCAGAAAGCTAGACTATCTTTTTAAAAAAGGGGGGAGGATGACGACACGACGACAAAGGCGCCCATCATGAAAATCCAGAGACTGTGCGATTGTCTTTAGTGATAATATTTAGCAACTTCAATATTGAAAAAGCAATGAGCATTTTGGAGCATTTTACAGCGGGCGGGTTTTGGTTGCGCCTGTGCTGCAGCACCACCTAGTGATCCAGGGAGCTGGAGGAGTTTCCTTGCAGCTGCCGTAGCTGCTGGGGGACAAAAAAAAAAAAAGAGGGAGAAAAATAATAATAAAAAGATTATCATCACCTGCAAAGAGGTTTGGAGCATTGATAGTAATTTACAAGGCTTTTTAAATGTTTATCTGAAAAAAGAGGCTACTACTGTGTCAAATTTAGCATAACAAAATTTACAAAATAAAATGCTTGATCTTGCAATGGTAAAGCCGATTTAAAACCCATCGGGAAACATTTGTATGCTTATGTATATACTTCTATTTATAAATATTTATATGGGTGCTCTCTTCAAACACTCAATTTCTATAGTCCTTTGTAGGAGAAAAATATCAGCTTGCAGTGCTGCTAATGGGAGACAGTGTTTAACTGGAGGGTGTCCCTGAAGAAAGAGATACCTGTAACACCAGAAATTTATCCTTGGGTTCAAAATTACAGCGTCTCCAGGTCTGCATGGGTCACTGGATAAATTAATATTTTTACCCACTGTTTTACAGTTGTTCACACAGTGCAAGTTAGCATGATCACATCCCCTGTACATGCAGACCAAACACCGTGTGACTTGTGATGAAGTCCAAAATAAACTGGTAGCAAAATCAGGAGTAAGAACAAGTTATTTCAGTTTCACCAATCTATGAGACCACTGCTGTTATCATTCCCACACCTTCTCAGGCACTTCCTAAGGCAAGCAATCTCTCCGTAACAGCATGGTTCTTTTACTGTTTTGTTTACACTTCACAGTTTATCTTAATGAAAACAAGCTTTTATATTCTGCAGTAAGCATTAATTCAAAATAAGTTTTCTGGAAGAGGAACAGACATCAATAAAACAACATTGTGGAAATGTAATGTATCCAGCATGATAAAATTTTACATGAGAAATTACCTTATGTAATAAGTAGACTAATGGATTTTGTTTAACTTCCTTTGATAAATTAAGAACTATCTATATATCTAACATCTAGTTATGTTTCTAATTAGAAGCATGATAGACTCCTTTTATCCAAATGTACTCATGCTTTCCTTCACTGAAAAAAACAATGAAAAACCAACAAAAAAAAACCAAACAAAGCCAGTGAGATAGTCTGAACTTGAAACCCAGGAAGAGGCTGATTGTACTAGCTGGATGTGTCCTCAAAAGTATCTGTGCTCTGTCCTCAAAAATCTGTGTGTGTTTTCTCTCTTTTTTTCTTCCTTCTATGAAGTCCTGTAAGAATTATTCACACATAACACATACAGCTGTGCGCATCAAAGCAGTAAGACAACTGTAAGAAGCAGTGTGAAATACACAACAAAATGCTGGACTGATTTTGTGTGTGGGATGAATAAGGGGCTGACAGTCCATTGAAGCAGTGATAAGAGCAAGTTTTTTGTATGTTGCGTTTCCCCTAAACGCTGTTTTTTTCCTGTTGTCTTGGAACAATGTGTGTGTTCATGTAACTACGGAATAAAACTGGTCTTGCACAGTTTCATTTTCCTGCAACTCATATGGACTTAAAGAACAGCTGAATAACTTGATAGGGAAAGCTTAAAGGTCATGAATATTGGATGTAACAGCTGTTTCCATTAAAAAAAAAAAATAAATTGAATGATGTAATCCCATTGCCTAGAAATGTCTGGAATGTGACAGTCACTTGGAATAGGAGAAGGAAAACCAGTTTTAACCAGCCTTTATATCCTAGGAAAGGCCATGTTTAGAGTTTTGCATGATTAAATCCTCCAGGGCAAAAGCTACAGCTTCATTTGTCTTGCTGTTTATTCTCTATGAAATATTAGAAATGCAATTTAGAAAAAGAATCCCGCTGCAATAACCTTACTCAGCTTTTGGTTTTTTTTTTTCAGAAGGATGAAATATTATAACAGAGAAGTCTGGTTCCACTTAGAGTCTTTCAATTACAATATATATCTCTGAATATGTCAACTTATACTTTGTAATCATAATGCATTGAGGATTTTTTTTTTAATAGTATGCTAATTTTGAACAGTGTGAGCGAATTTTGCAGCTTCATCTTTTCAGTGCACTTGTTTGCTAGAATAAGTAGAAAGCCAACACTTCAAGCAGCCTTGTTTAATTCCTTATTTTCTGAAAGAAAGAATTTGAAAATGTAGGGAGGAACAGATTAAACCTTCAAGTCTCTGCTGTGTGCAAACGGAAGATATGCTGTAACAAAGGGATACATAATAGGTATGCAGTGGAAAAAAAGGATTCTCAATGATTCTCAGTTTAAATGCCAGTAATGAAAACGCCAAAGGCACTATTTACTGATGTTTTCCTTATCAAAAGGAGGAGTTAATGTCAATACTACTTCTCTGTGCCTCATAGGTGCATTTCCTCACACAGTTTTTCTGAAGACATTTAACAAATGCAAATATATGCAGTGGGACCAGCACTGGGGGCAGATTTCTTGTTAAACTTCCTATTTTAATTAAATGATGGTGATACACAGACTGCAAAAACTGTCATGTTAAAATTAATCTGTTTTATTCTCTATTTGTTGTTTCTAATGGATATGTTTTCCTTTTCTTACTAGGATGACCTAATGGGGTGTATAGGGAAAACTTTAGGGGGAATTATGAAAATATTAGTTACTTGAAACTTCTTGAATTTTGAACATTCTCACTCTTGTATTCAGACTTGGTTATATTACTTGTAAGAGCATGAAACCATCCTATTCTGATACCTTCAAGCCCCCAAATTGAATTTTATCTCAAAAGTTGTAGAAAAACATATCATGCATCTGACGCTTGTCTTGATACACTTCTCGAATTATTGTGTGCAAGTCTGATGCACTCCATGCATAGCTACACTTTTGTGAATTAGTAAGTACCACGTAGAAAAGGGATCTGAATTTTGATCTCTTGCATTCCACTTGAGAACCTTAGAAACATATAATAGACTGTGAAACAGTTTTTTTCACTCATGCACATTGAGTCACTTAAACCAACTGGTATCATGGAGCGAAAGCCTATTCTGCATTTGAGAAACTTCCAGTCAAATTGTGCACAAATTTTTTTGCAGATTTTGACTTATGTTAATAGTTATATTTTTCACTAAAGGTTTATTTACCTGGAAGACTTGAAAATAGTTTAACATGTTATCCATCTCTGTTTCCAAAATCATAAGATAAGGTTGATTGTAGGTAAAAACTGCGTTCTTGGTCTGTTATGTGAAAAATTTAAGTTTGTAATATAAATTATGTAGGTTGTCTGGTTGGTAATGATAGCACAAGAGAAAAATCATACGAATTAAATGTCAAACAAAAGTGTAATTGAAAAGAGTTACAGTGACATTGCAAGTTTGAAATGAGAAGCCTTTCATATCTTATTTCTGATTTTTTTTTTGTGAAAAAAAAACAAACAAACCAACCCAAAACCTCACTGACAAATAAAAAAAACCCCCACACAATGATTCTATTTAGAGTGCGTAAGTCAACTCACGAGTGATGAAACTGGTCATGGGTATCACTTCATTAAATGTTTGCATTTTACCTAACCCTTCTAAAAGTATTTGTATTTCAGGGAAAATATGACTCACTCATTAAATCTACCCCTGATCTGTTTTCCCTTACTGCCTTCATTCTTTCACATCTCTAGAATAATTAGCTGAAAATGTGCCCCATTGTGCAGAGCTACTAGCAGTAAACATCTTTCAAAATATTTATGATCCAGCTCTGTTGAATTATCCTCTGTGTAGTGTTTGATTATTAAAAAGTCAGCTCATGTATGTTATTCTGCTTACATTTCTTTCATTATAGACTTATTAATGATTTTTGTAGTTTTTCTGATTAAGATGGTAGTCCATTCCCAACTGATGAGTAGACTACATGTCTTTCTCACCCAACTTGACTCTCCTATAGCTCCTTCCTGGAAAACAGAGTGCAAAAGAGCAAGTAAAATCCTAGCTATTAATGCAAATGACATGCTGAGATGTGTTTCTTAGAGTTACCCAACATTCAGCAGGAGATGGATTTCCTGCTATTAGGCAGGCATGAATCAAGTTTCAAAGAGAGAACTGAGCCACAGATCCTCAGTTATACTTTCTCAGCATATTGTAAGTTAAACCTCAAAACTGAGGAAGCCATTGCAGATTCATAGCATCTCCAGGCATTACGCCACTGTTGCATATAAATGAAATTCAGATTTTAATTTACCTTGGAAAATCCATTTCGTTCTGTAAAAAGGATATAAACCCAGTGCAGACTATGCATCTACCTGTTTAAGTACAAGCACTTGATGAAAACTGATATTTTTTCTATGAAAGATATAATATTTCTGAACCATAATTATTTGAAACTTGAATTTAAATAATTTGCAACGGAAATAAATTGAAATAATTCTGATCTCTGATTTAAAAAAAAATTGCCCAGAGAACTTCATATGACGTTCTAAATGACTTGAGTAAAACCAGACAATGCAGTGTAGGGTATAATCTTTGAAAGCAGGGCAAGCAACTGTGGCCAAACCTCAAAATGCTTCCTCAGTCGAATTTTAATCTCCTCTACTCTGAAGTCAGCAGTCCTAATCTGCTTTTTTACTAAGCACTGAAACAAAACATTTGCCTTGCTAGGATTCTTCCTGACTTTTTTTGAATCAAATACTGTTACCTTTCTCAATATTTTTTTTTACTATTTTATTTTTAATTACCGCTTATTCCTACAGAAGTCAACCTATTTTCATGCTCAGGAATTCATCTAAAATGGAAAACACATCTATTTAAACACAGATGTTGTAATTCTCAGGTTTTAAAAAAGATGATGTCTGAGAGAGGAAAAGTATTTTTTTATTAGCTTTCTGAAGAGTTTTTGATGGTTGAAGCTATCCTGAATTAGCGAGCCAATGCTTTCATGATGTCTTCAAATAGTCAGGTTATGATATTTCATAAGAAATCTTCTCTTAAAGGCAGTCTTCTGAAAATATTAAAAAAAATACTAAAAAATTAATTGTGTACCCATGACAGTAACATTTCTGTCCTTACACTTAGAGTTCAGAAGTGTGCGTGCATTCAGGTACTGTACTATCTGTGGTAATTGTAGTATCCTTTTGAGTGTTGACCATCTCAAGGCATATGAATGGTCAGTTCACTCAAAAACTCCATCTCTCAATTTCGTATTTGACAACTCTGTCTGGTGCAGATATTGCATTTTAAATTTTGTTATTTGGGATACCTCTAATTGTTGCTAATTGTTTTGAATGCCATCTCAAGTTTGAATGTGCCTCAGGAAATACTTGACACTTTAAAATGGGGACAAAGTGAATTTATGTTGTTTTCACCATTGTTTTCTCGATGTTCTCAGTTCTCCGGAGTACGGTTTGCCTCAGGTGAATTTTCCTGCAAGACCAAGGGAGCAGTTTCATTGTCATTAGCGATGTGTAGATACTAGATAATTTACAAAACCAACTTTTCTTGGTATGATTTCCCTTCCCTTCCCCCATCATTTATTCTCTCCTTTAAAACAAATGTCTGGTTTTTTTTTTTTTGATTAGTGTTTCCGATTGTGGTGCTTTCAGAAAAGCTTGTCTTGTGTGTGTACACACAGATGAGCTGAAGGACCATTATAGCTCTAATCTGGGGTTCTCAGAGGAGCTGCTACTATTGGAAGTATGAGGATGGGTGGGAACAAGAAAGCTGATCCACTAACAAAAAAGAAGAAAGGAGGGGGGAGGAATGAGAATGACCAACGAGTGAGGGTGTGGAGGTATGACTGAGCCATTTGACATGTCTTTGGAATAGTTAGGCAGCCAGAGAATGCAGAAGGAATGCAGGAAAAACGAGGGTTACTGAAGGCCTGTACGGAAGAGGGAGCCCTTTTCAAGATAACCAAGGAGAAATGAAAAGGCATTGTTACAGAGTCCAGCTGTTATAAGTTCGACCTCACAAGTTATTTTCTCCTCCCATTCTGAATGAAATAGGTAATTATTATAAATGTGAATATTACAAAAGTAACAGTCTCTGTTTTGTAAGTGATGAATCACTCCATCGGGGAAGTCATAACTTCCTATTAATACATTTTCCAGGCACATGATCTACAGATCCCAAAATAAAATCTAAGCTTCCTAATATTAACCCAGTAAATATTTCCATTCCATTCAAAGCTTAAAAAAAATATAAAAAAAATCAAAGTGAATTGGAGATCAGATATTCACTCCTATGCTGTGAATTAGAGGGTCTCTCTGAGATCAGATTTATAGGGCTACCGAGTGACCAATGTTATCCTAGATTCCTTCCTGTCATAATGCCAGAAACATTCTGCTGGAACTTAGGTCAGCACTTAAAATAACCTTGCTAATTGCAAGTCTACAAGTGTTGGCTGAAATTTCAGTTAGCCACCACAGCAGATCTGGATGCTGAGAAATCTCTACTGTAGCTCAGAACGTGCAAGGAGAGAGCAGACAGGCCTGAACTTGATCTACATGGTAACACAGGTAGAGGCAGCAGGTTATTTGCTATATTTCATGCAAAACAAAAGCTGTTGACTCTGCACTGAAGATGGATTGGGTTACAGATTGTCTGTGGCTTACTTGTCTGTCTTTTAAACAGACACTTATTTTCTGAACTGCTGGTTGCATGTAACTCCTTTAGCTGAGGAAAGGAAATGGGACAGTCTTTCTTTATGAAAAGCTGATAACCTGAAAACTCTTCTTCCAGTATAAATGAGGTAAGACACCATTAAACTGAAATATTTTACAAAGTGCTAGAAATGTCTAAAGCAAGAAATTATCAGTGTTTGCATTTTTTTAATCAATAAAAGCAAAATAGTTTTATACAACTGGTTTTCAACTTTAGAGATATTGCATGACCTAAATGTGTTTGGTTTGAAATAATACATTTCCTGTGCACTATAAATCTAACTTGCGAAATTGCCAGATCTTTTTTGCTGTGGATGTAGATTTCTGATTAAGAAAAGCTTGTTCAGTCTCTCTCACTAATATAAAATTTCTGCAGTCAGTATCTTAGACTTTAACAATTTAAATCTTTCACTTATGAAGGTTAAAAAGATGTTTATCATGTGTCAAGCTCTTATTCCCATATTTTGATGGGGACATTATAGCTTTTTTTGTGTGAATCAGGGTGAAATTTAATGTTCAGTCTTCTCTATTCCCTGAGACATTACTCAGATAGCTTTTTATAGGTCACAGTATAATTAGAAATAGACACTGTAAGGTTATAATTATATTACTTTGGCTAAAACTTTGACCTGTGTTGTGAAGGGATGTGTTTAGTAAAGGCTCAGGAAACCAAGAGATTGAAAATAATATTAGTAATAGAAAACATGGAACTTCATCATTATACCTAGATTTTACTATTTTTATTAGGAACTTAAATTCTGTAGGCCTTCATAGGGAGACTGAATGTGACAAGAGCGTTCTGATGCTTATTGCTGTTGCATTAGTTTAGGAGACCATTTAAAAATATTAAGATCTGTACCCTTTCCAATGGCCCCTTGTTTTATTTTTGTTCTCAGCTCATAAAGTTGTGTGTGTGCCATGTCCTGAGGAATATGCTCAGACTGCTCAAAAGCATCTGTTCTCTCTGCAAAATAATCCATTCTTTTGAAATTATATCCACAGGAAAAGTTCAGGAATTTTTGGTTAGCCAAGAATGTTTTCTTCAAAGATTTTATTGGATTAAGATGAAAAAGCCTTTTGAATTCCCTGAAGCAAAAGTTGGATAGAAAATTGTTGACTCATGTATAGTTTGTACAAGGTGCCAGAAGAATGGGAAATCAACCTCAGATTATGGCAGAGTTACATCTGCTATTTGGGTAGGAACTTCTCTGACTTTTAAAAACTTTTTACTTTGCTCTTCAGCTGCTCAAGCATCAGTGGCCAATTGCTCTTGTCTAGACCCGAATAGCTAAACAAGTTAGGAATGTAATCTCTGTAGCGGCAGTCATTGCAGTATTCAGGAAAGTTTCATTTAAAGCTTAAATGCATCAAGGAGTGGAAAATTTTGCTACAGCTATATCTGCTGAGCACTAGACTAAGTGTAGTAATGCTTATTACATAAATATTATTGCTCTGTTTCATATCCTTTTCTGAATGCTGTTTCAGATACAGAAATGTATCAGTAAAGTATGAGTCTGAATTCTTTCTCCTCCATATAAGAACTAAAAAGATCTTGTTGCTCTTTCATGGATATGTCTGTATTACCATTTTAGTTTGGGTTGAGAGTGTGATTTTGAAATGCTTCTGCTGTTTATCCTTGTTCAGCACTCTTGGGTTCATGCTGGAGAGCAGTCTCTCTGTGTGCAAACTGCTTGCTGTTATTCAGAGTCTTTGCCAACTAGGGGTTTCTTCTCTTTCTTTTTTAATATTATTTTTTTTTCTCAGCCTCTTTCCCCCTTTGTCTCTATTTATGTTTCATTTGTTGTCACATGTGTAGTGATATTTTCTTTTGCATTTCATCTAAGTTGATAATTTTGTGTGCAAGTAGGTTTTGCATGTAACGTACACGATTGCCTTGAATGAGTTAAGAGATAAACTATGAGCTGGTATAGTATTTGCCTTTCTCATATCTATTGCCTGTATTGATAAGTGAAGAAACTTTCTCAGAAATTACCATTTTTGCTGGTTTATTTTGGTTTTGCAGTATACCAACATCACAGACAAAATCGGTATGTGTAGAGTCAAGCTCAGGTGTGATTGTAATCTACATTTTCTTTTAAGGCTGCAAAACAGTTTTCATACTGTATATTCTATAAATTCAAGTTGAAAATATCATCAGGATAGATTTTTTAATTATTTTGATGTTTCTAATCCCATTTGAAATTGTAAAAGCCAATGAAATATAAGCAATAATGGTAGATTTTAGAAACTTCACACTGTGAGCTTCAAAAGAAGGTATGGTGAATGTTTTGGAAAGGATCATTACAATGAGCAATGTTGTCATCCTTTGTGCTCATCTCAAAGTGAGAGACTGCTCTATTCGTTATGAACTATGGCCTCTATTAAGAGACCTAAACACTCTGTGTCGGTTTTAGGATGTCTTCCTGATGGATGCTAATTTATAGTAATGGGTAAGAGTAGTCATAATGTTCTATTTAACATATTAATGTTTGGTTAGTATATTTTTGGAGGGCATGATATTGCATTATAGACAGTGCCAGAATTTTAAGAGAATGGATGTAGAGGGGATGTATATATTGGGTTTGACAAACATGCTGTTATCAATACTATTTCAAGAATTTCTCAGCTGACCAGGTTTCTTATTGGCTCAGTGTGAGTCGGTTTCTCAGAAAACTCTCAATGAAACGCTGACAAGGTCTCTGTGGTAACACCCCAATATTCAAGAGTGTAAGAGAAATAAAAAGATAATTTAAAAACCCCAATAATCCTCCCATTTTATTCAAGCTTGCCAGTTATTACCAGGATCAGCTCATATCCTACTGCGGCTTGTAAAGAAAGAGAAAACAGATGCAGTTTTTCTGTTTTCTACAGCTTAGTGGTTCTCCTGTTTTGGTAGAAGATGATCTGCATCGAAATATATTGTATAATTAAAATGTGTTGAAAATAAAGCTGCAGAATCCCCTAAGACTGTAGGTTTTTGGGGTATATGGGTGGGAGGGGTTGTTTCTTGTTACTAGTTCCAGACTAGAAATCACATTTTTGTGGACAGGGTTGCTGCAAGTGTGTTTCTTTCCAATGTTGTCATACGGTAACGCTGTGTTTAGCCTACCTGAGTTAGTCTCTCATTGTCCACTGACACCTCACATCACCTATGCAAGAGGTGAAGACAGTTCAGCTATGTCTGCTAGGCACAGTGAGTCAGGCTTTGGCAGGGAAATTAGTTCAAGTGTGACACCATGAGAGTACAGTTACTGTATTTCCAGGGTCACATCCAGTACAGCCACTTTTATCACAGAGGAAAGCTTGTGAGCAAAGCTAGGTCTCTGCAGACCATAGTTCAGTTGTTCCAAGAAGAATATGGTTATATGAACACTTGCAATTTGATGTGATGCTTACCTTTCCTTCTTCCCTGTCTATACTTTAGAATGCCACAGTCCAGGGATCCTATGCCATTTCTTTAGTCTTGTTATCTGAGGAACATAAATGATTTGGCTTTGTGTCAATTCAGGATTCAATTGGAGGCTAAATTGATGATTGTTTTTTTCAGGAAATAAAAATATTTGTAGGTGAATAAAATACCCAAATATGCATTTGAAGCTTGAAGCTACTTAGGTTCATTAACATCCATACAGACAAGTTCAGCTGTTGGATTTCAAAGAGCTACTTTACAAGCCCAGGCATGGCAGCAACATTTCTTTTTCTCATTGTGCCTGCAGAGTGGTAAGAGTTACACTCATCACTGAGAGCTACAGTCTAGACAAGGATAATTGATAAGTTATCTCCATATAGCTAGAAAATAAAATGGCATATAAAGAAATGCAAAGCTGTTCATAGAAAAACCTGATCTTTATTCTGTCAGCATAAGAAACAATTTATGTCAACCAAAACCAAAGGTCATGCTGTCTTGCTTTCTTAAAGAGCTGAGAGACACTGACTGTGAAGTGCTTTATAAATCAAGGATCTTATTCCAGTTAGCAACATGCAATAAGTATATTTACCTATATATACATATGTGTACATATAAATGAATAAATATTTAAATAAGCACTGCTCATTTCCTACTTTTTTCAAGGCACTTCAGTCTTACTGTGTAGTTCCTGAGTGCTTTCTTAAGCAGTATCAATATCTTAACAGCCATTTAGTCTGTCAATGCTTTACACTAGAAAATTTCTCTTTTAAAGCCAAACCAGTGCTGTTAGGAGAATTATCCTGCCAGAGCACAAGCTGGCTTCTCAGAACTGTTGTATTGGAATATGCTATAAATGAATATGCTGTTGGAATATGCTCTAAAGTCCCATAACATGTTTCTAGGTTACAATTACAGTGCATTTGAGTAGTTCTAGCTATAATATTATGTCTAATTTTAAAATTAAATATTTAGTTTTAAATGCAGTATTAAAATGCTAATGTCTGGCATTCATAATCTTGTAAGCAGGCAGAACAAGCATCTATTCTTAATGACACTGAATTTTAGGTTCCTTAAAGCCAATTTAATTAGGAAGAAGTGCTTCATTGTGTGTATGGGATATGAGAATGTTGACTAAGTTCTTAAATTTAGTTTTGATTAAAGCACTGCAGAAATGACATAAAAGCTGAGTTTTGATAATTTTCTATTTATACAGTATCCTCTTTACATCTAAATCAGAAAAATGAATGATATGGGCATGATTTTGTTTGAAAAGCAGATATCATACGCAAACCTGTATTAACTGAGAGGCACCTGTAGGATGACAGTGAGAGTTGGAAATAATCAGACAGTACAAGATACTACATAATATATGTTAATTGTTTTTATGCATGGAGTCTCATTAAGCATTTTGATACTTGCCAAAAGCCAATTAAAGTACTTTGAATGATTCAGTTAGATTTGGATGTCATGAGAGTCCGATAATTCCAGGTTTCCAAATTAGTCTCCATTCTATTCCTTCTCAAAAAAGCCTGCAAAAACCCTATAATTTTCTTCCTTCTGTGGGTGTAAATTAAAGTTTTTTAAAATTTTGTCTTTATTACATTTGTGGTAAAAAACCCACAGGAAGATTCTGTGACCTACGTTGTACCTATTACAAAGAAATTAGGAATGATTTCTAACATATTGGGTATTAGGAATCGCAATAAGGTGTTTGATTTACCTGCTAGAAGAGCTCTTCCCATAAATAAAAATATTCCATGTGCACTTTCAGTAGTGAAACTAGAATAAAGATCTTGTAAATTTTAGATGTCTTTAAGATTCAATATTCTAAATTTTCAAAATTTTTTCTTCTTTTATTTCTTTCATTCGCTTAAGACTTTAAGGGTGTAAAATAGCTTCCTACCAGTCTTTCAAATTCCGTTCTTCCTGGGTATAACAAAATTAGATGCGTGTGTGTGTTTGTTGCTGGGTATGGTTTGGTTTGGTTCGTTTCTTCACTAGCACTGATATATATTCTAACCCTGACTGTTGTAAGACAGTGAGTGATACCCAGTGTGGAACAGGCCTCCTGGTACACTGGGTGGGTGGTAGCTGTTTCAGACTACTGGAAGTGCCTCCACATGCTTGGCGTGCTTTGTAATTGTTACTAGCTCATTGGAGGATCTGCAAGAGCTTTCCAGCTGACTTGAACACTTGTTGTTGTGGAAAAAGGGCAGGAAGGTCATGAACAGTAAGAACCATGCAAGATAGATTAAAAGGCTTCTGTTCCATGTTTCTGAACCAAACAAAGAAAATAAAATCTCAGTGATTCCCATGAGGGTTTGTGCATTAAATATTAGCTTTTGGTCTTTTTCAGCAGAAACAATTCTATGAATATAAGATTCATTGAACAATAGAAAAGGGAACAACACTCCTAATAAAGCAAAGCCTGGTAATAATGCCTTTTAGCTGCCCTCAAAAATGACTGATGGAAAGTATCTTCAAAAGCATGTTGTCAAAGCTCTTGGAGGCTTAGCTCCACTGATGTAAAACAGCCATTTATCTTGAAAGCTTCCTATTGTGCTAGCGATTTTCATCATAGAAAATTGGCACAGATGGTAGTTCTTCCCTTCTGAGCTGTTTCAGAAAGGAAAGGAGAGCACAGTCATCATATTGAGCATTGACATGAAAGTAAAGAGTCTCACCATCCTTCATCAAATGCTGCTATAACCACTACGCTGTAGTCAAAGAGAATGAATGAGCTTAGCATTCTTTGGCTTGAGGAAGCCATAATGTTTTGATTAAAATTTTTGTCTTCTGTTCTGCAGGTCTATGCAGGACTAAATTTTATTCCTGTGTGAACTTGCATTTCTTTTATTTATTTATTTTCACATCTTACATTTCAGTAATTATGTGGGGTTACACTTTATTTGTTATTAAAAGCTTTATTATTTCAAGAATGAGACTATTTTTTCTCCAAAAAACTTTTCGTTCATCTAAACACTTCAGGAGCTCTCCACCAAAGGCTCTAATTAAGTCTTTGGAGTTTAATAAGAGTAAGAATCTTTCTGAAGAATTCCAAAAGCTGAAAATCTTTTCAAAGAAATGCACCTACTTTCTTGTATAATCAATAAGAAGAGATTGGCTCAGAAAATGGAGCTCAGATGAAGATCTTATGGCCCTGCAGCAGGCTTAACGAATTCTTGAAATTTCCTTGTTCCATTGTCAAGAGTAATTCCAAATCTTTTTCAGACTAAAAATGAAGGTAGCACAAGAGTGGGACATATTCAAGCTGAGCTGTCAGAGTAATAATTTGGCTGCATAAAGCTTTGAAAACTCACTGCTTTCAAAAGGATAACCATTTTGCTGGAAAATTACTGAACTATTAATGTATTAGCATTGGATTCTGCTATTTATATTGTAGACCAAATAATGAAAGTTCTTATCAAATGATAGCAGTGGTCTTCTTTCTGCTTCTTCATGTAGCTGACATTTTTTTATTGCATTCAATTTTTTTATGTCTTGTATGAAATGATAGTAGGGGTTTCCTCATGGTCAGTTAACTCCTCTCTACACTGAGATAAAAAAAATGCCTAATCCTAGCCAGGCTACAAAGAACTGGTTGTGTTAGCTACAGCAGAGTGGATATGTTCACCATGAGTAAAACATCCTTCCATTTGCGTCCTCAATTTTCATTTGCATGTGGTAATTTGAACTTATTAGAAATGCCTTTAAATTCCATCCAGTATATGTGGCTTCAGAATACAAGAAAGTGCTGAGTAAAGAGAGAAAATAAATAAATAAATAAAGTAGTTATCTAGACAGTTGCAAAGTATGTCCTATATACTTCCATTACTGCAGGAAAGGTATAGTTTTGTGAAGAAATCTGTATTTGAAGGATGTTTTAAGAAGTCTTCACTCTTCTATTTGAGTAGATGAATATATAGTACATGACGAGCATGCTTAGCATAAAGCTACCTCATCATTTTTTCTCATTTCTTTGTGATCTTAAATGACCAGTGCAAGATAAATATATATATATATATATTAATTGTCCAATGATCAGGCATTTGAAATAGTTTATTGTTTTTCCAAACTTACCTCTACTACCAGTTGCTTGGTTTTCATATGGATTTGGGGTTTGGTATTTCTCTTTTTTTTTTTTTTCTTTGTGAAGTAGCTGGAATCAAAACTTGCTACACTATTGTACAGTTCAGCACCATCTTTCTTCTTGAATGATAAACTGCTCAGTCTTCCGGGCTGCAGTACCAAACCAATTTTCAGTGAGCACAAATATGACTTTTTCTATCAAGTTTTATTTGTTTTTACATTTTTAAAAAAATTTAGAAAGTTAGGCCTTAATAAAAATCAGTATGCTTCAACATGCTTAAAGCAAGGTAAATGAAGAGTTGAATGATTACTTATTGAAGAAATGTTGTACAGTGGTAACTTTAAAGGGCAAAGTCCGTGCATGTTGTGGGCTTGGCTGATGATAGGGTATACAAGAACATATTTCTTATTCTGAAGGTTTCAAAGGGTTTTCAGCTTGTAACTTTCAGCAGTGTTACCAGTGGAAGTTCAGGAATACGAAAGCAACACTGAACTGCAGATATCACATTAGTTCCCAAATTCAATTCATATATGGGTTGTCTTACACAAACAAAATTCATGCGTCAATTTTACTGATGTCAAGAATATCCCAGAAATGGCTAGCCCAGATTTGTTTACACAACACTGTTTCAGTAGCGTTCTGAGGTGCCTAACTTTACTGCCCTAACTCCTCCTGTCATTCTGCAGTTCCACCCAATCCCAGGCCTTACGATTGAGTGTTTTTGTGCATGAGCTGTCTGAAGCTGATGCACACGGAGTACATCTTTGCATTTAAGATTCTGGCCTGTAGTGAGTGCTGTGACCAGAAAGTCTGTTTACATTAAAATACTGATTAAAATTAATAGTGGAAATAAATGTTTGACTTCTCTGCAGCCATCTCCTCCTGCAGGAAAGGTACAGGCTGGTCTAGGTTTGTAAAGCACTGCAGCTGGTCTGGGAAGTGAGCTGGAATAGCTTCCAACAGCAACTGCCCTGCTTCTGGACAAAAGGATCTTTTTGCTTCTTCCCAGTGTATGTTTGAACCTTTGACCACAGCAATGGCATTGATTCCTGAGATAACAGAATACAGTAGAAACGTGCCTAGTTAGAGTTCACCAGGCTGGATATTAATTGTTAAAACTTTTTTGAGCATTTTGTAATAGCAACATTTGCTCTATAGGAAGTGGATCATCTTTTCTTGCAATTGTATTGGGACAGCTAGGCCCCTATGACACCTGAAATATTCCAGTGAAGAAATCTGTTTAAAAACAGGGATCTCCTAAAGGAGGGGAAAAAAAAAAAAAAAAAAGCAAAAGCAAAATATTTTTTTCTATAGGGAAAATGCTCTGTCACGTTAACAGCTTTCCCATGTTACAAGTAGTTTCTGAGAATTTTAGCAAAATGTAAAATCAAGATTACTTACTGGAATTTTGCAGTGATGAAAATATTGCACATTTATAATAATGAGAGCAAATTAATCAAAGTCAAGCTGGGAAAAGAGAATGATGTGCAGAAAAGGATGGTGCCCCAGAAAAGTTACTATCAGTAGTATGTGTATTATCATGAGGGAAGAGCAAAGAAGCTTGCTCTGAGCACTGTTTTCCAAGCTGCTGGTGTCAGCAGAAGGCACGGTCAGTGACCTTAGAGCCCTTCTGGTCACTGTTTTCCTGCTGCACTTTGCATTCTTCACCTGATTAAATATATTCATTTCCCCAAGACTCTGACTGCCACAGCCATACCAGCTACAGTACTTCAGGACTCCAACTCACTTTCTGACAAAATCGTGACTTAACAGTAAGTGTAGAGCTTTCCCTGGCACCTGATTTTGTTTATTCAAACATGGATTTTTCATGTATGTTTTTTTTAATTTGACTTGTGTACATAAAAGCAGCTGCAAGAAAAGAAGTGAATAGCGTTTGCTCTTAAGGTTTCACCAATAATCCAAAATAGAAGAGAACACTGCTTGGATGTACTAAAATAGGGTATTTTAAAGGAAAAAAATCTTTTTAAAACCTGAAAATCTTTATTTTTTCAGCAATAAAACCTTTTCTCTTTTGTGCTCTTATAAGCATAAAATGGCAGTGCGGAGAGTGAGTTTAGTTCATAATTTTCAAGTGCAGTGTAAAAAGTGAATCTGAAAATTCTTTGGCAGGTATTCTGATTTTTTTCTGAAGAGAAGAATTTGTACATTCTGATTGGAATATTTGTCTTTTGTGGAATTAAAATGCACTTAAAAGGAAAAAACAAAGAGAGACCTTTTCCTAAATCACAGATTTTGTTTTGTATGTACTGTAGTTGTAAGACTGTATGACAGTCTGCTCTCCCTGCTGAGGTTTTACAGTGAGATCAAAGAACAGAAATCTGCAGTATAGCTTCTGTCACTGATATTAACTATAGAGCAACATGCTGCAACCTTTCATCTTCCAGTAGCTTCATGTACATCCTTACAGAATTTCTTGAAGAGCAAAAACATACGTATTTTTTAAGGCCAAGATCAAAGCTTTGTTTTCATTGACTCTTGAGGCTGTGTTTATGCATTTTTTCTTTGTCTACTGTAGCGTTTGCAGTTCAGGCTATTTTAGTTGACGTGGAGGGCTAGGAGCAGGCTGATGGATTCGGCAGCTGCAAATTACAGGATCAGCTGTCTGGAAGGCTGAGTGAAGTGGACAGTTGGCAGCCGAACGGGTACAACCCCTGTAAGCCTAAGAAATTCCATAATCAGTGCTACAGGATAGCCCACGAGAGGATGACAAAATCTTTACCTTTACAGCACTACAAAACTGTGTAAAAATAAAAATGCCTAGTGGATATGTGAGATTAATGTTGATTTAGAAATGGTGATTTCTAAAAACAAGGCTATAATAACTTCTGAAGTGACACTATATACTGATACAATGAGGAAGGATTTCCATGCTTGCATCTGTAAGCTGTATATTATTGCCATTGACCTAGAACTATGCATATTTAGAAACAGATGCCAAGAAATTGTTTATTTTATCTTTATCTACCCACCACTTCTGGAAAGAGCAATTAGTGCTCCTGACAGCACTTGGGTACTGTCTTGTGATACTGCTGTTCTTTATTTATAAATACAAAATGTAAAAAGGGCACATGACAATGTTCTTCTGGGTTTTCTCTATCTAATGCTAAATCACCTACAAGGACTTAGGAAGAATGAGGACAATGAGGCCATGTTCTACCAGGTCTTGATATTTAGCCTCAATAAAATCAGGAACTTACCTTATGTGACATTTTTGTGCTGCATTTGAACTGCATTAATTATTACAGGAAATTATCAAATCCACAGCTGTACTAGATAAAATTATTTAATTTTGTGGAATTATATGTAAATCTAAATATCAGGTACAGGAGTAGGAAAATGTACTAGATAATTTGTTGTGCTGTGTGATGCAGTTGACACACTGAGGGAAGGGATGCCAGAGGGACCTTGACAGCCCTAAGAGATGGGCCAGTACGAACCTCATGAAGTTCAAGGCCAAGTGCAAGGTCCTGCACCTGGGTTGGGGAAATCACAAGCACAACTACAGGCTGGATGGAGACTGCATTGAGAGCAGCCCTGCAGAGAAGGACTTGGGGGTGTTGGTTGGTGAGAAATTGAACATGAGCTGACAGTGTGTGTTCACAACCGAGAAAGCCACCCATGTCTTGGGCTGCATCAAAAGGAACATGACCAGCAGGCTGAGGGAGGTTATTCTGCTCCTCTACTCTGCTCTCAAAGTATTGTGTGCAGTTCTGGTGTCTTCAATATAAAAAAGGCCATGGAGCTGTCGGAGCAAGTCCAGAGGAGGGCCACAAGGATGATCAGGGGGCTTGAGCACCTCCTGCATGAAGACAGGCTGAGAGATTGTCTTGTTAGAATCATAGAATCATAGAATGGTTAGGGTTGGAAAGGACCTTAAGATCATCAAGTTCCAACCCCCCTGCCATGGGCAGGGACACCTCACACTAAACCATATCACCCAAGGCTTTGTCCAACCTGGTCTTGAACACTGCCAGGGATGGAACATTCACAACCTCCCTGGGCAACCCATTCCAGTGCCTCACCACCCTAACAGGAAAGAATTTCCTCCTTATATCCAAACTTCCCCTGTTTAAGTTTTAACTCGTTACCCCTTGTCCTGTCACTACAGTCCCTAATGAAGAGTCCCTTCCCAGCATCCCTATAGGCCCCCTTGAGATACTGGAAGGCTGCTATGAGGTCTCCACGCAGCCTTCTCTTCTCCAGGCTGAACAGCCCCAACTTCCTCAGCCTGTCTTCATACAGGAGGTGCTCCAGTCCCCTGATCATCCTCGTGGCCCTTCTCTGGACTTGTTCCAACAGTTCCATGTCCTTTTTATGTTGAGGACACCAGAACTGCACACTCCAGGTGTGGTGTTACAAGAGCAGAGTAGAGGGGCAGGATCACCTCCTTCAACCTGCTGGTCACGCTCCTTTTGATGCAGCCCAGGATACTGTTGGCTTTCTGGGCTGTGAGCACACACAGAAGATTGCTCATGTTCATTTTCTCATCGACCAACACCCCCAAGTCTTTCTCCACAGGCCTGCTCTGAATCTCTTCTCTGCCCAACCTGTAGCTGCGCCAGGGATTGCTCCGACCCAGGTGTAGGACCTTGCACTTGGCATGGTTAAACCTCATGAGGTTGGCATCAGCCCACCTCACAAGCATGTCAAGGTCCCTCTGGATGGCATTCCTTCCCTCCAGCATTATCAACCGAACCACACAGCTTGGTGTCATCGGCAAACTTGCTGAGGGCGCACTCAATCCCACTGTCCATGTCAGCGACGAAGACGTTAAACAAGACTGGTCCCAACACTGATCCCTGAGGGACACCACTTGTTACTGGTCTCCAGCTGGACACTGAGCCATTGACCACAACTCTTTGTTCAGCCTGGAGAAGATAAAGCTCCAGTGAGACCTTCTAGCAGCCTTCCAATACTTAAGGGGGCCTACAAGAAAGGTGGAGAGGGACATTTTAAAAGCATGTACAGTGATAGGACAAAGGGGAATGGCTATAAGCTGAAAGAGGGTAGATTTGAATTAGATATCAGAAAAAAATTCTTTACTGTGAGGGTGTTGAGGCACTGGCACAGGTTGCCCAGAGAAGTTGTGGATGTCCCATTCCTGGAAGTGCTCAAGGCCAGGTTGGACAGGGCTTTGAGCAACCTGGTCTAGTGGAAGGTGTCTCTGCCCTTGGCAGGCAGGGATGTTGCAACTAGATGATCTTTAAGGTCCCATCCAAGCCTAACCATTTTGTGATTCTATGATAATGCCAGCTGGATGTGACATTGTATTGTTTCCCCTCAAACAATTGTGTGCCAGGCAAGTGTAAAGAAAAGATGCAGGTAAATAGGCTGCAGCTTTATTAATGCTCTTTGGCTGAAAACTGGTTGGCATTAACTTCTGTGGCAAAAGTGATCATTTATTCGCAGTCATGTTCTCTTGTTGTCTTTACACAAATATCCTTCTACCCTTTGTGCAGCCTTCACCTTCCTGTTGTCATATGACAGTTAAAAAACAAGGAAAAGGGATATCAGTCGGGGTCTAAATTCTTTTCCACACTTTATGTAAAATGTTTTTTTCTGAAAACCCAGATCTAATCCATTTTATCCAGGAACTTGGCCTATGGTGAAATGAAATCCTATTTATTTGATAATGGCAACAGACTCATCTAAAATGGAAGTCACCCATCAAAACAATGTCATGTAATGCAGGAATGTTACCTTATGGCTCCTAAGATTTATTTCAAGAAATATCCAGTAGACTGATATATGACTGTATGCCACACATGCAGAGTCTGACATATTTGGAACTGCTGATTAACTACTAGCTTTCACAGAAGCGGTTAGCATGTGTTCAGTAAGATTGTTGTATTGACACTACAGCTCTTTAAGCCCACAGTTAATTCAGCCTGCTCTTGTCTGTCTTCAGACTTACAGCACATGTGCAGGTGGACTGCTCAGCATACATGTAATACTGAACTGGACATATTGAACTTTTGCATGCACTGTAGACATGTGTCCAGGACTTCTGGACATTGAATAGTTGGAGTTATTAATAGGGGAGTTAAATCATCTTAAATTTATGCCTGGCACTGTTGCAAATTAAATCATACATCCTGAATGATTCAACCAGATTTTCATCTAATAGGAAAGGAAGAAAAAAAAAAAATTAACAAACCACTGGCCAAAAACATCATGTCATGTCAAAATACTTATCAGCAAAGGAAAAAAATCTTTTCTATTCTCCCATGAAAGTAAAGACAAGACAACAGTGGCAGTTCAATGCTATACTAATTCCAGGCCAGAAGGGAGATGAAGCTGATGATGAAGTCAGGAAACAAGAGCTTAGAGTTTATATATTATGAGAAGGTATGTAAGGACTTGATTTTCTTTCTGGCTTATTCAGCCACTCATCGAGTATCTTCCCATTTTGGCCATCTACTCTTTCTAAAATTGAAATCCTTTAAGAGCTGGCACTTTGGCTAAGATGGTAGTCTTATATGTTAAGATCAGAGTATGTGACCTTTACTTGGATATGGACAAGGTTGGCCTTAGGTTCTCTCTGTGTTACTGAAACTGTCAAGAGTGGTTGATTATCTTGTTAGTACATAAAGCATTTGGCTGCTGCTATACTCGCAGCAGTCTGGAAGTACTTCAGACTTTATTTTTGAGGAAAATAAACAACTTACAACTAGCCATGTAAAAAGTAACAGCATCTGTCCTTGATTATATGCTTCTTTCAATTCTTTGCATTTTGGTACAAAATTCTCCATGTTGTGGAAAGTTTGTCTATTTCAGAAATTTTAGATGCTTTGCTAGCTAGTGTAACAGTAGGTCAAGAGAAAACATGTTTGAAGTGTGAGTCTGAACTCTTGATTTAGAGTATTTTCTAGATTCATTAGCCAATATTTTCAGAGCATTATCTAATAATCATCAGGAGACACTTGCTCATTGTAAATACTTTCTTCTTATGCCTTTGTGTTTTTAACCTCCCTGAGAATTCTTAGGGCAGTTGAATTCAGCACGTAACTGTGTGTGTGAAGATGGAAAGTACTGAAAATTTCTTTTATAGATTGGCACAAATTTAAGCTCATTAGCATAAGTAGTCTAAGTGAAGATATATGAAATACTTTTCTATAGATTGAGTCTAGTTATAGTTACTGGGCAATAATCTATCTTTTAATCTCTAAAATTAAAATTAAACTGCTTTATGGCCAAGAGGAATAAGACAGTGGAATAAGACTTCTCAACAATAATGGAGAAGTGAATGTAAATTTAGTCAAACCAAATAACTAAAAATGTTCTTTAGAACATTTGAAACAACATAGAAATACAGCTGTGCTTTTTGGTCAAGTTTCAGTTGTAGTTGGATAAATGAATAGTAATAACCTTTTTCAAAGCTTGGAAAAGATTTGGCTCAGTTTTAGCTTTGTGTGTCTGTAGAATTAGATTAGCACACTAATCTGGTAACTAGAATGTCCATTTTCTCACCTGGAAGTGTGTGGATATTTGAAGTCCTGAGCACTTGCAGGCCGATATGTTGCCAAGTGAGTCTGTGCGTTTTGTAATTGCAAATATTGAAGCTGGTTGTCACAACAAGGGGACTGAGGATAGAGGGGAAGAAATACTGACTCTCCCTTAAGGCAGCCCCAAAACTCTGCTCCCTGAAACTCCAGTGTTCTGTGCATTTCTGAGAGTTACTGCTGCAGGGGACTTGATCTAGCAGTCAGTATTCTATTAAAATGAGTAACTACTGATAGTACTCAGCCAAAATAGTTTCTCAAGGGCTACCTGATGTACTAAAATTATTTAATATTATCTAGGGATTTTATTTTTGTTTAATTTGTCACATACATACAGTTATATATTCAATAATTTGACTTTACTTTCAGACTGAATATGTCAAATCTGAACTGATAAAAATTAATGTACTGTTTTATTAATTTAGAAAGAATCAGCTTTACTTATTTTCTTGTTATTCTGCTGCTGTACACAAACCACAAGGCATATGCTTTCATTGTAATTGACTGATAGAAATGTTTCAATGGCAAATCTGACATGAATCTATTTTTTTTTCTGATTTTTGTTATGCATGTACCACCCTTTATGTAAAAAGGACATTTCTGAAGGTTTGAATTAAAATACGTTACGTTTTTTGAAAAGAAATAAGACTTTTATTTAAAATGTTCTACTAAGTCATCTTTAAATATATGTCAGAGATAGAGAAGAAAAACTTTCTAGGATCCAGTTATAACTTTTTTCAGTATTTTAATCACATTTCCTTACTTGTTTATAATATGCTTTGTGCACACAGATTTCAGACAGAGTTGTTATAAAGCAGTGTTTTTCACACAATAGTATATGTCTTTTGTCTTGTGATTTATTCCTTCACAAAGAAAATTAAGGCTAGACTGTAAAGATTTTACAATCTGTTTGCAGCACAGTTTAGAAATCTGTAAAATTAATTGCTAAATTTGGAGGATACCATACCATCAAAACCTTAGTTTTTTTAACCTGGTAATGTATATTTTCTTTTCTCCTTTCTCAACATAAATGTTCACAGCTTCTCTGCTTTCCCACTTTCTCCTCCACCCATCTTCTGTTCAATTCTGAATCCTGAACAAGGCTCTGCAAAAGTTAGTGCCCTCTTACCACTGCAGTCAGCAATGGAGCTCATAGATAACTCATCCACATTGAGTCTGTCCCAGACTTTTGCCCTATTTGGCTATAGAGGCTAGATTAAAAGGTAAATTCTATCTGATAGAATTTTGTTGATGATGGCACAGATCAGATTCTTTGCATTTTAACTGGGATGGGGGGGAGGGGAAGAGGGAAGGGGAGAAGCGAAGCAGAGAAGGCGACTGCTTGTGCCAATCTTATCACTTTCATTCCTATTGCTGTCTTCTAGGATGTCACTGTACAGTGCTCGTTTCCTACTGATTCATGTGATCTTGTTGTGCCATCCTTCTTCATTGTATGATGTCTCTGCCAAACAGGACAGCTGCTGCTTCAGTTGCTGTAGCCTTGCCATGAGAAAAAAAAAGCACGGCTGTGTTAAATAGATTCTCTTTCCTCTCTGAAATAATCTATATAATTTAATAAACACTACATGAAGAGTGGAACTGATCCATGAAAGGTCCATGCCTATATGTAAATATCTACATTATTTTTCCATTACAGGATATTTGTGAAGACATATCTGATCACGTTGAACAAATTCATGCTCTGCTAGAGACGGAGTTTTCCCTGAAGCTTCTGTCTTACTCTGTCAGTGTGATAGTCGATATCCACACAGTACAACTACTCTGGCACCAGCTACGTGTTTCTGTTCTGGTTCTGAGAGAGCGTATTCTCCAGGGACTACAAGACGCCAATGGAAACTACACTAGGCAGACTGATATTCTGCAAGCATTTTCTGAGGAGAATAAGGAGGTATAGTAACTAAATTCAATATTGAGAATTTCATCTGTATTTGAAGCACATTTAAAATTGCTAGGAGGACAATTTTAGGGATGTCTTACATGTCTTCTAAATATTTTGCTAGTTTTGTGTTTTAAATGTCTGTATCTGATATCTGTTCTTATTAAACCAAATTAAAGCAAACTAAGGTCAACTTTCAGAAGTGTCTTGCTACTTAGAGGTACATCTTGTCCAAAGTCCTCAGTCTGGTCGTTCATGAATTTAAAGTTCCTATCCAATTCAAAACTAATTTTTTATGTGCGATTAATTCTTCAGTGAAAAGCTTAGACATTTCCCTTCTTGTATACGCAAACCTGAGGCGGCAGTTCTGCAATATGCCTCTTAAAAGTCACATTTTGCCTGAGAAACAATAATGCATGAATCATACATTTTGTACTCTGAAGGGGTGTCAAACTCACACACAAATGTTTTGGAAACCTGGATTCATTTAACTAAAATGCCTTTTCCATTGAATTCTTAATTACTAAATTAGCTTAGTTATGACACTACTGGCCTAACTTCTAAAACTAAAAGAAGATGAACATTTTCAATAGGGTAACTCATGGTTAATAGAAGATACCTTAGCATGTAAAGGATTCTTCATTTACTGAAAGTTCTAAGATTAGGACAAAATGCTTTTGTTAGGATTAGATATATTTGCAGAGGGAGATCAGTGCAGTGAGATTCTGTGACCTGTGTTACAGAGGAAGTCAGAAGTCCCTTAAACATATCCTGTATTTCAGATCACTCATGTTTAAAAAGAATGTGCATATTTCTCTGCTGTAGTTTTATATTTGTCTTTAGCACAACAGAGTGGGTGGTCCTGAAATCAGTGCTCAGATATGGCCAGTCCCACCTTCCACACCCCCTCTTCCTGATGTATATATGTACCTGATATTCAGATTCAGTTTCTGTTTTGCCATTGCGTGTAAACCTTCCCTGGACAGTCTGATGGAAATCCACACCTGTCTGAATATCCAGAGTAGTGAAGTAGGGTGAAGACATTATTTTATGATGTGAGCTTGGTGATTTCAAGACATAAGGAAGGAGCAGATTCAGATACTAAGAAACAGGAAATGTCCCATCTGGATCTGATTACAACTGCTATAAAAAACATCCTTCCAATACAAGGGAGGACTGACTGGGGAAGGATAGATTATTTTTCAGCAGGGAAAAAGCATGTTGCCAGATAGGCTTACATGGTAATATAAAAGATAAAATATCCTGACACAATTCTTCTTTTTTCCTCCACCCCAACTAAAGCATAAATAATACTTGATAAAATTAATGGCTAGCAATAGCAGGGATACAATATTAATACTAAGTTTGTGCTGTAAGGCTTTGAATAGATTCCCAGAAATTGCTCTGCAGTTTTTAACTTTCAGGTATTTTCATTGGGTATAGTGGAAGTGGCTTTATTTGATGAAAATAAAAAATTAAAACATAGAGACAATTGTATCTGCTTACATCTACCTTTTTTTTTTGGTTTGTGTTTCCTCCATATCCTTTCCCAGACAGCGGCTACACTGTAGGACTAGTAAGTGTCTCATGATACAAGTATTATGTTAGGGATTTTCACGCATATGTGAATAGTGAACCTAGAAACCTTTGCCCATACACTTAACCCTTCCTTGGAAAATCATTTTCCTGATTTTCAGTACTCCTTGGGGAATATGATCTGGGAATGACAACGTATTTTTTTATCCTAAGACTGAGAAGTCATCTGGTTTGAAATGAATTAAAGGAAACTTTCACAGACAACAAAGAATTATATTTTGGAATTCACTGCTGTAGGACACTTAGAAGTGGAAAGAAGTTCAAATAATGAATGTGAAAACTAAGCAAAGTTCAGAGGAATTATAGCCTCCTGATGAGGAAGTCCCTATGCTGCTCACCGGTAGAAGCTGGGAGTGTGGGTAGAAATGCTGTGTGCGGAAGGGACATGTATGTATACCTATGTCTTACAGCTTAGGTAGCAGAAAAAGTTTAGAACTGATGTAGAAACAGGATACTGGGCTAGATGGAAATTTGATCTGAACTGGTAGAGCAAATACTATTCTGTAGTCCATGAACCTATGATTTGAAAAATATGTTTGGATTCTTCCTTAAGTCAGCTGTCTTCTGTGTAGTTCTGAAGAGCAGCTTTGACTGCTAGAGTTAACTGAGGAGCTCTGTGGAAGAAGTGACCTGCCAAGGTTTCTTTTGTGCTCAGTGAGACAGTCTGATCTTGTTAGTATTCACTACTCTGTCAGTTCACAGGCTGCACAGTCAGTCACAGCCCAACAGTCCCACCTGGGCTATATTTAGACTGTAGCCATAACACACAGCAATATGCGCAAGCTAGCTGCACCACAATCAAAGATCAAGATTATCACTAGTAAGGTAGCTACCAAAACTTGAAAGTGTACAGCTCAGGCTGTAGTGGCTTGGTTAGAGACCCAGCCCATTAACTGATCAGGCAGTAGCTGTGCTTTTGGCTATCTCAGCAGTGCCATAGTGAATAAGATGCCAGCAGGAAAGGCCACAAAAAATTTTACGGCTTGGAGGAAATAGAGAAACCAGTAAGGCAAGCTGCCTGCCACAATGGAGATGTTAAGAAAATACTTTTTAAAATAAAAAACTTAGTAGAGTTAAGAACTTGAAGAACCAGTTCTCCTTCAGGAATTACCCAGAGACAGATCAGAGAGAAAGAAAAAAAATAGTTCTGTGTCGCCAGAGTTCTGTGCAGCTGAACCTAACCTGTGAAATTTATTTCACAATTGATAGAGCCAGGATATAGGGAAAGGGTCAGTACAGACTATATTAAAGTACAGTGAATCGTGATGTTCTCAGACAGTTGGTAAAGTCAAAAAAGAAATATCTTATAAATTAGCTCATTTGAAGGAATAAAAAAATGCACAATCATGCAAGTTTAAATATAAATACAAGAAGGTATTAAAAAAATAACCTACAGACAGGAAACATTACTATGTGAAAAGGGACAAATTTTTTGAACTAAGATATTCCTATTGGAAGCCATGCAAATAACTAAATGTAGTATTTTTCTGAAATAAAAATAACAATAAAACCATGGTAATACTAGCATTAAATAATGCTTCTCTGAAGCACACATTTAAGAGGCTGTTTGGAAAAATCACCAAGTAAGATGGTTTAATGCATGTGATTGTAAAGTTTATTAATGCTACTAAACACTTTTTTAAGAGACAAAGGAATGGAGATAATTACTCAGGAGAAATGAAGGCCCTTAGGGCTTTGGAAAAGCTTTTGATTTAGATACAGTTTTACTGTTTCTAATATTTTCCTGAGATTAGAGGGAAAATACAGCTGTAATACTGATCATTGTTTAGTCAGTATTTTCTTAATAAATGCAGACCCAAAATATAAATTTGACAGATTTATAGAAACTTCCCCCCCTAATTCTAGAGTATTGAAAATGTACGATTTCTGGCATAGGTTCTACATCTGGATAGGTTGGTGCTAAATAAAAGATATTTTCAATATCCAAGATTATGCTTGATAAATATCATTCTAATCAATCTTTTCTATAAATAATATTTTTAGATGGAGGTTTTTGGTATTTTTACTTTGAGTAATGCAAGTAGCATGGACATAGTACAGGGCTCAAACATTATGTGGTTATAGAAGATGTCAAACAATAGCCATCTTTATTGAGACTATTGTTCAGATCAAAATCCAATTGTTGTGAGATGAAGAGATTATGAGGTTATAGACCTTTTTTCAGGTATGATGCTTAGGGTCCTTAAACTATAGATTTAGGCAGTGTAGTGATACATGTAGTTCCAGAGAATAATTCAGGCAAGAACCTATTGTGGATACTCCAGAGTTTGCTTTAAGAAACTCCTTTATGAAAATCAAACCTGGGAAGAAAGACCAGTATAGTGATTTAAGCATCTAAAGTTAGAATTGTAAAACATGAGTTCCTGTCCTTTATGACTTTTTTAATGTAGTTTTTGTAAGCATTTGGGCTAATGTTGACTTTTTTATTTTAAATTATGCCTTTCGTATTCTTTTGTCCAGTTGGCACACCATGCCTATTTTTCTTATTCTAGATAGCTTCACGAAGTTACTTAAGTTGAACACTAGTGTAAATAAGAACATACATTTTTTCAGAATCGTTTGATCCTATATTCAAGTTTCTAATTATGTGCTAGGATCATGAAATAGGTGTTAGAACATTAAATCATCTATTAAAAATATGCTTATAAACTGTTGACTGAACATAATTGTGATTGTTATATATACAGGCTGCTTTTGGATCTTAATGTAGTCAGATTTTTTTAGTGTCCTTCAAATAAGTCACCAAAATATTTATAAACAAATTCAGCTTTGATCTTAAAATCTCATCTGCCACCTGAGATGGTCTCCTCTGGATATGTCTGTGTTTCTGAGACTGGAGGACTTCCATTGAGAAGATGCTGACAAGGAGACATGGCAGGCCAGAGGTTTAGGATCACCAGCTATAGTTTCTTTTCCTTGAGCTGTTCTCCATTTGTGCTCCAAATATCCAGCAGATAAATCCGTAGTTGATAATACCTGGAAAAAAAAACATTGGCAATCAACTGAAAGATTGTAGAGAAGCACGGATTTCTGAGAACACAAGATTAACAAGGTGGTTGATTAACAAGGTGGACTCAGCAGTCTCCAAGTTACCCTCCCTCCTGTTTGAGGAATTTAACACATGAAATAGTACGAGTCTTCAGTATGGAATTTCTAAATCCCTCCTTCAGAGGGAGGGTAAGTAGAACTGAGAGCAGAATTTGAGGAGAATATCAGCACAAAAGTAAGTTGCTATTTTTTATGTAACTTCGTGTACCAGACTGAAACTAAACATTTTTCAGTTTCCTAAGAATTTTAATTCCCAAATACTTCAGAATTGTACGTTTATCCACAAGGTACTGCAAAACCAGACAGGTCAGAGATGAATGCTCTTCTAGGTGTTAGGCAGTGAAACATAAAGGTGATAGTTCATTACTTTGTGTGCGCTGTATATGAAAATTAATCTTCTAAAAAAGCACCATTTCTTTGTGTGTTTCAGGACCGTCTTGACTCTTTAACTGAAGTTGATGATTCTGGACAGTTGACCATCAAATGTTCTCAAAATTATTTGTCACTGGATTGTGGTATTACTGCATTTGAACTATCTGACTACAGTCCTAGTGAGGATTTGCTTGGTGCTCTGGATGATATGACCTCCAGCCAAGGGAAAGCAAAATCATTTGAATCCTGGAACTACAGTGAGATGGATAAGGACTTTCCAGGACTTATCAGAAGTGTGGGTTTACTTGCAGTAGCAACTGATTCCATTGCTGCCCAATGCAATGAAGCATTAAATGAGAAAGAAACCCATGTACCTCTTTCAGCAGAAGATGGAGAAGAAAATAAAGACAGAAAAGCACCACGTGAGCTTTCACTAGTATCTTCTGTGAACTCCTCTCTTTCTGAAGGACCTTGCTCTGAAGATGGTGTTTTACCTGCTGATGGCAAATCAGTTTCCACATTAAAGAAACCAGAATGTAATTTTCCACAGCATACCAATGAAAAAGTCAAATATTCTCACTGTGAAAACTCAACTCCTAAGAGGTCCATAAGAGACTGCTTTAATTATAACGAAGACTCCCCTACACAGCCTACATTGCCAAAAAGAGGTCTATTTCTGAAAGATGATGTGTTTAAAGATTATATGGAAGCCAATGATTTAAAAAGGCAAATCTCTCAGATAGTTAAAAATGAAATGAGTAGAAGTACACCCTCATTGTTAGATCCACCAGACAGGTCCAAGCTTTGCCTAGCTTTACAGT
The DNA here is from genome assembly GCF_028554395.1 of Pezoporus wallicus. Taxonomy (NCBI): domain Eukaryota; kingdom Metazoa; phylum Chordata; class Aves; order Psittaciformes; family Psittacidae; genus Pezoporus; species Pezoporus wallicus. The sequence continues at coordinate 8,181,135 of NW_026642292.1, read as the reverse complement.
CACCCTACACTAACAGTCCATCTGCAGTTAGTCACTCATATGACTGCTTAAATACAATAGGTGATAGAAACCTTGAGTACACAATAAATAATCACTTTAAGGACAGTCCTGTAAGTCTAGGAAAATCTGCTTTCTACAGCTGTAAAGAAAAATCAAAGCACAAGAAGTCTCATGACGCTCCAGATAAAGTGAAAGTTGGCGGAGCACCTGGAGGTATGTGTAAAACTGCTCCATCAATCCAAGTCAAAAAAAGAGGACGTTCTTCTCTACAGAATGGAATTACTTCTCATAACTTGCAGTCTTTGGAGGTGACAGAAACAGATTCTTCTTCATCATCAGATTCTTGTAACCAGAGAGCCCCAAATGGACAATCACAAGGTAAAACTGAGCCTTTTAGTTCACCAACATGTAGCCAAAAGAGTTCTTCCTCAGCTGGTTCTGAGCTTGCCAATTCGTCACCTCTACTGAGAAAAAAGAATAATAAAAGCTCCTCCTCAACACACATCTATACCCAAAAAAGCAGTAAAGATGGTGAGGTCTGGTATGGGTCTGATGAATATTTAGCACTTCCTTCACATCTCAAACAGACTGAAGTATTAGCTTTAAAACTAGAAAATCTGACAAAGTTGCTTCCCCAAAAGCCTAGAAGAGAAACCATTCAAAACATTGATGACTGGGAGCTGTCAGAAATGAATTCAGATTCAGAAATATATCCAACATACCAAACAAAAAAGCACAAAAAAGTGGGTAGAATTTCACCAAGCTCATCAAGTGATATAGTATCCTCCTTAGGTGACAGCATTGAATCTGGGCCTCTCAGTGATATTCTCTCTGATGAAGATCTTTGTATGCCTGTATCTTGCATTAAAAAATGCATTGAAGAAAAGTCAGAAAGGACTGCTGTTACTGAGCCCACTGAAAATGAGACTTCTGCCTCAAATAAATCAGCTTTAATTCATCAACTGATGCAAGATATACAGCATCAAGAGAATTATGAAAGCATATGGGAAAAAATTGAGGTAAGCCAATACTCCTGTGTTCTTCTGATGTGCTCTTGATAAGCCTATATATGGAAATGGAGCCGTGGGCAGGGGTGGAGTTGCTTTCTTGTTTTCTTTTCATGATGAAAAAAGCCTCATCTAGTGGGTACTAGAAGCAGAGAACAGCAGTGATCATTGCAATTATAACAGACTGAAGTTATCTTTAACTATACAGAATTTGCCTGCATTATTTTACTTACACCAATACTTTTAAACTTCACAAAACATTATTTTATTGGGAGAGTTTCTCTTTGCCAAGATCAGGTCCATGATAAGTTATTTTTTTGGATGAAGTGAAAAAAAGAAAAAAAATGAAAATTAGGGATCTCTGTTATATGATTCTGGAATAAGAACTAGCTGCAACAGCTGGCTGCAGCTGTGAACACCCGCTTCATCTCCACACCCATCCTCTCCTCTCTTCTGAAGAGTGGATTGAGCTTGTGACAGCAATTAAAGGTAGTTTGCTGCTCTTTGGCCAGAGTAAACCCTTCTAGCTAGTGATTACAGCTGCTGCTCTTGGACTGCAATTTCTCAGTGTTCCTCCTTGTGAAGTATGTTTGGGAAACATTGATCATAGAGTTTGAAAATAATCTTATGAAGTATGTTGTGCAAGGGACTCAGAGTATAAGATGAGCTTTAAACAGAAAGAAAACCAGATGCAAAGCACGCTGCTAGGAAGATAGATAGCTCAGTGATCCATGCCCTTAAAAGCAGCACACAAGAAAGCTGCAGATTTATTTCATGCAAAAGATGTATGCTAGCTATGCTAAATGGCTTGAAAATGTGCTTCTTGAATGGTGAATAAAAAATAATCAAGAGAAAATTTTTGCAATGTTTTGCAAAGCAGTTATAATATTTTAAAGAAATATAAGGTTTTCCCAAACTGCTTGTTTACCAGTTTTTCCATTGCCACTAGTAATTATATCTTCTGCTTGTAAGATTTGTAAAGAACCAATTTTTCAATACAGGTGTTCTTACTGAGGTAAATCCTGCCTGAGTAACTTTGTGGTGTCTTGCTGCGGTATTTTATTTGGACATTCATAATAGAAAAATAGAAAATTCCTCCCTTATGTGGTGTTATGAATACTGTAAGTGAACTCTAACTAAAAATGCCATCCCTGTGTCACAATTAAGTTCTTTCTTTTGCTAGATCTTCTGTTCCAAGTGGAGTATTGGAAGTGTATCATTGCTTCTTTAATTATTGCCGTTTTGCATTTATGTTAATTCTGTTTTTAATAAGAATTCTCCCTCTCAGAGGGCTTTCCTAATTGCAATAATACATGTCTTAGCAATGATTTAATATTACTACTTTTGTTTAGACGTAGCTTTGTTTTAAAGAAGTCAGTTTGAAATAAGAACTTAGTTAAGGACAGAAAAGGCATATTTATGCCTATTTGAAATCCTGCTGAAAATGCCTACCCTAACATATTTTATTTATTCAGATTGTAAAACAAACCTAAAACAGCTCAACCTTTTATTTTGGGATAATAACAGCCTAGAAAAAGCTGATTTTGAGCAGCTTCAAAATCATGGAGAGGCATGTTTTAGCTAGGTAATAGGGATTCAGTGTTTTGTTATGATGGGAATGATTTTGAATTAGTGTATATCTGGTAATATGTTGATATTACGAGATTTTTTAATATATGCTGAAGTATTTCTTGAAGCTTTATTCATTTCTCACTTATATAAAATATACTTTTTCATACTTAAAAAGTATGTGGATGTCTTTGCATGGGTATTATCATGTTGTCAATCTGTCTACATGCAAACACAATTCTGTTTGACTGGACCATTTGCTGTTGGATAGGATCACTTTTTTGCTTTGCAATAAATATTGCATATTTTTGCATATTTTGCCTTGCACTTCAGCTAATTCTTCGGCACATGCTGCTTCTGCCTTTGATGCTGGGCATCTCCATTCCAGGGTGCATAACAATTTCTGTGGCAGTTCCTTGTGTGTTTCGGAAGTTGCTTTTTGGAGTTAAATCTGAGAACAAGTGATACCAAAGTATGAATGTTCCACTTACTCTTAAAGTAGAGTTCAGCTTTTAGTAGCTACCCTAAATGAATTTTTAGAATGCAGATTAAACTCTGTAGCTTCTCTTATACTGACTGAAGGCGAAAAAGATACAATATCATTCTCACTGGTAAAGTCAATAGAGTTCTCTGCTGTAAAATGGCCTATTGCCACTTCTCGTATGTAACACTAGGATTCCATCAGTCTCAGAATGCTTTAAGGTTTACTATCTGTAACAAAATTAAGTTTTCCTTAAACTCATACTAATAATGGATCTCTCACTCCCCCCCTCCCCCATTTTTATGTGCAAACTGAGAAATTAAAATTAAAAACTGATCATGGGCTGATCTAACAAAAATGCATTTTCAATCATAAAATAATAATAATAAATCTTCTTCATGCGGTTTTATCTCCTTCTCTAGAAAGCAATACTAGATTGACTAGATTGACAAGGCCTCCTTGTGTTGTAATCCGTGGTCACTGATAATCCTGTCTACTTGATTTTTGAGGGCACTATTACAAATGGTACAAGTGTGACCATTTGTCAGACATGCCATTTAAATGAAGATGTGTTTGCCTGGCAGGCCTTAGTTGTATGGAGAAAATTGCTGGATTTTTTTTCTGGTTATACAGACTTGCAGCTTGTTTTAAAGCATGCTTCATTTCTATGAGAGGCAGCTGAATTTGTTTTGCAAGAAATATTTTGGTTTCTATCGATCCCATCTTTTTAGCTCCTCGCATTTAATGAATTTGCTCTCAACTCCAATGGCTTTGTATTTTGTCTGAGGAACTCAGTCAGTCTTGGCATTGGATAGTCACCTTCTCGACATGTTAAGGAAATAAAATAATGCTGCTCTCCATGTTTTTCTGCTGTGGGTTAGAGCATGCCCTAGGGATCCTACAGCAGAGAGCTGGGTAAAATATTCTGCTGCCTTCCAGGACCCAGTCAGGGATTCTCTCACACTTGTGCAACCATTTGTCTGCTCTGAACCCAAGATCCCTCAGTGGAGCAGAGATTAAAGACAGCTTTTCCAAATTATTGGGGTAGCGGAAATAATTTTCCTGTCAAGGAGGAACTATAGATTGAAGCAGTCTACAAAGCAGAGTGAAATATTAGAGCTAAACTTGTAAGTGTGATGAATAACTTGTGTGCTTGGGTAGTAAAGATTTGCATTTTCAGAGGGTATTCACAAAAGTTGACTAAAGGTGGGTAACCAGTAGGTTTTTGCAAATGGTTGATGGGCGTGTTAGAGCAAGTTTATATTGGAGATGTCACTGGGAGTTCACTGAGCAGTGGAGAGCCAGTTGGTTAGAAAATGTCTGCAGAACTGACACAAAGGGGAAATAATTTGTGTTGTTTAGATTGAAAGGAGAAACCGTCGCTCCTAGGCAGAGAATGGACTGATAACACACCAGTGCAGTTAAGGCAGAAGCTGGATTGCTTTAGGGGAAGCAAAGTTTATTTTGTTTGGAGGTGATTTTCATCACTGGGGGGAAAAGCATGCATAGAAGACAAATGAAGTTTGGGCTATGGGGCTAAGGTACTGAAAAATTAATATGAACTGATAATGCTGATGGGGCTTGCTAACAAATTAAAAACACAGAACTGAAATCAGTAATGACAGAACAGGTTGACAAAGCAAAGATGATTAACAGGGAACAGGACTGGTTTATTCTGGATTACCAGATAAAGGATTTTTAAAGTGGTGTAGTGCTCCCCTCAGCCCTTTTGTTTTCAGTAACTCAGTAACAGTGCTTGTAACTGACCCTTCTAAGATAAATGGATTGCATATTTTTCCTGATAGAGTGCTTGCCAAAATTTGTTCATCTCTGAAGCTTACTTATATTGCTTCATACAATTTAGATTGAAATACTGCTCTTGGTAGATGACCAGTTTATAAAAAAAATAAGTGAAAGAGGTATCAGATCCAGAAATTCCTTGGCAACTACAGTTTTCTCAGCAGTCTTGCTGCTTTGTAGAGCATAATTGAAATGCCACTTCACATTTTGTACTGAGAGTCAAGCTTGTGCTCTGTTGCTCTGAGTCTGAGGATACTCCCCTGCTTTGAAAGGCCACCCCTCAGTTTTCAAGTTGGTTAAACTTAATAGCAGTAATGTATACATACGAACTCTCACTTTCACTCAGAAAAATGCTTCTTTATTAGAAGATGATATTGCAATACAGTGAACCTTCCAGTCCTTCAAAACACTTAGTTCCTGAGAGTTTGTTTGCATTTTAAACAGCTCCTCCAAGTACAATCACTTTTCTTTGGCATTTGCTTTACCACAAATTGTCTTAGCAAATTTGTCACCAGCAATCTTTGCAAAGCCAGCAACTTCTATGTAAGCTGTGCAAATTCTGAATTTGTAACTTTACATCTAAAACTCATTGCCTGAATTGTGTTTCCTTAATGAAACACATCTATTCTGGAATATATGCTTGTTCAGAATGGTTTGAATTTCCAGCGTTAAAGACCTCAGAATGATTTGACAGTGAGCAGTTTTAGATCAGGGATTTTTTACATTATTTGGCAAGTCATTCCAAATAACTCGGGGGGGGGGGGGGGGGGGGGAGGGGAAGAGAAAGAAAAAATCTGTTCACAAACAGTTTTAGTAGCATTGATTTGAGGGTATGTCTTTACTAGTATTTAGGACTGATTGCAGAGGATACGTCTACATCCAATGTTTGGCTCACATCTAATGTGATACGTTTATCTGCAAAAAGCCTCACAATTTGTTCTTGCGTACATAGTTGGATGCCATACCTCACCTCAGGGATACCTACTAACAGCTTAGATGAACCAAGGAACAGCTGCTTTTGCATACGTGATTCTGTGAGCCCTCTTATTCTAATGCTGTCACTCAGATCAGCTTTAAGTGACCATTGGCTTTAGAACCTAGAGTCATGTCTTAATCATCAGTATCACAGTTTAGCCACAAGCCTGTACCAGACCCATCCAGATTATTGATTTGTGAACTGGAAACTTTCTAGAATATGGTCAATGATTGTTTCTTACATTCTGGATCTATTCTAATAGGCAAAAGAGTGCAACAGTGCTTAAGGTGGAGGAAGGAAGCAATAAGATTGCAAAGAGATGGACTTCTTGCTCTCACTGTACCAAAGGACAGGCTCAGAGGTGAGCAGTGGGTGCCTGCTGACCTACCTGTAAAGCCAGTAGAAGCTCCAGATTTAAAAGCGACAAGGTGATAACTTGGAGAACTAATCAGCATTGACTTTAAAGTAATCTTAGGATTTACTCCTTTCTACCAATGCAGAGACATTCTTTATTGTCTGGGATAGTTCAGTGCTTCCAATTCTCTCACAGAAAGGCACTCAGAAACCACTGAAGTAGGTTTGGAAGCCTTCACTGATGGCACTAGCTTTCAAAACACAGACAGAAAGAGTCAAATTGCTATTGGGAATTTACTTCAGGGTGTGTGGTGGTTTAATAGGAATCTTCTTGGGTCGGTCAGGACTTAATTCTTTATAACTGCTGCCTTATGGGGGCAGGTACTGTGATGACGGTTGGTTGTTTGTGAAGAGTTTGAGGTAACTTCTGAGCTACCCTGTTAACTCGTTACCGTATTGATTTTAGGGCTCCTTGAAGTGCCACCGTTATTAAAGAGAAAACTATTGAATTTAAAAATGTGGTTTCTGATATTCCTGTAAATAGGGAGGGGTGAGAGACAATGCTCATTGCCTTATACTTTCATAAGTATATGCCTTTCCCAGTGTTTTAAGGTCTAGCTGTTCTGTTACACAATATACTTCAGCTCTCGGTTACTCATGTTTTATGTATTGTCTGTGAGGAAGTACAGAAAGATACAGTATACAAAAATCACTATGTACTATTCTAAATATTTAATTATTTAAATAATACATTGCTATGAATTTCCACCTAAATCAAATTCCAGTCTATCTACTGTCGTTCATGCATCATTGCCTTAAAATGTGTACATGCTGGAGATGAGTCAGAGCAAGAGAAGTGTTCAAGAGTCTAGAGAGGATTAACCTGAAAAAAAAGACGAAGTCCACTTATGTAAGATTATTGCATAACTTCTCAAAATGTGTTCATATCTTTTTCTTCTTGTGTATCTTTATATATTTTGACAGCAACTGGTTTTTGATCCTTCATCCTTTCCAGTATCTTATAATCCGGAATGAAACATTAAACCGTGCTGACTCTTAAATCATAGTTGTCATCATTAGGCATCAGAATGAATACAATTTGTGGTAAACATGGACAAGAAACTCTCACAGGGTTGTTTCAGGCTGTCTATATGCTTATGCAGGCATTTGAAAGTTCTCTTGAAAGCAACCGGAAAGGCAAAAAATGGCTTTCTTGCTCTTGCTTTAGGTTTTAGAGCAGAAATTATAAACTGATCAAACACCTGAGCTGTCCTTAGCAAATCAAACTGGAATCTTAGCTGAATATTCCTTTATTAACAAAGACTTATTTTTGAATACTGATTCTCATGTGGGTCAAGTAAGGTTACCTGATCAAGAGCTAGATTTCCTCTGGTTTGCTTTGGACAGTGATTGGAATCTCTCCAGGATGGCAGAGGGAGAACCAGCAAGCAGATTTTAGGTAGCAGACAGTGTAGATGTTCAAGTCACAGTAACTTAACATTATTAATTGATTTTTCCCTGCTGATGCCAGCATTTGACTTAATTAATATTTCTTCATTGTGCTGTATAAGATTAAAGACACACAGGGTAATTCAAAATGTGAATACTTCTGCACTATTAGCCACTGAATTATAGCAGCTACAGTAAAATTGGCTCAGGTAGACCCAAACTAGGTCAACCTCATCTATATACATTGCAGTCAAATCTTCTACAGCACCGTTGAGGTACAGAAAAGCAGACAAAAATAGCAGATATGTTAGAAATAGTGAAGCTTCAGGGGTTAAAAATAAAGAATAAGAAGACAAAAGAAAAAAAAACAAAACACCACGGATTGCTTTTATTTTATTCTGGAAGCATATCTAAATTTTGGTGTGCAAAATTAAGTCACAGTTAGGCTCCAAAGAGGGTGTAAAGGAGTGTTCACTAGAGACCACTGAAAAAAGAAACTATCTAAAAGGAAGGGAGATGAATTAGGAAGCAAAAGAAAGTCAGTTAATGGAGGAAATAATAGTGACAGGGTTTCTTTGGAGGCTGCAGGTGAACAAGAACAGAGTGCATAACAGGAGGTTAAATTAGGAAAGCAGAGGAATAATAATGGAGTAAAGAGGTGATGAATTTTAATCTCTCCTTGCTGTCGCCATATTTAGTGAATAGTGGCAATCACCATTTTCCCTGTTTTTAAACTCAGAAATCTTAGCTGCAAAACAAGTTCATAGGTCAAAGAATTATAATACCTCTTGTGAGGTGACAGGCTTAGCCTCTTCTAGCGAATTACCCTTGAATAATAGGAAATGCTGAATTAAACTTTCTGATTTTGAGAGGGAATTGTGGTCATTATATCTTAAGTCAACGATATAGCAGAGGTCAATATATTTAGCAGTTACAATAAGGAAGCATCTGTTCTGTTTTAGTAAAAAGTGATTTTTCCTTTCTTTTGGGAAACTTTTAGATGTGGTGATGTATCTCCCTCTTGAGTCCATAGCTTGTTACTGCACCTTTTTACAGAGTTTCTCATTTCCTTCTCAAATGAACGAGACTTACGTAACTTTATAAATGTAGTTGTTGGAAAGTCAGAGATTAAATAAAACATAGCTATAATCTTTCCTCCCTATGAATATATTTTTGCTTTAGTGTAGTCTCCACAACTTTTTGCGGCTACTTACTTTATTCCAACAAATTTAATGTTGGAATATTGCTCTAAGTTTAAAAAGTAAAGGCATGTGTATCCCAATTATTAAACTTTTAAAAAGTATAACCTGTCCGTGCATTTCTACAGATTTTGTGACATATTAAAAAAACCCAAAACCTATCCTCCATAAAAAATTCTAATGGCTATCTCCCTGCAAATATAACTGTGATTTTAATTATTGTTTAGAGAAGTATAGTTGTATTATTTAAATAAGCAGTGTTTAATCCTGCTTTGTGACCATCAGGTCAAGAATATAGTAGCTTTATTCCTTTCTTAGCTTTACTGGCTAACTTACTGAATAGGTCATGTAATGAATAATGAATTTAGTTTTTAACTAAAAGGCACTAAAATCCTGTGGAATGAATTTTGTGCTATTGGGTAAAGGTATACAATTTGGCTGTTTTCATTCTTTTAACAGGATTTTTTCTCTGATTGGGAAAAGGTAAATTTTTCAGAAGTCCAAAAAATCTCTGTTCAGTTGACGTCATGGCACTGGGCCACTCTTTTCAGGCTACAGGAGCAACCAAGGTGTATGTATATCATGTGCAGCTTTTCAAGGAATTAAATGCTGGGGAAGGATCAATTATGAGATCAAAGAGTAAACAAATGTTGGGAACACTTAGGGGAGGTGCCAGCATGGCTCCCATTGAGTGTTCTCCAGTGCTGCCCAGCATGTGGCCAAGGTAGCAGCTGACCATCGGCTGGAAATAACAACTGCACAAGGGCGTTCCACCTCCTGTCTGCTGCCTGAAGCCCAAATACTCAGGGTATGCAAACCAAGGAATGGTGGCCAGCCATAGCTGTCTTTTTCAGAGCAGAATAAAGCTGTATACTAATATATTGCAGAGGCCATTATATGGAAAAAATGCGAATGAGGACTAGTTTATCTTTTTGTTGCCATTCAGCTAATTATGAATACATATATTAGCTGTAAAACAATCTGAAAATAAGGTGTGTTGCCAACTCAACATTTAAAATAATTACATGAAGAGTCAGTACAGTACTTCCAAGTACCCTTACATCACTGTAAGTTGCTTCAACATCAGTAGTTACATTGGCAGCATTTTTTGAAAAAGGGCATCAGAAAACCAGCCTCACTGAAAATTAAGACACTGATTACAGACTCACATTATCCACAGAGTGCAGATCAAGGTTGATTAATAACAAACATTTTGTACGGAAAGAAAGGGGACAGCTCTGAACAGCTGATTTGATTTTAGGCTTATTTGTAGAATAAAAAATAAATTTGCACTTAGGAGCAACAGGTCCTGACCTAACGTCTACATTTTCTATTCTAGCTTAGAGCTGTTCAGAGTGGAGAAAAAAACAGAAATTTGGGACTGTGAAACAAATGTGAATATACTGCAGCATCATGCCACAGGACATAGCAACTCATTTTGGTGCCTGGTATTTCTACCAAAAGACAGGCCTCTTCCCTGTGTTGTGCTCAGGGTTCCTCCAGAATCCAGACACTCATTCCAGCTGCTGCTGCAGAGTTAACTGTCTGGGAGTCACTGGCACCATTTTTCCCAGATTTATTTGCTGTTCTTGTTTTTCCCTGGTTACAAATTTCTGGAGACATTGCGTTCATATCTCAGTCCCTGGTTTACTAGCTGAGTGAAATGACTATGTGACCTAAAAACATTCATGTCTTTTAGCTGATCTTTAGATATGGCAAGTCTTTGACTTAGCATCATATGAGGGCAAAACCTAAAAAGGCCTCAATTTAGGATATTTTATGCCATGTTACATAAGAGAAATTTTAAACTTATCCTGATGTTTTGGGCACCTGTATTTATTCTCCACCTGCTGCTTAGGCCTCTTGGATTTTATGTAGAGAAGAAATGACTGGAAAAAAAGTTACTTTAAGAATAGTGAGAGTTTCTGTGAGACATGACCAATAACAGGCATTGCTTTTTGAGGATAGATATATTTTCAGAAACAGCATGTTCAATGCTAGTAGTACAATGAACTTCAAAGACCAGACTTGAATGATCATTCAGAAGTTTGTCCATTGCACAACTCACTCACAACATAACAGTTGCTGACTGTTCTGCTATTAACTCTAAGAACTTTTGCATTCCTGTTTTATTCCCAATGACCCAAAGAACATAACTGTGTTTTGTTTTGTTTTTTTTTTAAATTAACAAAAAGAACTGTCTTGTCCTTTGCTTATATTTCCTCCTCCTCTATTTTTCTCTCTGCTTATGCCCCATTTCCTTATTGTCTGTTCTTCCTTTCTGTGTCATTTTCAGAGCTATTGGTAACCTTAAACTCCTGGGTTTTCCATTTCTGCTGCTTATACTCATCACTCCACAGATTCAATACTGTTTCCTAGGGAACTTTTTTCCAGTAACCTTAAAATTTTACACAGACTAGGGAGGAGTGCTAGAAACTTGTGAATACAGATTTATACTGAAGTGGTTTTCTGGCAAAAGCCAGTAAGTAAATACTTACTTCTAGCCATCACTTCTGATTAGAACATCGGAAAATACTTCTTTAACCAATGTATCTCTGTCTGCATAACCCAGTGGCAACAGAACTTACTCGTGTAGGAGTGGTGGGGTTTTTGTCAATATTGCTTTCACTTGTTAGCGAGGATGCTTTAGCTAGCTTGCGCGGTGGTGTTTTTCAGGCAGTATAAATTGCCTCCACAAGAGGGCTTGCCCAGGCTGTGCTCCAGCAAGCGTGCTCTTTCCAAGGCCAGGCTGCAGCTCTGTCTTTGCCACTGCTGACTGGCACTGTGGCCTGACAAGGAACGTGAACAATTTGAAATAGTGCCTCAACCCCCCTAATATTCAAATTAGTACATATGATAACTGAGGAGGCAGATAAGCAAAATAGTTTTGTCATCTAAAATGTGAAGGCGTATGTAACAGTTTTCCATACAAAGAAGGAAGGATATGCTGATTTTCTTACTTGGTTCCCAGGAGTGCTTTGAATATCACACCACTTTTGAGATACAGCACTGGCCTCCTGTATTTTCTGAACCTGAACTCTGTCCTCACAGGAATAAATGCAGGAGGCCTAAAAATTTATCTGGCTTTGCTTGTTTCAGCGTTACATCTCCAGTAGGGAGCGTGGCCTCCTAAGTATGAGAAGAGATAGAAGCCATTTTGTATGACTGGCACTATTGTCATTAGAGCAGATGGCATCTCTGGAGCTTTACAACCAATCCATATTGCTGTTAAGTTCATACCAGATGATTCTTTAAATGATGGATGAGATGGCCTTTCCTTTTCCTTCTCTTCTCTCCACTAGTTCCCTCTGCTCTTGAACCCATGCAAAATCAGAGTGTCACTGGCCTTTCCTATGCTGCTATGTGACATTCATATGCTTAGCTGCCTTGGCCTCAGGGCTACATGGATTTTTCTCCCCAGCAGCCCACAGATTTTGCTTCTGTGGTTCTAGGTGTTCAGTGATTCTTCAAACGGCTGGGGGAAATGTTAACTAGTAGTGTTGGAAGCTTGTCTGCTAAGAATATATGCCTCAGGAACATGGTTTAGGAAGCATTTGGCATACTTTTCCTGTATCCCTCTTTGCCCCACAATCTGCTGATACTAAGAATATCCTTTTTAGATCCTATACATTTCAAATAGCAGTGGAGGCCTTGCTACAATTGTTTTAAATAGAATGTAGATCTTCACCTTGAGCACCAGGTGAGAAAAGGCATAAAGAAAGAATTACGTTTGTGGCCTCATGGAAAGGCTTAAGTCAACTACAGAGATACATTTAGGAATTATTTCTTAATATTCAGATAAGTGTAACCTGTTCTTTGTCTAGAAGCAGAAATAAAGTCAACAGTCACATGGAGGCAATGAACTTTTTGTTGCACAGTCAGGTTTACTGTCTTTAAACATAGTTGTTATTAATGGATTGAAAAATAGCACTTTGCATGTTTCACTGTATCATGCTATTTAAGCCTGTCCTACCTGGCTTTTTTATCTAGAAGGCTTTAGGAATCTGAGAACTTCTTAAAAATCTTTTCTGCCAGTCCTACTCTAGTCAGAACACAGTACGGAAAAGCGCTTAAAAATGTTAGCAAATCTGTTCATTTAGTAGTGGACCAAAAGGTCCATAAAAATTAAGACTACCCTATCACCAGCTTTTAGGGATAAAGCTAGAACGGAGTTAATTTGTAGTGTTTTCCAAGGCTTCTAAGGACCGTGCTCTGCTGTTCTCACTGTTTCAAGACTAGAAGTACTCTCAGCTCTCCAGTGAAACGTCCCTGAGAATTTGAGATATGTCTGACTGACTTTGCTTGAGATAACTTTATATTTCTATATATTAATGCTTCTTGTTTTCCAGCATCAGAATGCATCCTGGGGACTTCAAAACGAGGAAAATTCATGAGCCAGTGACCATCCTGTGCTATCACTTTCTATTCTGTAACCATATAAATCATGACCAATTATATAGATGTCCATTAGGGAAAATATATTCAGGAGTCATTTCTAATTGTGTGTGTGGTAGGTAGTTTGGTACAAAGCCTAGAAGGGCACTCATGAAGGATTTGTTTAATTTAGCAGTTTTAAAAATGCTTAACTAAACATTATATAGCAGAAGATGAAGATGTGGCTTTACACACATGTCCACTAAGAAAAGTGTTTAATTATCATTTCCCTGTTTGGAAGGAACATTGAAGTTTCCCATTTTCATAGGCTGCGGTTACTGAGTATATGTGGTACTTATTTAGCAGAAAGCTGCCAAGTTATATTTCTGAAGTGTTTTGTAAATGAATGTATCCTGAACTGCATATGAAGTATTGCCATCCTACTGGTGTGTTTGGTCAGTTGCATGTTTCTGTGAGGTCACTGTCTGCCACAGAATCTTGGCAATATCACATAAAGAATATTTTTTATTGTGGCATCTTGGTTCCTTTGGGATCCCCAACATCTGTACTGCTAATGGTTTTATTGTTGCCTCAGGGTCTAACTCCAATTAAATTGACCATGGCAGTTTGTTGCAGCCTCATCCGCTTGAGTACCTGTATTCTTTGACTTACCTTTGCCTGTGAAGAAAGCACACTTTTATCCTTTTGAAAATAAAGTCCATGGGCAGGAATGTGTTCCTCCTGAGACTAATATGCAAGTCCTTTTGTGGTTAGACAAAGGGTTTTCTTAATGCATTCTGTGATAGAAGTGCCCTTAGAGCCAGCCCATCTGTGTACACAGACCCCTCTGTGAACTCAGTCTTTTTGTAAATTGGGAACAAACTTTACAACACTGTCTGCTTGCAACAAAATTGGACATTCATTTTTAAGCACACAGCCTCATAACCAATTCTTTTAAGAAGAGAACTCCCTTTGTGTAATAAAAGGGAAGGTGGAGAGAAAAAAGGTCAGGGGTAGTGATTTAACAAGCACTGTTGTGTTGTGTTTCCACACCAAGGTTTGTGGAATACAGTAGACTTTCTACTGTCACTCTTAGCTACCATGGCAGATGATTTTTAATATATTTGAATGTAATAGTTTGGCATATGTCTTTTATTCCAGTTTTAATCTTAGTCCCTGTCATCAGAAGGGCTTTGTACTTTTACAAATGCAACACCCAGAAGTGCCTTTAAGTATAAGCCAGCATACATGTTAAATTGACATGTTAGATTAATAACTGAGTGGTGTTAACACTGCACAGTTTAAAATTAGGAGCCAGAAAGGTATTAAAATATTTTGCTACCTGTGTGACGTAGGCACGGTAAACCTGGGATTTTTTTCAGAAAAAGTAAACCCCAAATTTGGTCTAGGCCTAGTGCCATAAAACTGTCCATAATGGTGTTAACTGGGTTCAGTAGCATTCTTTGTGTTTTATGGTATAATTTTGGCAATGTTAATGCAAGTTTCTGTGCAAATATCCAAATTCCCCATCTAAAGGAATTTTATACCAAAAATATACTAAAACAGTCTAAGATACTGCTTATTTTTGTGTACCAAAAAAAGGTTGTGTCTGTTAATATAGTGAAAATTCCATGGATTTGTTTTTTTTTGGTGTTTTTTGTTTGTTTTTCTTTTTTTTTTTTTTAAATTTGGTAACCACAAATGTGCTATCTCTTAGGCTAAAACTTAAATTACAGAACTGGGCTTTAGTCTGTTACCATTCTAAACGTGGTCTAATAAAAGCTGGATTTGCAAAGTGATAGCTGCAGCTGAGAGGGAAACTTCCTCCTTTCCTGTTCCATTCAATTAATGAAAGCTGAACTTCAAAGTTTAAATGAGATCATTTGAAGTGCTAAAATTATTGACCACCAGAACTGTTTACTTTCCTGTGTGACTGAAAAAAAAAAAAAAGAGAGCTTGTAATGTAAAAGTAAAATTAAACCTAAACCGTTGAAATGAGGTTAGGAAATTTTAAAAGTTCCAGTGCAAGAAGTGGTGTTAGCTTAGCTGAGAGTTATTTATGCATATTTTAAGTGACTCACTTGATAGTCAGGCATTTTTTTCATGACTGTGACAGTAAAAGCTTTTCTGGGTGGTCCTAATCATGTGCTGCTCAGAAAATTGCAATCCAATGAGAATATGTCTGAGCAACACCCCTGACAGTCAAAGAGAATAATGCACAGATATAATCAAGGACTGAAGCCTTTCTACAGTATCACAAGCACTTATGTTGTTTTAATGAGTTTTGTAGCTATTATCAGAAGATTTTAAGTTGGTCACCTGCTTGTTATTTTGCTGACAGCCCATGCATCTCCTCAGCTCTACTTTGTCCTTTATTGACCATGAGCATTGGCTGTGCCACCAACCCTAGGGGACCATGTAGCTAGGGTCAGCGGGTACTAAAATTTCTTTGACTGACTCATTTGGTGTCAGTAAGCATCAGCCTCAGGTCTGCTGCTCCAAACTAGGAAGTGAGAAGTTAATTGATGTCTATTTCTAAAGGAGGTTGGCCTTCGGCCAGAGATGGGGTGAGCCTCTGAAATTCAAAGGGAAAGCACGGGAAGAGACTGTGGAAGCTGGAGACACACAGGGAGTGATGGCTGACACAGGCTCATCTTGGGCTGTGCCAAAGAGCAGTAGTGGGGTGCAGGTAGTGAGCAGTGAGGTGTAATGCATAGGTGTCATTACTAGGGAGGAATATACAAATAGAATCCAGCAAAACAGGAAAAGGAATGGACTCAGGCACAAAATGCTTGGGATGCCAAAGATTGCCTATTTCTGTGTTCATTTTAAGTATTTAATTTTTCTGACACACACTTGGGACAGGCAGAACACACGCAGTCCTGTTAAATGTAATGAATTGCATGTGAGACTTGTTCATCTGAGCACCTCTGCAGGCCTTGCCGCCATGCTCCAGGGTTTCTTGTACTGGCAGCATACCACCACAGCTGTTCTCCCGCTCTGTTATCCCACATGCCAAAAAGCAACCAGGCTGCCTAACCCAAGAGGCTTTCATCAGATGTACTGGATATAGGGAGCCCTGCAGCCCTGTGCAACAGCTGGGGATCTGTATCTTTTGTATGCCCTTATATTTAACAGCACAAAGGTGGGAGGCAAACTTCCAGGTACATCCTTTTGCAGCCTGATACCCATGCAACCCTTTGGCCTCTGAGCTGATTCATCCCTGCCCTTTTTAGATGACTCATAAAAGAATTCTCATGTTTTATGATTAAAAAAAATTTAGTGTTCTGGTCATTAATGAAGAAGTCTCAGGTTATTTAGTTAAATACCATCAAATTTACTTTTAATTCTTCAGTTAATTCATTTGTTCGTTAGTTCTCTAGAACAACTGAATGAAGTATATTTTCATTCTAGAAGACACCAAAGCAGACACGTTGAGTTACAACTTTCCCCCCTCCCCATCACTTGTCTTTTTCATTCTTATCCATTCAGAGCAAATAGGATTAGGCTGCAAAAAATAACTTTGTACATGCCAAATTTCAAATGAAGCCAGTTTTGCTCTAGCTTTGTTCAGGGATATGTGATTAGAACTTCCTTCTTCCTCCAAGGAAAACCTGTAGAGTTGCCATGAAACAAAATGGAAAGCTGAAATTTTTAAAAAGGAATCTTTAAAAATGTTCTGTGTGGTGTATGGGAACAGCTTTATCATTATTTGCAAACTTTACCACAGAAGTTGCTACAAATCATCCAACAAAAATCCAGAAACATTTGTTTCTGTACTAAGCAGCATAGGATATGAGTAGCTTTATGCTGTGTCATTTAGGGGCTTGAGTTTCGTAGTAACAGCTAGCTTGCTAGCACCATACAAAGCTATTGCATCTGTAAAACTGAACCCAGCTGGTAAAAAAACTGGATTGTACTGGTGCTCCTTTTTTTCTTCTGTTCTGTTCCTTTCTTTTCTCTCTGAGGAATTCTTCTACAGTAACTTTCAGCTTCAATGTGGCTGACTGTGGGTTTTCAACTTCCAAGAAATTTTGATAAAAAATACAATAGTTTAATTACCCATTACCAAAGCATGAGTTGGGTAGATCTTACAGTATTTTCATTATAACTGCAGTACAGTCTAGAACAGACCCTTACCTAGTGTAAACCAGCATACTTCCTCTAAAGTTTATACCTGTTGAAACTTTCCGACTTTAAGAATGATAAAGAAAAATAATTATCTACAGAATGAAAAATATAAGTTCAAACTAAAAAAGCAGAAAGGTAAGAAGTGTTTAGGAAGGGATGTAAAGTGGTTACATGGGGATTTTATAAAATTAAGAAAAAAAAACAAAAATTCCTTTCTTGCTTAAAATTTGTCATCCTGTAAATTTATTTATTTCACTAAGTTCTGGATTTGGATTTAAGATTGCATATTAAGCCTATTCCTTGGTATTGATATAATTTACGTTATAATCTGGTTTTGCAAAGCACAGTTTAATGCCCTGTCAGAGTCTCACAATAGATTTCTGTAAGATTTTTTCCTTATTTTTTAGAAATTATTTTGTCTAAAGCTTTTATTTGGAATGTGTATTCTTGGAAATATGCTAGATGGTGAGAAAAGCAACTGTTGTAATGCTGTTTGTGTCCCTGAGTACATGAGCATCATTAATTGTGTTCCGTTCCAACTAACTCTGCCATCTTGATTACACAGAAATGGCTCAGTGTTGGTCAATCTGCAGAAGGGCAGCAGCCCCTCTGTCAGAGATGGGTTATGTTTTGGACTTGCCCTTTGTTATGAGACTTGAGGAGATTAAGGACCTGGATTTATATTTGTGACAGGGCTACATGGACCACAGATACTGCAGATGCTCCTTCTCTGAGCACAACAGAACAGGCAGTCAGGTCAGCAGAGCAGAACCTTTTGTACCAGGTCTTGATTACAGCTTGTGGCGAGAGCTGGCCAGGATTTAAAAGCCTGTAGGTAACTATGCCTTGATAAAAAGTCAAAGGCAAGTAAGGAGAGTTCAGCATCAAGAACAAAAAACTATTGCTTGTTTGTAACTCCCGAGCCACTATGGGGGTTATGCTTGTACAGGTTTCAGTTCCTAACCTGGAGCTGCCTCCAGGGCAGGGATGAGTCATGAAGGTCGTGGCTGGGCAATAAAGGTGGCTCCTTCCTGCTCTCTGGCATCAGGCCTGTAAGTCTATCCTAAAATAAACAGGATGGGCTCATAGGCACCGTTGAGACAGAACCGCACCAAGCACGGGACGTTGTTCTGATCACTAGGTGGTAAAGAATGAAGCAGGAACCGCACTACTATAACGGAATCTTACGCAGAATTGGAGGTAACCGCGGTTTCCCGTTGCGCGCGGCTCCGGACGCAGCGGAGCGTTCCACCGGCGGTTCCGCGCAGCCGGAGCTCTGCTGCCCTTGTTCGCCCACCGACAGCCGCCTGACGCGCCGGCACGGCGCCGGCAGATGGCGCTGTGGGCCCAGGCACGGCGCGCGGGCGGGCGGGCGGCGCTCCCTCCTCCGGCGGCCCAATGCTGCCCCGTCTTCCCGTCCCATCCATTCCCTTTCTTTTCCCTCTGCTGTTTTCGGTTTCTACAGATTTGCGCTTTTGAATGGGTTCAATAAAATTTTATTGCCGTCATTTGAAAAATACGAGGGTTATTGAGATTTGTGCTGCCTGCCGGGATGTAACCCACCGGGGCTGGCTGCAACCGGTGCTCCCCTCTGCCATAGGGCTCCCCTTGGCCACCGTGTCCCCAACCCTGATCCTGAGGTACTGTGGCACTAGTTCTGTAAGCATTACCTCTTTTATCTCAGATAACTTGTCTCATCACCGTTCCGTAGGATGCTGTATCTATTTATATTTTCCCCAGTTCCCCAAAGTAGCCCCCAGGTGTTGCCTGTGCCCTGCTGGGGCCTGCTATGCCCACAGCCCACCTCATCGGTGAGGCTAGGTGTGAGTGCCAGGCTGCTGCAGCCTGCTGAGTTTCTAAGCACCAGTGTGAAGTAAGACTTTAAAACACAGGCACGTTATGTGAGGGGTCAGAGTAACTCACTCGCTAGTAGTTGCTTTTCATACTGGTGCAAGCCTTTTGAAGGCATACAGACAGCAAGTACTGCAGGCAGATGTTATACGTGTCTGTCTCCGTAAAATACATGACGCATATACAAGAGAGAGCCTTTCTTCATTTTTTTTTTGTGCTTACCATATCACCTTGTCTCTCAAGGACAGCACATTGCTAAAATGCAGGCAGAGATTTATTGGAGGGGCTACAAGGACTTTACTCCTCCTGCTCCTCTCCCCCTCAGTTCATGTCTACCTCTACTCTGCCAGTCTGGCATCTTTTATGTGCTGGTGTAAGCTTGAAGAAAGTAAGCAACTGAGCCAGGGGAACATCTTGCCCCTGCTCTGTTCCATGATTTGATGTGGGAAACATAGCCCTTGGGGCACGGTCTGCTGGGGGAGAGGGGATGTAGCTAACTTCACTACTTGCCCAGGGTGGAGGCATGTCGTCTCAGTTACCATATCGCCTGGGTTGTTTTTCCTATCTTTCTTCCCTCTTTCTGGAATGTTCTGATAAACAGTCTACAACAAAACATGCAAATTAGAGTTTTCTTCGTTGTAATGCTTTGAGATATAGTGAATTCCATGAGCAGAGATGGAAAATAGCCTCCTCATCCTGAGGACTCACGGGGAATGATGTAAAAAAACCGTAAGAATAATTAAAACAGAGTCTTCAGAGTGCCTCAGTGAGGGCTGTCATGCCTGCGGTATGCATTGGAGTATCCTGCCAGAGGCTAGCTTTGGTTCAAAGGCACCATCACTTCATCTGGAAGCCAGGAGCTGATTATTCGACCCTGCTTCATGGCAGTGTTGGGCCATAATGATGACTCTGCTACCATGAATTTTGAAGGAAAGGTGGCTCTGCTTGGTCTGGATTATCACCATTGCACTTTGCGCAACACAGCTGTACACCAACTGCTCAAAATCCTGTTTCTGTCTTGTTTAGAATTTCAGTTTCATGTGCCACTTTGGAGAAGGAGATTTAGGCTCCCGAGTCACTTAGGAATCTTTAAAAGTTTTATGCTTAGCTTGCTTTTAGCTATCTGAATGGATTAATAATTAGCAGAAATCATTCCATAAATGTAGCAGTGAGAGTAAGATACTGAGTGGGTATACCAAGTTGTTGTCCAACTGGAAATTAAAATTCTTGCCATGCTGTGAAGTTCATAGTTAATAACTAGTAATATAACAAGTATTAGACCTAACTTAATCTAGTCTTGTGATACTTGTAATAGATGGACATTCCTTTTCAGAGATAATTGTCAGGGTGCTTATAAACATCATGGTCAGTTTATTCCATTTACTCTTTTGCTTTGCAGTGGATAAGACCTTGGTAAAATTATCTGTACTCAGTATGTATCTATAGTATCATTCAATCATGTAAATTCAGGGGCACTATTTTTAATCAGACAATATAATTGGTACTAATCTTGAAATAAATGGTGCTCCTGAGAAGCAGGAGCTCCTGTCTTCTCAGGAACACCATCTGTGTGGCTCATATGCAATCAGCAATATTTATATTAAATGCTATATATTCTGCCTCACGTACTGTTTGATTTCTTCTCTCTGAGTCTCATCCTATGAACCAAAACAGGATTCACAAGACCCAAGTTCTAGCAAGTAGTTTCTTCCCTCAGTTTACCAACGTATGCCTTGTTCATGCAACATTATTCAGCTCTTCTTCTACCAATGGTGCTTGTGCTATACCCAGTCTGCCTAGTGCAAGGTCTTCAGCTCAATTTTTATTGTAATCTATACGGAGCTTTTTACATATCTTCCTCATTTCTTCTAAAACTTTATAGTTTTCTACATTTCATCACAGTCAAATAGATGTCTCATTGTCCTGTCCCAAAATACCACCTTAAATTATCCCCAGAAATACCATGCTGCCTAGAAAGCTACTTGCTGTTTGGTTTTTTTTTGATTTGCATGCTTGTAAAAGGCAAATTTTTACTGTACAGTACTCTCCTTTTTTTTTAAAAAAAAAAAGCAGCATACATTTTTCAGATTTCCATTTTATTAACAAATATGCTTTTCTTGTTCTTTCTTTTTTCTTGTCTGGTAAGGAGTTTGTAAGCAAGCTGGATGAATTCATTCGCTGGTTAAATGAAGCCATGGAAACAACAGAGAATTGGACTCCTCCTAAAGCAGAGACAGACAGCCTTAAACTGTACCTGGAGACACACTTGGTAGGATGAGATTATTTGATGATTACTATAAGTAATTGAAGTGTTCTGGTGTGCTTTTTATTTGATTATTATTTTTTAATTACAAGTGTGCATCTATATTTTAATGTAAGTTCTGCAGCATTGCAGTTTATTTTAATGAAAATACCAACAAAATATTTTCTGTATTTGAAATATATACTGGTAGCTTTATAAAAACAATATTAAAAGCAAGAATTACATTGCAATTCAGAAATCATCTCCACAACTGCAAGAAAATGACAGTAGCAAAACCAGAAAGGATAATACTTTTAATGCTGATCATCCTGGGATTTTTACTACATTGTAACATTAACAAAACTCTTCCTGGTAAGAAATCATAATCTGTCTCCCACAGGTTTAGCATAGTACAGAGTCATTTAAAATATTTCAAATAAATATTTCAATCATTTTCCTTGATATGCATTTCTGTTGTATAATTAATACAACTGTTACTAACCTTGTCTTTGTGCAAAAAGTGAAAACATTGGGTGGAAGTAGAAAACTCCTGAATATTTTACAGGCTATTGAGATTGAGAAATGTTTGATAAACCTTATGCGACTTTCACTGAGTTCTTCAGAGAGCTGTTTCTGGTTATGAGGAAGTGAAACAAAGACCTGAATTAAACTAGGCATTAACTTCTCAAAAGAAAAATTTTATGCTGTAGGTAGACAATAGAGATCAATGTAAACAGTTTGATGGGTGGGTATCTTCATAGGTAAACTATCTGGTAAAAAGGAAAAACAAGAATAAAAAATTGAGCTAGGAAATTCCCTCTCCCTGCCAAAATCTTAGTTCTTGCCAGTATCAATTAGAAGGAAACCCAGTGATAACACTATTCTGAACTAATGACCTGGACACTCCAGCTAGATAAGACACTGCATTAGCTGAACCTACATAGAGCATCAACCCTCAAAGCTCAGTCTCATTTCTAAATCTCTGATAATCTGATGGTAGGAAATTATTTGACAATCCCAGGAAGTCACACGATGCATTACAGGAAATAATGGCATCCCAATCCCTACTGTAATACTGGAGTGTCTGTTATTAAATTAATTAAGTATACATTAAAATATATACAATTAGAGCCAAACTGAAAACTGTCTTCAGAATTTCAGCTATACAGAAAACTCTTCCATGTCTTTTGTTCTTAAGTATTTTCTGTTGTGGTAGTGCCTGTGCACAGCCACTAGATTAAGAGCCCATTGTGGTAGTCTATCAAAGATGAAGACCCTGCATTTTCATTTTACTTTGCAGATTTTGGATGTTGTGACAGAGTTTGGATTTTTGCCTTGTACTGCACACATATCTTCCTCTGAATCCCATTATGTTTGCAGGTGCTCTGAAGATACAGAGCACGTTGTAAGATCAGACCAGAAAAGGCACTGGTCATTTCAATTTGTTTTCCTCTTACTCTGCAACATGAAACTTTTGGAGAGATGAGTTTTTATGAGTAGGATTGCATTTTTCACTCTTGACTGGATGAAAAGAAATGTATTGCAGGAACAGGGCAATCACGAGGCTGAGTCTTTGTCACAGTCAGTTTCTTTTTTCCCTTCCTCTTTGGGAAGGAGCAGAATAGCTGTTTTGCAGGCAAATGACTTTCAACTTTGCCTTGTGGTTCTGTGGGAGGTGAGGCCAAAAGCGTCTGTCAG
Source organism: Pezoporus wallicus (assembly GCF_028554395.1). Classification (NCBI taxonomy): domain Eukaryota; kingdom Metazoa; phylum Chordata; class Aves; order Psittaciformes; family Psittacidae; genus Pezoporus; species Pezoporus wallicus. The sequence goes on along the minus strand of NW_026642292.1, from coordinate 8,158,004 downwards.
GCTGGAATGTGGAGTAGTAGCCCAGAGGCAACTGCTTCATTGCTAGGGGTAGTCGGAATAAATGAGTATGTAGGCACCTGTACAACTTCACTTTCTCTTGTAAGTACTTCGGCTCTCAGCTATGCTCTGTATATCTGCCTATCTTTGGGGCAAGAAAATCTTTGTGAGTTTCAGGATGTCTATGTTGTGAAACAAGGTGGGGTTTTTTTTTCTTTACTTTTGTAAAGATGTAAAATGTCTAAAGAACAGTTCATTTTCTACTTGATGATATTATAATCATTTTTATGGCATATATTGCCAGTGAAAAAATGATTGCACAACCTGAAAAAAAGTAACCATGACTTTTCTTTTTGGATTTCACAAAACTTGTGCTATCATATTCACACCTATTCAGCAGAATTGAACTATTAAAATACAAAGCATTTTTTATAGTGCGGAAGATAGTTATTTGTATTAATTAGATTGTCAGCTTTTCAGTGGCATTTGTCTGTCAGAAATCCTAATCTGTGTTTAAACAGAAGTATATGAACTTCAAATTCACATTAAGCTCAATGTTAAAATTTCTTTTGGTTGAGCATTGCAAGACAGTGGCAATCAAAGTCTTTGTGAGGGTACTTACAATGTTCATTTTCTTCTTTTGCCAGTCAGGTTATATATGCTGTCAGGCTTACCTAAGATTTGTTGAAGTAAAGGAGTCTTAGTACTTTACAAGTTTAGATTCTACACTTATGTGTTCATAGCAGAGATACTGGTAGCAAACTAACCTGTAAAACAAAGAAAATGTGTTGGTTCTTTTTGATATTCTGCATCTGTGATAGCAAACCTGATAACTATGATTCTTCACTGGTGCAGATTTTCTGGTCATAGAAGGAGTGAAAACTCAGTGTAGATTAGTATTTTTATTAGTAGAGACAAGACCTTAGCCTTTGGCACAAATTATCAATTTCACCACCTGTGATATTTTTTTCTTGGAAATATGTTTGTTCCAATAACAAAATTAGTGCCATAAAGAGAGAATATTTTGCATTCATGAATTAAATCTCTGCTGTCAAAATCTAAGAAAAAATATGGAGGCAGGAAAACAGAAAAATGTATTTGTACCCTTCATTATTGGCTGGGAAAAGTAATGCAAAGGAGACAAGGACAAAGTTGTGAACATGCTCCAAATTTTTCAGTATGTAAAATTCTTGACTGTTATTTTAGGGTCCCAATGTAAATTTTTGGTAAAGGATTGAATTTTAAAGTCTCCTCATTCAGCCTTGCTTTTCTACATTTGTGACATCTTGAGAAATGTTGTCACACAGACACCGAAAAAGTTTATTACAAATAATAATAAAAAACCCAGCATGCCACAAGAAACCTACGTCATGAACTTACTTGATTATTTGCATAAGGTAATGCTTCCATGAGGATATCTTGGACAGTACAATAATACAAGTTTCTATTACAAGCATCGTTGCATGACATCTTCATCTTAAACTGGTAGAACTACCCAAACTCTTGTTCTAGTTAATTCTAATACCTGGTATGGCAATATTGTCCACTCAGGATATTAGTCAGCACTTTGAAGTATACAGTAATGTCTGTCTATTGCTCTTAGCTCAGCAACAGCTGCCTGCAGAAGTCTGTGACCATCTGAAGATCTCACAGCCCCTGGACTAATTAGTGAAGCAATCTGTTGTTAAGGTGGAAGGCAGCCTCCCTCAAGTTGGTCTGTTGTTCCCAATTAAGTGCCCTGTGTGTCACACAGGCACAGCCCTGATATGCAAATAGACTTTATTTTACAATTATTAACTTTAGGCCAAATTGGAATTTCATTCTTATATCACAGTTAAAACTTAAACTCCATAGATTTTGCCATGGTAAGTAACCATACGGTTTGATAAAGAGGATGATTTATTTTTTCTACAATTTGAAAGGTAGTCTTCATCTGGAATGTACCAAAATAGACAGTCTTCAGCTTGGAGGACAGTTTTCTTGCAAACTTTAAAACCCAGTTTCCTGATTTTCTGCAGAAGTTGCTATATGCTTCATTTTGGATAACACCAAAGCACAATGTAAATGCTCTTGGAGACACCTGGAATAATGACTGAAATTATTCTTTCTAATTTTATGGGTCTTCACAGCTGAGTAACATTGGTGAAACTGATCTGGGAGCTGTGTGCTTCCCATTCATATGGGAGGGCTGCAATCACTTGGACTTCTGGCACTCTGCAGACAGCCACCTAAGCCATCAGATGTTGATAGCACTAATATGTTTTCATGAAGTGGGTTTTTTTCAGAAGTCAGCCCTACTAGAGAAAAAGGTGAGGTAAACTGTAAATTTTGTGAATGATTAGGCTCAAATCACTTCCTAATGAAAAGATAGCTTCACTGACCTTACCAAAAAGGAACTTCTAAAAATGGTTTTGAACTTCTGAAAATGGTTTCTGATTCACTTTATCTTTTTTTCTTTTCTGTTATGCTGATTCTTGCCCATTGGCACCCTGATCAAAATCAGCTACTAGCAGACTCCAAGGATGGAGTTGGTGGTATGCAAATCAGTTCTCATCAAAAACAGTATCCTGAAGGCAGCTTATGAGCTAAAAGCATCTGTCTAGATGGTACTGCTGTGCTTGTGAAACCAAACAGACTTTCTTAGCAGCCCCACAAATAAGAATTCACCATGTTGCTCTTGACCATTTTTGTTTGCTAAAATAGACATTTTACTGCTTTTTATCCCTGACCCAGAACCACATTATTTTGCAATGGACATGTGCAGTAAATGAGGAAGCTAGCAAATTAGGAAATGTGAAGAACCACTGAGGAAAAGGTTTAGATGAAAGGCACTCTTATTTGCTGAGGCCTGAGACTTTTAAATTTGTAGTTTTAACTTTTCCCTTTGTTAACACAGTACTCTGTTTTCTTGTTGCTGAACAGCTCCTAGTTGTGCACATTACTGTAGTGTGCTCTTAGGTCTTTTGGCCAAAGCCATTTGTGTCTGGTGTCATACTTAGAACTATATAATACAAGACTTTTAAATGGAAACCTACACATGAAAAATATTTTAAACTTATTTGATGGAACTTTTTTAATCCTTCTTGCATTCATTAGTACATGTTGGCAAACAATGTTTTTCAGTGGAGATAAAATTAATAAAGATTCTTACTAGAAATTTAGAACTAGCAGTCAGGCATTTTTGTCCTAAACACTCATCAGATTTTCCATAAGATTAAAATTTTGAAATCTTGAGTACAGGGAATGTTTGGAAGATAGAGAAATTATAGATTTTGCAATTTTTCTTCAAAACCAGAAAGATCCAGAGGTTCCAAGGATGATGCACTTTCTTCCAGTGTGGCAGTTGCCTTTTGCCATTTTGGGTAACCTGCCTTACATGTAAGTTTGCAGTTTGCAGGAGAGCAAATTATAGAATCATAGAACTGGATAGGAAGGGACCTTTAAAGGCTAAACCTCCTGCAGTGAACAGGAACATCTTCAACTAGATCGGGTTGCTCAGAGCCCCGTCCACCCTGACCTTGAATGTTTCCAGGGATGGGACATCTACCAGCTCTCTGGGCAACCTGTTCCACATCCTCATCCTAAAAAATTTCTTCCTTATATCTAGTCTGAATTTGCCTTCTTTTAGCTTAAAACCATTACCCCTTGTCTTACTGTATCAGGCCCTTCTAAAAAAGTCTGAGCCCACCTCCCTTATAAGTCCCCTTTAGGTACTGAAAGGCCACAATAGGGCCTCCCCAGAGTCTGCTCTTCTCCAGGCTGAACAATCCCAACTCTTAGCTTTTCCTCAGAGGTGCTCCATCCCTCTGGATCCTCTCCAACAGGTCCATGTCTTTCTGTACTGAGGACTTCAGAGCTGGACATCCTCTAAGTGGGGTCTCACCAGAGCAGAAAAAAGATGGAGAACCAAATCCCTTGACCTGATGGCCATGCTTCTTTTCATGCAGCCTAGGGTGCAGTTAGTTGGCTTTCAGGGCTGCATGCACATTGCTGGCTCATGCCCAGCTTTTCATTCACCAGTACCTCCAAGTCCTTCTCAGCAGGGCTGTTTTCAATATTTCACTTTAGTCTTATTGCAACTGTGGATATATAAGATAACCTTAGAAAAGATTTCAGCTGCTGGTTTTCTGTTTCTCCAGATAGAGCAAAGAGGAATTGTTTGTAATTTTTTGAAAGAATGGAGGAGGATGGCTTCCTTGAAAATAATTAATTGTTCACACCATGGTTATTTGTCTGTTTTTTTTTTTTTTAGGTAAAAGTGTATGTTCTGTTTAGTTGAAAGTAGAATAGCAAAGATTGTTCTGTAGATGGTACAAGTTGCTAGTCATTTCAGTACAAAGTGTTGTTTGAATAAGCTAAATGATCATTTGCATGAATCAGGATTTCTTGGTTTTTCTTTCCTAATAAATTTTGTGGTCCCTGTCTGTAATTTTTACCTCAATTTAGTCGCAAGTATTATGTCACATTTAGGTGCGTTTTAGCCCAGAATCATTCCATTAACCTTCCCAGTCACCATATTTACTTTACATGCAACAGCATTAAAAATATCATACAGCAAGTATCACTAGTATTTCAAAACAAATTATACAAAATGATTTACACTAGCATTTACTTCTCTTCTGTAGAGAAAGTTTAGATGTCATCTCTTTTCCAAAATCAAATTCTTCATAAGTTATAGGAGTTTTGAGAGTTTTATTATCTAAAGAGAAATGAAATAAGAATTTTCTTTTGTCCAGTGTAAATATTTCTGGACACATCATGGCTCAGCACTTTCTTAGCTGCAAACAGCAAATGCTTTCATACAGAAAATAGATTGTATTTTAACTTTTAAGAAATTGGTGAAGTAATGATACTTCTGCGATATCTCATGATAACTGATTGTCTGTTTGTAGCAAGTCTGCTATGTCTGGAAAAAAATATCATTCTTATCTCCCTGGAAAATCTAATTTTCTGAAAAATGTCATTTTAGACAAGTATTAAATACCTGTTCTTGTTGAAACTAAGGTTAAATACACGTGCCGTGGGCTAATATACTGGCTGCGTTTGTGGTAGTGGTTGTAACACTAATTTTATTAAAGGTATTAAAGCCTTTGAAATGTCCATGTTCTGTATTGTGCATTTGCTATATGGCATTTCCAATGTGTATGGCAGCCAGTTTTGATTTTTTCCTCAAAATACACAACTGTATATGCGGTATGATTGTGCTAAAGAGTCTGAGCACCATAAGTGAACTAATTTCTTCCTGCTCTAAGGACTCTGGTTTGAATCTGTTTAGCCTATGGTTAGTTTGAATTTCTGAATTTTATGCTGTTTTCTTGAAGGTATTTTGGTCATGGGTTCTCTACATCTGGGTTGGAGCAATCCCAGGCACACCTACAGGTTGGGCAGAGAAGAGATTCAGATCAGCTCTGAGGAGAAGGACTTGGAGGTGTTGGTTGATGAGAAAATGAACATGAGCCAGCTTCAGTGTGTGCTCGCAGCCCAGAAACCAACCATATTCTGGTCTGCATCAAAAGAAGTGTGACCAGCAGGTTGAAGGAGGTGATCCTGCCCCTCTGCTCTCGTGAGACCTCACTTGAAGTGTTGTGTGCAGTTCTGGTGTCCTCAACATAAAAAGGACATGAAACTGTTGGAACAAGTCCAGAGGAGGGCCATGAGCATGATCAGGGGACTGGAGCACCTCCCGTATGAAGATAGGCTGAGGGGACTGGAGCACCTCCCGTATGAAGATAGGCTGAGAAAGTTGGGGCTGCTCAGCCCTGAGAAGCTGCATGAAGAGAAGCAGCCTTCCAGTATCTGAAGGGGGTGCTATAAGAATGCTGGTGATGCACTCTTCATTAAGGACTGTAGTGACAGGACAAGGGGTAATGGGTTCAAACTTAAACAGGGGAAGTTTAGATTGGATATAAGGAAGAAGTTCTTTACTGTGAGGGTGGTGAGGCACTGGAATGGGTTGCCCAAGGAAGTTGTGAATATTCCATCGCTGGTGGTGTTCAAGGCCAGTTTGGACAAAGCCTTGGGTGACGTGGTTCACTGGGAGGTGTCCCTGCCCATGGCAGGTGGGTTGGAACTTGATGATCTTAAGGTCCTTTCCAACCCTAAGTATTCTAAGATTCTATGATAGTAAACTCGGTAGATTTCAAATGACACAGGCAAGTAAAAGGACTTAATAGGTAGTAAGATATCAACCTTAAATAAAGGGAATGCATGTATATTGTCAGGTGAGACTATTATTCAGTTTTAAAAATCTGTAAATCCAATAACCTCTGTGTAAGTTTTTCTGTTTCTTGAGGCAAATGCCTGAGAAAAATCAAAGGAAAATGCTGCTGTCATTGAATACATTTGGATGTACCTGTGTTATAGTTTGGAACCAGAGAGTGTATGGTTCCAAAAAACCGTACGCTGTGTATGGGGTGTTTGGGTGGTTCTTTTGAATTTCAATGACTTTTTTTTTGTTTTCTTTTTTTTTGTGGCTAAATACGAGAAAAATCACATCTATAAGAGAAAATTCAAGTATAAATACTACTAATTACAATACTGGTGTCCTGACCAATACAGAAATACTACACTTGATCTGCAGTCTTTTCCCATAATGTCATGCAATGAAGAGCTGACACACATCTCTTCTTTGCAAAGAGGAGGAATGGACTATGTTTGTACTCCCAGCATCACAGAATTAGGAGACCTGTGGTGATGGAGATCTGTTATCACTATGTGTGTTTTTAGTGAAGGAAGTGTGTTTTTAGTGAAGTCCACTTTAGTGAAGGAAGTGTGTTTTTAGTGAAGTCCATTTACTGCCCTCCCATACTGTTGCTACCAGCTACTACCACTCAGGAGGTTTATTCTGTGCAAGCCTGTAGGATAACCAGTAATAATAACTTTCCCAGAGACTGAATGGCTTGAATACTGTTAAGAGTCCTAATTTTTTCTAAACCCGTCTTCCAAATTTCTAGATGCCTAACCTTGTGTAGGTACTTTGTTCAGCTGTGAAGAAAAAAAAAATAAGGATATTGCATTTATTTTGTTGGGGTTTTTATTTTTTTTCTTTCCTTTTTTTTTTTTTTTGTACCAAACCTTCCCAGGACTCCTTCTCCTTGCTAACCACCTGAAATTTACAGAGATGTGTATAGGAAGGTTTATAATTAAAGTTAACACTGCTGGGCCTGCCTGTAACTTATTAGCTGTTAACTAGGTCCACAGAAGGCTGTCCCAGCTTTTCTACTTCTGAGAGCTTCAGCTATTTCTGGACAGTGGAGGCATTAAACCAGTGGCAAAGCACATTGGGATGTCATCCTAAGGTAGCTCTGCTTCTTCTGCTGAAAGAGAAGGGGAAATTTAATGTCCAAAATCTAAACGCTATCACTTATGAGGATTTTGAAGTCTTTTGATCTAAGTGTATGGAAATATAATGTATAAACAAGTTTGATCTGTGTCTCAAGAACAATTATATTGCTCTGTTCGGTTTTGGTTATGCTTTTTTTTTTTTTTTGTCTTTTTTTTAAGGTATTTTTAATTTGTTTGTTTGAATTCACACTAAGCTGGGAGGAGTGGCTGACACGCCAGAAGGCTGTGCTGCCATCCAGCGAGACCTGGACAGGCTGGAGAGCTGGGCAGGCAATGACTTGATGAAATATGACAAGGGAAAGTGTAGAGTTCTGCGTCTGGGCAGGAACAACCCCAGGTTCCAGTATAGGTTGGGGAACGACCTGTTAGAGAGCAGTGTAGGGGAGAGGGACCTGGGGCTCCTAGTGGACGACAGGATGACCATGAGCCAACACTGTGCCCTTGTGGCCAAGAAGGCCAATGGCATCCTGGGGTGTATTAGAAGGAGGGTGGTTAGTAGGTCGAGAGAGGTTCTCCTTCCCCTCTACTCTGCCCTGGTGAGACCGCATCTGGAATATTGTGTCCAGTTCTGGGCCCCTCAGTTCAAGAAGGACAGGGACCTGATGGAGAGAGTCCAGCGCAGGGCAACGAAGATGATTAAGGGAGTGGAGCATCTCCCTTATGAGGAAAGACTGAGGGAGCTGGGTCTCTATAGTTTGAAGAAGAGGAGACTGAGGGGTGACCTTATTAGTGTATATAAATATATAAAGGGGGAGTGTCACGAGGATGGAGCCAGGCTCTACTCAGTGGCAAACAATGATAGGACAAGGGGTAATGTGTACAAACTGGAACACAAGAGGTTCCACTTAAACTTGAGAAGAAACTTCTTCTCAGTGAGGGTGACAGAACACTGGAACAGGCTGCCCAGGGAGGTTGTGGAGTCTCCTTCCCTGGAGACATTCAAAACCCGCCTGGACACATTCCTGTGTAACATTATCTAGGTGTTCCTGCTCCGGCAGGGGGATTGGACTAGATGATCTTTTGAGGTCCCTTCCAATCTCTAGCATACTGTGTGTGTGATTTGGCAGTATTAAAAATGTATCCCCTGTTCAAGTCTCACCACCCAAAACTGTAAAATTCTTGGTTGCTGAGGTATCCCAAAACACAGGTACTGTAAGTTTGAGCAGTGAAAATTAGGTATTCCTCTGGGTCCATCTTGTGCCTGGCCTGTAGAAGAAATTGTTTACATGCAGGGGATTCAGTGCCTATAATAATACAATGAAATCAAACTGCCGTTGTGTTTAAACCAACTTTTGAACTAACTTGATCAGGAAATTTCAGTGAAAAAGTATTTCACATAAGTTCTGACTTAGAAGCTTTATAGCAATTGCAGAATAATTACTTTTTGAATGATAACTTAGTCATGCCCTTTACATTAATTTATCATTGCAACAACTTTAGAAACACCTTTAAAAATTTGATTTGAAAGTAATGTTTATAAATTAATGTTTATTTTATTAATGCTTATGGAAGAACTCTGCGAATTTTAATTTTTGTGTTGATTAAAATATAAGATGTTGCCTGAAATTTTAGTGTGCCGGTATAATCAATATAGATCTAGTCTGTAATTTAGTTTTGAAAGTAAAATTAAATATATTTTAAAAAAATTCTGAGATTAGAAATCACTAATATAATGCTAGGATGTCAAGGGACAAACAAGCACACTTTCAGCACCATTTAAACTATATTTCTTTTACTTACCTGCCAAGAGCTATGGTGCACTCCCATGAGTTCTGCGCTATGTCTCTCAGAGGCATAATATCATTCACACTTTAAGTACTAGAAGTAATGCAATTGCTCTATGTGTTTTAGAGTTTGAAATAACCAAGATTTCATCAGAAATATAGAAAATTTAAGGCATGAATGGAAGTCTTGATTGCTAAATGTTTTTCTTTGCATCTCCTGTGGTTATTTTTTTTTTCCGTTTCTTAATTCTGCACATGAACCTGGTTAATTATTTGGGACCAGGGTTAATAATTTGGCCATCATTGTTATAGGGAGGGTATGTTCTCAGTCTTAAGGAGAGAAGAAAAAGACCCTTAGTGAGTGCTGCAGCTTCAGAGGATGATTCACCATGTGGTCCCTAAAAAATAAAGGTAGATTCCCTGCCATTGTGGCAAAAATTAACCTTAACTCTGGAACTGCAACAAGCAGTTACATAGTGCTTACATTCTGTTTAACAGGTGGAGTGTCATTCAGATAAAAATACAGATTAAAAGCAAAGAATCAAATAAAAAATTCTTTATAGTCATTTAAGTTTTATGGTAACCTGAACAGAGAATTGACTTGAACCTGAACTTCAAATTCAGGTTCTGACCTGAACTTGAACTTCAAATTGACTTGATCCATTTCATATATAACATTTAATTCCCAGGAAAAAATATCATAGTGATTTCTAATATTAAGTAGGCTTTATATCCCCAATGAAAAATGTGAGGCTTTCATAAATAAGATATTTCCCAATTGTTAAAAAGTCAAATAATTTTATATTTGTAAACATAACGTGTGAAATGCACTATTTCATAGAAGATCTTCTTTCATGTACAAATTGCATATTAATATCCATTTTATATCACCATTGACCAATTAATTAGGTATTTAGTATTATGTCATTAGAATGCTAAATATGTATTACCATTTCCATGTTAATATAAAGGCAGCATACATGGTAGTTATTTTCTTGATTTACTAAATGGCATTGGTAGGTAGTGTTCAGGAGTATGAAAATACCACTACAGTATTACATGGATCATTAGGTTATTAACTCGTGCACGTAAATACTAGGCAGTGACCAAACAGAATTTTTCTGTGTGGTCAGAAGTCCTCCAGAAAAAAAAAAAAAAAAAGAGCAAAAAAACCCCCTATCTTTCCGTAACCATAAGTTGAATTCAGTTACTTAATATCTTGGTATTTTTTTATAGCAAGCTATTGGGAGGTAACTGTGCCATGAACAATACAGTTGCAAAAATTACTGTATATTAAGAATGTAAGAATAAATTTTCAGGAACTGCTTTAAATCATATTCCCTTTTAGACAAATGGAATGTAAAACTAAACTAAAAAAAAAATAGTAAATTGAAAAGAAATTTTAAATGACATTTTTCAACTTTTTTTTTTTTCTTGGAGATTATTGGTATGTTGCATAGATTAATAAATAACACACGTTTGTTCCATCATTGTCTTGGGATTTTACTGTGTGTTGAACCTGTGCCTCTATCAAAACACACATTGCTGATGATACTTGTGGGAATTTGGTTATCTTTCCAGATTCTCAGTCAATGAATCCCCTTTCTTTTGTACCAGAAACTGTTCCCATTACTCTAAACTTCAAAACTGAATTGTATCTGTCACAGTGAGTGTTATAAGTGATACATTCTTAGTCAAAATTCAAGTGTGACTAAATATAGAAATTCAAGTGACTATTAGGAAATTTTAATTCTCTTTCAGACTTGAAATCATAGATCACTTAAATAATTTCAATATTTTGTACCATTGCTCTAAAAAGTAAGTGCCCTGGAAACAGTGATATTTTTCTCAAAGGTATTTAAACACATCAAAAATGAACCTGAGAAAAATTAGGTGCCTGGGGCAACCCATACACTACACATAGTAATAGTATGATTGACTGAGAAAATGAAAATATTTCTTTTAATACAGTATCTTAATCTGGCAATAGGTGTAAACTGCTGTGTCATTTAAACTAACCTATATTTATGTGTATGTGATACCTAGTTGCTTATTTGTGTGTCAGAGACACAAAGTACACTGGAAGTAATTAGTTGGACCCATCATGACTTAAAAAAAGGGCATGCTTATACCAAGTCTGTGTGCCTCTGGAAACAACAATATTTAATAGCTGACTATCCTTAGTGCAGATATGAATAGGTCAAGACCCACATTGTGTTTTACCAAATTACAAGGATTTGCCAAGAGCAGCAGTTTGCAAAACAGTGAAAGATTGCATATCAGAGCTCGATATGCACATACCGCAGGATACCCACACAACAGAAGTTTCCTGAACTCAAGTATCTACAGCCATAAAAAAAATCCTATGGGGAACTTAAAATAATTTTTTTTTTTCAAATATTTTTATCATCCCCCGTTGTCCAGACAAATAAGCTAAGAGGGAGAGATTATTATCGGCTGGAAACGTTGTTTCATTTTTAGTGTGTTCATAGCCCAGTATAGATCGGGAGGTGCTGCTTTTTCCCCCATGGAGCTTCTACAGTATAGAGTTAATTTTCTTCATAGTAGCTAATATAGGGCTGTGGTTTGGATTTGTGAAGTATTGATAGTTCAGTGATGTTTTAGTTATTGCTGAGCAGTGGTTACACAGAATCAGGACCTTTTCTGTCACCCCACCAGCAGTAGGCTGAGGGTGCACAAGAAGTTAGGAGGGGACACAGCAGCGACAGCTGACCCCATCTGACCAAAGGGGTATCCCATACCATATGGTGTCACGCTCATATGAAGCTCGGGGAAGAAGGGAGAGATATTTGGAGTGATGCCATTTGTCTTCCCAAGTAATGGTTAGGCATGATGGAGCTCTGCTTTCCTGGAGATGGCTGACACCTGCCTGCCAAATGGGAATTGGAACTGCTTGTTTTGCTTTACTTGCATGTGCAGCTTTGCTTTCCTTATTTAACTGCCTTTATATCAACCCATGAGTTTTTTTCCCTTTTCCAGTTCTCTCTGCAAACCACCAGAGGGGAGTGAGCAAGTGGCTGTGTAGTATTTAGTTGCTGGCTGGAGTTAAACTATGACATGGTGCCTATGTACTAATAAGAGTCTATTTCTGCGAAATTTCATGTATGTTCACAGTCTTTGTACCTTGCATAATTTATCCATAAAATCAGAATTTTGCACAAGGAGAATATTGCTAGTCAAAATCCAAAAGTTTGGCCCCATCTTTATTCATCATATTTTGCTTCTTCAGTTTAACATTATTACTGGTTAATAGGTGCACCTGAAAATCAAGCTGTATTGTAGTATCTGGTGCGTTATGTTAAATGAATCTTTTCTTTTTACTAATGAAGAAGAATACCTCATCTTTTCCAATTTTCCTATCAAACACATCCATATCATCTCAAGACACTGCCACATCCAGCTGCATCTATACTCAACTTCAATTATGTGAAATTACACAACCTACTCTCAGGTCCTTTACGTTCTCTTTTGCTGTGTAAGGCACACGCTTAGTGCATTTCCTGGGAAGTGCATGATTACAAACTATTCAGTACAAGCCTGTTTTAAGTAAACAGTAAATTAAATATTGTCAGTGCTTGTTCAGACATGCTGTTATGAAAGAAAAAGAGCTTCTAGATTTGGGGTCATAAAACTCTAGATTTAAGTAAGGGCCAGATATAAACTAGGCATCCTTTTTCCTTTTTAACTTCTCTTGGCTGACCCATTTGTTAGCTGGTACAAACCAATATTTTCAGGTGCCCATACAAGGAAAATTGGCTAGACAAAATGCTGAAGGTAGCAAAGTTTCTGTTTAATGCCTTTTATTTGAATGGAGAATTCTCAAAAATATTCTGTCACTGTCAGGTACATTGCTGCCTGAAAGACTGTTAAGTCTGTCTGAGCAACATGCCTCTTTCAACCATGACAAATACAGTAAAAGAACATCATTTTGTTACAGTTCTGGCAATATTATTTTCTGCTATGCCAATCAGCCTCACTACAGCAGTTAGGAAAGACAGAAAATATTCGCTTCCCTAAGAAATGAGGGGTTTTGAATATTTTGTGGTGTCTGCTACTTCAGTACTAGCACGGTCACTAGTATTTGGGGAAGTATAAATAAGTTTTATAAAAACCAGAAGCCCCAAATGTGCACTTGCAAAGTCTCCTTTCATCTCTGCCAGTTAACTCATTCCCAAGGGAAGGCAAAACGCTTATTCGAAGTGGTCAAATATTGTTTTCATTCATTCTGTAGATTTTTCAAAGAGGGTAAGAGTTGCGTGTGTGTTCAGGGCTGCACATGACTTATGATTAAATACAGCAAGTACCCCTTTCTTCTATTTTGTTTCTCTTCCTTACGCTCAAGTGTAAAATTTCACAAGTTTATCCAAGGCATCAGTGGTGTATGCAATGGCATAACATATAGTAGATCATGTTTCCAGTTCCTATCTTTATTACTAGATTTTAATGCATTTTGTAAATATAAACAATAAACTGAAAAAGAAACAAAATATTTTAATCAGTTTTAAAGCAGAGGTCCTTTGTAGACTAGTAAAAATAGTGAAAAAAGGAGGAAAACCAGTTGCTTTGCAAATTAAGAATGCAGAGATCTAAAGCAGTCTGATTTGTTCTTTGAAAACAGATATGAGGGTTAACTCAGAAACACAATATTAATAGATTTGTATGAGTGCACATAAGGCCAATATATTCAATGCTGTAATTTTTTTATGGTTTCATAAATAGTGCTATCACCAACATTTCAAAGAAATCTGAAAAAACCAGAGCTCATGTGGTGGCATAAATTTAGTGTATTTTATAGAACACTGTTACTCCAGATATAGCCTACGGGTTGTGACTTTTCATAAAACCTAATGAATTTCTAGATTTGTCAGCTGTTTCAACACAGATGCACTTTGCTGATCTAATGGAAACATTTTGAGCCCAGATCCAAAATATCAATAGCTTTTAGTATTGCAAATGAGTTTGGCTATTGGGTAAATGGGGATGTGGTTCTTGATAAAAAGCAGCAAGTAATTTTGTACGTGTGTTTGATGATAACTGCCTCTCCAATGTCTGATACTGAGTTTTTTCTCTTTCTCCCCCCCCTCCTTTTTTTGTTTTCCGCAGAGTTTTAAGTTGAATGTAGATAGCCACTGTGCTTTAAAAGAAGCAGTCGTAGAAGAAGGACGTCAACTTCTTGAGCTTATTGTATCTCACAAATCAGGTAAATCCTCTGAAATATTGCAAGTCTTTATGTCTCCAGCCTATTAAAGAATGAAGAAGCATTGCTGTAAATTACTGCATATATTCACTTCCTTATGTATTATTAATATTTACATTATCAGATTGACCTTCAAGATTTATAAATGTTTCATATACTGCATACAATGCAGTGATACTTATAAAATGAAATACTGCCTGCAAATAGTCTGTTCATTTTATTTTGGTCTTGCTGCTCAGCTGAGCTTCAGTTGAAATCACATCATTGAAAACATCACACTGACACATTCTATGATGTAGGTGCTATGGAAATAACATTAAGATAATGAATTAGGAATTCAGATATATATATATATTTACTTACTCTGAATGGGTAATTGCACTGGTAAAGCTTTATTTTGCCATTTAAACTAATTCTGACATTGATTTTAATATATTTATGAAGAATAGATTAAAATTACAAATACCTTTTTCCTTTGGTTAGGCTTGTCTTTTTCTGCAGAGGCCTTAAATTGAGACGAGGGGAAGAGAGATACTTATTTTCCTTTATCCCCACTACCACCTATATTGTTAGGTGTTTGTGTGACATGTATGATAATAGTTTTAATCAGCCTATATTGCTACGGAATACCATTTCAATTTTGGCCTATTTAGCATAGTTTTCATCGAGGTTGAAGTTACTCTTTGGTCTACTGTTCTCTGATCATGTTATACATTGTGCCTCTATTGTTTCACCGCATCAGATAGATCTGTGTAATGTGAAAGCTAAAGGGAGTGACTTCTGTGTATAGTTCCAAAAAGATGTAGAAGCCATAGCAGAGAATGGTGGTGCATATCATTATATTCTTAGAAATAGTAATGTGTCAACTACAGAAAATATTTCCAGGATTTGGAGGTAAGAAAAATGTTTTTGGAAGATTATGAAATGTTTTGAGATAAAGACTAGATATTAGAGGTTAAGATTAACTTAGCGTTCCCTATTGCATCGAAATCACAGTTTGTGTGGTATTTTCCTCTTTTGGAATATAATCAAAATTTACCAAGATGGCTAAAAGACATGTTTGGACCTTATAGCATTATTTTGCTGTACGAACTATAGTAATGCTTGGATTTATTGCTGAGAAAATACATTGGAATTCTTATTGCTTTTGTTCTTTAAAGAATAAACATTTAAAGATGCAGTTAAGTTTACAGCCTTTACATTGTTTCTCCTTCATTTTGGAGAAGGACTGAAGGACATGCTGCAGATGATTGCAAGTCAATGGAAGGAACTACAGAGGCAAATCAAAAGGCAACACAGCTGGATTCTTAGGGCTCTGGATATCATCAAAGCAGAGATACTGGCTACTGATGTATCTGCAGAGAATGAGGAAGGGACTGGGAGCCCTAAGGTAAGTGGCTTGAAGTTTGCCTTATTTCCTCTTATTTCCGTCTTCTTTTGAACTAGGCACCACTGAAGTTTTCTTTCCACCCTAAGGCTTTTTATTTCCACTGGGTAAACTTTTTTTTTTTTTTCATAAACAAAATGAAATGCTTTACTCTGAAACAATGAAAAAAATCTTAGAACTTTCAAGTTTTCCAGGAAGACCTGTCTCGTTTTGTATAGAGGGTCATGAGGGGGAACATAAAACATTTAGTAAACAAAACATAAAGCATCTTTAACATGAATAATCAGAATGGTTTTAAATTGTTTTGTTGTGACTATAAATCACTATAATCAGTGCAATCACTCAGCTCTGACATCCATTAGCCGCTTGGTTACAGCAAATTAACAAAGAAGAGAGAAAGTGATTCATTATCTCATTCCTGTTAATGACTATCAGATGCATTGCTTAATTAGGGGATGGCCATTGCAGTGGGAAGAAGGTCATATGCCTTTTCACAAATCTTTTTGCTCTAAGTTCTTCATGTGTTGAATACAACAAGTACTTTAAGAATAAGGTATTGACACCTATCATAATTTTGTGAATCTTAATTCTTAAAGAGGATTATTGTACTTGCCAGTTGCCAAACTTTATATTTGTAACAGCATTTTTAACACAAAACATGCTTTTTCAAATTGGTCCAAGCAGTGTATGGGCATTACACACAATAGAAACTTCTAGCATATGGTTCGTGACCTTTCTTACAATCATTAGTAATCGAAGGTGGTTGGGAGAGATTGCATTGGAAAGTGTTGATTCTTCCAATGCAAAGAATATGCAGCAGAGCAATCCAATAGCTCCTAATATCTTGGCATGCAGCAGGTTGAAATTTATAGAAAAATTCATGGTTGCTATTTCTATAAATAACAGGGATAGCTGTGCTAAGTACATTTTCAGATTCTGATGCTAGACCGTTCTTCACATGGATAGAGCTTCCTAGAGAGTAGTTTGCACAGTGACTCTTAGGATGACATGAAATGCTCTGGTGTTTTCTCACCATAATTCTACATAGCAAGAATGATCTTATGGATGGTGGAGGAGGAGCCAAGGATAACAGTAAAACAGAAATACGGGAAAAGACATTTGTGACGAAGACACAAATTGAAATTATATTCCTCCTCACTCGCATGGTAGAAAGTGGTCCTGTGTCACATAGCTCTTAGTTTAGGAATTAGGCAAGGGAGCAACACTTAATTTCATAGTTAGGTCTATTAAAGTAAAACAGACTAGCTCAAAGTTAATATGACCTTATATCTCTGAAAAGCTTGATTCATCCATGGCCAAAGTCTAACTTCGTAGTCAAAATTATCACAAAAAAAGTTGTATAATCCAGCTTGATTTTGCTATGGAAATTGTGAAATCCCTACCTTGAAATAGTTATATTTAAATATTTGCTTGAAAGGGGAGAAATAGAGGCATGGTTTATGTTGCAGTAAATTTTTCACATAGATATGTGGTAACTCATTCCCCCGTGCTTTTTATCTTAGAGGGGAACCTGAAGCAATGTCTCTTTTTTTTTTTTTTTGAGCCTACCTTTAAAAACAAAAGTATATACAAAAAAATAAAGACCAAACAAGAAGTATTTTCAGGTTATTTCAATTTCATGTATTAAATCACATACCTCTATAATTCAAATACCATCTACTTCATGATCAAAGATTAACTAAAATTAAAATACAGTTGACAGCATAACTGTAGATTTCATTTTGCATTTATTTCAAAAGCCAAAAGGAACTTGAGAAGTATAATAGGAATTCTAAAGATTATATCTAGAGGGTATTTTTCTTTTTGCCTTCAAGAAGCTGCAGGAATAATGTTGGTGTCAGAAATCTGTAAAGAAATAGGAAGAGGAGGAATTTCAAAGACCCTAGGAAACTTTTCCCTTAGGATTTATTAAACATGTTATCATACTGCTTTGGCATCTTTTATGCAAACAATGGAGAGTGGGAGAGAAGAACATTCTGCACTGTAGAAATACATTGTCAGTATTTGTATTCAAGAATCCAGATTATGCTTACAAAATTTTTCATTTTCTTGTGTGTAAGTTTCCTAGTGGTTTATAGTGATTGCTACCGGAGGCTTAAAGGGTTTTAAATATTTCTGATGCATAAACTCTTCTAATGTGTTGCATTCTCTGTACAAATTTACAAAAACACTGAGATCTCTTCAAGTATTTACTAGAACTATTCTGTTTTTTTAATAAATAAACAAATGATGACTGTATTCAGATTAAATTGCAGGACGTAAGGTTTTGCCTTCTTATCCCATTGATAAGTACTTTTAAAAAAAATCTCAAAATTGCCATGACACACACCAACAAGTACTGATCTAACATTATGAGTAATAAACATGACATGAAATACATCTGAGACTCTTAAGATGCTTAGCTAACAGTAGGGTTTTTTTTCCTGGTGGAATTAGTAAGTAATATTCTAAATATCTGGAAAATTTGAGGAAATCTGGCATATATGTGTATATCCTGTGGTTTTTCACTTTCTGGAGATGTATGAGAACACTTTTTTTATAACTGATCTCTTAATTAATTGGGCCACTTCTTGTCCATCAGGGGAGGCCTACTGGAACAGTCTTGCTTTCAATAAACAGTAGCGTGGTGTTGAAAAATAACATGATGTACTTTCTTATCTAGTGTTACTGCCTGGTCTATTTAAGTTACAGTTTTGTGGAAAAGTTCATTTCTGTCTGAGGAGATTGTAAGTCAATAGTGTAACTAATGTCCTTGGAAAGTATACACATCTTTAATAGCATTTGCCCATAGCAGATATTCTTCATAGAAAATTGAATTAAATAGTATTGTTAGGGTCAGTTGTAAGTTCTACTCCCAGTATGCATTTGGACAATTAGTTTATGACTACAGTTTGAATCTGGATAGTTCTGTTCTGCAGGTAAATATTTGAATTAAATTTTGGGTGCTTTGTTAGGGTTATTTTTTGGTTTGGTTTTTTTTTGTTTGTTTGGTTGGTTTGGGTTTCTTTTTTTTGTTTTTTTTTTTTTTTTGGTAACATTTCAGAGCATAACATCAGTATTTAAAATGTGGCTATGTAGAAGATGGAAACTCCCTTTTTACAAGGATTACAAGGAGTCATGTGGAAAGCGCAAAGGGGTGATGGGTACAAGTTACTCCTGGGGAGATTCCAGTTGTACACAACAGGAAAATTTTTGACAATGTGATCAATCAACCATTGAAATAATCTCCCCAGGGAAGTGGTGGATTTCCCAACACTGAATACTTTCAAGATTCAGCTGTACAGGGTGCTGAGCCATCTTCTCTAGACTGTGGTTTTGCCAAGAAAGGTCAGACCAGACGATCCTTGATGTACATTTCAACCTGGTGTTCTATGATCAAAACATAAAGGCTGGTAGGTTAAGAGAATAATGGTGTACTCCAGAAATAAATAAGTATTCCTGTGCTTCTGGACATGTTCCTTTCCATAATAATTGGTGTATTACTGCGAAACATTTCTACTTCTCATCCCAGCTTCAGAGAAATAAGCATGAAACTGGTTAAGGCATTTGGCCTAATGTTTATAACAGTGAAATCTGACTTAGTTGTCTCAGGTAAAAAGCACTCAGAAAGATTATTTTAGCTCTCTAGTGGATTTGTCTATCAGTGGGTTAATGGTAAAAGCAGTAAGTATTTGAAGAATATTAGAAAAAGAGGTAAAAATATGTTCAATAAAGTTAACCTAAAATCACAGAAATAGTAGGATAACAGAGTTTGAAGTGGTTAAACACTAAACCTTGTATAAATTAAAAAAGAAAACCAGTGTGATTTCCTCTTGATATGTAATTAAGCATCCCACATTTCCAGGATCATCATCTACTCAGTTGCACATAATTTCAGAGTTTTTACAGCCATCCTAAGTAAACAGTGTTCAATATACAGAAAGGTGATTTTCAGGAAGAAAACCTAAAACTTGGTTAAGTTGTTTAGTATCTACCAGTTTGGGATTCTGGAAATTCTCCTTGAGAGTTTTATGGTTGCACTCATCTCAGACATAGTGGGTGGCCTAAACACTGCAGTCCAAACAATTATGTCCTGCTCTGTGTTTTAATATGAGGATAAATTTGAGAAATGGACAAGACAACAGGGAAAATGTTAGAGAATAGTAAAAGTCCTTTCTGTATTACTTCAGGCTTGTAGCTTGTCCTGGCCATTCAATCACACTTCTATGACTACAACATTTAGATTAATTCTTTGATACAAAAAGAATGTACAAATGAAGTGGTTTGGCATCTTTGTGATCAGTGCAGAGAAATATAACATTTGTGAGCAGATATTCTGCTTTTTCTCAGTGTCTTTTATCAGCCCTAGATTTCTAATCTGCAGGCATCAGTATGATGCATGTACTGTAATATTAAAGCCAGCACACTGGTATTTTTTCTGATATCTTCCATTATTTAAAAACAGGGAAAGTCTATTATTGGGACAGTCTGAAATATTCTCAACAGAGCATGATTTCAGAATCTATTAGTTTTACTTACATAACCACTTTGGAAACTGGCTTTCTAGGTTTGAGTGTATGCAACTGAGGAGCTACATATGTTGTCATAGTGGTCAGTGGTTTGAAGTTGTCAAATAGTATGAGTTACTGGCCTTTGTTCTCTTCTCATTGAGTTAGTTGCTTCTACTGAAAGGGCAGGAATAGCATATGCTAGAAGGATTGTTTTATTTGTGTTGCTGGAGTTAAGTTACAGGGGACTTTTAAAACTTCACACCTTAAACTGAATCAATTTAACTTGCAGCCTCTCTCTGTCTTTCACATGCGCAAACTCAGGATCAGATGTATGCAGTCTTGTGCCTCATGTTTTTAACGTTGTGGAACAAAATGTTAACTAAATAGCTATTACTTCATCAGTAACAATTTGAAAGATGATGAAATGGAACTCAGACTTCCATCTCTGACATTGCATAGATATATGGAAAGGGTACTTCATCTGGTGATACACATGCTCTTCTGGTCTATGGTTATCTCACGGCTATATCAAGTCTTTCCTTGGAAAATAAATGTACAAGGAAAGTCGCTATTTATGCTTTAGAAGAAGTATTTTTTTTTTTGTCTGATGTGTTTATAATGAGGAACATTCCCATCTAGACACAAGAGAGTTTTATGCGGTGATTGCAACACCTTATAGATCACACAGTTTCAACCACCTCTAACCAGGCTTATTTCCATTATTAGTAATTACCATCTGCCACCTTAATTCTTTGCAGTTTGAGCTGAACTTATTAGTATCTTCTCTTCAGAACAACTGGATAGTCTTGGGCACAGTTAAATATTTACTACTTTTCACTGATTAATAAAGCACCTTATAATACCTCAGAAAGTATTTCAGTGCTGAAAAGTATTACAGCAAGTCTGTGGCTCACCATTCGCTACTTCAAAAGATGGTAACAGGGGAAGTGATTTCCTGTAATTGGAACAGAAGGTTCTGCTATGTTGCCATTGAGGCATAATCTTAAATCATTGAATATTTAAAATGCTGTCTGTACATAAATAGTAGAATTGTGCCTAACAGCTGAACAGTTTAAAATCATTCATGTGACATTTCAATTCTGAATCTTTTGGAACTTGGAAGTCTAAACTAAAGATACTTGTGATCTCACTTTTAAGTACAAGCAATGCTGTTGATGCTGCTCTACCAGGAAAAAATGCTTCTACAGTTATTATTTTACTTGGCTTTAGGTATTTTAGTATGTGACACTACAGTATTGATCTGTCAGCTTCTATGGTGAGGGTTTGAACCAAAGATACGTTGATCAAGTAGATAGAAAGGGTGGTGGTATTTACAAAATCCTTCTGTAAATCAGTAGACAAGTTTGGTTTTGCAAGGAATAAGCCTCTCTTTTAGAGTTTTTACTGGAGTATGTGAAACACAACTGAGTTATTTTTATATTAGTTGTTATCCAAATATAGGATTGGAAATATCTAGTGAGAATTTACAAGCTAATCAAAACAAGCCATGTTGATACAACAATGAAAAGAACCTAAAAAAGAAGCAAGAGGAAGGAATATCTGTGTCTTTAAGCGCAACTAGGCACTTCAGGTTCCTCAGTTTGCTAGTTTTTAATACCTTGCTTTGTAAGTGATGTATTTTTAGTGTTACAGACATCACCTAGAATTTGCACAGACCTAACCGTCATTGTAACAAAAAGTTACAATGTTATCTTCAAGAAGGATTTGAGAGGTGAAAACATCATTTTACACACCGTATTAGAATGGACAAAAGAAAGGAAACAGAAAAGTGTTTTAAAGTAAGTGTAGTAGCAGAAGCTGGCCTCGGTAATAGGACAGACTGGATATGTAAAATTCAATGTGGCTGACTTATAGTGAGTCTTAAGACAAGAAATTCAGATAAATGAGCTCTGCTGAAGGGTATCAAAGATGTGATTATAGCAACTGGGCAGAAAAATCTTTCATGAAAGTATGGTAGACTGAGAATTAGTTGGAAAATTTTACATGAGAATTTTAGTGTAGCTGGAAAGAAAACAGATTTTTGGTACCTTTAGTACCTTTCTGATGCAGATTTTGAAAATATTTCTTTTGTTTAAATAGTTGTAGATTTTTTTTTCTTTGAATGATTGAAAACAAAACATCAGAGGTGCCCCCAAAAGATTTAGGGCTGTTGGATGTGCAGTCAGCTTCTGCATGGTAGTTTCACTGCTATTTGCTGGAAGCTGTTTCTGCTGACTTGTTAGTTGTGTGCCTTGTGTGCCTTTTAGTGAGCAGGAGAAACAATTTTGTGTTTAATTCAGGACCTCCCTTCACAGAGAAAAGAATGAAGCTAAGCAGGCAGTATTTGGCCTTCAATAGAAGACAAGTGAATATGAGCTCCATCCTAAACCTCTTTTTTCATGTTACATGAGCCCTCTTAAAACTTCTCTATATCCCAATTTAACTAAATATTTTTCTAATTTTTAATGCAATTATGTCCCTGAAGTCATTGTTGAGCAGTCCTGCATCCCATTTTAGCCCCCAGAGATTGTTTACTTATCTATCCATCAACTTCCTTACATATTTGTTTCAAATTCTGTATGACAGTATTGTTTTCATGGTAGCTAAAATAATTTTAATAATCTTTAACAAGCCAAATTTCTAAAATGGTTGCAGAGCCCCTATTTTTTCCCATTGAATCTTAAAGTATCTTTGGTTTATTAAGCTCACTATCAAGTATAAAGTGTAGAGAGCTAAAGCATATTTTTGGAGCTAAATTGCATCTCTTGTTAAGCATAATATTCAATCTGGTTATAAGATACAGCTGCATTTTTAAACCAATATCAGAAGTCTTATTCTAATTGAAAGTGTGAAGGAGGACTCCAAGGTATCTGTGGTATTTATAAAATGCTTCTGTAATTTTTACACCTTGTTATTTCTAGATACTGTATATTGATTACTTTTGGCAACTATTGGCTCTTATACAACCATCACTGTTAATAGCAACAGATATGTTTAAAAAGTTTGCAAAAAAATTACGAATTTTTTACTCTAAGAATAAGGAAATTTACTTTCTATTAAAACATAGATCAGGTTCAGTTTGAAAGATGTTTTAAATCTAAATCACTCCACAAGCGCAGGCTGAGAACATGGTGAGAACAGATATTTAAACTGGCATATGCCCAAGGGGCAAATTTTATCATAGTGCTATTTGAATCTTTGAACACTATTATCTAAAACTCTGAAAGTATGTTAGGCTATTGTAACTTCACATGCATAACTGGACTGACTCTGACAAGCTTTATTTAGGAAAAACTCCCAGCTGAGTTTGGCCTGTATTTGAAAATACAGAAACACAAGTGTATTTGTGCATGTGTTCATATGGACACGTTTATCTTAAGTGACTGTCCTGGGTTCAGCAGTAGCAGTCATGTTTCTCCTTCTTGGTAGCTGGTGCAGTGCAGTGTTTTGACTTTCGGCCTGGGAACAGAACTGATAGCGATGTTTTGGTTTGACCAAGGACTTTGTGAGCCTCATGCTCTGCCAGGGAGGAGGGGAAGCCAGGAGGAAGCAGAGACAGGACACCTGACCCAAACTGACCAAAGAGGTATTCCATACCACAGCACGTCATGCCCAGGATGTAACTGGGAGTTAGCCGGAAGGGCTGGGAGACTGCAGGGTTGGAGGAGGTATCGGTCGGTGCTTGGTCGGGCTGGGGGGGCGAGTTATCGGTCGGTTGGTGGTGAGGTGTTATATTCTCTTCCCTTGTTATTTCCTTTATCATTATTATCATTGGTGGTAGCAGTAGTGATTTGTGTTATACCTTAGTTACTAAACTGTTCTTATCTCAACCCGTGGGAGTTGCATTCTTTTTGACCCTCCTCTCCGTCCCTCCAGGAGCAGGGGGAGGGAAAGAAGGGGGGGGAGTGAGTTAACGAGCTACCTGACTGGGTTTAAACCACGACAGTGACTTAAAACTGAATATTAACCACTCAAACACCTTAATTTTCTATTTTGCCAATCTGTTCATTCTGCTTTCTCTATACAACCATACTGATGTAGTTTTGTTCTGTTATTTCTGATAGAATGTATCTTCAGCAGTGAATATTAGCGTAAGGCTTTTCTCATTCATGTCTGCCTGTTGTTTCACAAGATTCTCAGACTTCCAGAGAAATAAGATTTTAGTAACATGCACGTATAAATACCCAGATTCATTTTAGTGAAAATTGAACTTCTCTCACTCTAGGATAGCTGGTCAAAGGTACTCCTTTGCTGTGTGGGCTCAGAATCCTGTGTGCCCATTCAAGTTTTTACAGCCACAGGAGAAACAGAGCTTTTTTCTTTATTTAGTTCTTGAGTTTCAATTTAGAAGTTGGTGGAACACACTAAAATAAATCCATAAATAAGCAAGTGAAATGAAGGAATCCTAGCTGACTGAAAATGTCTTGGTGGAACAAGTTTGTTTTTGGCTTTATAGTTAGTGATCACTAACGAAGCAAATTATTTTAAATTCATATCTTTTCAGTTAACTTTCCTTCCTTGTTTCTTATTCCTGATTCCTCACCTTCCATTCCATCTGTTACTCTTTAAAACAGTTCAGGATTTCATCAGGATCACAACTAAAACAAAATACTGGTGTGGGGGGGGAGGCACTTCTCACAAGCTTCACTGCCTGGTCAGACCCAGGTGAAAGTGCAGGAGGGCTGAAAGCTAGTGCTGTATAGACATCGTAGCTGATTTGCAGACAAAATTGGTGCTGGTCAGCTCCAACAATAAAGTTTGAGTGTGTGTTCTACCCATTTGTTTTTTACCAGTCATCATAATGGTAAATATTTTTGATTGTTCAGTTAATGTGGCATAAGAGCTAGAGGTCTGGCTTGTAAAGTCGTTTTCCGGTTTCTTCACTAGACTATTTTTCTTTTTCTAGCTCTGATAGTAGCAATGCAGTATCACCTCCTGCTTTTCATCCTGATTACCTCTGGTAGTGCAGGCTTTAGTGTGTTGGTGTTTTTTTTTTTTAAATATTTTAAAAGCTAGGTTTTCCCTTTTGATATAGGCCTCTAAAAATCCTGTACTTTAAAAGTGGTAGCTTAGTATGTATGCTATTGGCAATTGTCATTACTGAAGGTTATTGCTTCTGTAAATAGCATTTTCTTTGTCATTTTATTAAAATTATATTACTGCTCTGAAAACAAAATATTACTGCTTTATTCAATTGAAAAATGACTGGCATAGCACTCCTCTGATCTTTAAAAAGCAATTTTACTTTCATTGCATTTGTGCATTAAATTAAGTGTTCATATCTACAGAATAAACATCTTATAAATATTACTGTGTTTAATTATCAGTTCAGTGTTTGAGTTTTTGCTGTTATGGTTGATCTCCAAGAGTGATTAAATATGTAATAGGGAACAAAAGGAACATAGATATGAACAAAGATACTGTTAGATAAAGGTAAATTTTATCTTCTGCATGTTTTAATTCATTTTAAAGTATTTTAATTACTTTTATATTCAGTGTGATTGGATAACATTTTCTTTTTTTTTTTTTTTTTTTTTAATTCAGTTCCTGTTTTAGACTTGGAACATCATCTAGCTATAGTTTAATCTATAGAAACTTTCAGCTCTAGTCTCAGTTGTGTACTTAAAACAGCTATTCTTCACTGGGGTGGTCCCAAAAGGGAAGTCGGGTAAAACAATGTTTGAAAGAAAAATTCTACTTGGACATCCTTCATTTTAAATCTTACTTGTTCTTGCATAGTACTCTTCGCTACATTTAAGCTTCAGGTCCAGAATTGTGTTACAGATTTTGCTATATTTTTAAGGTAATCTATGAGAAGGGAACAGAATACACTGGTGAGCGTTGTACAACCTGACTTTAGATGTATTTTCATTATGAAAAAAAGCCCCAAATAATGTTTTCAGTAGAGTATTTGATGAAACATAGACTTAGATATGAAAACACCCTAAAATCACATGCAAGTTTGTATGTCAGGCCTAGCAGTTCGTGGATAGGGTTTGTTTTTTTTTTTGTGTGTGTGTGTTTTAAGTATTTTGCCAGGGCTTTTGATTAAGCCTTTCCTATAATATTTCAGATTATCCTAATTTATTGATAGTTATACTTACCTAGGGTAGTGTAACTAATATGGCAGTTACAGTAGGGACTGTATTGCATTTAGAAATTTGGACTTGTTCCTTAAGCACCTGGAAGTAAGCGCAGAAAAATATCGGTGGCAGTAGTGCACTTAGTCACATCCCATGGACAGCTCTAAACATTAATGACAGTTAACCTAAGATGGCTTTAAATGTAAAATGGGATTTCTGACCAGGAGACAGGTGGTAAGCCGTATTCTTTTATAATTGCCCCATAGCAAGCTTTATGAACCATCATCAGGCCAGAGAGAAAAAATAGCTCATCTGGGCATGTACACTTTATTTCTTCATCCTCTTTTTCCTCTTTGCAGTCACGTTATAGAAAAGAGCCAACATTTACCTCAGAATGCTTTAATCCTTGAGTTTATGAGCTTTAAGAACACCACAAGTATAGTTGATGCTGACAGGTCACATCATCCCTTATGAAATGGAGAAAAGGGGTGAGAAAGGAGAAAATTGCAAGGGAAAAAGTTCAGATTGACTTTAGAGTTTGGCACTATGTGTTCTGAAATACCATGATTTAAAGGTATGACACGCAACAGAAGTCTAGAATGGTGCATTTGTTATTGCTTACATTCTAGGACCATCATTTCAGTTCAGAGGAAGTGGGGAAAGGAATTGAGGTCAGCTTGTCTTTTCCGTCCTTGCTGTTTGTTTGGCAAATTTTCCTGGATACTGCAAGGGTGTTAAGTATTAACTTTCACTGGCTGCCTTTCCCATGTTAGATTTGAGGTGCAAGAGTTTAGAGCATTGTATGATAACCAAGTACTACTAGAACAGCAAAATATAAAGAGGAATGCAAAAAAATAGGATCATTTTACAAATTTTGGGTGTAGTAAGATGAAACAGCCCTGAAACAAGGGATGGAAGTATATGCCCGGCTTATTTCTGGATATGACAATTAATGGGTTATTTTGCAAACGTGTTATTTTTGTTATTAATTGGTAAACAACAATAAGGTTTAAAATTTACTTTCATAGATTTTGAATCTAATAAAAAGTTTTAAAAATAGGTTGTTTATCTGTTGGACAGGAAAGGTATTAAGGAAATAAATGGAATATATGTTCATGTTTTGCTAGTTTGTTCATTTGGGCCTTGATTCTTATTCTTTAGGACAGACACCCTATGAAGCATCCATATTTATTTCAGTGGACTTATTCCTGACATGTATTGCTACAAAGACTTTTGTTCGTAGAGTATCAGGTAATTAAAATAAATCTAAAACTGAACCTGGAAAGATGTTGATTTCCAATTCAGTAAATCCTAGCAATATTACAATAAGTTTGTTTTTAATTCTTAAAAAACATATTAAAATTAACTTTTTTCCCATTTATGTAATGCATATAACTAAACTTCCTTCCTATTGTGAGACAGTTTCATTTATTGTTATTTGTAAACAGCTTAGTAAAGATGCATAGTGGATTGGTGTAGAAACTCCTTGAACAGTTTCTTTTGAAATAACACTACATACGTTAAGCTCAATTACACATCCAAACAGCCACAACACACTTTTGGTAATTTATTCATTGATTTAACATAGTACCCAGAAGAGTCATGCCTGCTGTCAATTTTGTAATATATTATGTTTTAAATATACTCATGCTCACCCATGCACGCCATTAAGGTGTGCATAAACCTGTGTTTTTCTCTCTTGACAGCTATAAATGTTTGTTATTATTACACAAAACATATGTTCATGTTGTTTTTGTCTAAATTATTCTATCTGGGGCTATAAAGTTTTAATGTTATTAGTTGCCCTTAGAATTTTAATGTTTCACTGCTGTAACCTTCTTAGGATTTCTCTGCAATTAAATAGCAACTATTTCACTACAGCCTGGAAGAACAATATATTTTATACAAATAATAAAAAAAAAATAATACTTCTTGCTCTGTTTTCTTCCACTGTAGTAAACGGTGTACTTGACAAGGTTCTATATACAGCAATCCAATCTGTAGTATTTTCTATAACTGAATAGAATATTACACTTTCCTACAGTCTTCTCATTAAGAAAAAAATCTAGTTTAACCCCTTTGAGATAGGCCTTATGTCACAGGCAGTTTGCTTTGCAGGTCTTCTCCCTGTTGTGCTCTGTTGTCCCCTCACTCAGTAAAGTAAGATCCATTACAGAAGAAACCTCAATCAACATAACAGATATACTATGAAAAAAGCTGGGGTTTTAGGAGACAGCATATTAGAGTAGAAAAATAATTTGAAGAAATGTCTCCTGTGTTGTCTTCTAAATAGCAGTAGTGTTGGCAATAGGAAAATGTATTACTCTCCCTGCCCCCTTCAGTATTCAAGGCCTTTTTCTAAGGAAAGAGAGCAGATGGGAATTTATCCAGGACATTAAAAAGATATTTACTGCTTTTAAATGAGCAAAGGACTCATTTAGGACATTCTTTTCCACTGGACTAAGGCATTATATGGATTTCTTTTCATGTATTTTGTGCCAAAATACCCTCACATAGAATAAGTAAGTATAACAGTGTCATGCAGATTTTAAGTATCTGACTTTTATCATCTTATTTCTAAGTATAGCACAGTGGTATTTCTATGAGATTCATCGCTCATATTTGTATTTCAACACTCATATATGTATTTCTATGAGAAATCATCACATCACTTTTGTTCCACAATCTGAGTATAACTCCTATCATATGTTGAGGAGCAAGAGGGAACAACTGTGATCAGAACATTCAAAAATAAACTGATTAGAATATGCTTGCTCTATTAAAATGATTAGGCAAGATTTCTTTCAGGAAAAAAAAAAGTGATTTCTAACTAAATTTGTGTAAAATGCTTGCAATACTTCAACATGAGCATTTGAATTGGAAGGTTGCTTCATGAATCTTCTATTAAAAACCTGAAATCAAAACAACCTGCCTAACACCTTTAAGAAATATATGAGGAAAAGGACATTGTTAATGCTATTAGTAGCTACTAGTGCCTGGCGGTTTTGAACACAGCATACATAAAACTTCAGAAAGCTTTTTGAAAAAAAGTATTTTTTAAATTTTACAGAGAAAGAAACTGAGGCAGATGGGTGAAGAGCCTTCCCCACAGTTATAGGCAGTCATTAGGCTAGCTGGAATTAAAATGGAGTTTTGTCTTCCAGGCTCGTGTTGAACTCACTGAACCAGTAATTCTCACACTCCTACAGCAACAAAGATCTTTCAACATTTAGTGTTTCCAGGACTTTGCCAAAAGATTTCCTTCTTTATGAAAATGAATTCTATCCACCCAAATTTAATTTGTCTCCTTTACTGTCCTTGCTTTTCTTTATTTGTTCTTTCATTCACTTTTTCCTTTCATCTCCTTTTTGCCCCAGAATCTTTCTTTTCTTAATTCATTTTTATTTTTCCTCCTTTTGTCCACATGCTGTTAGAGAATTCTGTCTTTTCATCCCCAACAAAATTTCCTTTTTTTTTTTTTTTCCCTCTCAAAGCTGCCCTCAGAACTGCTGTGTCTTACAGGGCCACATTTGCTGCTCACAGTGTTTCATAGCACCCTAATTTTCAAGATTTTAATTCTATCTGAAGCTTTGCCAATTACATGGTGAACTTCTGCATTGGAAAGAATAAGACCACAACCTTTATTCTCAGAACTGAAAAGCCTACAATAGAAAAAAGATGTACAATTTGTTGAAGAATAGAGATAACAGGGAAAAAGCAGTGTGTCAAGGTACTTGGTTAAACAATAATCTCCTACAGAGCACTCATTACCGCTAAATAATTGACTGTGTTGGGAGAAAGGTTTCTATGTGGGGAGAGGTTCAAGAAGGTCAGTCATCTAGTGGTAATGACCGTAGCGGTCATTAGAGGGTATTAATGCTATTAAGAACAGAAATTTAACTTTTTATTGAAGTTTTTATTTAAATTATATTAACTTTGATTCAACTTTTAATTGAGGTGCAACCATCCAAATTCTATAGTCGGGAACCAAGAAGTAATGAACATAAAATTGCATGTTCTTCTGATAGGCTGATGGGTCTTTAATATATTATAATTTTAAGAGTCTCTACAGAGCAGTTATTAGTATAAAACTATTCAGAGGTATTCTATTAGAATTAGGGTTGGGTGAGTGATTCAGGAACAAGTCCCAGCTTGACCCATAGCAATGCAGACAGTATATTTATGAGCCAACAAGAACTTGTTGTGATCTCAAAACTTTGACTTGCTAAGTTAAAGGAAAAATCCTTTGATGCCTAAATTGATCTTTCTTGCAAACTTGATGCATGGTGGCAGCAGCACAGAATTTATTCTGAATTGAATTTTTAGTTCCATACCAAGTTCAGTGTTTATTTATAGAGAATTTCATGCTGAAAGTAAGTAGGGACAGTATTACTTTCACTCCTTCAACTGCTACATGGGCCATAGCCAGGGTGTGGCTGGGGCTCCCAGCAGCCTAGCATGTGAGTTACTAGGTGGAAGGATGGTGATAATCCATCAGTAGCCCTCCTGCTCCATCTTTCTACATTGTCTTTTTCTCTAGGGCACTTCAGAAATAGGCTGCTGAGTAAGTCTAAAGTGCTGAAGGGATAAAGAGGTACGAGACTGTAAAGTGAGCTCTCAGGGGACCAGAGGAATATCACATGTCATGCCACCTTCTAATTTTCTTGAGACAGAATTTTTTTGTCCTTGCCTTTCTACCCTGAGGACATAGTAACATGCTTTAAAATAACAGCAGCAAACCAAACATGCTGGTGGTACAAAATGCTAAACACTATTTCATTCACACAGAGAAATGATGAGCAAAGAATGGCTCTTATGTGATAGGAGTTAATCACATTGCCCAGTGCATGTCTGGGCAGGTGCTAAGAGACTTTGGTAAGAAAGTAACAGCACAGCATACAGAGGATTGCAAGCTGAACAGAATCCTCCATGCTGTCATGGCAACTTTTCAAGGTGCAATTTGAGAGCCAAAAGCTATACTGTTTATGAAAAACAGTAACATTAAAAGAGATCTAGTAGTTACAAAAGTTGCAAGTGAAAAAGAATCTCGAGGTGAGTTATTTGTAACTAAGGAGAACATTGTGTCTGAAAGATGTTTGCCGATTTTATATTAATGTGTCAAATAAAAACAATAAGGTTAAATAGTTATTTACTTATCTGACTGGCCTTGCAGTGAGGAAAACCTGGCTACTAATACTATTAGTGCCAATTGACCTTACTGCATAAAAAGTATTCTGGGTTTTGGAACTGTTCTGGGTGTTTCCAAAAATTCTAAGATGGCGTTCAATTTGCAGTTCTGTTGTTCATTATTTATTTCTATAGTTTTATTGTATGGAATGATACACTGTTCTTCTGCTTCTAAAATCCTTGGAATTTTTTTGTTTTCTCAGAATTACAGACTTGGGGAATACTTTTTATTAAATTGGTGTGCTGCCTTTTTTTTTTTTTTTCAGGGAAATTTGTTATATGAACTGATAAAGGATTTTCTCCCATGGGGAAAAAAACAAACAAACAACAAACCGCAACAAAAAATATAAACTGCTTTACATTTCTGGTAGGAAGCCAAGTTTTTATCATTTAGACATGTCATATTATTATGAAACCATCATGCATCATAACACAACATAACAATGTGATTTGCTGAGATGTTGACTCCACTTGAAAAATTGTACAGTGGTGTGTGCATATTTCCAGGCAAAGAACTACTTGAGTATTTTTGAGCATTTTCCTAGGGCTGCCTGGTGTGGTGATCTAATTTATTAGCCTTGTTATGGGGAGAAGATAGGTTCTAATAAGTGATATACAAGTCTTTGTATTTCTGCTTCATAGCTACATGACCTTTTCATAAAATACTAGAACAAAGTACTAAAAGAAATTCCAGGAGGTCATTTAGTTTTTTTGCTACGCCCAATGCACAAAAAGTTAAAAATCACATCTGAACTGTTTCTGCTGTCTTTTTTCTTAAAAACATCCAGTGGTGGGTATTCTGTGACATCCAGAACAATTCCAGTTCTTAGCAAGCTTGAAAGCTTTTTCCTACTGTTTTGCCTAAATTTACCTCACAGCAGTTTATGCACAGTTGCTCTTGTTCTATCCCCAGACGACACAGAGAATCATTACTTTATTCTCTGTGGCAAGCTTTAACATATTTGAAGATCACCATCAATTTGCTATTCTGTTTCACTTTGCATGGGCTTGTTCTGTCAAATTGTAAACCAAGTGTAAAACTAAAAATAAAGTCAAGATAAATGACTTCCTCAGTAAACACAAACAAACAAAAGAAGTGACATCCTCTTCTCTGTGCCCCTTGGGATTCAAACATTATCCCAATATTCTGCAGTGTGGCAGAGAGCCTTCACTGTATCAAGTCCCAGGAGGACACTTCCATCTCCCCTGGTCATTTGGTGCCAGCTTTGTACATAGCTGGTTTCCCACAGTAAGATCAGTTCCATAATCCCTTAAATACAGTGGAATATGAGCCTGGAAGCTGAGGCACTGCAAGAGTGTCTAAAGGAAGATGGCATTTGGTTATCTGCCACCCTTTATGTCAGGAGTGTTTTGTTATTAAACTACTTACCTGACACATTTAAACTAGATTAAAGTAAAAATGTAATAACAAATATTCAAGAGAGATGAAATAGTTAAGATATGTAGAGAGCGCATAATTGAAGCCCCTAATCTTGAAACTGACATCAAAAATTCTCTCTCTCATTTAGCTCTCTCACTACTTGCCTCCTGCCAAGGTGGAACACAGGGCCTTGTGCATGCTCTGCATCTTCCATTCAGATCTTCTAGAGGATCTAGGCTGCTTTAATCAGAGAATCATAGAATAGTTAGGGTTGGAAAGGACCTTAAGATCATCTAGCTCCAACCCCCCTGCCATGGGCAGGGACACCTCCCAGTGAACTGTGTCACCCAAGGCTTTGTCCAACCTGGCTTTGAACACTGTCAAGGATGGAGCATTCACAACCTCCCTGGGCAACCCATTCCAGTGCCTCACGACACTTACAGTAAAGAACTTCTTCCTTATATCCAATCTAAACTTCCCCTGTTTAAGTTTGAACCCATTACCCCTTGTCCTGTCACTACAGTCCTTAATGAAGAGTGCATCACCAGCATTCTTATAGCACCCCCTTCAGATACTGGAAGGCTGCTATGAGGTCTCCACGCAGTCTTCTCTTCTCCAGGCTGAACAGCCCCAACTTTCTCAGCCTGTCTTCATACGGGAGGTGCTCCAGCCCCATGATCGTCCTCGTGGCCCTCCTCTGGACTTGTTCCAACAGTTCCATGTCCTTTTTATGTTGAGGACACCAGAACTGCACACAATACTCCAGGTGAGGTCTCACAAGAGCAGAGGGGCAGGATCACCTCCTTTGACCTGCTGGTCACGCTCCTTTTGATGCAGCCCAGGTTACGGTTGGCTTTCTGGGCTCCAAGCGCACACTGAAGCCTGCTCATGTTCATTTTCTCATCGACCAGCACCCCCACATCCTTCTCCGCAGGGCTGCTCTGAATCTCTTCTCTGCCCAACCTGTAGGTGTGCCTGGGATTGCTGCAACCCAGGTGTAGGACCTTGCACTTGTCATGGCTAAACTTCATCAGATTGGCATCAGCCCACCTTACAAGCTTGTCAAGGTTCCTCTGGATGGCACTGCTGAGATCAGAGGTGCTGTGTACCACCTGTCATGAATGGGTATTCTTGTGTTTTAGAGGTGGTAAACAATGGGGAACAAGAATGACGCACCATATGATGATCCTGAATGATATGAATGAAAGTGAAGATGCATATGGAGAAGTTACATTTATGAAACTATGGGCGGGGTGAACAGGCTAGGCAGACCTAAAACTTATTTCCTTTGCTTTTGGTGCAAGCTAATGATGAGTTCAGAGCTCCTCTGGAAAAGCTCGGCTGTTCCCAGGAAGCTTTTCCTGAAGGAGAGGTAGACATAGAGGTTGCATATGCAGTCTGAAATGAGTATTAGAGTGGTAATACCTAGGCATATGGTGCATTCCCTGTTTCTCAAGGGGTGCATTCTCTTTAAAGTGTGCAATCCAAACTGAAATAAGGCTGGTTTTCAGGCTGTCCAGTTTATTTTGGGGAATTTGTGCATGATAACTTAAGTGGAGTTCCTTCCTTATGGGAGTACTAATATTATTATCTCCAAAAGAATAGGAAAAAAACCTTTAAAAATCATTGACTATATGAATAAACATGAATCATCTTTTTGACAACTCTCAGATAAATTGCACCATTAGGCTCACGTGTGCTATGTGAGCAACATTTTGTCAGGAAAGTCAAATGACCACATGTATTGATTTTTAACTGTAATTGAAATAGCTTAGTGTCGCATGGTATCTGGTTCCAATTTGTGACTTTGATTTGTAGGGATTGTGAACTAATCTTGCCATCACATGTTACATTTGTAAAGTAAAGTTTTAAACTGTGCTGATCAGACATATGTAGAAAATTACAGCTGCACTGCAGGCTTGCACCTGTGCCTGGATTTCATCTTTTCTAGTCTCTACTCAGGGCACATGTCTAAGCTATGAGAAAATTTATGGTGTGGGAAACCTGTATTAGTAGTATGTGAACCAGAAACAAGTGGGTAGGAAGTAAGATGTGGTTTTGTTTTATAACTAAGAAGTCAGAGGCAGAGATGGAAGCATTATTAAGAAGTTCATGTAGTAGGTATGGCAAACCCAAAATCCGTATGTCCCTACTCTCAGTACCTCTCCATATAGACTCTGTAAGTCGAGCCTGCTTCACTTATTGGTCCATAGGTTACTGCTTAAACTTGGCAGAACATAATGCAATAATGTCTTCAGTTAGGGAGTAGTGGAAGAGATTCCACACAGAGTGGTCGACAGTGGTCCTATTTCCTTTGCATCTGAAAGCTTGCCTCCATGGTGAGCATCTAGGCAATCTTACTAAATCAATGAAGTTATTATGCAAAAGTTAGAGCATTAAACTCCCATATGGATATTCTTACTCAGAAGTAGAGTCACTATAGTTTGCTCTAGCTCCTTTGAGAAGGATTAAGCTGCAGCAAATTAAGACCACTGTATATGCATGGGGTATTAATGCACTTTAACTCATGCACATTAGTTTTGAAGCATTAGTTAATTAATCTTAGAAGTCTTGTCCTCATGCTCACAAGTGCACAGAGAGCTTCCAGAGGTGATTCCAAAAGCTCTAGTGAGCTAGGGTTTTTTGCATCTCTTTTCGTATGAAATTTTCTGAAGGACCACATTCTTACATTTTTTAAATTCAGTATTCAAGCAAATAATTTCTAAACGTGCAGTTCTATTCATTTGCTCATTGAAACTTCAAAAACACCATCTCAAATAGATGATGTATGTTGACATCATAATGGTGTCACTATTGCAATCATCTTTAAAAGGGGAAATATCATGTAAAAATAAACAGGATTAGGTATATATTTTCCACACTATATTATGATTTCAAATAAGAGCTATTAAAATTGTATTTGCCAAGTTAGGCTGTATCAATGAAAAGCAGAGCATGTGGAAATATGTATGTGGAAATATCCCTTAATTTTTTTAGTTTCTCCTGGCAATGCTGTTGAATTCAATTAAAATATTTATTTTCCAGAACATTTTTATCGACTTCTGAAACAGACTTTAAAAGATAATGCACAAGACATATCTTGCATTTAGAACAAATAAGGAATAGTACTAGTAGTTAGTATTGTTATTTCCCAAAGTAAAAATAATTCCTCTAAAGCTGTTCAGAAGTTGGATGTTGAAAAACAGCCAAATGGACATTACTTTGAATGGAGGCACTTCAAGAAGAAAAGATGACAGAAGTTACTGGTCTGACTTCATTAAATTGCCACTATTTTATCAAATGTTCATCTTGATTGCAGCTATTTGAATAGGAAACTGTCTATCTATAAATAGGGAACATTGTGGAGACAGTGTTCTCACAGGAAAATGCATAATTGGTACATAAACTCTGAATAATCCTGAAAGATACAGCAAGGCCGTGAGAGGCCCAAGGAAGCTTAAGCAAGCAAGATAAGAAGCAGGAATTCACTGAGTTAATGAGAACTGTGGACTGTTGGCAAGCTTTCGAGGTCAAGTTCTCACACCTGTGCTTAACCAACTATATGTTAGTCACTAAGGGTCTTCAACACATGTATCCAATCATAATATGCCAAATCACTGTAAGTGCATGCAAGAAAGAGTATATAAGGAGTTAAGGCTTTGTAATAAATTTGGCAATCACTTGATCACATTGATCGTCTCTGTGTTGTTCGTGACTCCCGCGTCAAGAGAACATGGCAAATTCTCTTGTATCTTTTCCTTATTGCCTAACCTTACATTGTGTAATTGATAAAAGTAACCCTCAGATAAAACTGCCTGAACAGATATGCTTGTTTTATCCCATCCCAGGCCAAGACACATCCAAAACTGTACTTCAAAAAATCTATTTATGTTATTAGCTGATACTCATTTATTCCCTTGTCTACTTTGTTGCTCAGATTGTGGATCATGCAAAAAAATAAAACCAATGGAACAAAACCCCAAAACAAAACCAAGATAAAGTCTGAAAGAGAAAACGATAATTCTTTATTCATCATGCATGCAGAGTTGTCAGTTCATTAAAGTATACCTATAATTAAAAACTTAAGTTAATTAAGTTTTTAGGTTTTTAAATTGTTATCATAAAAGAGAAAAAAAGAACAGTCTGGAGGGAACTTAATGTCTCATAACTATTGCTGGTTGGAAAACATCCCATCTTCTTGTCTCTCCACGAAATACTCTTACTGAAAAAAAAAATAAAGCACAGTTTTTCAAGATGAAAACTAAGATGTTGCAGGCTGTAATTTATACTAAAAAAGAGTGTTATAAAATTCATTGTAAAGTTTTTTTTTGTAAAACAAAAAAAAATTTTTAAGAAATATAAACAGGAAAATTAGTACTTAGTATGATATCATGCTTTGCAGGTTTGCCTTCTGTATACTTTTGTGTCCTAACTGATTTCTTCCAGTCCTAACTGATTGCTTTCTGCAAAGGAATAAATCAATTACTGCTAGTGACCATAGTCTGACATATGGAAAAATGAATCTTTTAATCTCTAGGATTGAATCTCAATGATGAACGCAGTATATTTGATTCTCTGAATGTCTTTCAAAATATATTGTGAAACAACACTTTGAAAAAATGGTAGTGCTGGGAAATTGTCAACATGCTTTACTCAGCACAGTAAAATTTTGCATTAAATTAATTTTAAGATGTAAGTCTTACTGGCTTTTGCAATAACTGCTATTGGCAGGTTTGTATTTATCACTAGTAGCAGATTTTGTTGTCTTTTTGCAGGAAGCTTCTGCATCTGAAGTCTTATTAAAAAAATGTTTTTAATGAATCTGTGAGGTCAGAGAAACTCGTTAGGAAGGGACTCATGCCAGGCCAGGTTCTGCAGATTATGCAGGAAAGACAGTGTTGAAAGAAAGTCTTAGTTTTACCGTATCTTGTTTGGGTATTTTGTATCAATATTCAGATTATGATAAATCAGGAAAGACACCTAATTTTAAGTTCATATTCACTTTGGATTTTGTATCTGAATGTAATCTTTACTTTTGTTTCATGTGTTAGCTGTTCTTGTCTTTCTGGTTTCCAAAAAGAAAAGAAAAAACATGTATTACACATTGCAGAGTTTGTTCTCAAATTATTTCAAACCAAAATAGGGATAGCTGGAGAAGTTTGTTCTTTTGGGTCATTTTGTTGTCTTCTTTTAAGTATAACTCACAGCTTTTCTGAACACAGGTCATTCACCAGAAAAAGTGAAAGTAAAATTTAAAGTGAACTGTTGGATATGTGTCCTTTTTTCTTTTTTTTTTTTTTTTCCCCTTTCAGTTTCTAAAATGAATCTTCATTTTTTCCTAGAAATTGTTAGTACAGACACTGAAAACATGGTTAAAAGAAAACAACGGTACCCCTCACCCCCCTTTTATTTGGGTTTTTGGAATAGGTTGAGGAATCAAATTTGTCAAACAAGAGAACCCGTCATTTTTCTAAGTACCACTGGGCAGCATTTCCACAATGATGGCTTCAGCTGGTCGGTATGAATCTCCCCAAAGTGCTGTTCTTCTGAATTCTTATAATTAGCTGGTCCACAGTCTTATGTGGCCAGGACAGCATGTGAAGGATCCATTGCTACCAATGATTAACAATTAGTTACTAAACATCAATTTATTATCTTAATTACATACAAAGGAATGTCCTGCATAAGTATTTCTACATCTGCAGGGACAGTTTGTACTATTTAAAAGTGCATTATCCATGTCCAGTTTGGTCAGTTCTGCAGCAGGAACTGCCTGGGAGATCTCTCGTCCTGCCAGGTTGCCTACTCAGGATGTTAATCAGTACACTGAAGCATACGAGTAGTTTCGTGTCTGTCAGTTGGTCTAGGCACAGCAGGAGCTGCCTGCAGGAATCTCCAGGACTGAACGACCCACCTGGAGAGCTCCTGAAACAATTAGTGAGGCACTTTGTGTGAAGGTGCAAGGTAGTCAGGCAGTTGCCTCTTATGTTGGTCCATTGTCTTCAATCAGCCCATTACCTCTGTTCAGAGACTAGCAAAGTGTTCTTGGGCCACCCAGGGAATTAGTGACCAAGTGCACTGAATGGGCACACAGGCACAGGATATCCTTGACTTCCAGCTACACCACAATTACAGCTTTAGCACAAACCTGAATTACATCTTCATATTACACCTACAACTTGAATTCCATCGCCCTTGCCACAAATCTCTGTGAGAGAGTTGAAGGTAAGAAGAAATGGAATATCTCTTGCAAAGCTTTGTAACCATGAAAAAAAAAGAATTACAGAGGTCTTAGTGTGTAAGATACAAAATTTTCTGTTTTGGCATATTAAAATATAAGCATGAAAGAGTGAGGATTTGTATTTGTGTATTTCATTGTCTTTTTCTATTTGTGCATCTGTCACTCCAAAATCTGGACTGAGTGTACAATAGAGATTAATTAAAATCAGAGTTACTTCAGAAAGCAATTCCTATAATAGAGCTGTATTAGTAAATTAGTTGTGACTAATAGTCTTTTGTAGATGGATTAGAGGAATGAATTAAAATGTAATCTGAAATAACATTGATAGAAATTATGTCTGATAAATCCAAGGTAACTTCTATCCTTGACTGGAAATAGAATGCCATTATGTCATTGTGTGCTGTTTCAGCAACAGAGTACAAAAAGTAGCTGTGCTCTAGGTGTTTCATTTTCAAGAAAAATTCATTACCAAGAATAATCAAAAGCACAAATAATGCCAGTTTATCATTTAGCTGGGCCTGTTATTGGATTCTACTTACCTAATGCCCTCTGCTTGTGTATTTCTACCAAGGCATAAATTATACTATTTTAAGTTTATACTTGTATGCATGTATTTTCTATAGATAACACAATTTTTTTTTATCAGTATCTAAGGGGTTGGTATCACTTTACTACTATTTACTACTACTCATCTAGTCAGAAATTTGTGTACCAAGTAATTTATTAAAAAGTTCTGTTTTTTCAGGTTTCGGATACACCCAGAGGCAGATGAGGTGTCCCTCTCAAAAGTTACTAGTGTAGGCTATTATCCACAGGATATTTTTCCAGATTAGCTGCCACATGAGAACTAATGCATGACATAGTTTTATAAACATTTTGTCAGAATATAATAATCTAAGGCAATATTAATACATACCTCAAGCTGATACATTCCAGAAATTCTTCTAAATTAAGGTACATTTCTATACACGCAAACATGACTAATAAAAATATTCAAAACTCACAGGTCAAGTTTCTGAAAGACCTGTCACAAATTAGCATCGTTTTGGAATTCTCAGATTTCATTTCCAAGTTTTCATAGCCTATTTTGAAAAAGCATAGTGAAATTAGTAAGGTAAAAGCAGCTCGCATCATTAATTCACTATTTGAACACCAACACCAGAGTTTATTTTGGGGCACATACAAAGTTTAGCAACGCTTCATTGTTTCTGTAGAAAGCTTTTTTTTTTTTTTTCTTACACTGAGCACTTTTCAAGTCCCCAAAGCATCATGTATTTAGACATTGGAAGAAAGGGTGATTTTTTTGAAAGAAATAGGTTTAAAGGGAGATTTGTATGAGGATTCAGCAATTGCTTGACACATAGGATTCGGGAAGCTAATGAAAGTGTTAAGAAGTAATATGAAGAAAGTATAAAGCTGGGAGTGGGACTAGATAGAAGATAAAACTCACTGCTATGCAAGAGGCCAACACAAAATCTATACATCACTTAGATCTCACTTAATCCCTCAACATAGGGGTTTATATAGCTATGAGCTGTTTGAAGAAGTTATGGTGGAGCTTAAGTTGGACTCATGAAGAACACTGATCTTGTGCCAACTCATTGCAAAATGAGGACTTGCCATATGGAGGAGGATTGTGGTGAGTCTTAGGAGTCATATGGAATATATAAAGGAAATGAGAGTGCAGGTATAGAAGAGGTCAAATGATGAAGACTTTGAAAGTATAATAGGATGAAAGGAAAAATTATTAGGAGGTATAAAGAAAATAATATTTCCAGATGTACCTCCTTTAAGTAAATGGCAAGTTATGACTCTTCTCAGACTAAGATAAAAAATGAAATTAAAAGAAGAAGAAAAATAAGGTCTCTAACACCTATCTTGTTTATACTAATCAGGGTTAGCTTTATCCTAATCAACAATCTTAGATTCAATCTGAATAATATTTCATTAGCTTTTCAGATCTACCTTTCCTGTCTAGGTCTAATTATATCTAATGGAATGTAGCTCAACTCACTATATTAAATCATTAAAAAAAACCTCATCATTTTAAATGATTATGGAGCACTGGGAAAGAATAGTCCCTCCTTCTTCTAAGACCTAAAGGGCTTGCCCCAGATACTTGTCATCATTTTTCTCCAGTCTGTTGTATGCTTGAAAAGAAACTTAATATACCCATTTTCATTTGTAACCATCTATAAACAGCTACATAAGCACAAACATAAACATCTGTTCTAATCAATTCTCAGCGAAGGTTACTTATTCATAGAAGTCTGCATTCTTTTAGAGGGACATATTCTTACAATTATAATAGTTTTGTATTATGCTTCTTTATTCAGTGTCTTGCATATTCTATTATAAAAGGGTTAAAGCATGTATTGAAATGTATTTGAAGGGGCTATGTGTGGAAGTGCCAGAATAGTCAGTATCATTCACATGTCTCAAATATTAGAAATAAGGATGTGTATCATTTCAAGGATGTTTGCCAGAGCAAGCCATATTAAAAAAATAAGCTCAAAGAAGAAATTCAAGTTCTTTTAGAAATAATTAGTCCCAAACAGATTTAGATTCTTAACAGTGGTAAGAAGCCTTTACTGAAGAATCCACAGAGGAACGTAGTGTGTTCAGGGATTGCTTAGATCCTGGATTTTTAGAGGAGCAGTGGGGGCAGAAGTTTGTGAATGGTGTGAGGTGCTTGAACATAAGATAGACTTGAGAAAATGTTACGTCTGTATTTAATCTTTTCACATTTTGAGTAACTATAAGATGTCTCACTTTTTAGGGGCTAAAAATATGCTTCAAGAATTCCCAAGAATTTAAGGAATTCTGGGAAATCGCTATAGTAATGACATTGCAGGTTTTAGCACTGCTTATTTATCTTGCTGGAAACTATAGTTCTGTATATGTGTGACTCTGGTATCATGAGTGTGAAAGAATAAAGCAGTAAACCATATTGATTCTGTATTTTATGTAGTTAAGTTGGAGACCAGATGCAAATATCTTAGAGAAGGAAGGGAAAGACCCTACTGTGAAATTCTGGGGAATCTTGAATTGACTTTAGATATTATATCTACTTATATGAAGAGGCACGGCAGTCGTGTTAAGGTATTTATACTGAAAAATGTGCTTCCAGCTCTCTGACCATTAGAGAATCCACCTCTATCATGAAGAAAAAAAGTGGTTAACATTAGATTTCTTGAAATGTACTGTCATTTGTAGAGAAAAGCAAGAGATGATTAATAAAGTCTTTTTGTTTAAGGGAAACTATTCCACAAGATAAAAGGCTGTTAAGCTAATTAACT
This sequence comes from Pezoporus wallicus, assembly GCF_028554395.1. NCBI lineage: Eukaryota > Metazoa > Chordata > Aves > Psittaciformes > Psittacidae > Pezoporus > Pezoporus wallicus. The sequence goes on along the minus strand of NW_026642292.1, from coordinate 8,115,632 downwards.
AGGTATCAGTATTCTTTTATTTGCTTTTTTCATGTTTGCAAAATAACTTTATTGCTATTTTGTTCTTGTTGTTGTACTTGCCTATATACTCATGATAAGAGTACATAATTAACATGAAAAATTATACAGCAGTGGCTGGGTCTATATTTTGTAAATTTAGCATTGCCCTTTTTGGAATGTCAGTTATTTCTGACTTGCATTCAGTAATGGGCTTGCAGTCAGGAGCGTTGTGTTTGGACAGTTTTGTCAAACAAGTTTTACCTTTAAAAGATTTTTGTCTTCATTGGTGGAAAAGTTCTGTTTCTGTTTAAAATGTTAATGCAATTTCTTGCCTTTCTATTTCATACAATTTTTTTTTTTTTCACTGATACTTCCTTGATAACAGTCTGTTTCTCTCATAGTTTGTAGATTTTATTTAATCAAATAGAAATAAGTAAACCTTGACATTAAATATCTTTTTTTTTTAAATGGATTGTCCAAGTAGCAGCAATTGGAACAACATGCAGGTATAAATTTGTGCAGGTTACTGTTATACTACATAAAACCTATGTCCAGGCTACACATACAAATGAATTGCTAAAAAAACTTTAAATGAGCCCAAATAAATTTATCCACATAACAATACATTCTTACCATGATTCAGAAAGATTTATTTTCATTACTTTCCTATATAAGGATGTTATATTTTGGAATAATGTCAATACTTGTATAAACGAAGCCATAAGAGTGTACTAATAGACTGTATCTGTATGTACATTTCCACGGGTAAATGTTAGTACAATACGTTGGCAAAATGTTCACACTATAGAAATCTCATCTTATGTTGGCAGCCTTCATTACTTTATTGCTTTTTTTTTAAACAACCACAGCCTGGTTCAGAATTACTGTACATACAAAATTTCCAATACAGTTAATATTTACATATATATAACATGCATAGCGAGATGTAAAGAAAGCAAGGAGATATAGTAGATAGAAATAACATCCTTTTAGAAAGGAAAAATTCTGAGGTTTTCTTTCTGTTCACAATATGTTTATATATTTTATCCAGTAATTCCTTACTGAAAAACTAGTATCAGTCTCTGGGTTAGGGGCAGGATAGGGCCAGGAACACAGGCTCTCTTTTCCTCTCTTTTAATTTACTCAGAAGATTGTCCTTCTCACTGGGTGATAGGCAGGATCCCTCTTGCTTCTTCCCTGGCAGGAGGAATCTTACATTTCTGACTCTCATCGCCAAGCTTCAGCAAGAAGAGCAGACAATACCTTGCATGCAGTCTAGCTGTCTGAGCAGTTACTATGAGAAATCAAATCTCTATTTTCAACATCCCAAGAGAATGCTCTAATTAGCAAGCTATCAAGAAACAGATTAATCATAGCAGCTCAAGTGCCTGGATTTTTTTAAGAAAACTGTGATCTACCTTTCCTTTAGAACTAACCTATAGGGATAGCTTATGTGCATTTTGTACTTTCAGGAGACATTTTATGGTCTGAATTCCAGGTTTCCATGATGTCTATTTTATGGTTATAGCTGACAGTGTGAAATTTGGCCTTTCTTCGTCATTTCCTATTGGTTCCTTATGCAACATTCTGCTCAGTTCAGTGAGCAGAATGTCAGAAATCCAAGTCTTACTACCCAGCTATCTCCATGCTTGTAAAAAGAAGTTGGCTACTTTGCCTGGACTGTGAATTCTGTTTTTAAATTCCCTCCCATGTGTATGTCTTGATCTGGATCCCACATATCTCTCTAATTTTATACACCTTTTAGGTACATACCATTCAGCATGTGAAAAAGTCATGGGAAATTCAGGATTTTAGTTACAACTTTCATATTGCAAAAAAAGATAGATTAAGCAGCAGGGAGCCCAGTATTAACAAGCTGAATTGAGTAGGTGTAAGTCAACAGAGAATTATGCATAGAATTTTTCCTGACCTTGGAAAGGTCACTTAAGTAAAAATATTCAAACCCAAGTGTTTAAGACTACCTATTTAAATCAGCACTTCGATGTCTGAGTGTCTTAGGTTTTCTTGGCAACAGCTGGGGCTGTGAGGCACCATTTCTGACAAGCAGACTATATCGTAATGTTCAGGTAATAGTGAAGCTATATAATTGTATGCATGAATGTTTTTTGCCTTATTAACTGATATCAGATTGTCCCCTCAAAGAAAGATTTCCACTTTGAGGTTCTTCAGACCATTTCAGCACTTGTTGGTCAGAAATTTCCTTTCACCTCATTAAAGAGCAAAAGCAGTTAAAGAACATGAATCTTAAGGATTCAAACAATACACAGGAACAACTGTATCGGCTATGTATGGGCATATTGTCTACAGCCTTCTTAACTGTTATTAGCATGGGCTTTTCCTGTCAGCCACTGTGAGAATAACGCATGGCTATTCAAAGTAATTCACCCTTAAAGTTTATTCATTTTTTGGTAGGTAGTCCTGGGTGCTATGGTAAGAAAATGCTCCTGAAAGTAGCCTTTCATATCCTAATTTGTAGCTGATAATTTTAAATTTCACTCCTGTTGCCTCACCAAGTTGAAAAATTCAGTACATATAAACCACAGTACCTGCTTTCAAGGTAAAGTTCATTGCATATCCATACCTTTTCCTGATCACAAGCAGGAATTACTTGTTTTCAGCTACATGCCATCTGGCTGTTTAGAAAGAGAGAATATCCTTTCTACAATGGTCTGGTCCTCAGGAGATCAGTAGTTCAATTTTATATTCTCTTTTCCTGTAGGAATATTCAAATGCGTACTAAGCAAGATGCTGATCACTTCTTTTTTAATATACTTTTCACATCCTCCTCAGAATTCCATTTTCCCTGATTTACTTAATTTTACCTTCACTCTCCTCTTTCTCATAATCTTATGATGACATTTTCTTTGACAAGGGACTGGATACTGCTTCACTTGGAGACCAGCAGAGAATGTCTAATGACAGAAAAGGTTTTCTGAGATTTCTTAAAAGGCTGCCAGCACTGAAGGGATGGTTAGCATAAGCACCACTGTATTCAGCTGAAGAAGTTACAAAACAACCATCTCTGTTAAAGATTCATTTTTTATGGTGACTACTGAAGCTAAATCCATTGTTGCTATCTTGATCATAAAATGTTCATGGGCACATTACTTATGTTTACATGGTTCCTCTATAAAAGAAGAATACATGCTTTCCTAAAAGGTCTTCCTTCTTTCTAAAGGTCAAAAGGAGTTACTACCATTCTGACACTCTGTACTGAAAAGATAGATAAGAAAAAGCTGTCATTAGTTTTATGCATAAGTCTGTACACATTTTAAAAAGTGCTAGGGGCTAAAGCTTATTTGCAGCAAGAGCCACAGTCATGTAAATGCTGAAAAAGTATCTTTCATAAAAATCACAGAAAGCAATCAAGAATATTGTTTATTTACCCTTTTGCAACAGTGCAAATGCCAAACAGCCAGTCTGAATCCAGGCAGCCCTACATTCTGGAATGAGCTCTGTTTGGCAGTTCAGTCTTGCCATACTTCTATAAAAGAGTGCAGGATATCTCAGCCATCAACTATCATTATTTTTTTTCTTTTCTCTTCTCTTTACACAGATATTTTTTAATCTCTGCCAGGGAGGTTATCCACCCCTTATTCCATACCATTTCACGTCGTGCTCAGATCCCACATTTTCAATACACCATCGCTCTCCCATATATATACAGACCAAGAGGAAAAGATCATTTTCTTAGTGCATGGACCAATCCCTATAATACTGCTGAGTCCATTCGGTCCATGATGTTCAAAGTTCATTCTCTGTTGGGATGATGGCTGGAGGGAAGTCAGGGCCAGTCGCTGGTGACCTGGAGACATCTAGTTGATGGGCTATAAAAGCATTACAGAGCAGGCAACAGCATACAATTGAGTTCACTGGCTGTTTTCCCCTAAAATCAAATCCCCTTGAGGTATACATCGGACTTCCCCATCTTCCCGCATTACCCACCAAGTATATCCAGGTCCCTGAGCAAAAGCAATCCCACGAGTGGGTTTGCCTTTACCTGAAGCAGGAATTACCCAGACTGTCTTCCCCAGCAAATTCTTCATATGCACCACGGGAACTTTGTCCCCCTCTACAATATGTAAAAGTTCTGACTGGGCTGGGCCAGCCCTGTTGGCAGATCCTCTGGTGTTGACCAACCAGGTGGCCTTTGGTAAGTGTGTATCCCAATGCTTGAAAGTTCCCCCACCCATTGCTCTCAGTGTAGTTTTTAACAGCCCATTGTACCGTTCGATTTTCCCAGAGGCTGGTGCGTGGTAGGGGATGTGATATACCCACTCAATGCCATGCTCTTTGGCCCAAATATCTATAAGGTTATTCCGGAAATGAGTCCCATTGTCCGACTCAATTCTCTCTGGGGTGCCGTGTCGCCACAAAATCTGTTTCTCAAGGCCCAGGATGGTGTTCCGGGCAGTGGCATGGGGCACAGCGTGTGTTTCCAGCCACCCGGTGGTTGCTTCCACCATGGTAAGCACATGGCACTTGCCTTGGCAGGTTGGTGGCAGTGTGATATAGTCAATCTGCCAGGCCTCCCCATATTTATACTTCAACCATCGTCCTCCATACCAAAGAGGCTTTAACCGCTTGGCTTGTTTAATTGCAGCACATGTTTCACACTCATGAATAACCTGGGCAATAGTGTCCATTGTTAAGTCCACCCCTCGATCACAAGCCCATCTATATGTTGCATCTCTGCCCTGATGGCCTGAAGTGTCATGGGCCCACCGGGCCAAAAATAATTCACCTTTATGTTGCCCATCTAAGTCCATCTGAGCCACTTCAATCTTAGCCGCTTTATCCACTTGTTGGTTGTTCTGGTGTTCCTCAGTGGCCCGACTCTTGGGTACATGGGCATCTACATGACGTACCTTCACCACCAGGTTCTGCACCCGGGCATCAATATCTTTCCACAGTGCAGCAGCCCAGATGGGTTTACCTCTGCGTTGCCAGTTGCTCTGCTTCCATTGCTTCAACCACCCCCACAGGGCATTTGCCACCATCCATGAGTCAGTATAGAGATAAAGTACTGGCCACTTTTCTCGTTCAGCAATGTCCAGGGCCAGCTGGATGGCTTTCACCTCGGCAAACTGACTCGATTCACCCTCTCCTTCAGCAGTTTCTGCAACTTGTCGTCCAGGACTCCATACAGCTGCCTTCCATCTCCGATGCTTTCCCACAATACGGCAAGAGCCATCAGTAAACAAGGCATACTGCTTTTCACTTTCTGACAGTTTATTATATGGTGGGGCCTCTTCAGCACGCACCACCTCCTCCTTTGGTGACATTCCAAAATCTTTGCCCTCTGGCCAGTCCATGATGACTTCTAGAATGCCTGGACGACTGAGATTTCCTATTCGAGTTCGTTGTGTAATTACTGTAGCCCATTTACTCCATGTAGCATCAGTTGCATGATGTGTAGAGGAGACCCTGCCTTTGAACATCCAGCCCAGCACGGGCAACCGGGGTGCCAGGAGGAGCTGTGCTTCAGTGCCAATCACTTCCGAAGCAGCTCGAACCCCTTCATAGGCTGCCAGTATCTCTTTCTCAGTTGGGGTATAGCTGGCCTCAGATCCTTTATATCCCCGACTCCAAAAGCCGAGGGGTCGACCTCGAGTCTCCCCTGGAGCTTTCTGCCAGAGGCTCCAGGTAGGACCGTTCTCCCCAGCTGCAGTGTACAGTACATTTTGTACATCTGGCCCGGTCCGGACTGGTCCAAGGGCTACTGCATGAACTATCTCATGTTTAATTTGCTCAAAGGCTTGTTGCTGCTCAGGGCCCCATTTAAAATAATTCTTCTTCCGGGTCACATGATAGAGAGGGCTTACAATCGAGCTGTAATTTGGGATGTGCATTCTCCAGAACCCCACAGCACTCAAGAAAGCTTGCGTTTCTTTCTTATTAGTTGGTGGAGACATTGCTGTTATCTTGTTGATCACATCTGTGGGGATCTGTCTACGTCCATCTTGCCATTTTATTCCCAAAAATTGAATCTCCTGTGCAGGTCCCTTGACCTTACTCCGTTTTATGGCAAAACCGGCTTTCAGCAGGATTTGGATTATTTTCCTCCCTTTCTCAAAGACTTCTTCCGCTGTATTGCCCCACACAATAATGTCATCAATGTATTGCAGGTGTTCTGGAGCTTGCCCCTGTTCCAGTGCAGTCTGGATCAGTCCATGGCAAATGGTAGGGCTGTGTTTCCACCCCTGGGGCAGTCGGTTCCAAGTGAACTGGACACCCCTCCAAGGAAAAGCAAACTGTGGCCTGCACTCTGCTGCCAAAGGAATGGAGAAAAATGCATTGGCAATATCAATCGTGGCATACCACTTGGCTGCCTTTGACTCTAGTTCATACTGAAGTTCTAGCATGTCCGGTACGGCAGCACTCAATGGTGGTGTGACTTCATTCAGGCCACAATAGTCTACTGTTAGTCTCCATTCTCCATTAGACTTTCGCACTGGCCATATGGGGCTATTAAAGGGTGAGCGGGTCCTGCTGATCACCCCCTGACTCTCCAGTCTACGGATCAGCTGATGGATGGGAATCAGGGAGTCTCGGTTGGTGTGATATTGCCGCCGGTGCACTGTTGTGGTCGCAATTGGCACTTGTTGCTCTTCAACTTTCAGCAACCCCACAGCAGAGGGATCTTCTGAGAGACCAGGCAAGGTGGACAGCTGCTCAATTTCCTCAGTCTCCAAAGCAGCAATACCAAAAGCCCACTGGTACCCTTTTGGGTCTTTGAAGTACCCTCTCTTGAGGTAGTCTATGCCGAGGATGCATGGAGCCTCTGGACCAGTCACAATAGGGTGCTTTTGCCATTCCCTCCCAGTCAGGCTGATTTCAGCCTCCAGCACAGTCAACTCTTGGGATCCTCCTGTTACTCCAGAAATATAGATGGATTCCACCCCTTGACAGCTTGATGGCATCAGGGTACACTGTGCACCAGTATCTACTAGAGCCTTATACTTCTGTGGGACTGATGTGCCAGGCCATCTGATCCACACAGTCTAGTAAATCCGATTGTCCCCTACCTCCACCTGGCTGGAGGCAGGGCCCCTCTAATGGTCGTCACAGCGTTGGACACTTAAGTCGTGGTGAGAGGGATTATTCTTCGTTATCACAGGAGCTGGAGTAAAATCAGCTCTTCCATTCCATCTGGGAAACTGCTCACCAGAGACTGAAGCCGTAGCTCTCATGGGATGATCAGTCTTGGCCCTTGCTCCCCTCTTCAGTTCACTCACCCGTTCCTCCAAAGCTGAAGTAGGTTTTCCATCCCACTTTGTCATGTCTTCTCCGTGATCCAGCAGGTAAAACCATAGGGTACCCCGTGGCGTATACCTCCTGTATCTCCTCTCTTGAACAATAGGACGCCTTTTGTTAATAGCTGAGACGTGTGTTGGTACACGTGAGGAGCTGGATAAATCAGATAGATCGTCCCTCAATTGTTCGAGGTCCTGGGACAGTTTTTTCACAGCTGAGATGATGGAGGGGGTGAGGTTGTCTTCGAACTCTCGGAGTTTATGAACCATTTCATCCACTGTTAGTGGTACTATGTCATTCCAGGTCACTGTTGCCAATGAATGGGCATATGATGACGGTGCATTCTGTGTAAGTTTTCGCCACATGGGTCGTGTACATTCAACTTCATCTGGATCTATAGGTGTATCCCCGTTATTCGGCTTGATGTGATAGAGCATCTCTACGATGGCCGATTCCCTCAGAGACTGGATGCCTTTGTCTATAGTAGTCCACTTGGCTGAACGACTTGTAACATCGTCCTTGTATGGAAACCTTTCTTTCACAGCTGCCAAGAGCTGCCTCCAAAGGCTGAGGGACTTTTTCTCTCTTGCAATTGCTTTGTCAATTCCCCCTTCTCTAGCAAGTGATCCCAGCTGCTTGGCTTCTGTACCTTCTAGTTCGTGACCATCGGCCCCATTGTCCCAGCATCGGAGTAACCAGGTGATGATGTGCTCCCCTGGTTGACGGGTAAAATCTTTTCGCATGTTCCGCAGCTCGGTTGAGGTCCGAGGTCGAGAAGTTACCTCTTCTTCTTCTTCTTCGTCATGTGATGATGACTCCTGATCAGATTCTGGACCGGGTGGTGAATTCATTGGTTCTTCATCTCGCTTCACCCTTTTTGCCTCCTTTTTACGTGTTCTCTTGCGTACAGGGGCAACCGATATTGGTACAAAGTGGTCCTCTGGTTTGGCTGCAGTGATTATCACTGTGGTTTGAGTAGCAACTGTACTTGTTGCTGGGGGTGGTGTAGCTGCTGTGCTTGGAGCTGGGGTAACCGCGCTGTCTGTTGCAGTTGAAGTTTGAGCAGCTGCTGTACTTGCCGCTGGGGTAGCTGCGCAGTTCATTGCAGCCAAAGTTTGAGTAGCGACTGTTGCTTTGCCCTCAGATCCGCCGACATTCTTTTCCTTTTGAAGGTGCTGGATAGTGTTGAACAAGGCCCTGTAAGCACAGGCCAAGCCCCAGCACGTTGCCGTGATTTGTCCATCTCTGGTATGGCCAGAATGACCACACACCTCATTTAAGTGTTTTACTAATTCTTCTGGATTTTGCAGTTGTTCGGTGGTGAAATACCAAAGTACTGGAGGGGCCCACTGACCTAGATACTTGCCCATACTATCCCACACACCCTGCCACTCATGGCTGTCCAGCCTCAGGGAAAATCTCTCGGTCCTCCTACATTGTCGTTTGACCCCAGACAAGACCCAAACCTGACTCTGCTTAACTCTTGAAATCAGTCGTGGGCAAAACACACTCTGTATGCGTGTTAGCATGGTGATTCCCATCACGATCAGCAAACAAGTCTCAACATCATTAAAAGGCCATTCAAAAAATTCAAAACTCTCAAATGTAAATGGTCTGAGGGGACGACTCTGAGGGTAAAAGGATGTCTCCTTCACAGGTTGAGCACCTGAGAAGGAGAAAAAAGATGTGTAATTGCTAAGCACCTCCATCATATACCTCCCAAAGTATAAAGGTGGTGACCACACTGGGAACATAAGCCAGATCAGTTTCATGATCAATGATTCTATTGTATTACAAGTCATTACCATAAAGTACAATGGGACAAAAACCTTAGCCCAAGCCCCACACTTGAAAAAACACTAATACAGCAAATACCGGATGGACGTAAGATAAGATATACTGAAACTGTGAGATCAAGAGGAACAACCTTGAGAGCCAATAAATCAGCATTGTGATGAGTGACTGCCAATCCAGTCAGATCTGTTCTTATCTCAACCCCTCGTGCCCCACGTTGGGCACCAAAAAGAACTGTCGTGGTTTAAACCCAGTCAGGTAACTTGTTCACTCACTCCCAGTGAGTGGTGCCGAGCTGACAACAATCGAGGTCCGTGTCCCCCCCCCCCCCCCCCGCCTCGGGGCTCTCCCCTTCCCCACTCCCGGAGGAACGGGGAGGAGGATCGAAAAAAAATGCAACTCCCACGGGTTGAGACAAGAACAGTCCAGCAACCAATGTACAACACAAATCACCACCGCTACCACCAACTACAACAATGATAAGAGAAAATAACAAGGGAAGAGAATACGATACCACCGGCCAAGAAAACGATTCCACCCGGAAGCCCATGTCCTTCTGGGTAACTCCCAGTCACCCCCCTCCCCGGCCATGACATGCTGTGGTATGGAATACCTCCTTGGCTAGCCTGGGTCAGGCGCCCCGTCTCTGCTTCCTCCCGGCTTCCCCTCCTCCCTGGCAGAGCATGAGCCTCACAAAGTCCTTGGTCAGGGTAAACATCACTTAGCAACAACTGAAAAGATCGACTTCACCAACACTGTTCTCAGGCTGGAAGTCAAAACACAGCACTGCACCAGCTAGCACAAAAGAAAAAAAAAAAAACATGACTGCTACTGCTGAACCCAGGACAATTATGTTTCTCCGTAGTTCTGATCTCATGATTCCCAAATTGTGATGGAATGGCATAATCCTATGTATTTGACATCACAGTAGTTTTTTGGAAGATGAATTGTCTTGCAACAATAAGATGTAATGTAACAGAAGAATCTGGTAGGCATAGTAGTTTCCTTAATAGTTACTTCTGTCATATTTACAGGTATATATTGTAATTAGCAAGCATAAAAGAGGAATTCAGATAGTCAAAGAACATATTATTTTCATACTTCAAAAAAATACCAGAGTGTCACAGTCACTTTAACAAGGCATTTGTTGAGACACTTTGGTGCGCAAACTTCTCAGGTGTGTTCAAAATTCTAGAGGCATTCTTACAAGTATCTATACAAATTAGGCATTTATGTCTCCCAGAAAGTAATGGGAATTTAGATGCATGCATATATACTTTCGATTGAACTACCTGCTTGAATCCCTGAGCCCTACAAATACCTTTGAAAATTGGTCATTTTGAGCCTTCTCTGTATTTGTTTGGTAAAATTTTCATCTTACAACTGAGAAGATATCTACTGATTTCAGTGGAGCTTTCTACACTGGCATCCATAGGGTCAACCATTTTAAAAGGTATTAAATCAACATGGAGGAATAATAAATACATGGTGGGAATTATGTTCTTATCTGGTTTATAAAAGTTAGTGTGGGTATAATTAGTAAAAGGAAATTTTTTTCAGTGTAGAGAGCTCATCAGAATAGACATAGAAACACCTAGGGAAACTTGACTGGGCAAAAGAGATTTTATTCATCCCCCACCAATGAACAGGTAACTTTAACTGACACATTTTCTCCTAACTCTTGCATAAATGCTCAAAAAAAGACCATGGTATGAATTCAGTGAAATGCTGAAACATGCACTAAAACTTAAAGCATGTATGTTGCCTCATTGACCTTGCTGCAGCTGCTCATAAGTCTAAAGTTCCTTCCTCTGTTGGGGCCAGCAAACACTGCAGTTGAAGGGCAGATTAAAGATAAAGGTTTTGGGAAGTGCAGTCTTCAGTTCTGGGGGTAGTGAAGATAACTATATTTATTAATGGTGGTTAAGCTCCTGGATGTTCCAGTTTCTCCAAGCTTCTTTTTTTTTCTCAGATTTAAGTCCCAGTAGGATAGCCGGAAGTGTACATAAGGCCAGTATTTCAATATTTTTCTTTAAAACCTTTGCTTGGAATATTAAAAAAAAAAAAGACAAAAAGAAAAAAAAGAATGTTAATGTACCACCAAAATTATAAATAGAATAAATTATGAGATATAACTGTTGTAAGCATTAAATCCTCTTTGATATTATGCTCACATCTGTGTCTGATCATGAAACTGTTAAAATTAAACACAATTATCTGTAAGACAGCTAGGTTACTTTATAAAATTTAACCTCATTAGTATATGCTTTTTGAATTGTATGTCTCTACATCTGCATTATGGACTATCTGTAAATTCCTTGTGAGTGTGTGGTTCAGCAAGGACTATGAAGTATTGAGGTATTCTTGTTTGTAAAAGAAGCCAAACAGAAACAGAAGTATCACAACATTTTCCAGTGTTCTTTTGGATGATGAAGTAAATTGTAAAGCTTTTCGTTAACATCATGTTCTATTAACAGCAGTGTAATACATTTTCCCATAGTTGAAATAACAAAGTCTTAAAATCTTCTAGCATGCAATCCCTGAACACAAGTAGCCTAAAGATCCCTCCTGAAGGGAGCCTCTAAGTGTTGGTTTCTGAGGAACAAAAGGTAGCCTTTATTGCCTTGATAAGAAATTGACTACTCAGTGTTGGATTTTTACACATCTGTTATGGAAGGTGGCTAAGCCACTGTTTTGGTAAGACACCCTTTTGCCATTCTTACAACTACTGTGGTTTCTGTACATTTATTATTTCAGTTATTTCAGTGCATTTTAAAAGACAGGATACAGTCCTCTTTCGGATTTGAAAGGAAGCTACTCCTTCTTCAGAGGAGTAGTGAGTGTAAATTTTAATTTTCTCCTAATCCTGTCTGCTTTTGAAATGTTTGTACACTGAAATCCAGAGCTTCAGTGCACATATAAGCATTACCTAAGAAAACCAGTCTTTTAACATTTTTTTAAATTAGGTGTCTTTTATTTCTGAAAAGCCAATATCCAAACTAGCAACAGTAAAGATGTCCAGGTTTCAATGAAATATATTTCATAAATTAGCTTATCATTGCACTGATTTAGCATGCCTAGCAGGTGAAAGACAAAAACATGTGTTATCTTCCCTAGGGAGCCTTCAATGAATGTCATTCTAGTTTCATATGTCTTTCTTCTCTCCCCTTCTTGAACTGATATAAAATTCTAATGTGTGCCCTCTGGTTCCATCTTCATTGAAATCTAGCAAAACCGCTGAAGGTAAGATAGTGGCAATGGTGCATGAAAAAAGGGAAAAAGAATACAGTGATTCATAGCATACTTGAAGAAAGTTGCAGTTGTTAACAGCACTACTTTTGTGTGTAGACAGGTTAAAATGTGTCATACATCAGTGTTAAAAATAAAGTTATTCATCTTTGCTATTTTCTCGAAGTTCAGGAAAAAGGGCAGTAAAATCTATGCCATGTGTATCTTTAAAAATTATTTCACATGTGTCTGAAAACAAACCAATTCAATAGCTCCCAATGGTAGGAAGAGAAATGCAGCATTTTTACATGCTTTTGCTTGTGTAATTTCTGTAGTTTTGAATAGTGATTGCTCTTTGTTGAAAAGCTTCCACATGTTTTCAATCCTCTTTTGTCCATGGACATCCAAGTTACTTACGTACAGTGACTTTTTTATTTATCATTTCCCTTGGAAATCATCATTGAAAGTAGACATGGAAAACACCCAGTAAATCATTGCTGTCACAATTTCATTTATAGACACCACATGGTCAAACGTTCCTCAGTAATTTAATAAATTTGCACAATAAAATAGAAAATTTAACCAAAAAGGCAAAATGATCCTGTTAAATACTGAGCAAATCAATAGCAGAAAATCAAATGAAAACATAATATTCTGTTTACCCACATTCACAATAAGGAAAAGGAAAGCAGCAATAAAAGAGCAACTCAGAAATAAAATACGCTGACCAAGTTCTTCAGTTCTTCTCTGAAAGGTGACATGAGTGTGGCATTTGGGTATGTCAAAGAAACAGAAGCTTGGCCAAAAGTTTTGGCAGGCCTTGCTGCCTTGACTGTACATAGTCTGTGAAAGCTGGTCAGTTCAACTTTACCCTTCTGTTTCACAGCCAGAGTGAAAAGCATTAACAACCTTACCCTGCAAACCTGTACATGTGGAATCGAGTAATCATTGAAGTAGCAGCTGTGAACTCAGAAAGAGCTCTGTATGAATAAAGTGCCTGCATGGGTATGTTTGTGGGAAGGAGTCTGACTTGCTGTGCTGGCTACTGGACTCACACTAACGTCATGGAAAGCTGCATGAGTAAAACCACGTGCAAGTGCTTTGAAAATGTAACAATGAGCACATCAGGGGAATGGAACATCCACTGACTTCAGATGGGCATCATCATGCTACATAATTCGTCTTTTTCAACTCTTCAACTTAAATCTTCTGTAGCTCACAAATGCACAAGCAGGTTTTGGATTTTGTTGCAATTATTTGTTAAAAGGCAAGAATGAGTTTTAGATAGTAAATCATTGGAAAGACATTTAAGCCACCCCATTCTTAAAGGACCCACGAGTATACACAAGGCTCTGTTGCCTGTTTTCAGGCTCAAATGAAATTTGAAATAACTAAAGAAGCGGAGTTCTGGAGACAAATATTTTGATTCCGGATGTTTTCATGTTTTCATTGATCCATTGGCTTGAAGAAAGACTATGAAACTTTTCTTCATTAAACACATGTAGAAAGAGGGGGGAAATGTAACTTATACTGACTGCATAAAATAGATTATTAATGTGTTTTTGACAAGCCAGAGAGTCATGACTATTTCCAGTGGGTATGATGGGTATGAAAACAGTGAAATACTTGCACATGTTTGTGTGAGCAAAACTAAGTAGATAAGTTTTCAATTAATATTTAAAAAAGGTGTTCTTTAATATTTGTTTCTTGATTATAAATGGAACTAAATGCTTCTTTTCAGTACTATATACTGTATATTAAATCATTTGTAAAAGGATCCCAGCCCATACTGAAAGCATTTCTGGACACACTGCAGAAAATTTGGTTAATGTCAGAAACAATGAATGCGACATATTTGGAGGCACATACTCCATGTTTGTTAGATTAGAGATTCTAAATGACTGGTAATGGATTCAAGTGTAGAGTCAAATAAAGCTGCATTACTCATAAGCATATGTATCCTCATATTCAAATGTGGAAAATCCATTTAATCTTCAGCCCTTCTTAGTTCTTCATTCATGAGATGATACCTTTACAGCAAAAGCAAATAAGTAAAAAGTTTCTTTTACCCCAAATTAAAAAAAAACCCACAACATTTTTAAAATATAAGTTTGAAGCTAGTCTCCCACAGATAGCCAATTAAATTATGCTAAAAATGACATTTTTAATTAAACACCAAGGTAAGCATAAATGGATTTCAAAATAATTAATCAAACATCAAAAAATTGAAACCTTTTTCTGCTTGAGCAGCAGAAATGAAAGAACCAGTCTTCAGGTCTCATAGAGATTCAATCTAATTTAATTCTCTGTCTTCTCTAAATAAACATTCCTAAAACCTTTTTTTCATCTGGGGGAATAAGGATGAGAGGGGTAATCAATATTTCTAGCATTTTAATTAAAACCGTTAGTGGAATAAATCCATTTAATTATCAGTTAATGAAATACAAGGTCATTTACCTGACAGGAACTTTGAAGGTGGATTACTAGCTGGAATAAAGTAGAAGAACCCAATGTCACAGCCATTTAGCTTCTGTCAAATTTAAGGTTAAAATCCTTTTAGACTGTTTAACCTATTCTCTACCATTTTTTACCATGTATGTCAATTGGGAAGAAGAAATACATGATCAAAACTTACCTGCCTTTAATTTTTCTCCAAAGTTTCTGCTAAGTTTCAATATTTTTTTTTTTTCCATTTTTTGTCTAGATAGATGCAAATTAATCCTGGAGTATATCCACTTTTGCAGGTCTTGAATGAAGTTAGCATATTGTGCTTGAATTTAGAAAGTTATTAACAATTAAACAAACTAAATGCAAATGTAGCTAATAAATACATTTGTTGACAAGAAATACTGAGCTCTATTTTTCATATGTACTGAAGAGAATTATATAAATTGCTTACAGAGGATTTTTAAGGCTGATGTTCTCATTACATGTGTGAGAAGGAAAATGGAAACAGAAAGGGTTCTCTGTGAGTATGGCAGCAAACTTCCCATGCTCCTGGTAATGTCTTAATAGGACAGCAAATAAAGCAGTGAACGAAAGTTCTGCCAGATACACAAACAGTGAATGTGAGTATTGGCAAGCAGCAAGATCAACAGAGAAAGAAAGTCATACCAGGATTCTGGAAAAAACAGGCAAGCACAGGAAAAAAAAATAAAAAATGAACATTTAAGTGGGCTGCTGCTACTTTGTGGTAGGATTTGAAGTTCAGGGTTGATTTTATGTAATTAGAATAGGTTGTATCAAATTAAAATGGAGGCTAGTTTGAATTCTAAGCTAAAAGTATATGCTACCAATTTGGGAACATGTTATGGTGTTATGGTGCACTGCTCTTTAAAAATAGTAGCTCTGTAAATGATGTGCTGTATAATATAGTGCTTATCAGAATGATTATTTCTAATGTTCCAGTGTCTTTTATATTATGACATTTTGAATATAGAAAAATAAAATGTAGGTTTCCAAAATTGGTTTAGTGAGTTAACTTCAAAGTTGGTTTCTCTTGTTCATTGTGGCTTTTGTAAGTGTAAAGTCACATTTGCCAAATTACTCGTAAGCATCCATAAGGCAAAAATAATAGTTATCATCCCAGTTCATAAAGGAGGTTAGCTATGTTTTTTCATAGCCTAAGAAAAGTCGTTCTTACAAAAAAGGACATTGGGTGTTGTGTATCACGCACATTTTGCTTTTAGTAATTACACAAGCGTTCCAGGTGTGTTTGAAGTAGTGCTTCAGAACATGTCAGACTTGGTGGTGCAAGACTGCCTAAAACATACTTTAGTGTGTAAGCACAAGTTACGAACTATAGATAAGGGTATGCAAAGTTTAATATCTTTTATTAGACCATGTGTTAAGGTCAGAAAAAGAACAGAAAGCTGAAGGGATGGCTCTCAGCATAATGCAAGATAGCCGGTTGTCAATGGTTGCTATGACCTTGCTGTCTGCAGTTGTCTGTGTCTAAATCATGGGAAACTTACAGCTTCAAATGAAGAAGCTGGTGTAGAAGGAGTGGCAGCTACTACAGGAAGGCAAAATCTACTTCCCACAGTGAGCAAAAAAGATTTGGTGTCCCCAGCCCTTCCTTCCTACAGTGGTATAGGAGATAAAAGGCTGACACTTGAAGTTTCAGTCCAAATTACTAACTGAACCCTATATTGTCCTGTTTCCTTCATGGTAAAAGGAAGCTACATTATTTTTAGAGGTGAAATGAAATTTTTCCAATAACTGAGAAGCATCGACTCCTCTTCACTTGCTTTCAAACTCTTCTTTACTTGCAACCCCATATCATGATACTTGTGCTACAATATGCATTCCCCTTCTTAAAAATATGTTGAATACTGCCGTCAAAAATCATGTCTTTGAAATTATGAGTTTATATATATTATTTTTGTCACGTGATTTTTGAGGGCATATTTTGCTTTTCTGAAATAATAAGAGAATTGCCATTGACTGACAGTATGTAACCCATTCTTCACTTTCTAGGTTTAGCCTTTAAAGACTTCACTTGAGGGGAGAGGGGGCTGGACGAAACAAACCGTTCAAAATACCATGAATGCAATGTACTTCATTCCCTGTATATTTATAATTCTTGTATTACTGGAAGTCCCCAAACTTTTGTCCAATTGTTTACTGAAGAAAAACACTGCACTAATCAGTCTGAGAATTTGATTTTCGTATTTTAAAACCGATGCTTTTAGCAGATTTGGAAGTTGCTTATTTATAATATTGTATGACGTGCATATTTTTACTATTTTAGGACTCTCTAAAGCTGCTTATTTTTAATAAGGGTCTGGACAAGTTTACATAAAGAAATTCAGAAATGGTGGCACAGAAGAATGAATAACCAATTTTAATAGAATTTCTGAGCCAGTTATTCACAACTTTTAGTTTGGTATTAAAAGGAAAGCATGTATGTTTTAACTCTGTGGTATTGGGTCTAATGAAGAGTACAACATTTGTAAAATCTATCACCCTAACCTCAGGCTCATGGAGGTAGTACAGCCAGCTGGGAAAGCAACTAGGAACTCTGTCACCCAAACCCAACAACATTTGCAGAAGATTACTGCAATCAAAACTGAAATGTCTCATTGTATCCTTCTGTTGTCCCCGTTGCCCAACAATAGGGAGGAATCCTCTGAAACAGTGAGTGAGCCAGCTCTTTTAATATGTTGCAGTGATGACCTGAGGATGATTTTCTGATGGCGCTATAGTGCAGCTGGCCTTTTGCAGAGTTATTGCATGTTCTACAGAGGAACAGGGGTGATCATTGTGTGGTCAATACACTGTGGGATCTTCACCTCAGGACAAGACTATGTTAATTCTCAAAATGCTTCTTAGAATTTTTTAAACACTTCCTTTACATATTTTATTCTTGTTTTGTTGTTATTTCCCATGAAAAGAAAAGGCATACTGAAATTCAACCAAATAAATAAGACCAAAGGAAAAAAGAAAAATGCGTGGATTCATTTAGTATTACATGTAAATCTGAATATCCACAGACTGTAAGGAACTCTGTATTGTGGAAATGACTGTTTTAAAAGCATTGTCATATTGCTTTACAGAAAACAGTAGCTTACTGATCTCTATGGGTTACTCGAATGCAAGTCAGGACAGATTTTGACTATTTATGTTGATTTCAGTCTAGCTGTGGTTTTGCAGGGTATAAAATATGGTGAATTCAGCAGCATGCCATGAGAAGCGTTCAGCAAAGTATTCTTTTAGCTGTAACGCTCTCTTAATTTCAAGGAGAACTGTCAAAATTCCACAATATGTCCTGCAGAACCCCTCAAAATTTGGCAAATTGAATCAAAGAGATATAGCTTTTTTTTCTTTTCTCTTTTTTTTTTTTTTGTTGTTTTTGTTATTGTTATTTAGGCTGGAAGGATTGTAGATTCAGTGTCTGGAAAGTCTTGCATATGAGATGTGTGTATGTATGTGTGTTATGACTAGGAAAGAAAATGTAGGATTTACTCCTGTGGAGAAAAAGTGCTTAAAATTAAGTGAATCTTTCCAGTTTTAAAGTTGTTGTTTTGGGGGTTGGTTTCTTTTTGTTTTGTTTTGTTTTTTTTTTTGTCTTCATGTTTCTGTCATGAAAATTCTTTCCCTTTTAACAAAATGAAACAAACAGAACACTGATGTGACATTGATGTGGTACTTCTAGGAGCTTCAGAAAGGACATACTCTTTCCTCTGCATATGTACATGCTGTCTTTGAGATCTACAGATATTGGATGCAATATGAATAGAGTATGTAGTCCTTTAACATTGTCCATTCCTTTCACTGCCAAATGTAACAGAGATTCAGAACGTGCAGGAATTGTAGAAGTAGATCTGGGCTTCAGCTGACTGTTTTATGCAAGCCAACATATCCAGCAATTTATTATGAATTGGATAACAATAATTAATACACATTCCACCTGTACATATTGAGAAAGAAACCCCAGGAAATAAAGTTAGTGTATCTGAAATCATCTGTCTAGTAATAATGAGGTTGTCGAAATGGAACTTAACATGTTTATCACAAAGCTATCAGAATCATATGGGTGCGTAATAGAAGGAAAGGGTTAGGAAGATGAAGGTATCTTTGCAATGTTTGGAAATGTATTTTGAAAGATATCGATATTAAATTTTATTTAAAGAAGGATAATTAAGCTGGAGCTCTGCCCCATTTAATTTCATAGGCTTGGATGGAGTTCCCTATGTTAGATATGTCTGGGAACATACTATGCTTCTAAATAACAATTTTGATTTCAGATGCAAAATAAAACAGTCCAGAGTCATAAAGACCTGTCTGTATCAAAGAAATATCCCTGTATTTGGTTTGAAAGTATAAGTGTAACTGCATTTAAGTTCCCTTGCTTACAGAGCTTATAGAACTGTAAATGGGACCTGCTGTGCAGAAAGGCTGATCTTGAACCAGCTCAGTTATATCACTACAGCTCCTCAAATGATTTGATCTCCAGGGATGATGGTCCTCAGCAGTGGGCTTTGGGACACAGTAGAACAAAAATTTTGGAGCAACAGGTTCTTTCTTGAGGTTGTTGTTTAAGGCTCTGAGCAAACTCAAGAGGACATTCAGTTCATGTTTGCAAACGTGTTTGCAGTCATAAGCTTACTTACTCTGGGGAGCAGCATGATGTTAAAATGTTGTGTTACAATAACCATGATGGGAAGCAAAACTAGCACTGTTGACAGGACATTTATTTTTTAAATACCAGCTCTGGAAAATATGTACTTGGCCTCTGCCATAGAATTAACAGTGAGCAGTGGATGTGATTACAGAATTATTTTTCTTTATAAAGCAACTATTTAGATATACACACATATATACATAATATGCATATTTATAAATTTTAGACTGAGGTTTTGAAGCATTATGTGGGCTTTCTTTATATCTTAGATATTCTTAAGGAGTCTTTGCCGCTATTTTAAATGTTCAGTTAAACAAGGATGTATATTTTAAATTTCTTTTTCTCTTTTAAAATACCATGATGTATTTAAAGAAAAAAAAGAATAGATATGTTGCATGATTTGGAGTCTTGGAAAAAATAACATAGTCATAACTTTGCAGTTTTTGTGATGCATGAAGATCAGATTTTTTAATGTTGGTTAATGCTTTACTAATTAAAGTGTGCATGTTAATTAAAGCAGAGGCTAATGTTAATTACCTATATTAATGGAATCTCATGTAGCACCTGCCTGAAGCAATGGGTTCAATTTTCAAAATATCTCAATTAAGGCTGAAACTTTTGATTTGCATCTAGTAGGGTTTCAATTAACTGCATTGCAAACTTAAATAACACACTTAAAGGGATAATATCACCAATCACATGCAGCACAGTGGAATTGGTCGGTTCAATTATTGACTACATCTACGAGAGCTTTCACAGTTGGTAGGTGAGTACTGTGGTATTGGCAAGTGATTATTGTCTAGTGCTGTCATCACTTCTGTGGCCGTTGCAAGAGAGATGTTAAATTGCTCTATTTTGGTCTCACTGCAATTCCATTGTTGAGGGAGACAAAAATAGAATGATGTTTGCTCACACCCAGTGTAAGGTTCAGCTTGTTCCTCTGAAATAAATGACCACTGTTCCATGACATGGTGAGGCATTTTATCAAATGTGAAAACAGCATTTGTGATAAAGTGTGCAATGTTACGGTGTACTTCTCAGCCAAACCAAGAGATGTGATTGTATTCCCAATCTGTTTCAGCCACCACAGCATAACGTGTTGACATAGGAGCTTTAATGAGCAGCTTCAGGAAGCGATTAACAAAGCACTAGAAATAGATGCAATCATGCTGATTGGAAATTCTACCTAAGCTCCATAAACAAGACCATAATGTCCTGCTACCATACAACTTTCTATGGTAATTATTCTTGATAGCTCCAGGACTTGAACTTTTAATCTGAGCGTACTTCAATAAGACATTGATGGTTCATTTATAATGAAACCAAGATCCAAAAAAAAGCATGCTAACTTTTGTTGGTTTGTACACACAGTTGAAGAATGGATGTAGGATTCTGTGGTAGGATCCAAATTTTCTTTGTACATGTAATGCAGAAGTATCTTTGAGCATAATTCCTATATATCCTTTATGGAAACAGACCTCTAGAGAGTCAGTTTTCAACCATGCTCAGCAAAGAGAACCTGCAGAAAAAGGTGGCTGTATTATCAGGATCCCTCAGCTGTGCATATTTTCCTGGTAAAAATATCTTTAGGCCTTAGACCATCCCAGTACAGTGGGTGCTGACTAGCTGTATAATAGATTGCCTGTGTCTATTAATAAAAGCTGTAATATTCTGTTGTAACACTCAGACTTAATGCCTCCATTTTAATTAATGATATGACGAAAGTAAAAGTATCTTTACAGTATCAATCAATCTGGTTAAGGAATTTGTGTGATGAGAATAAAACCCTTTTACCAAACTGCATATGAAATATTTGTTTTAAAAGACTGTAATGACCCTTGACTTATGAGTTATCAGTTTCTGACCTCTCTTGAGTCTAGATTAATCAGTGTGTAATTTTTTTTGTTGCTATTTTCACATTTTAGGAGCCTGGGTTCCATGTCATGTTGTAAGGTCAATAGATGGCTTAGAGCTCACACTTTTTTTTGTTGTACCTAGAAACAGATTTAGGTCTATCATAATCTGCATGCCCAGAATGCCTGTGAAGTGATACTCAACTTCTTTAGCAGTATAATCCTTTTTACCTGTACTTAATGGCCACAAAGTATCAATTTTATTTATGGTTACTGGAAATGTGCATCTTAATTAAAGTTTTACCTTGACAGACATTTTCTGTAGTAATTCCAGTTCAGATTCTTTGAGTAAATATGCATCTTATTTTAGCTGCAGAAAAGTCACACTTTCATAGGTCAGGTTAAAATAAAAAGATGCAGCAGATAAGCATATACTGTGATATATTATTGTCATCTCAGTTATATGTCCTAATATTGTTTCTAAGGAAAAGGATTAAATTATGCAATTGTATAATCATATGAACATTTGTTACAGACATATGTCATCTTGAACATCTACATATTGCGAATGGTGATTTTGATATTCTCAGTCTGCTTTGGACCTGGCTCCTTTCCCTTGTGAAATTAAAATGCTTTTTCATATCCATTTAAATATATGTCTAAACTCAAGTAAAAATAGCCAACTGTCTCCTGTTTGTTGGACTCTTGATAGCACAGAATACTGTAACAATAAATCTTGTATTAATTTGGCAAGTTTAACTACCTTCTGAATGAGAAGTATTACCAAGCAGGCAGTATCTTGTGTAATGGTCATGTTTTTGATGAAAATCTGTTGCAATCATTGTATTTACAAGATTATTCAGTTTAGGTCTCTCTGGATATTAGTTGGCCCAAAGGCACTTAGCCAATTAAGGATACTGGAAAAAAATGAAAGCAATCCAACCTGAAGCTTTCTGAAAGGAACCTTTAACATCATTTACTTCCCTTGCTGTATAGGGACTATAATATCTTGGGTATACATCCAGTATCTTGTGTATACTTGTTTATTTTTATTTCAGTGAGGTGTTTTTGTTAGGTATGAGGCAGAGAAAAAGGTTTAATTAATTGTTCAAAAATAATTGCAAAATAATATTATATACAAAACATCCTGAACAAGTAATTTTACAGTATCATTTTGTTAGGGAACAAGAAAGAAGGTGGCCATGCAAATTTGGATGGATTTTTGTCAACGGTGATTTGAAAGACATACCTGTAAATTTTTTAATCTCACTTTTGGGCATATGAACTCCTTCCAGAATTTTTGCTTTATGAGTAACTGAAGACCTTAGTTGCTTTAGCCAAATCACTGTGCAGGTTTGGGCCTGGAGTCATGACAAGTTTTTAGTGGAAGTCTTGAGAAAGAGTAAAATAACTACATATACATAGAATTACTCTGTAATACTGTGGTGTTTTCAACAAAAATGGAAAGAGCAAATAGATTGAGCATTAGACAGTCATAGGCTAGAATATGTGTTATATTTTTAAAGGTTTCACATAAAATACAATTGTGCAGTCTTTACTCTGGCAAAATTCCCTTTTACATTGTGGAAAGCTTTCCTAAATACTATATCTAAAGAATTTAAGTGCTGGATGTTGGCTTTTCTTTTAAAGTTATTCTTAGAGCTTTGACACATATAACAGAATCTACCTTAAAGTGCTGTGATAAAAACATTCCACTAAATTTTGTCTTGGTAATGCAATAAGGTGTTATCACATTAGAATCCTTGTCGAAGTAAGGTGTCTAACATGTTTCTGAAAAGGCAGCACATGTGAAAAAAATAAAGCTTTATTGTTAAAAAAGAGATGTAATTTTTGTTATATTTTAGGACTTTAATTGTTCTATTACTTTGACTTGACCTTGAGCAGTCTCTCTTTGAGTGGATCATATCTTAATATTTTATATGTATATATAAACAAAGGTTTTTAAAAATAATTTTATATCACATCTGTTTTTGCTGCATGTTGCTGCATGCCTCTAGAGGCATAGAGCATTTTTATTTTCAAGTAAATTTATATTAGTTACAGTCTCCAGCTGTTTCAGATATAGAGTCATTTCCTGTTGGTACAGTTTCCAGGACAATTCCCTTTGTTTCTTCTCAGAAGAATAAGAAATTTAATTTAACAAAGACATCCTATAATTGCCTTTTGTATCTAGTAAGGTATCTAGCAATCTAAATATTTTATTTTATTTAAAACATCTGTCTACATAATATCATATGACTGTACAAGTCTATATCAGCCTTCTGAAAGACAGCTGCTGCCACTTTTATTTAATTTATAAGAGACCAACAAAATTGCTCCTTAACATAAAGCCTGTCTGCCACTGAGTCATACATAAAAAAATTTTGCAAGATGAAAATTGCTTGCACTTACAGTTCTTGTTAAACTAATCTAGGTCTTTTTCAAATTTAGAAGCATCAACTTTCCTTTTCCCTCTGTCCCCACCCTACACCCTCCAATCACTATGGAAACACTGGAGCTTTACATATATGTTTTTTAGAAGCTCATTTTTTTTAAGATTGAAGGTACATTTCTTTGTAAGATGAAATGCAAACTAGAGTCACATCTTAATTGCTCACTTGTGGGATCTATTTATCTCCTGCTATCTTCATTTTCACAAACATTTGGTGTAAATTATACTGGTGAGAATTTTCATGCATTTTTTTTTTCAGAATATATAGGGGAAGTGATAATGTCAATACAGATCTTTATCTGTCTTGTGTTACTAAGCTTTGTTTGCAGTGATTGTAAACTGGTTTTTTGTATGAAGCAACTCATACTGGTAAGAAAATGCTAGATGCTTAATAGATAATGTCAATTTATGCATAACAGCCATCCTAGAAAAATACACATAGGCATTCCACAGTATTTCTAAATAAGACAAGTTTACCTTTTCCAGGGAAGTAATCAAAATATTCCTTTTTGGAGAACTAAGACTATGAAAAGAAAATGTTTATGGTTCCCTACTGGCACACAGTTATGATTGACAGAGAAAACCAACATGTATGCCACATGAGACGTTTTGTTCAGAAACTTTCAGGAGGGTAGTAAATTGGTGTTGGCACAAACACAAAAAAAATAAAATGACTTGATTCAGCAGTTTTCAATTCTAAATCCCTAGGCTCCAAAGAAAGAAGTAAATATTCATCAAATGATCAAAATTTATATTGATTTTTATTCTGCATTAGCAGCTCAAAGTCAAGATTCTTGACAGGGTTGATGTCGGTTTGAATGATTCTCTTTGAAATAAGGATACAGGCACTGGGCTGAGTGCAACTGTGCATTACTCAACCATAGGAAAAGACTATTAGAACTAGTATTTTCCTATTAGAACTAGACTTTATCTATTAGAACTAGAACTAGGAAGCTGAATTTTTTAAAGAACAGTATAAAGGCAGGCTTGTTCTGTACTGTTTTGATAACTAAATTGTTGTTATTAGTATGTAAAGTAATTCCTGTTGTTCCTTAACTAAATTGCTGTTATTAGTATGTAAAGTAATTCTTGTTGTTCCTGCTTTACTCCATCCTCTTTATTGTCATCTGACAACTTTTCTATAGTACTTCAGAGGGGAGCGGTAGTTCACATACGATAGTAGCCAAGTTAATATCAGTACTTCCCAAAGTTAAGTGTATATTAGAATGAAAAGCTAGTCTGGCAGAGCAAAGGAAGCAAAGATTGTATCTGCACATTATACATCTTTAATTTTGCAGTTTCTGCCAGGGAGTAAATAAAGATCTTAGGGGAGGGAGTGGGGGAAGGAGGATGGAAATCCAGGGGAAGAGAATGTGAGTATGAATGCAGCACAGAAACACAAATGTGATGACTGTGATTACTGAGCTGTGAGATTTAATGAGAAAGCCTGTATTAGAGTGAAGTAGAAAATCATAACCATCACCTCTAGTCCATAGGAGTATAATTGGATCTCAGCCCCCAGCAAAAAATAAATAAATTAGTGACATTTTTAACAAACTTAAATATATTGAGATTAAAAGGGGAAGTTATCTCCATTACTGTACTGTTGCAGTATACTTGGGGGGCTTTAAGTACCTCAGCTTGCATTAAAATGAGATTCATTGTCGTAAATGGAAGAGAATAGTGTGTGTTTGTGGGGGGATTAAATAAAAAGCAAAGTGAGGCAGAAATACAGTAACTATCAAAGTGTTAACAAATTTCCCAAATGTCCTAGGTGCTTACAATTCAGCAAACATCTTTAACTGCATAGCTTTAAAATTAAATTTTACAAACATTGGGTAATGCTTTAATAGTATGCAAATTGCAATGAAGTCAGCAGCGGCAACAGTGACCTCTCAGCAATACAAATATTTTATGTTTAAAACAGTTATCTTTTTACATTTCTCTCTACCTCAGTAGGTGTTAGGTGCTTCAAGAGGGTCCTCATCTGAGGATCATAAATAAAACAGAAGCAGTCTGTGCCTGCCTTTTATACATGGTGAGGCAGTAGTACACACCAGTATATTAAGCTATGTATTCTGCTGTTGCTACAATAATTGCTAATATTTTTATTAATATATTTCTTTTGTTTCCTCAAAACTCTTTTTTGTATTTTCTGTTTCTAATTTTCCTCAAAAACCACACACACAGAGATATATATCTTACGCATGTATACAGATAGGAAAAATAATGTATAGGAAAAAAATACTTAACCTGCATTTCTCTGCTATTAAATAAATTAATTTCCCCCTGCAAGAGAAGAAAAAGTGATCCTAATTAAAAAAAAACAAACAAAAAAACACACACAAAAACCAACAAAACCAAACCCAAACCACTTACATTGTATAGTAAGAAAACTTTGCCATCTGTAGTGTTAATATAATGTCAAATAGACAATCTAGGCATGGGAAGAATCCATTTCAGAGGAAATAAAATAAGCATTCAATAAGAGTTTTTGAGGTACACTCATTGTAAGAGTTTGGAATTGAAAATGTTTTACACTATTGAGCTTCTCAAAATAATTGTCTCAAAATATTGAATCAAAGGAGGCTTTAACTTGAAACTTCTGCAGCTTTGTGAGTTAGTATGTCTAGGAAATCATGGAACTAGTTATTGAACACGTATATGTTTGTAATAATAAATATGAAGCATTTCTCAAGCATATAGAATTTTTAAATAGAGCTTCTTGGGGAAAAAAAGGAAACTGTTTATGCACTAAAAATAATTACTCTGTAGCATGTACACAATGATGTATTATTTTGCAGAAGGATTTAATATTTTTTTCTGTAATATGGCATCACCTTACTAGTAATTTCTCAATTTTATGTAGGTTCCTTTCAGCATAAATAACAGAATTATACAAAAATCTCTGTTCTTGAAAAGATATCAAAATGTAGAGCAGGAATATTATTACAATATGGTAAAATTAATAAAAAGTCAAAGCGAATTACCAAAGTAATGTCAGATTCATACACTGCAAGTTTAAAGAAATAAATAATTACCTTATATTTGATTCCAAATATGATTTTTCAATATAATAAATTCAGATAACTTGGAAGACGCTTTCTACCAATAAGTTATCAGTTTTCACTTCACTGTAAAGCAATACAGCTCCCAGTGATGAGAAAAGAGATTTTCTCCAAATTACGCACCAAGTAACTCTCTGAGCAAAATTTCCAAGGCAACGGCACAACATTTTTACATTAGCACAGTCATGCCTTCCTGGGATGTGTTGGGTAGTTTTCCCTAAGAGGCATTGGTTTTGCAAAACCTACCATCCCTCATTATTTTTAAATAGAAATACACGTATCAGTCTGCTGCAGAGATGGGGCCAGAGGAATATGCGCCATCAATCTGGAATTTTACTTGCACAAGTGTGCTATCATGAATTCTGAACACTGGTACCTTTAACCTTAAGGGCATGGCTATTTTGGGTGCCCAGCCCTACAGATCATCCTAGATGCATTACCTGTCCATGTGGTTTGGTACACAAGCCTTTTAGAGGAGCATGACTGTTAGAAATATCAGTGTTTTGGATGATAGACTCTTTAAGAATCTCTTTTTAAGCTACTTCATTGCTCTAAATATGCAAACAGAAGTTATAGTAGGAGCAATCAGAACTGTGCAAATAGTGGAGTTTTTAATTAAGTAAGATTAAGTTTAAAATTTTAGCACACTGAGGAAAGAATTTCTGTGTCTGACTAGTCTTTCCTCTTCTTGGCTACTTGGGGCTTTTGAGGCAGGCCCAGAAAGTTATTCAACCTTGTGTTTCAATACAACAAATGTGTGTTCTGACCTCCTATAACAAATGGTTTTCTCTACTGGATAGGGAAAAAACCAAGACAAAAGGTTGTATTGATGAATTACTATTTTCATGGGACAAATTCTTCTAGATTTGTAAGAATGGGACTGTTTGGGCATGCGACAGTTCTTGTGGCGTGTGAAAAGGTGTCACTTGAAGGAACTGGAAGGCATGTGGCAGTTTTGATGAAAGACGCTCTGTTATGTTGATGGGTTCGGCTGGATCTGCATCCTTGTTAATTTGTGTGTTCTGCTGGTTTTAGCAATCACTATCTGTCAATCTAGCCCTTTCTGTTGTCAGCGCAAGCCTGTTCCCCATCTGGCCCCCAATAATTACAAACCCTTCTTTTGCATCCCACCTGTCAGTCTCTTGCTCTGCAGGCTGGAGAAGCAGACCTGAAAAACAAGGGAAGTAGCAAAAGATACTGGCCATTGTTCAGTTCCTATTCTTACAAGGAGTTTTTTCATCTCACAATTTTGGGATGCTATTGTCAGAAACTATTGTCTTGAAAGTCTCTGGAGAGGTTAATCCTTTCGTACTTTTCTTCAATGCTTCTTGGTATTTGTGATATAAGAAACTTCTGTGGGTACATAGCTGAGATCTGTTTGATGCACAGGGCATGCCACACTCTTATGTCGTATTTAATGTTACACCGGGCAGAACCAAAGGAAGGGGGACAGTCAGGAATTAGACACCAAAAGTCCAAACTTTAAATTAAGAGCATAGTCAGGACACCTGCATGGACTTGGTCAGACAATGCTGCTGAGGCCACACTACTGATTGCATTTGCACTCCACAGTTCTGAAGCCACAGATCATGTTCGTAATCTTTATGAAAACCCAGCAAAAAACCTATGTATTTCTGAAAGCCAAGGGAAACCCTGCAAAAAGATACTGCTGTTGTTCACTGGTGTGTTGTGTTTTGATGGCTCTGGGAACTGCCTGAAGTTTTGGTTGCTATAACAAGCACTACTCTATCTAAAATTTCATTTTATGGCTCCAATGGACGGGCTTAAAATTCATTGTGCCGTTACTTCTGCTACTTAAGCTCTATGATGAGTTTAAGTACCTTGATAAGTAAGAATG
The DNA here is from genome assembly GCF_028554395.1 of Pezoporus wallicus. NCBI lineage: Eukaryota > Metazoa > Chordata > Aves > Psittaciformes > Psittacidae > Pezoporus > Pezoporus wallicus. Next base: position 8,086,975 of record NW_026642292.1, on the reverse strand, counting down.
TTGTTGCCTTGTAATTTTGCTCATTCTATGTGAAGGTTTCACATTGTTATGATGTTTTTAGTGCACTAAAAAGTAAAATGATAACATTATTACTCATAAAAGCATTTCTGAGGTTTATGATGATAAAAACACTTTGCTAAGATTTTAACGGGTAACAAGCAAACCGTGATTAACAGAATTAATTTCCTGCATGATCAAAAACCAGCATGTCCTTTGTAATAGGACTATCAAATGTGCAACTCACAGTAAACACATTTTATATTATAGGATTATTTTTTAATCCGATTCCATTCTGAAGACAGTATGCAATATGAGGGATGGAAGAGGCAGGGAAGCCAAAAGCAAAACGGGTAACAGACTAAAAAAGAAGTCAACTGGAGCCAGGTCCCCATTTTAATTGTGCAAAGTGAGTAGGGAAAAAGAGAAAAGAAGGGGGAAGAGGAAACACCCAAAGAACCCCCCAAACAAACAGAATACGACAAAAGATAAGAGTTACAGTCTTGCTTCAACAACAAAAGCAAATGCCTACACTTGCAGTAGAAGCAGTGCTTCCAAGAAGCCACTTGAATTCCAAGAAGCCTAAAACTGCCAAGTGGTGGATTAAATGATCTTAAAGGTCTTTCCAACCTAAATGATTCTATGATTCTGTTACACACTGCCATTTAAAATGCCAGTGTGAATTCTTGGAAGTACTGCATCTACCCTAAATGTTTTCAGCAGCAGAAGACCTGTTGGCTGGCTATGGGGATGGAGTGGTGGATGATCAAGTCTGTATATGTGGCCTCCTGACTGCCAAAGAACTCTCTGTAAGCTACATCTCCATGGAAGGTATTTTGAGTTGTGTGCTCAACATAAATTTATTCAGTGGTTGCACCTGTGACAGAGCCAGCATCTCTTTCATGTGCTATTATGAAGCCTTCTCCACAGCTACATATATGGAGAGGTATACATATAATGTGGAGAATTAGACAGAATATTATGGCAGAAAACAACAAAAAATGCTTGAGGGCAAAGATATGACCGCATAAATGCTACTGTGATCAATTTAATTGTGGTAAGGAATTAATCCCAATTTTGTCTCTCAAGAAATTTACCAATTACAAAGATATAAAGACTGCCAAGCTGGGATATGCATCCTTTTATAATCATGCTAGTGAGTTTGCATTTCTATACAATATGCATATAGGGGAGCCTTTAAGTCTATATACTGTGCAGTGCCATCTGACCACATCCTTGTTTGGTGGAAACTGGAATTTGTGCTTCAATTTAAGAAACAATGTTTTTATCCAGCTTAAGTTTACATAATGTCAGAGAAATTGAACTATGTCTGTATTTCATATGTAATTCTATAGTAATTACAGTCTAGTGTGGCAGTGGTATAGCTTTTCTACAGTACTGTAGAGAAAGGATAATAGATAGGGTACTTTCATAATTCAAATCCAACTGAATGTATCATAATTAGTATATTTAAAACACAGAATAGTTTGCTTATGGTAACCTAGTTCATAACAAAAGACGTGCTCCCTAGGAAAGAGTGTCTGAAAATACTTTCCTTTAAACACCAATTCCATGATATTTATTCTAGTACATTCCAATATAAAATTTTGTTTCAGCAGAACAAATTAGCTCTGAGTTCTCATCTCCAATTTATATTGGTGTAAATTTTGAGTCCATCATTTGACACTCTCTATACAAAATAACCTTTCAATCTCCTTCCACACACATTAACAGCCATTATCCCTTGTCTTGTCTTTCTCCACTTCCGAATAAAGTCATTCTAACATGTACGTCTAATAGGAAATACAATGTATTTTCATTGATTTGTATTGTCAATGATTACTCCTTCGTGTTATATAGTGTTCTGTATAGTAAAGGACATTCCATGTTGTCATGCAAAGCCAGTCTTAAGGAACAGATTCTGCACCCCAGGCTCCCACGGTTTATTTATAAGTTTTTGCTTTTTAGAAAATGAGCTTTCTGACAGTAGCCTTGAAAATATTTACCATTATTAATTGATCACTAGAACGGAATATTTGGCACAAGTATAACATTTTTTTCACTGTTTCCCCCCAGGACTACTGTTTTTTCATAGTCTTGTTCAGAGATTGGATCCCCTAGGCTGAGAATAATGAGAGCATTTTGTCATTTGATTATTGGCAATAACTCAGTTTAATTTACAACAGAATATTGTAAACTCATTCCATCCTGGTAGGTAGAGAATATGTGCAAGTATGTAGCCAGACCATCACCAGCATTTTTATTGTTTTTTTACTGCAAAAATAGTCACTTAAAAGAGGACCATGAAGTTGAAAACAAGTGCTAAGTATTATTCCTTGGCATTTTTTTTTTCCCCATGTTCAGTTTTCCACTAATTCTGAATTTCTACATCCTCTGAAAAAGGAGAAATTGAATTCCACTTCTGGGATGGGGCACTGAAAGTAAATGAATAACTGACTGCCTCCCACCCAGTTTCTATTACATATATTTGGAATGATGCATATCTCAGTAGACTTTCACAGGATTTGCTGGATATCCATGTGCATAGACATGTTTTTGTGATAAAGTTCTTATAGTTGTGTTAAGTAACAAAAAAGCACATGTAGGGCAATCTGAAAATGCACACTCAAAATAAGTTAGGATGTAAAGCAAGCATCTTTTCTGTATTTGATTAGCAATTCATAAATTTGTTTCTTCATTTTGCCAGAATACTGCAAAACTAGTCCTTCATTAGCACTAAAAATTTTAAACTGAGAATAAACTGCAATAGATTTATTGCATAACTGTGCTGCGTACTATTTTCTAGATAGTGCCTCAACCCTGTTAGTTCAGCTTCTGCAGAATGTAGTTTTTTGAGACTTAAACCGATCAATGCCTAGTCGAGGTCTTCACAGCCTCTTTGGACTTGCAGTTGATATCAGTAGAACAGAGACAAAAAACAGTTAAATACAACAGTGAGATAGATTAATTCATACAGAAATCAGAGAGATCCATCTGAAACTGTGCTGCCTGAATTTGAGTTGATGTAGGTATTTGCAATTGTTGAAAGCAGAAATTCAGTTTAAAACCAAACATAGTTGATTTATAGATGGATCATATTTCTGAGCTACAAGAACTGGGATGCAATTGCTTGTATTCAGGATTCGTAGAGTATAGTATCGGTGGAGTTCATAATCCTCAGTACAAGAGGGCCTTACGGCTGTGAGTAACAAATAGTGGATTCCTATTCAACCCTCTCTATATATTTACTTACCCTTTCCACAGTATTTTTCTTTTCTCCCACTATTCTGTTTCTCCCATTTTCCATATACATTAATGATTTGCCTATTTACAGCTATTTTTGTGAGTTAACAGAGAATGAAAGATCTGTGAAAAGCTTCTTTATTTATTTTCTCCAAACATAACAAATCTCACTGTAAGAAGCAACTGAGAGAGAAAACTATAAATGTTTGAATGAGAAATTTTAAAAGGAAATATAATTTCCAAATCAGCTACATTACTACTCAGGAAAAATTGCACCAAGGCAAGGTATAAGTAAATATACCCAGCTACTATTACTGCAAGCTTACAAAGATATTCCAGCCTTCCTTCAGACTTTCCCTACTGACATTCTTCAGCACCTATATCCCTTCACTTGCATGCATTTTTGCTAGATTTTGCAGATTTCCCTTCTTCTCTCTTGCCTTCTCGCTGCTTTCTCTTTACAGATGCTGTTATTCCATAGATTGGTAACTCTGTTGTGCTGTGAGCAGCCAAGCAAAGTCTTCCCTCCTCCTTCAGTAGAAAATGTGAGAGTCCTTATACAAAATTTCCTCCATGCTTCCTGCATTTACTTGCCATAGCATCAAACAGTTAAGCAGGCATTCCACTCCCAATAGAAATAAGAGTATGTAGTTACACAGAAGTAGCAGGTTTTGAAAGATTATCAGAATTTGTAATATGTTTTTCTTTCAGTGAAGCATATTAAAAGAAAACAATAGCATATTGGTCCCGAAGTGCTTTTGAACTTACTCTACCCTCTGTTATTTGTCCTATTCCTAGGAGCAAGTATGGCAAACAGCACATTTTATCCTTTTATCATCTGGTTCTCCTAGCCTCAGAACCAAACTGATCACCACAGCTGCAATAAATAAAGTGTCTATTCAATAAGTTGTGATGCTAAATATTATTCAACATTCTTCTGTCCAGGCAGAGTCTGATGGAAAACAACACATCCCACTTACTGCCTTTTTCCTCACAATTAAAATTGCTGAGTAATCAGTGGATGCCAGATATGGGAAAGCAGAATGTGAATAATGCCTATTTGCTTGGTTTTCCTTAAACTTACTATTTAAAACAAAAGTACCTATAGCAGTTTGGCTTTCATTAATTACAAAACACAGATAATGTGTTAACAATATCAGTCTTGAAGCCTGTAAGAAATGTAAAGTTATGTAGCTGCCTGTTCTGTCATAATGCATGATATCTAATGTCTTTTTGATTCATGTCCAGACTTTTTAACAAAGCATTTAATTTGATATCTGTCTCATGGAATATATAGCACATTCTCCTACAGAAACCTAAATAGTTCAGTTCTAATATTTGGCAATACACAATACTTTTCTCTGACTTAATAGTTCGGCCTTTTTAACTATCATTCAAGGAGAAAAATGATGGTGTGAATCATTAGGTTAAAATTGTTGCAGTCCAAAAGTATTTGCTTTAAATGCATTCTTTCTGAATTTTTTGGGGGAAAAAAAAAAAAGTGTTGTTTTTTTTTTTTTTCCTTTCTCTTTGTTTTCTTTTTCTAGGCTGAGGTTCAGCTATGCTATCTGGAAGCACAAAGAGATGCTGTTGAACAGATGTCCTTAAAGCTGTACAGTGAACAGTACAACAGCAGTAGCAAGCGAAAGGAAGAGTTTGCTGATATGTCAAAAGTTCACACAGTGGGAAGTAATGGGTAGGGAACTATTCTTTTTGTTGTTTTATTCTCACTGATCTGTATTTTTTTTTTATATGATATACTTTTTCTTACTTCTAGTTAACCAGGTTGCTTCCTCCTAGGCCAAGAGGCATGGAAAACTCTATAAATTTTTTTTTCCATATATGAATGCAAAAAAATAATGGGTCCTGGATATTTAATCAAAATCATGGTTTGTTCATAGGATTACCTAACATTATTTAATAGCAATCAATTATTTTGAATTAAAAAAATGTAATGTAATGTGATTTCATATCTTTTTATTTCTTAGCATCTTCCAAGGAAGCATCTTTATAATGTATTAATACCTCTGGAAAAACAAATTTCTATAATCATTATTCTGCTGGTGACGAGGAAATATGAATGTGAAGCCAAATTCTCTTACAGTTCACCAGTTCAAACATCTCAATTTTCTACTTCTAGAAATCTTTGGTGTTAAATGTTTTCCCTTGACTTGGTCTTCTCTGTTTTTTAATAAGTCTTAACACACACACGCACACACACACACACACACACACACACACACACACACACACATACCCCTCCCCCCCCCCCCCCCCCCATGTTAAATACGTATGTGCATATATAAAAGCAGCTTTTCATAATAGTTTGAGCAAAGAATCTTGGACAAATTAATCACTCGACTATGATAGAATGGAATCTTGCTGCCCATTTTTCACAACCGAGAAAAATTGTAGTTCTGGTTTAAGACTTTTTGTTGAAGGTCTTTTGAAAACCCTATTTTCCAACTGCTAACTCCCCTAACTGAATATAAGAACATACTTGTGAGTTCATAATTGTGTGGGGCTAAAGCAGTTCAAAGGAGCCAGATAGTGCTCATTGTTTGGGTACACCCTTTTACTGACAGAAGTTTTCTTGTAACCAGTAAATACAGTACAACTTGTGCCTACAGTTTCCTGTGCAAGCAAAGTCATTGACTAAGGTGTTCATGAGTTCTTTAGCTCCAAAACTTCTTTTTTCCAATCATTAACTCAATGTTGAGGTCTTGGAAACACAGTTTTATTAAATTACCAACTGTAAAGATAAATGAGCCTTGTAAACATCCCCTCTTATTATACAAAAAGATGACTGTTTTAGAAAAGTTGATGTGGGCTAATTATGTAGGATTACTGAGATCTTGATTACATATGCAGAAATCTGTCAGATTCTCAAACACGCCAGTGCAGCTAGTGCCAGCCATAAAACTAATTTGTTCAGAATTGGTGTGTATATGTATATAAATGTGCACTTGGGGCTACATATTAAAAAACAGCTTCTAATTTTGCAGCCACAACTGAATGCAAGCAAGAATTATGATTGGAATTTGTGTAGGACATAAGACAGTAAGACATCAAGAGACATTTGATTTTATTGAGGATAGGGGATATAAAGCTTAAGCCTCATGGAAAAATCCAGCCTGTAACTCTACACACCCTATGTGATTAGCAAATAAGCTCTTAAATGCACTTTTCTGTGCTCGTAATCACATGTTTATTACTGGGAATGGTAATCTGCTAATGTTCCCTACCTTTTCAGTGCTGTGGTCACCTTTCCGGGCCCTTACAGCCATCCCATGTTCAGTCTTAGAGGCTCAACAGTGGCTAAAGGGGTGAAAAGACTGGAGGAAGACAAATACATATAATGTATTCAGCTGGATATCATACCATATCATGTATTCAGCCCTTACAGAAATTATGGCATGCTGAATTCAGATTGAAAACTTCCAGTTGAACCAGTCTGAGATATTGTATTTAACACAATGGAAATGCCTTTCAACTGTTTGAAAATACAGTTGATACAACATTTCCCTAATGAATAAAAACCATGGACACAAAAACTGTGGACAGACGTTCCATAGTAGGATGACCTGGCTAGAGACTGAGCTCTTTACAAAGAAGGGGTCATTTAGGAAAATTAGGGTACCTATCCATTAGCTATAGTGGAGATTTGACCTAGGAGAAAGAAAGAAGAGTTTGCAGGGAGAACAAAATTTATTATAGGTGGAGAATTGTTTGTTTAGTGGGGAAAAAAGATTTGAGAAGTGGTTTTGTGTAAGAAAGAGCTAAATTAAGATAGGTAACGTAGTGTCTGCAGCATAGGGTGATGCAAGCAGGTGTGTAAACAGGAGATTTCCTGTAGAACAGCAATCTAGTTACACCAGTGATAGAGGGGCTTAACATGTATCTGCATGGGATAAATGGTTAAAGTGATAATGAAGAGAACTGGATTAATACCCACTGCAGGAGAACACCAGCTAGCCAGGCTGCAAGAGGTAACCAAGAGTAGTTGAGAGCAGCTGTAAAATGTTGAAGCAAATCTGCCTGGAAATACTGTATTCCTCTCAAAACTGGGGAGGAATTTAAACAGGTACTGTTTGAAGATATGGGTATGATATTTACAGCACCACTGCACAATATTAAGGCCAGATCCTGAGATTCGATCATCACCTAGTATTGGGCCATCATGGATGAGGCTCTGAGATAAACGCACTAGAGGGGTCTTCACGTATGCACAGAATATAATGCAATTTAAAGCTGTTAAGGTCAGAATTCCTATATCCTTTTAATAAAAACATGTGAAAGGAGTTCCAAAAATTGATAACCAAGGAACATGGAAGAACTTTTTCTAAAAACATGTGAAAGGAGTTCCAAAAATTGATAACCAAAGAACGTGGAAGAACTTTTTCTGGCTGAATATTTTTGTAGGCATACCATAATGTTTACAGTACTCTTAAATACCATCTGAGTTATACCAGCAAAGAAATAATACAAACTGGAAGTGTATGTTAAACATAGGGAAAAAGACTGATGGAAATAGCTTCACATTTCTTTTTATTTATTAATGCCACAGACGAACTGGTTCTCTCATGGGAAAGGTGCTCATGAATTTTCATTCAAAATAATAAATTGATGTCCATATTTTAAGAAATATGTTTAGGGGTCAAGGGATTAGATGTGCAATTCTGCATATCTGATTCCCTGTTTACCAAGATAAAATATACTTCTTAATGTAATTTTAGTTATTATGCAGCTAATGGTTTTAGCTTATTAACCAAAAAACCTATATTAAGGAAGTTTTTGTTATTTGCCCTTTAACTAATAGCATTCTTGTTGGCAATGTTTGGGTACTTATAGTGGAGGAATATTTATCTGTAATAAACCAATGACCTAATTTATTCCTTTTTTTAGCAATTGATGGATTTGGATAATCAACCAAAATTAGATTTTTATCTATAGTTCTTGCATCTGTAAAACATTTCAGTATTTCAGAAGTTATGTTTTCCCTGATTCTGCTTGTGGAAGTATAAAAAGACTAAATTAATCTGCTAAAACCAGGAAGTAAAGATTCTGAATTAAAAAAAAAAAAAAAAAAATTCGATATACAATTGAAATACTGACAGGTACATTTTAATCTTAACTTGTCACTGATTCTACGGTTTCCAGATTTTCTGAATGTCTTTTTAGCAGTTTAGTAACTTACCTCCTTTACCAAATAATAATTTAAGAGTAGATCCATCCATTTAGATGTGAGGCATTCATTTTTTTAAGAAAGGTACTTTTTTTTTAATATCAGAGTTATTTTAGAGCTATTAAAATATTGCATTCAAATTTAAAAAAAATGATAATCCTTTGTAGGCTGGCGTCACTATCTTCAGGCTCAAGGAAATAACTGCCATAGACAGTTTGCTTAAAAATGCTCCCAGATGACTTTATTTTACAGCAGAAACCTGAAAAAGAGAATAGGCACAGTACATAAACTTTGGGGGAGGCAGGGGTGGGGGAGGGCAGGAAATCCTCATTGCATCTTGCATACCTTCCTGGGCTTTTCCCAGTGAATCCTGTGTCTCTCACTCTTCATTTTGGGTGGAGTATCCTGTCTTTAGACAGAAATCAAAACGTTCAGTCTTTAAAGGACCAGTTCATTCTGTTACAGGAATAAATGTACCAATTTGGACTGTAACTAAGACACAAAGCGGATGTTTGGAGCCAGCACATCTTCTGTTATATTAAAATCCCAGTCTGCCTCCTGGTGCTGTTTCCAAAGGCATCCCGTCCCATTCTGGTAGCAGCAGGTCATGAACATTGGTTGTAGGCTTTGTTTCCTGACATCTTCGTATCTTCATTTAGATTTTTCACAGGTACCATCATCCAAGCCCAACTGAATCTGTACTGATCTATATGAGATGAAATCTAATCATCTTGCATATGATAAAACGTATGTTTTAATAACTGCCTGTCAGTTTTATGACTTTGGATAATGTTTGGATAAGATGAAAGGGGAAAAAAAGAGCAACAGATACTTAAGATGCGGTATGGTTATACCACTTTCTGAAGATGAGATAAAGATTCAGTATCACTGTAAATGTACCTTTCAAAAGAATTAGTTTTAGTTTAGTTTCAAAATTATATCTGAGTCAAATACCTCCTGAAACAGGAGAAAAGCCCTGAAAGCCAAATGAAACTATTATATTTCAACAATAGTAACTTGCACTTTTATGCTTGCTCTTCTTTGTAATAGCATTATGCCTACTTTCTCAGGGCAGCGGGCAATTTTAAGTAAGTGCACCTCATAAATTATTGAGCAAAAGTATACTAAGTACAGTGGATTAAACTAGAGAGTTACTTCAGAAGCAGGAATCAACACTTGGGCATTATACAAGACTTCCTTTGTTGTCAACTCATTGAAAATAATACCACAGAAGGCAAATGCTTTCTTCTCTCTTGCTTTCTTGCAGAAAGACTATTCTACTTGTCACAACTTTATCTATAAGGTTTCAAAATTACCATGCATGTGGTACTCTAGTTAATAACAAATGAAATGTGATAGCATTAATAACATTTAAAACATGTTTAGTTTATTGTTTCTCTGTTGAAACACTGCTAATTTTTTTAATGAGGTTGCTAGAAAACTTGTTAATAATTGGAGAAATTAGCTTTAGTGAAACATGCACTGTTGTTTGATCAATATGGGAGGTTTTTGATACTACTTGCAAGGCTTTTATTACTTTAAATTTTGCAAGTTTGAAGATCCTTTTTCAAGGGGTATTTTTCTGAGGAATGTGCAGTTTTTCAGCGTGTACCTTCTGTCTTGTATCACAGTGTTTTAGCAGAATCTATGCTTTACTTATTCACTAGGCTTTCAATAGAGAATCACATTAATCCTTTTAAGCTCCTTATTCTAATGATTTATTTTGTTGAAAACCGTAGTGATCCTCTTTGAATTTTAATGATTGCTGGCTATTCAAGGATTCATTGTTTTGACTTCCTGTCCTTACCTTTGTTTCTTACATGTCTGTAGGGAACACCTGTCTAATACTGTATCTGGCCTTAGTTCTCACTGGCTTACCATATTCGCTCAAGCCTATCTTAAGGCATTAAGTTGAAATGCTAGCTACTCATCCATGAAAATAAATGTAGGATATTTACAGAGATAGGCAGATAGACAGCAGAGGGATGGCTGAATGGATTGAGTCATTTTTTGAAGAAAATAAAATTTTTATATGAAGTATATCAAGATGATTGTTGCAAAGTTTGCTCAATATAAAGCCAGCACTTAGAAAAACATTAAGCAACAGCATCTATGGGGGATTTCTATTTCAAAATTTTTGAAGCAAATGCAATATGCCAACAGTTGTCAGGATTTGGCATCAGCCACTGAATTTAGGTCATGGCACTGGGTTAAATTGGATTTCAGTTTTCATTTTCATCCACTCTGTATAAATACAGAATGTCTCTTTAGAAATATACCCAGGAACATCATGAGTTTTCAAGCATATATTATTCTAATACAAGATTTTAACAACTACACAGTATTTATGCATAATACATTTCATTCCTTATCTACAGCCTTTTGGACTTTGATTCAGAATACCAGGAGCTCTGGGATTGGCTGATTGACATGGAATCCATCGTGATGGACAGCCATGACCTGATGATGTCAGAGGAGCAGCAGCAGCATCTTTACAAGGTTAGCGCTACCGTTACTGCCTTTACCTAGCTATAGAAGATCTGATTAGCTTGACAAGTCTTTCTCTCACAGGATATCACTGCGTTCATTGTATGTATCATGGTGTCTATTAGAATTCCCTTCCGTGTCCCCAACCTCATTTCCATCCCCTTTGCGCTGACAGGCTGCACCGACATCATAATTGCAAGAAAGTTCCCTTTATCACATTCTATTTGGCATAATTCTATAGAAGGACAAAGATTTGTCTTCAAAATGAATAGAAATAAATGAAACTGCATTAATAAATAGACTGAAACAAAATGAAGGAAAAAAATAAATGGTAGAATTTAACAAAATGTGTTTTGATTGGAGCTTTCAGCTGGATTTTTATCCACCTTTCAGACCTCATCTGCAAAGAAAGAAATCTGCCTTGATTTTGGTTTGCTGGTGCCTGGATACAGGACTCTTCCAATTTAATTTTTATTAGTTATACATAAAGCAGACATTGTCATGTTAAGTCATCACTCTTATGATTTCAGAAAAATGATTTTGAACTTGCATATTGATTATAGGGTCTTCATCTAACATATATATATATCTTTCTGCACACACACACGATTTCTCTTATTTGTCATAGCAGTCTTAGCTCAGAAGCTTTATCATTTCTTTTAGATAGTACTTTTAAGAAGTTCCCAAAAATGTGTGATTTGATCCTAAAATTGTTTCAGAGTTCACTGTGTGTCTGAGAAGCTGTAGTCTATGGGTCTGAGGGGTGGTGGGGGAAAGAAAGGAGGGGCTTTTGACAGAAATATCAGGCTGCAGTAAATCTTCCTCATTTAGGCAATTTTTATTGGAGTAATTCTGACAGTTGTCATCCTTGAATTGCTTTGAGCATATGGCATATTTCAAAGAGCAGATTGTGAATCATAAAAAATAAAATTAATAACTAACCACAGAACCAGCAACAGTATAATGACAAGAAACAGCTACCCTCTAGCTTTTTTTTTTATTTCTTATCAAATAAATAGTACATTCAAGGTCAAATAGAAGTTGTTTTCTTTCGTCTATGATTGCATGAGTTGATAATTTCTTAAATATAATTTATTTTTTCTTACTTTGGCATCCTAATTTTTTGATAGTCTTCTTTCATTCTAGTATTCCTAATTTTAGGCCTTTTGTTTAAAATACCTAGTGAGAAAGGGTTCTCACATGAATTAAAATATGTCTATAAATTGAAATATAGTTCAGATGCAAAGTTATTTAGGCTGCAAGTAAGTTTAATTCAGTGACCTCCATTTCTTGCTTTCACAGTAATTTCTTATTTTTTTCTAATGATGTCTTTTTCATAACATTCTAAATACTTAATCAGACTTAATCGCACATTAATTGTCTAGGCTCAGAAATGAACAATGTCAGAATGGGTAAAAAGTTTCTTGCAAATCTAAAATAGTGTTTTGGTAGTGCCTGTCCATATAAGACCAGCTTGTACTATGCCTAATCTAACCAGTATTTAGTCCTATACTAAAAAAAAAATCAATAAACAGAAATGTTAAGGAAACAATCCATCCCTAAATATGAAAAGGAACAAAGATTAATCAGTATTTTAGGTACTCTAAGTATTTTAGGTACTATTTAGGCTACTTCCGTTTCCGCTATCCAAGTGTAACCATTAAGTATATTTACAGATGGTAAGGCTGGGTTAATAATGCACAGTGAGAAGAATAAAAGAGGGAAATAATTTAAGAATTGGCTTGCAGTACAGTATGATGGCAAAATGAAGAATATTGTATGTTCAAAATGGGAGGTATTAGTTTCTTAATATTATGAAATTCTTTATTATAATAGGCATGACACTTCCAAAAACAGAAAGTTTGTGTCAGGGAGAGTAGTTGAGTCTGTAGTCTGTGCAGCACAGACAAATCAGGACTGCTTCCAAGCACAGGCAACTTACTTCTGCAGCTTCCGCAGAGAGGTCATCTGGTAATTAATAGAGCCCCTAAACCAAAAGTACCTATCTGGTCACTGCAAAACCACTTGAAGAAGGGTAGAAACAGACTGCAGGCCCTCCCACAGTGAGTATTCTCTCCATATACCTTTCTAGTGAATGCAGCAAGCAAATTGTTAAGTTTTGGAGGAAAGACTTAACTAGGAATGTAGAGTTTGGTTAAGAGATGACTGAGGAGTGTCCATAAAGCAGGAGGAGTATTTTCAGGTAATGTAAAAAGCTTGAGTGCATAGCATTAAGATCCATTAGCCTTCAAAATAAAACAAAGCAACAACAAAACCACAAAAAAAAAAAAAATGACCAGAAAACACCCCCCCCCCCCCCAAAACCAAAAAACTACAAAAAAAAAACCCACTAAAAAAAAAAAGTTTTAAAAAAAACCTTCCAAAGAAGTGTTGTTGAAAGCCCCATAATTTCAGACATTCAAAAGTAGCCAAAAGAAAACATTAGCAAATGTAATTGGAGGAACAGTTTTGCATTAGTGAGGAGAGATCAGATAAATCGCTAAGGTCTTTATCATCCTCAGTTTCAGAAATTTGTGTAAGGATGCATCATGCCCTCAAAACCAGTATTTGTAGTTTTATAAAACTAGCCTAGTAAACCTCTCTTCTAATCAATCATGACACCTTTTTTTATTTTGGAGGTTCTTACACAGAGCCATGAATGGTCTAGTGCTCACAGCTAAGGGGCAGGAGCACTGCCTACGCTTCACAGTGAACACAGCCATGCTGGTCTGTAGGGAGAGAAATCTGTAAAGAGAAATTCAGGCAGCTATTCTCAGAATTCCTCAATGACATGGGGTGTTATGAAAACACAGGTCCTGCTTTAGTTATTCTTTATTAGTTACAGCTTTAAATGTGAACCTGCTAATTGCACTCTCTGCATTTTGGTGAATTCTCCTAAACCCATAGATCCCTCTTCTCAGTTATTGAGCTGACAAGAAATTGCACCTCTGAGCCAGCTCAGCAAGGCACCTCTGCCAGGGAACCTGCTGTGGTATCACTATTACCAGCAGTAATCATTGTCCCTGAGGAGTCTATGTATGGGAAGGAGCAATGATAAAACAGGTAAATCGGAAGGGAAAAGCATACATTAAAGCAGCATAACATAATATATAAATGCTAAAATTGCATATGGGAAAATAAAATATATTTTCATGGTCAGACTATTTTCCCAGTGCTCTATGTTCAGATTTAATATAGATTTAAGTCAACTCTCAGCTTAATTTTGCTTTGCAATATTCCAGGAGCTTCATAGATTTTTTTTTATGAGGATACTTATTACCTCTCTTTAACTAGGTTTTATTTTGCCCTTAATATAATAGGAGGAGCACAGCCATATTTTTTTGTATATCTGAATATGTATATATGACTTTCTCTAGATATTGTAGATTTCAATGCAAAGATTTACAAAAAGAGAAAAATGTTCTTTCTTGCTATGCTACCCCATAGCCGTAAATGATTTCAGCTTTACAGTCTTAAACTAGCTAATGATTTAGAAAATCAACTAGTATTTGATAAAATAGCAGTCACAGAATGAACTGCTGATGGTTTATTTGTCCTCTGGTGCTTTATCTAAGTAAGAAAAAAAATTAAAAAGAGCATTTCCAAGGTTTTGGACTCTGGCTTTTTTGTACCACTGTAATAGTTCAGTTTAACACCAAATGTATCATGTTTATTTCATTTTAATCTACTGCATGTGAGTCTGATCTCATAAGCTCTAAGTAAACAGAACTTGCATTGACTTCAGTTGTATTCATACACTGGAGGATCAAACCCAAGATCCTTCATACTAGAGGATCAAACCCAAGGAACTTAAACTCTGCTAATTAGCCCTTTAGTGGGAACTTGAGTAATTCTGTACTTTGAATGTTCAAAAATGAAGCAAATCAGTATTTACTAGACTGTGGAGATTAGAAATGAGTATACTAGGCAGAAAAGTTAATGATAATTCTTTCAATTTTCCTCAGAAGATTAATTGCAGAACTTAATTGTGTTAGATTAAAACTCCATTTAAATAAGTGCAGTATGATTGTTAAAATTGTTAGTATGTTCAGAATAAAATTAACTAAACATTTTAAAATATCAAATCAAATAAATATTTTTCTGTCTGATCACAAGTAATGTATAGTGGGTTTAATACAAACTGCATAAGCTGTGAGTCTTTCCCAAGTAAGTCTTGAGCAACAAAGGTCATGATAGATGGAAAAAGACCCTTACATAGTAGTGCAGAGATTTTGAAAACAAACCAGTTGACACAGCTTTAAAACAGGTTAACTGCTGAACTATTTCATCAAAGGGAAGCGGCTCACTGTATTAAATAACATGAAAACGCGCAGCAAAAGCTACAGATACCTTTCAAAAACAGTTGAGGGGAAAAGAAAAAAAACCTCCTAGCAGTTTTTGTTTCCCTACTGGAAGCTATCCCTCATCGGAAGGTGCAGTTAATTTTCTCCTCTGGGTGTGCTGCTGCTCCATTGTGCCTTCCTCCTGGCTCAGTGTGCTGCGGCCCCGAGTGGATCAAACAAACCGTGGTGAAAGTTTCCCTCATTTGCATCACTTCTAGACAGCCCTGTCGTACTCTTTGCTGACAGGAAATCACTGTCTTTGTCACCTTTCTTCAGTGATCTCCTTTTGGCAGAGATTGGCCATGTGACCAGGATTAATCACAACAGTTCTGGCTCAGAACTCAATGACATGTTTTCCTCAGCACTTCAATAATGGTGTAGAGGAGTCAGTAGGAAATGACTGCATTAATTTCAGAGTGAAAAGATAATTAACACTTAAGGACTTAGTGCTATAACCTATGGAGCTATTATTCAAATTAAAACTAATTTATTGAAAACTTGTGGGAAAAAAAAAAAAGAGAAAAAAAACCAAAACAACCAAAATTGTCCTTTAATGCAACTTAAAATAATCTTATAAGAGTCACAGAGTTTGAAAAGAAGCCCAAACTAGATTTAATGTGATAATATAAATACATAAAAATTTACACATTTGAAACTGGAGACTAAAGTATGTAAAGTGCTTACTTAGATGATATGAATAGGATAATGGCAAACAAAAGCAGCAGTGTGCTCCTAGAATGCTGTGCTTCAAGGAGTTTCCTTGGCAACAGAAATGCAGTTCCAAAAGTAGACAGAACTTTCCTCAGAAAACATACTATTAATAACAACCTTCCGGAACAACTTGGAACAATTTGACTACTTGGCAATAAAATGCCAAGTGTTCTGCAAATTAATCTAACACATAACAGTTATATGTTTCTCTTGCCCATAATTCTCCTGAACTGGGGGACTGAGTTCTCTGCTGTTAGAGGATACAAATGTGCAAAGCAGTTCCAAATGCTGTGCAAACAGAGAGAGGGCTCAAATAGCATCAGCCTATAAGGATCAATTAATGTCTTTCGTATCATTTTAACTTGTAAAACAGATTAGTTTAATTGGATTACTTCGTTCCATTTAAAACAAGTTCTGCGTACCTACTGAAGCCACATTGTTGTTCAGTTTTTATTTCAAGCAGATTTTCCATATAAAGAAAACTTATTGAAAGATTAACAGCCTGTAGAGTGATATATTTGGACAATATGCTTTGGGGACTGGTTATAAACTAGAAAACATGAAGAATTTTGCTCCTATACTGCGTGACACAGGATAGCTTCTGTCTGTCTGGTAATCTGTCAGTGCCTGCATGGAGCTGCTAGAACAGTCGCTGGTGGAAAATGGTGATTGTCACTTTGGAGGAAGCTCTCAGCACACTGCAGGAATGAGCCTCTTGTAGGTAGTAACTACAAATATGCTATGCATGCAGTATTTTTAGATATGTCATCATTTCTGTATGAGCCAAGAGAATAAACTAATTTCAGATTTGCCTTGCTAATAGGAATCATTAGGATTCCACTAAAGGCCATAAATTTACTGGACAGGAAAGGTAGGCTTTGCTACTACCTTGACTTTTCCTGAATTCTCAGATCTAAAGGTTAAAAGTAATCAATATCTCATTGTGCAGCCTGATAATAAGTAATAACCATGATGTTAAAATCTAAATGACTGCAGATAGCACTTAGGTGTGTTAACCCATTTGGAAAGGCTTTTTAATTGCAACCAGAATAGTCATAGTTTGCTAATAAACGTTTGGGCTACCTTGCAAAAATCAACACATTTTTTAAATATTTCTTTAATGCTATTAGCAAATTATGTCCCAAATTATGCCCCAAAATCAAAACTTTTATTTTATCTGACACATGTAACATTTAAAAAAAAAAAAAATTATTCTGATAAATAGTATCAGTGATGGTATTAATTACCAATAGTAAATTACAGCACTCTGCATACATGGATTGATACATGCCTTAATGGAAGTTATGCCTTTGACATTGTAGTATGTTTTTAACTGTCATAGATAGTAAAATAATTGAGCTGAGTTTTGCACAAAACTCTGACATCAGTTACTGTTCTTCACAAAGTTCAGTAATTTCTATGTACTAGGCAGCTTGTTTTTTTTCCCCAACAGATTAATCATAGAATCATAAAATCATAGAATCAGCTATGTTGGAAGAGACCTTTAAGATCATCAAGTCCAACCATTACCCCAGGACTGCCAAGACCACCACTAAACTGTGTCCCTGAGGGCCTCATCTCCATGGTTTTTGAACACTTCCAGGGATGGTGATTCCACCACTGCCCTGGGTAGCCTGTTCCAATGTTTGATCACCATCTCTGTGAAGAAAATTTTTCTAATGTCTGATCTAAACCTCCCCTAGTGCAACTTAAGTCTGTTATCTCATGTCCTATCACTTGTTACTTGGAAGAAGAGACCGACCCCCACCTCTCTCCATCCTCCTTTCAGGTGGTTGTATAGAGCGATAAGGTCACCCCTGAACCTTCCCTTCTCCAGACTAAACAACTCTGGTTCCTTCAGCCATTCCTCATAAGACTTGTGCTCCAGACCCTTCCCCAGTTTCGTTGCCCTTCTCTGGACCTGCTCCAGCACCTCAATGTCTGTCTTGTAGTGAGGGGTGCAGAACTGAACACAGCATTCAAGGTGCAGCCACACCAGTGCCAAGTACAGGAGGATGATCACTGCCCTAGCCCTGCTGGCTGCACTGTTTCTGATACAGGCCAGGATGCTGTTGGCCTCCTTGGCTGCCTGGGCACAGACTGGCTCATGTTCAGTGGTGTCAATCAGCACGGTCAGGTCCTTTTTCACTAAGCAGCTTTCCAGCTACTATTCCCCAAGCCTGTAACATTGCATGTGGTTGTTGTGGCTCAGATGCAGGACCCAGTACTTTGACTTGTTGAACCTCATGCCATTGGCCACAACCCATCAATCCAGCCTGTCCAGATACCTCAGCAGATCAACACTCCCACCCAACTTGGTTTCTTCTGCAGATTTACTGAGAGTGCACTCAATCCCCTCATGCAGATCATCAACAGAGATATTAACACTAGCCCTGACACTGAGACCTGAGGGACACCACTAGTGACTGATTGCCTGTCCTGGGTTCAGCTTTAATGGTTATTTTTCTACTTCCTAGTAGGTGGTACAGTGCTGTATTTCAGCTTCATTCTGAGAACAATGCTGATAACACACCACTGTTTCAGTTGCTCAGCAGTGCTTACCCTGATCAAGGACTTTTCAGTCTCTCATGCTCTGCCAGTGAGGAGGGGCACAAAAAGCCAGGAGGGAGCAGAGACAGGTTACCTGACCCAAACTAGCCAAAGGGGTATTCCATACCACAGCACGTCATGCCCACTATATAAACTGGGGGAGTCACCCTGAAGGGCAGATCGCTGCTCAGGTCAGGCTGGGTATTGGTTGGTGGGTGGTGAACAATTGTATTGTGCATCACTTGTGTTTGTTGGGGTCTTTTTTCCTTCCCTTTTTAGTTTTATATTCTCTCCCCTTGTTATTTCCCTTACTGTTATTATTATTGATGGTAGCAGTAGTAGGTTTGTGTTACACCTTAGTTACTGGACTGTTCTTATCTCAACCCATAGGGTTTACATTCTTTTGATTCTCCTCCCCATCCCACCAGGAGCAGGAGGGAAGAAGGGTGGAGTAAGCAAGTGGCTGCATGGTTCTGAGTTACTAGCTGGGCTTAAACCACAACATTGCCAACTAGATGTGATATCATTAAGATACCATTAAGAACCTTCATGACTTTCCACACTAGGAAAACCCATTGTTTTGATTGAGAGGTCTCAGAAATGTCTGATACCCCGAGCAGTAAGAATCTGACTGCTATCAGAACATCAACTAAATAAGTTCAGGATCTGACACAGCAAAGTTTCCTAGTCTGTTATTGCAGGGAGTGATGAAATTGGTTAACTCTTTCTATGCAGAGTATTTTCACTTCAGTTGCATTAGAGGACAGAGTGAAAACTCCTTTGTGACACATCCTATAACAACCAGCTCATTTTTTCACTGGTCCATATGTTTAATTTCCTTCCTACTTCTGGCAAATTTTGCATTTTAATAAGCAGAAGAGAAAATAATTTCTAATGAAAATTTTACTTGAAGCACTGAAATGTTGTTGTGATATCTATGCATAACTACAACAGGAAGACACTGATTATCATGTCTACAGAATTATAAAGTCAGTTTAGAGAGTGGATAAAAAAAGAATATTTTTACATTTTCTGGGTTAATTCCATAATATATTTCAAATGTAAACATGCATTTTTAAAAGCAGTGTCTGTTCTATGGAGCGACTCCCTGTACTTCCACAAGAAATGGCTTCATGCATTTCACAAAAGTGGGTTTCTCCCATTTCTTCCCAGCATGACATTGAAGATGAACTTCATATTTTAGCAAAACAGTACATTTACTGAGCTTGTAGCAAAAGCCAGCACAGCTTTTTGGAGATTAAAGCAGTGTGTCTAGAATGAAAGAGGCATTCTGCTTCAAACAAAAGTAGATGTGTACCACATAGCTGTCATCACCATTCCTTACTACAGCTGCAAAATGTGGACAATTTACAGTTATCACGTCAAACATCTTAGTCAACTCCACATGCTCTGTCTTTGTGCCCTTGCTGGTATAAGATGGTAGGATGAGGTCCCAAGCAGTGAGACCTTAAAGCATTGTCAGATATTCAGTGCTGAAGCACTAATAGTCTGACATGCTCAGCTGTGGTGGTTTGAGTGCATAAGTCCATCAGGAAATTACCCAAAGCCGTTTTCTGTTCATCAAGAATTTTTAGCTTTTAAAAAATGGATACGGCACCTTAATTCATCCCAAAGGATGATGAAAATTACAATCTTCATTGTTTTCTATATGCTAGGACTGCTTAGTGTCCAAACAAGGTAGAAGGAGCCCAAGTTTAGTTTCAGATATGATAAATTATTCACATTCTGTGAAGTACAGCACTTTAACTTAATCATTGGACTAAAAGTCCCTAAGAAAAGGTGTTACACTTGTGCTGTTATATATGCAGTCAAATGCCAGGGACATCAATACCGGTGCTGCAATGTTCTTCAGTACTCTGAATGGAGTAAAGAGGCCATATGATGCTCAAGAACTTGGGCATATTCTGGTTTAAATTGTTCTTAGCACAACCTTTCAAATTTATCCTTTGGTCTAAAGGAGTTGAATTTATCTGTATTTTCTCGTTTCCTGGCACCCTGGCTCACGTGCAGACCACATGTAAGCAGTGCAGAGGCTTGCAGCTGCCCACTGTGAGGCTAGTATTTAATGTATTATGGCAGATTTTATGAAAGTTCATATGAATCAGCTGACTAAAAGCTTCTCATGAAGTGATTTGTGAATTTGCACTCAATATTCACTCATAAAGTCTCATATACAGTAATGGCAAATAAGAGATATCAGCCCGTCATAAAAATGAAGAAGTTCAAAGAAGCCAGGACAGGTTTCCTTTTATCATACTGCATCTCAGAATTTTTAGTCTAATATTTCACAGCTTTTGTTCTGGGTTGTGAAACCATGTGCTACTTTTAAGATCTTATACAATAACTGTAACACGTAAATGGTTCCATCAGGTCAGATAATAGTCCTGTGCAGTTCTCCAGATATTTCAGTTCCATGAGGTTGTTCAATAATTCTGAGCCCACATCATAGAACCATAGAATACCAGGTTGGAAGGGACCTTAAGGATTATCTGGTCCAACTTTTCTTTGCAAGCATGACCTAGACTAGATATAGTCTAGACATAAACCTTACAGAAGCCATAACATTCCACCTCAAGGAATCCCATAGGTTTAGCCTAGCGCTGTGACAAACCACCCTCTGTACAGTGTCTGTGCATGTGCTGCTCTAAAGCTTTCTGCCACTGGTCTCACCAAATAATATGTTGATATAAGATAAAATTAGGAGTGTTAATAACACACTGGCAACATAATTTTGAAGTTGCGTCTGGACATATTCTTCTTGGTTTTTATCAGCTAGGTGGATTAGGCTGGTTTAGAGGGATGCAGACAAAAAAAATTTGCTAGCAAAAATGTGCTTGGCAATAGCAACCTAATTCCTAAAGTTAGTTGCCAATTTCTAATTTACTTTACAATTTCTTCAGCTCATACTCCATGAGAAAATATATTTTTTTCTGAACATGTAGGAATTATGTGCTTTATACATGATATTTTACTTAATAAATGTAACATAGGAAATACTCATCAGTATACCTCATAAATAATCAATACTATAATGTTGTTTTTTTTTTTAAACAAAAACCAAATGACCACAGAAGAACTTTTTTAGGAGGTTTTCTATGTGAAACCCAAATTCACGAAATCTCAAACATGCACTGACGATGCATTCAATGCATACCTATTTAAATCATAAGAAATAAGTTGCACTGATATATACCAGTTTATAATTTCCTGAATCTGTATTTACATGTGTATTTTATTTGTATTTTTATTTTCAGAAATACATATTGTATTTTATATTTAAAATACATAACATAACATATAAAATATTTTTTAAAGATATTTGTAAACTTTTCACTAATTAAGGTTAGGTGATTGTTTTTTTTTTTTTACATTGTGCATATATTTTTTAATACATTGTACCAAAAAATAGCTGCACCATTTGTATGAACTTCTCCTTCTAACAAGGTAAAATAAGTGATCACTATAATTGCATTCATAGTTGTTGCAGTTGTGGTTGTATCAGGTCCAATGGGATCCTAGGGTAGGCTCCAGTCAACTCTTGTGGCCAGTGAGAAATGCCTGTGGTTGTTCTTAACTTCTTGTGGGTACTGATATTTTAGCATTGCTGAAAACATGGTTGCTGTAGAATTTCAGTAATCATGAGCTGTAAATGTTGAAGTTGGCTCTATGGAGAGATGCTTTTGAGGGAAGACAGCAGTTGTACCTTTCACATCCTGTTATTGCAGAATGATGGGTGCTATTACAGATGTGCAGGACATACTCCATTTATGGCACTGAGCAGATCAGCAGCACAGTGTCACATGCTGCAGGGAAAGCGATGGAGAAGATGTAGTTTCCCTAGTAATGTACTGGGAGAAGGGGTCATCTGTGAAGGCTGATTTAGACTACTTGAGGAGGTTCCTCTGACAGGTGATTCAGAGCAGGAGCTTAAGTTAAGCACTCTGAAATAATTTCAGAAGAAACCTTTTCTCTCTTATTTTTCTCACCACTGATTGTATAAAGAGGTTATGAAGATCAGCCTCACTCAGCGTTACCTCTCACTGACTTTCAGTTATCATGAAAAGAGGGGTTTTTAGTACCATTGTGCCATGTCTATGCAATATTCCAGTTTGAAACCCTGCTGTGGTACATCCAGATTTTGACAGAAATCACACTGGAGTTTGATCATCTCTGCTTTACCCATTGATTTTTCTTAGAAATGGGAGATGATAGATACATGCCATTTTTCAGGTGTTAACTTTCTGAAGGTGAACATTAGCCTTTTTGAATGATGTATTGAGACATATATATGGGGTTTTGATGTCCTTTATCAAGGTGAACTATGTGCCTTCTATGTAGGCAGAAGAAGGATAATTCCCAAGATATCTTAGTTTGTTCTATGTGGAGAGATCAGATAAACACCATCTGAGGTGAGACATAGTTAATCATGTGATCCCGCTTTGCTCTCTCAAAAAGTTCATCTCTATTGGTTTTTTTTCTAGTAAGCATACGTAATTTATAGTCAGAGTTCATTTTTCTCCAGCCAGTCTGTAGTCAAATGCCTTATAGTGCCAGTATGGAAGATGTTTGCTTTTTTTATCCAGGTCCCAGGAAAAAAAAAAAAGAAAACAGATCTTTCTTTTTGAAAATATTTTGTTTCTTTATTGTTTCAGTTTGGGTCAAAGGAAAATTCTACTCTTAGAACTTCTGCCTGATTTAATCTTCAGTTATGGGTTTTAGGTGTCTCTTTTTTGTTATCTCTCCACTAGAACATGTAAGGTGTTTATGCCAGAGGCTGAAACATGTAATAGTCTAAATAAATAAATAAAAAAAAAGGAAAGGGAATAAATCAGGTAATGAAAATCACCTCTCTTTTCCACCATTGCTTCTGTACTGAGCTAGGGACCTTTCTGTCCATTCCTCTTGCTGTCAGTTATGATTAAATGCTATGGCCATGGTGCTGTATGAGCCTTATAGTGCTTTTGTGTAGTTAGTTTCCTTGCTAAGTAGAGAAAAAAAATTCTGAGATGCCTACTAAAGATTAGAACGGGTATGAAGATACATATTTGATTCAGTTTTAATAAACATACAGGATAATTTTCTGGTAAATAAGGCCAAACAATATTTCTTCAACTCATGAATACACATGGTAGATTGGCAGCTAACTCACAGTGCCCAGAGGATTAGGCAGAAGCAAATAGATTTCACTGCCAATGAAGACTATTGGTCTGGGCTCCCCCACCATGCCGAAGTTCAAGAATCAATCGAGGGAGTGATTAAAGAGGTAGTTTAAGATTGAAAATATTAAATTCTTCCATCTTATTTCTCTAAATGAGATCTGAGACAACAGTCACATTAGAAAGGAAGTAAATATCTGTGATTACCCAGGTAAAACCACTGAAAATCGCAGGACATAGGTAGCAGTGACTATGAGCACCAGAGTTTTGTCTGGAACTCCAGACAAAAAAAAAAAGGCTTTTCTTTGAGGCAACAGAAACAATGTTTTAGTCTCTAAAAAGAATTGATCAAAATGATGTAAATAGCTCTAAGTAAATTTAAAGCTATAAAAAGATTTTCTTAACCAATACCAGAAACAGAAAAGAGGATATGGTATGGTGCCAGAAACTAGAGCACCCATGTGTAACTGGAGAAATAAAACATTTCTTAATTGTATCTCTTCCCCAGGATCACTTGTAAAATACACAGTTCCTATTCACAGGGAAGACATTAGAGTAAAGTGAATCTAATATATGCCTCCGAAGAGTGGCCAAGCTATCCAGAGAAGTGCCAAAATAGAAACAGCAGAACACACACATAGATGTAAGTCAAAAGAACCCATGAAGCAGGGCAGATGCAGACTGCCTGAAAATGTAGGCTTTTTAGTGTAACATATGTAGTGTAACAGGCAACAGGAAAAGTAGAAGGAAAAATGTTCTTGAAAAAAAGAGCCAGGCAGACACATTGAATATTGCAGTTACCTTTGAAATTAAAGTACAGTGTCTGAAACCAATGAGAATTTAAGGTTTTAATGAAGAAGTAGATACGTGTAATATGACTTAAACAGATCTGAAGTTTCTCAGCATTTTGGCAATGCAGAAGGCTGCAGGCATTCAATTGCTATATTTGCAACTATGCTATTAGATCAATGACTAATTTGATACCAGCTGGATTGTGGAGCCAGCTGCAGTGCAACACTGATAAGGAGCAAAATTAGACTGGAGAGATGCAACCAAGCACTGCAGATGTGCAATGAAATCATTATGAGACCAGTGGATAAATGCAGTCAGTCAGTGAGGAGCCCCTGAAATCAGAGATGTCATCGAAGTTTACTATTGTTTTTCAAGAATTCTACACACCGTGGCTGCTGGTCTGTACAAGCTCTGGTTTCAACTGGAAAGCAATATTCAGAGCAGTACCTGAAAGGAACAGGAAGGTCACTGTGATTGCTCTCTAGCATTCTAGCTGAATATAACATATTTGAAGAAGATTCTAAGAGCACTTAGAGGTTAAATTGAGCTTAGCACAAAACCCCACAAATCACCATAAAGACAGAATTCTGTTAGTCTTCAGTAAAACTACTGAAAAAGGCAACGTGGCAAAGCAGACACCATGCACCCCCAGAAAGTGATGCGGGGTGGATAAATTATCTACTACTGGCCAGAAAATCTGATCACAAAACTGTTGAACAAAATGCTGAGAGCCTGGGACATGTCACAGATTTTTTTTCAGGGCATCAGTGTTCACTGTGATGTCAAAACTGTTTTGGCATATTGATCTGAATGAACAGCACAGCCTGTTTTGCTACATATTTTGCTAACTATCTGTAGGCTTTTATGCTCATCACTCTCAGCTTCTAGAGCTATTCTAGTATAATATGGACAGGCACTCTTAGTCTAGTGAGCAGCTGATGGCAATCTAAACATAGCAAACAAAAATGTCGAAGATGCAATCCCTAACTAACTCCTACATGAAAACCTGGACAGGAGTATTAATCTGAATGCAGAAAACTTGAAAACATTTGAGTCACCTGTGGGTGGCATCTGTTGATTTTTGAAGGACTTTGCTGCTGGCCACGAGAAAACAGGAACCACTCAGGAAACAGGCAGAACCCTTGATAGAAGGACAGGCCAATCTTTCACAGACATGAACAATAGCTTTTACAAATTGTTTGCACATTTGGCAAAACCCCATGGATTTTTGCAGTGGTTAATATAGAGTGACTAAAAACTAACTAACTAACTAACTAACTAACTAACTAACTAACTAACTAACTAACTAACTAACTAAAGTTAGGGGACCAAGAGCAAATAAAATGTTGGGAGGGGGAGAAAGGAAGCAAGATGCCAGTCCTTGAATCGTATTTCAAAGGACTGAGCTTTAGGAGAATCTCTTGGTGATATAGAGCTCCTGTAGTAGTTCCTCTGTCATTTTCCTTTTCCCCACACTGTGCTAGAAGTAGTGAGTGAGTGTAGGTCTAAATTAGAGTTAAAATAGCATTCCTTCAAACAGAAAGCCCTGGTTTCTGAAATCAGTGAAACTAGGGGTTTCTCTCTTGCCCAGAAGCAACAGCACACCTTGATCCCTTCACATCCACAATGCACTTGTGTTCCAGGAGAGGTAATATACCATGGGTTACCTGATGGGCAATATCTCACCTTTAAGACACCATGTGCTGCCTCTAGCTGTAAGCAGACCCACAGCCCGCCTCTTTTTCTTTTTTTTTAAACCTTACTTCAAGTGCTGGATGTATCCCTACAAATTAATGAACAGTACTGAGTCCTCCAAAAAAAGCAGATTAACATAGTGAGGAACCTAGTATAGATGCAAATCAAAGAGAATATAGTTATATAAAGGCACATATCTTCATTTAGTTCAGTTGTATGTAAGATACATATCTATATACATGTATTTTGTCTAACAGCACAAATGCTAAATAAGTAAGCTTTGCTATTCCTGGCATATTTCAAAGTTACTCAGAGTATTAAAATGTTAAGCAATATAATGTGTATTTCATGGAAAATGTTTCTGTTTGGCTCACATTAAGTAAAATTCAGCTCTTCCTGTTATAAGACAGATTAAAAGAGAGGTAGAATATTGCTGGCCCACTGCAGCAGGCAACAGCAAGCAGAAATGGTTATTGTGGGAGATAGGTTGAATGTATGTGAGGAGCTTTTTGTATCTCCTTTCAAAGCCGCGTGTCTCACAAGTTATTTCCTGACAGAATAACAGGGTATTCTCTCTCTGTGAACTAACCATTTCCACAGACAGTGCTCTTCATTGCCATGGTAAACCAGCAGGTAGGAAATTCTGACCTTGGTGCTGATGCATGCTTAAATGATAGCTAAAATTTTCTGGTTTGCCCCTGCGTGTTTAAACAGTGAGGAAATATATTTCCTGCATTTCACCCAAATGAATTCATGACAGAAAATGAATCTTCTACCAATTTCCCTGTTTCCTTCCCTTCAATCCAGTCACTGCACTACTATAATAACTTGCATATCATTTGAAAGCTGTTATGCTTATGAGTGCCTGTATCTGTTCCTAACATCTCTTTAGCGTCTGGGTAACCTCCAAACCGGGAGACCTAAAGTGATGGCAGATCTGATGGTTTAGGCAGTTGGTTCCATTGAAGTCAGCATAGACCGTCTGGCTCATGCATATGATTTGCTTGTGAATTTGATGCAGAGGTCTTATGAGAAGAGGCTTTTATATTGATATTTATGATTTTATAAGGCTAAAAATAGCGCTGAACACCCACCATTTCCAGTTACATGCTTACTTCTTTCCTCTCTGGTGCTTTCTAAATTCTACCCTCCTGAAGTATATGGTACCTTTTCCAGGCTGCATCTTTGAATTCTCTTTGTAGCTATATTCTATGATTCTGTACCTTTTAGCTTGCTGACTTAATCTGGCAGAGCCAGAATTTCCTACCTGAGCACTACAGATTCTAACACCAGTAGATTCTGATTGATTAAATCTCAAAACCAGGCACTCTCCCATGTTCTGATCCCTAGTTGTCAGGTCATCCAATAGTTGAGAATCTTTCTTGAAGTTCTGACCTTAACTCATCTATTCAGGCATCTCAGCTACTTGTCAGTAGTCGGCAGTGACCTTACATTTTACATCCACTTCTTTTGTGAGTCTGAATGTACAATGCTAACAATGGATTGCACTGATGCCTGCTGTCATTGCTTTGTATGGCTGTGAGATGTTTGGACCCAGATCTGTGGGCATAGTAGTCTTTGTTCCTACATACTTTTAAGTAGTGATGCTGGCCAACATAATTTTGTGTAGCCTGTATTCAAGCTTCCCAGGAAAGCTCCTGGAAAACAATTATGTTGTGTTTTTTTTTTAATCCCGATTCTCTTCTGGTCTTTCCTAAGGGGCAGAGGGGTATGTTTTGACACACTGACGTGTTATGGGATTTTATTTTATAAGGTGGCGTGCAAAAGCCTATGAATTTAGCTACTCACCATTTTTAACATGAGAAGATGTTAGTCAACCTTGGTATCCTGCCTCAAGCAGCAGCTAGTCCCAGAAAACCTAAGATAAGATGAAGAAAATAATCTCTTTTCTATATATTTAAATTAGTTCCAATGGTCTTTAGTTGATGGGGTTTATTAATTTCTTTAATATTTATCTTTGAATGGCCATCTCATTTTCTGTTAGATTAAAATGGATAATTAGCAGATTTGACCACCAGGTGGCCTACTACACTGTGTTAGCATACGCCCTAACTCCGTCAGAAGAGTGTACAATCATATTTATTAAAACTTCCGTTGTTAGATGGCGTTATTCGTGAGTGCAAGTGGGGCATTTGCAATCTTAACTTTGTCTTTTTTCTCGTACTAAGCAAATGTAAGTGTAGTCATGCCAGTGGGACTTTTTCAGGATGAAGAAAGGTTGCAAAATTAAAAAACATACATAATGTCCTTAAAGATTTTTACATGGTTAAAATATTCAAACCTTTTTCTTAAGTGCTTAATGGCTTTACCAAAGGACAGTTAATTTCTGTTTCTGGCATTTCTTCCACACTTTATGAAAGAGGAAAAGAATCAAATCAATGCAATGGCAAGTCTTCAGGCATCAGTACAAAATGCCAATCACCAATGAGCTTGAAAAATTACCTTTAATAGGGTTTATGTAGTGCTAGTGTAGTTGTCTAATGTACAAAAGCTCTATGGCCTGTTATAAAATATGTATTAATTAATTTCTTTAAACTTCAGTTCTATGGCAACATATACCTCTAGCATAATAGCTAACTAAATGACCTAAAAGTTGACTCAGATGTAGATTTGAAAAATGTGTTACGAACATGGAGTATTCAACAAAGTATACTCTTTTATTTCTAGAACTGTCACTAATTAGAAAAATATTATTAAGATAGGAAGTACAGCCACTTAAACTAAGAAGTGAAACCACTTTATTTATGTCAATGAAGTGCAGGTACCATTCACAAAAGTTCTGCCACCATAAAAATCAGTCACTTTTGCCAATATTCTCAATAGAATGTATTCCTTAAAAAAAATTGAAAAACCAAGTAAGTAATGGGCTCTTTTCCTTACCCCTCTTTTTTTTTCTTTTTTTTTTCTTGAATTTTTCCTTCTTTCTTTGGAATTACTAAATTCCCTACATAGTGTAGCAAACATCTATTAACCAGGCAAATAGTTATATTTGAAGACATCATTGCAGATTGCTCTAAGCATATGTCTTAATGGGCACAGATCTTTCCAATTCGTATTTGAACAGCCAGATAGCTATCATGACATGCATGATTACCAGGATAGGCTTTCCACAAAGCAGGACCAGAATGTCTTGAGAGAATGCCAGAAAGACAAAAGTTCATGTCTTCCCTAGTGTTTGCTGTATCTGAAGTCAATTCAAAGTATCCTGAATTTGCTTAATATTACTTCACTACTGGGTTTGTGTCCATATTTCCTGCTGCTGCAGTCCTTTCAAGCATTGCTTTCCTTCTCAGATATATGTCTATCTTTTTCAATTTTCAAGATATGCATTTTCCATCTTCTTTAAGTAGAATTCAGACATTAAAACAACACTAACTTGCCAATCTCTAAATCCACTGACATTGCAAGTGTTAGATATATATTTGGATATCGATGCTATAGTCACCAGTTTATCAGTTTGCTTAGGGCACAGAGATTAGCATTTCCATGAGGCAACACAAGTCACCATGAACTTGCAGGGTTTTTTCCTGAAATCAGTTTTACTGCACAATCTTTACAGAACTATTCTTTTTTTTTGAATTGCTGGTTCTATTAATATACTGGTGTTATGCTATGTGCTGATTTCAGAGAAGCTCATTACAAAATGCTAAGCACAAAGAGGCAGATTCCCTGGTCTGTTGAGATCACTTCACATTCAACTTTACAATTTCCAGTGAATCTAGAGCAGTTGATAGCGTGCACTAGAAAATACTGTCCTTGTGGGTGAACATCTCATTTTTCTCCTGTTCCCCATCCTCCTTTACAGCATGAATAGATGCAGACAAAAATCCTTAAGTGAACCAGAGAACCTAACAAGTCAACCCCAAAATATACAGCCAGTATTGTCAATAAACACAAATTAAATCCAAACCCATTCTTTTTCATTTATATCAGGGCTGAGTTATTGAAAATTTGTTTTCTGACAGCCCTAGGAAGAATCAAGAATGCCCAGTGTGTGGCATTTGAGTTCACCAGCCTCTGCAAAAATTGTTCAACTTCTCTATGTTTTGGTGCTATAAAGTGCAATGCCAGAAACACTGAACAGTTAACCGAAGATCAGTGCAAGTTACCTGGTTTCGTGTTTGGTTCTTATAGTAATGTCATGCTTTCACAGACACTCAAGCTATTGGCAAAGGTATAAGAAGATAAAACAGCTAAAACAGGTAAAATTAAACAAATTCAAACTCGAAACAAGTCAAACCATTTCTAACAGTGAAGGAATTGTAGAATCATAGAATGGATAGTGTTGGAAAGAACCTTAAGGTCATGAAGTTCCAACGTCCCTGCCATGGACAGGGATGCCTCTGGATCATGTTGTGCAGGACTCCGTCCAGCATGGCCTTGAACAACGCCAGGGATGGAGCATTCACCACTTCCCTGGGCAACCCATTCCAGTGCCTCAACACCCTCACAGTAAAGAACTTCCTCCTTATATCTAACCTGAACTTCTCCTGCTTTAGTTTAAACCCATTACCCTTTGTCCTGTTGCTACAGTCCCTGATGATGAGTCCCTCTGCGTCATCATAGTAGGCCCCCTTCAGATACTGGAAGGCTGCTATGAATTCTCCACGCAGCCTTCTCTTCTCCAGGCTCAACAGCCCCAACTTTCTCAGCCTGTCTTCATGCAGGAGGTGCTCCAGCCACTTATCATCCTTGTGGCCCTCCTCTGAACTTGCTCCAACAGCTCCATGTCCTTCTTATTTTGAGGACACCAGAACTGCACACACACACACACACACACACACACACACACACACACACAGAAACCCTATTTATTTTTCATCTTACCAAGGAATGCTGTGAATTTTCCATCATTTGCATCTTTGAATCAGGTCTGGGTGCAATACCAAAAGATCTTCTCCAGGCCAGAAATGTGAGCGCTTAATATATATAGAGAAAGTAAGAGTAGGGCACATTTTATACAAATGGTAAGGTTAGATTATGACAATTTCTTGAACTTCAGATCTATGAATCAGCCCAAGTTTTGTCAGAGAATATTTTGGCAGAATGCTGTTAGAGATGAGAAGCTTTCAGCTTTTACCATGCCAGCAAATAACAGTTCACCTTTAGCACAGCACAAATCCTTGAAAACAGACACCTGAAATCAGGGAAATAGAAAGAAATGTAGAAAAGTTTCTGTCAAGAAAAACAAAAGTTACTTTTGTTTCTGTCTTGGTAGTTGTTCAGTAGACAAAATGAGTTCAGTGTCACTGTGTTCATGTATTCTTTTAAGGTAACTATTAGTGTTAGTTCCTACAGGTTTGTAGAAATAAAGATTTATTGAGTTTAGAGCTGAGGTATTTTATGAAATGACTAAAATGTTTCATAAGTGCATTATTTTCAATCTATTGTGAAGCAAACAACATTAAATAGTTCTGAGCTCAGAGAATATATTCTGTTCGACAGGATGCTGAAGCGAATCTCAAAAGACTTGCTCTCCTACATCAGCGATCATCCCTGAGACTGGGCACAACATCCATCTCTATTTCAGTTTCCCATTTTAAATTGAGAACAGTATTTCTTCACCTCACATGAGTGTTGGAAGTCTGCAACTATTTGAAGCATAGGAATGACAAGCTTGAGCCTTCCTGTAAAAGGCTGCATTAGGCAAACCCTCGCTGGCTGCCATTTGGAAAGAGGCTTAGTATCTCTTCTAGTCACAGCAGCTGTTGGAGATACAGGCTGGCTTTCAGCACGTCCTGGATTATCTAGTTTCCAACATTTCTGGACAGAACTGAAATTTACAGTAACATCTCACTCCACTACATTGCAGTGTAACAGAGTACATATTTCTGTTCCTGTTGGTTCATGGTCATGCTTCCCATACTCCTCAGAAGTTACAAGGGTCTTACAGAATAGGCCCAGTGCCACATGCAGGTGGTCTTTTCCCTTTTTCTTTTCCCATTATATTTGTGATGGTTCCCCCTCATTTTTATTGTTGTTTTGTCAGTCTTAAATTATTTAAAAAATGAAAATGTTATTACATTCAGAAAGTCCATTTTTAGAAATGACTCATTTAGAAATGAGATTTTCTAAGAGTCCAAAGGTGAAAAAAATAACAAAAATCATATGTATGTTAGTTTGTAGAAGCAATGGCCACACTGATATAGTCTTTAAATATCATTCAGCAAACATGGTGGTGTTGTTAAGTGTCCTAGTATTGAAATACACCTTGGAAGAACATCTTCCACCTTCAAGGTAGTCTGACTCTTGCCAGAGGAAGCTGCTTGGGCATAGAATAGTCCTGTTTCAATAACCAGTGAGGAAAAGAAAAAGCATCTGTTAAATACATATAGGTCAGTCTGAGTGCTCTCAGTCTCAGATATTCTGAAGAAGGCTAGTTGTTAGTTCTTGCTGTTTAGTCATCTTTAAATGCTTAGTTTGTTTGGAGACTCTTGACCTTCCTATCAATAAGGCAAAAAATGATCACTGCTGCTGTACATTTGCCATCGAAGCTGTTAATACCGTAAAAAAGGAAATATTTTCTTCCATGTTAAAATGGTTCAATGACATTTGTGAGGTGCACAACTTCTGGCCAACTCTTCTAATTTAAAACAGTATCTGTTTGAGGAAAACATATGTTAGAAATTTTTAATTCAGTGATAGGAAAGGCACTAATGAAATATGCATGTATGAATTTTGTATTGCATAAGTTTCCTCTTTCTTGAAATGTGATTAAAAGCCTAACATCTGGATTATGTTTAAAATGCTTGAATTTCCAGTTTTCAGAGAGATTCAATCTATTTTGACACTGTACACTTAGCCTTAGCATTTTCAGCATGCTGTTAACATTACTTGCTATTGTAAAAAAATAAGTTCAGGTTCAAACAAAGTTGGACTTTTCCTAATGCTAAAAATGTTTTCTGAAATAGCTGTTTCTGCAGCATTCATACAGCCTTAGTTTAGGAACTGTCAGCAGTTCCATTATAAATCTGCTCTTGAAAGTGGTTTGTAGTTGATCATAAAAATATCTACTTGAGAGTATTTTTTCCTTTATTAAAATAGTACTATATGTTTTTCCTAGAATAATATTAAAAATTAAATACTGAGTTCTTAAGAATTTATAAAATTCAGTATAAAAAGGGACTTGCCCATTGTTAACACAGATAATGGCACTGGGATGGCAGCTTTCTCCTTTCGTTGTAATAACATCAGTGTGTACTGGAAAAGTGACTACCTGTTATCTGCTGTGTCTCTTTAAGGGTTCAGGATATGTCTATCCAGAGATGATAATAAATAGTTAACTATTTAACTTTTTTTTTTTTAACATGTTTTAACAATAGTTTTGATGCGGTATAGCTGTAAAAGGAATTACAGTGATTGCCAGTGTTTTAGATAGTCAGTGGAGATATTTTAGAACTCCTAGTGGACCTGCTGTGTGTGCCAACTTTGACATAACTCAAGGGAAATTATAAGGAACAAATCAAATAGCACATTATAAAAACTATTAGCTTTCACTTAATACAGTACAGGATGTGCATTTAAAATAAAAATGACATTTTTTATTATAACTTTGGGTCAAGTTGAGAAATCTCCTGTCAACACCCTTTCTAACCAGTACCTAGATGGGCCCTCAAACAGGTATAAGTTCTGTCATGAGGAAAAAAAGTTCAAATACTTTAAAGATCATATTGTTAGCCTAGATACTACATGTAATAAGAGCTCAGATCCACATGTGCTGAGGTTTGAGACTGAAAAAGCTAGACACAGTCTGTGTGGTCTTGACTGAAGGTCACTCACCAGCCTGCAAAGATTACAGGGCTATCACCACAGGTCAGGGATGATTTTCTTTTTCTCACAGTGGAAAAAGTCTAGTAATTTGGATTACTAAAGCCACTGTGCTTTAAATGGTGGGTGTCCTGTTCTTTATGAATTTTCCTGTCCTTTGGTGGAGACTTAGAGTTCTGTCCCTGTTGGTCTGAGGAACTTAGATTTCCATTTGGCTCTTTCTGCAGTGGCAAGCCTCTTCTCCCACGAAACAGTATGGCAAATAGGTAAGAAGATCCAAAGATATTCTAACCTTAAACATATCCCAGTAGGTTTTGCTAGAAGAGAAGGTAATTTATTTGTCGATTTTCAGTCAAACTTCACTTATGGGAGGCTACTACTGACCATCATTAGCATTCTGGCTGAGTAACAATGGAGTAAGGACTTCAGAAGAGCCAGTCTGTGAAAGATAGATGTGCAAGAACATCCATTTCAAAATAGAATGATGCCTATAACACACAGCCTGACAATAGTCAGTGCATTTGGAATTAAATCTTTGTGTGGAGGAGTTTCAATTTTATGTTTCATGCATACTGCAAAAGTAGGCACAGCTTAGCAGAAGGGAGGATAACAGATTGTAAATTACTTTCTTTGATCATCTTCTTCAAAAAAATCTCCATAATCTTACATTGTTGTATTTTATTTTGTAAAAATTTGAATGTAAAAATGTATCTATATGAGATTTCAGAATATCCAGCAAAGGATGGAGCTGCAATTCCACTTTTTTGTTTCCAGGACAGTTTCCTTGCCATCAGATACATTTTCTGCTCAGTAATGGGCTAACAGCAGTCTATACCAGTATTTTTGGAATCTCCCTTACTCTGTAATTTTTCCTCAATAAATATACCTGAGCACTAACCCAAAGCTATAGTGGTTATTAATTCTGAAAGAGCACCGTTTTAAAGTTATTTAATATTAATTATTCTCCAGGCAACTAAATAAATGTAAATTAAGCTAAATCCACATTTAATATGTTAAGCATGTCCATTGGTTACATTTATATTGGTCTATACTAAAAGTCGCACACCACACACACCGGTGGTGCAAGGGTAGGAAAAATACCTCAGAGCTGTAACAGCATTGTAGCAAGCAGTGCAAGATGAATCTCAGCAATTCCTTCATATATCAGCCATAGATCCCAATAAAACACATTGTTTATAAGATCGATAGATTGTTATGATGTGAAATGCACCAACTCTGTGGCCTTACCTGAAATGTGCTATTCTGCATGGTGGGACTGTGTTCCACCATCATCTGCCAGTATTTGTCTTTGTAGATGGGTGGCAGTTTCTAGATCTATGGAATCATATGCACCTAATACTGGACAATCCTTGCTATAGGAATTCAAACCGCTGTATTTTGGTTATATGTTCTTAGCAATTTCATTATATTTAAAATCTGGTTAATAGTGTAGTAAATAACTGGTATTGCTACAAAATTGCATTCTGAAGGCAATGGGATTGAATTTCAACACAAGTTGACACTCAATTAAAATTTCCATATATCTAGTGATTTAGCCAGTTCTTGGCTGCTATATTAAGGTGGATGTCTTGCTGCTTAACTGAACACTGAGCAAGACAGGCAAAATGCGTAATAAAACCAAATCAAGACTTAATATACCCACTCAATTTTTTTATTGTTTGTATCAAGTAGTAAACTTGCAGCAGACCAAACTCAGGGATGTGGATTAAAAAATTTAAATAATCATTATTTAAAAAAAAAATTCTTCTATTTTTAGAGTAACAAAGCTTAAAAAAAAAAAAAAAAAGAGAGAGGGAGAGAAGCCCTTAAAACTTTGTACCGAATTACTGCCATCAGCCAGTAGATCCATGGGGCTTGTTCGGCTAAAAGCTACAACAGACTTTGTAATGCAATGATGTAATCTTGGCTTTGTGTCATTTATATTCAACCTAAAAAAACAATTTTCCTGAATAGACAGGCTGACAACAATATTGTTCAGTGTTGGTTTTTATTTGGATTGTTTCCAAATGGTTCATATGCCTCCACAGCAACACCCTATGCCTGCCTAAGTTTTTACTTCAAATTCCAAAGTTTCCCCTTTTTCCTTGTGTTTTATTTTGCTTTTAAAGTCCCAGTTATGTTTGTGAAACTAACCAGCTCGGCCACAAAATTAGGATGTATCTTGCAGAGTGCATTCATTTTACTTTTTGCATATTTTTCCTGAGGTCATGTCAAGGTTAGTTTGAATTCCATCCTACATTAAGACTTCTTTCACAGCTATTTAGCTCTGCAGCCTACTCCCCGCTGGGGTCTGCCCCTTGGGCACGTCAAAGCTTCAGACCTGACAAATCACACACAGATGAAGCTGTACAGTTTTTTAAACAGTTTCATCAGTAACGTGGGGTTTTTTTTCTTCCTTTACACTATACTTTTTTTTTTCTTTCCACTGGAGTTTATTCTCTGAATTGCAATATCCTGAAGACTGATTTCCATATGGAAAATTCCCCTGCTCAGGCAAGTTGTAAAATAGAAATGGTGTTGTACAGTACGTGCCACTCACAGCCTCCCTGAAATTGAAAGTACTGCAGATCCTCTTAATTAGTAACAAGTTATAGCTCCTTGTCTAATAACTGTAATCGTATTGTTAACATCTATTTGCACAGAAAAGCCTAAAACTATAAAAGCTGATAAATATTCAAAATTTATCGTCCATGTTGTGAACCCGTTAGTTATCCAGGAGAGCTGTTAGTTGTTCACAGGAATAAACTGTCATCCTTTGGATTACTCAGATAAGTAAATGTTCATCCGTGTCAAAAAATGATGCTGTGCTTCAGCAGCAATCCTTATGGGATTTGGAAAATTTTAAGAAGGTGTATATGTGTATATATTTAATTAGCTTCACAACTATGTGCAGGGCTTTCACCACCTACATTCGCGTGTATATACCCCCCCCCCCCCCCCCCCATGTATATATGGCTGCACAAAACCCCGTTGGGAGTGTATAATGCAGCTTGCAGGTGAAAATACATTTTCTAAAATTCTTAGCTGTAGACTGCTATCGTTATTTTAGCATTTGGTGAAACTAATGGTGCAACACCATTTCCCCTTTAATTGATGAAGTTAAAATGCTTGGCTGCTAATGAGTGTATTAGCAAACAATATACCCTTAACAAGCTTAAGCAGCTCAGGATCTTAAAAAGCAGCTTACTGTCCTCATTTTTATAAGACAGAGTGTACTGCCTTCTACAAATTGCTTGATCAACTGATGAAGTACTATAATTATAGTTGTATTGCAGTTTTGACAAAGCCACAATAACAGATTGTAGTTTAGTCCCCACTCTAGGCACACAACTCTTTGCATTACAAAACCCAGTTTTACTGGTCTAATTCTTACCGAGAACAAAAGGCACCTGGAGATGTTAACTATATACTAAAAGAAAACTTGGAATCTAGGAAATAATAATATTGAAGCATGACTTTTCTTCTCGCAGTTAGTTCATTGGGAATGGTATCTAATGAAGAGTTGTCTAAAGGCTTGCTTGTTTGGAACTAATTAAAGACAGATATCCTAAATAGAAAAAGGATCATGGGAATTACATTAGGTGTCTGGAGACTTGTTATTCTTTTGGTACTCTGAGCAGCTTGTGGAAGTTGTTAGGAATTCAAGAAATAAGGCAAGCCAATAAAAAGTTCTATTTTTCTGGTTATTGGCCAACTATTGTATTTTTGTTTGCAATAAGATTTGTGCCAACAGGCTAGGGGCTTGAATAAAACATTTAAACATTTGTGCATTAACACATTATGGTGAAAAGAGAGTCTTGTGCTTTCACTCAGTGAATTTCAGCCTTCAATTAATGTGAAAGCACTACAATGCCTATGCAACTTCTCTTGCCTAGTGGTGCACCATTTATCATTGCAGTTTTACATTGACCTTGACACCCACTTCATTAGAATAAAGATTGTCTACCATTTAGGTTACATTGTTCCTCTGCACAGAGACCCCATGCAAATTTCTGTTCAGATAGAAGAGCTGCGAGCCTGTCAGAGGTCATCTGCATTAAATGATTGCAGCTATTTTCCAACTGCTTCTTTTCATTCTACTCAATTCAGGCTAGGAGGATCAATCAAGCCCTCTGCCTGAAACAGTGGGACTGCTGGGAATATAACTGTTTTTGGTAGTAGTGGATATGCCCTAAACAGTATTAAATATTTAATATAAATTCATTAAAGGGCATACAAAGTCTTCAAAAAGATATTACATTTATAGTGAAATTTAGAGAGTTGGGATCACCCTCCTAAAAAAAAAAAAAAAAATCCCACAAAAAAATGCAGAACAATGGGTACCAACTGTATAATTTTTTAATGTAGGCAAAATTTAGTCATGAAGTTATATAATATTTCTTTCAATGTGTTTATTTCTCTAGCTGCCACAGAAAGGAATGCATAGCAGAAGTGTAATCCACATTCGCTACTTTCTGAAACAAAAACTCAAGGTGTCTGCAGGGGCTTAAAACAAAAGTGCCAAGATTTGTTTTGTTTTACAGGCATGCACCCATACACACATGCACTCACACAAATACATATTGTGCTATTGTGCTTATTTGTAGGGGAAGAAAGCAAATGGAAATAAGTTAGCACTCTCCTTGAGTTTTCTGAGTGATATAATTGGAATTAAATTATTAATGGGAGATACTTAAAAAAGATTGTTTTATGATCTTCTATTAGAGAATTTGCAATTCATTTTAATATTTGTAGTTTGATTTATATCAAAGATAATGCAATCTATGTCCAATTAACAATACATAGCCAATGTAATATGATTTCCAGATCATGCAAATGGAATAAACTAGAAGAGGAAAAACTGATTCTTAACCTCAGATGTAATTTGCTGTGTGAGTTCTGGCAATTTTAAATGACATTGCACTTTTTAATTTTTCCAAAGGCTCAGCAGCAAATTTATCCCAAGCAAGAAAGCCTATTATTAATTTACAAGGGCAATTGTAGGAGTCTTTATAATTTCCCTGTGCAATTATTTGCCATAAATTGCTAATAGTGAAATACATAAAGTTTGCAAGAAACAGCAACTGCTATTTATCTGGACAGATCAGTCAGCCCAGATCTTGAATGTTGTCCAGAGGTTCTAGTGCTATTGATAGTGTAAGAAATATAACCAAGTTTCTGGATGGTTTCTAAAATGTTTCACATTGATAACACCAAAAAGGTAGAAGCAGTAAGAGCTATTGTGAAATGTAGGCTGGCCTCTAGCAGATTCCTTCACTTTGCTTGTATACAGCTGAGCTTTGGACCCTGGACTTTGGAATAAAAAGACTCTTTGTTCGTCACTGAATGGCATTAGGCATGGGCTTCCTAAGGGGCCACCATGAAGCCTAGCATGAGGAGTGCAAACATTATCCAGAAAGCAAAGTGAGAATGTGTGTGAAGGCATGATGGACAAATATTGCTATATGTGCATTGGTATATGTTTACGTATATTTATGTTGAATATTTGGTGAATTGCTTGCAGAGTGTTCTTTACTCAATTTTATGCATGCAGTTAGTATATTTTGCAAATGTGTGCCAACGCTGATGATGCATGCACATACAGACACCGAACATATGTGTGCATATATTCATGTCTGCAGCACTGGAAAACCCTCAGAGGCAAGTTTTTAAAATTTAAAAATCCAATCCAGGTGAAACTCAAATTGCCAGTCACTCAGTCCGGATCTCAGTTGTATGTTATACAGTGCTATTTGACTGAAGATACTTTGTTAGTGTGTGAATGATGGAATGCAGAACATCTACAAATAGCACACCCTTATTCCAATAATGGAGAAAGTTCACTGGCTTAATTCTTCTGTACTTTGTAGCCATAGCTCCACTGTGTGTTCAGTATGTCTAGTCTCTTTTCACTATAACCAACAGAAGCACCATACAAAAGTCTTACAATAGATGTCTTAATCTCTCTGTGTGCTTTTAGAGAATTATTTTGAATTCCATCATGCAGGCTTTTTTTTTTTTTTTCCTTTTCTGAAGTTTTATTACAACAACAGAATTCCCAGGGAGCTTTAGGGGCAAGGTTCGCATAATATTGCCCTAAAGTTTTGCTCAAGGGGTGGAATCCGCACCCCAATCCCGATCATCTTTTTGTGATGTTTCTCTTTCTGAAAGATGCAGTGCGCAGTCTTACAGAGTTGTTAACTGTGTACAGATTTTTTTATTGTTTACCAGACAGTGCACATCTACAAACCTTTCATCATGATTTCTTTCTCTGACCTCTCAGTGACTAGGCATCTTGTTCCTTAACACTGAGGGAGGCTGAAAAATGCTTGAGTTGCTCAATGTGTGCCTTCTATACCAGTTTCAAAATGGCTTATTCTTCTGGTTTCCATGGTGACAATTAACACTGTTACAAGGCATTGTTCCAGTCTCCATTTGGGCAGAATTTTCGGGTGTGATTTTTCACACAAAAAATGGTTTATATAATTTTTTTAAAGAAAAAAAGAAGCTGGAAAAAAAAGGCACAGTTTAGTATAAAGTGCAAAAAAAAAAAGTGTCCAAGCATGCATGAATTTCTTAGAATATTTTTATCAGGGGGAGTAAGGTTTTAACTTGCTTTGTTTTGGAATTCAACTTCTCATGGTTTAGATATTTTTGCCAAACTCATTCACAGCTAAATGCTACTCCCTTTTTTTTTTTTTTTTTTAAATTCCACTATTTGTCCTGTGGGAAGTATTGATTTTATGCTGGTATTGAGTGCGAAGTAGTAAAGAGACAAAATTCTTTAACTTACATAACAATGTTTTGGATTTTTTTTAAGTGGCTTCAAGAACACAATATCAGCCATGCATGCCCACAGCTAATCATGCTGTAAATATTTTGCAGGATTTTCCAGTATGTTGTTGTTTGGGCTTTTTCCCCGTTTTTTTAATATGACAGGTGTTGTGAGAAATTATATATTACTCGTTTATTTCTTTTTGTGGCTGTTGCGAGAAACCTGTGACTAACTTCCTTAATCTCATTTTTGGCTATTAAACAGCAATCCATGTCATAGCATCCACAGGCTGTCACAATGCAGCAGCCTTTGCTCAGTTAAAGCTGAGAAAAGAATGAATCTGAAGATTAAATTATCTTCTCACCACAGGATTAAGTAGTCCTACCAGACTAGGGTTGTGCGGTACTGATAGAGCTGGTAGCTAATTTTTCCTTGCAACTGCTTAGAGTGTAGGTGTTTAATGGATTAAAAAATAGCATTAGCAATAGCATCTTGTGCTATCAGTTCTCAAACTGTGCCTCCTGTACATTAAGCTCTTCCCCTAACTTAAAATACACACTGCATGTTAAATATCCAGGAGTGAAACAATACTGACTCTCAGTCACATACCAATACATCTAGTAATGAACTGAATTCTTTCATCTTTTACAGTTACAGTATAATGCATTTTCTATCAATCAGCACTTTCATCATGCTTTTTTGTACAGTAGGCTACATGGTGACAAAGACAGAGCAAGTGCATAAAATCTAGTTTATTTATTTTTTAATGTAATAACCTTTTATAACATCTGTCACACTATTTGGATTATGCTGCACTGAATCATTTTATCTTGTCCAAAATTAAATGAAACATCTTCTGTTTCTATGTTAACAAGAGCATTGTAGTTAGAAACATGCACTGTGCTTCATTTCTTTAGCAGTCCTGCAGTGTCCAGGAATACTCCCAGCCCCAGTCCTGCCAGCAGCAGCTGCCAGCCCAGAATAGGTGATGAGTGTTAACTAGCTGTGCCTGCACCAGTGTCACACAGCTAGAGGACTCCCTCAGTCTATTAATTCACTTGACAAAAGAAAGGGAGTCGCACGAACTGGATTTCCTTGCCTAGCAAATTGGACTCTGGATTCGCCTTGATATTACATGTACTTATGGAAATAATTATGCAAATCCTTTTTCAGCTATATCATCTTTAAATAGAAATCAGATTACATAAAGAAGATTGTAATCTCCTCCAGTAACCATTCTAGCTGAAAAGGCAATAATGCAGCACCAAGAAGCATACTTGTTGAACATTTTAGTCCAATAAAATGGTGTTGCCTCTTGGCAGATCCAGTTCCCTAGTGCCAAGCCTGGTTGATAGCTACTGTTGTACGTTTCTAAAATGTTAGCCGCAGCACACCAAGTAGCAAAAGGCAAGTTCTTTATAAACAATTCCTTGTGTTTTACGATGCATATTCATGCAATTTTGGATACACAGACACCTGATCAGTGTTCATTAATAATGGGAAATGGTTTAAATCACCTCATTTAAAACATTTGCTCTATGATCCACAAATGACTAATATTTGCTGAAGTTTACATAATACAAATGATGTGCATGTGTTGTGTAAATGAGAGATTAAAATATGAAACTAACAATATGCAAACATATGCATGGAAATGCTGAGGACCTGTTAGCTGAAACAGTGATTTCACACCTTTATTATTTTCTTTAAGCTGTCTCCAATTGTATTTTTGCTTTGTTTTCCTGCAGAGCATGTTCTTGGATCTGGCAAAGGCACCCATGTTTTAAACATTCCTTATTCTAGTTTCATTTTTTGTACTTATCCCAGTTATTAGTATTTTCAGTATGAGCTGCTATTGCAATTTCCTTGGCTGAATTTAAAGCAAAGAAAGCTTAATGTTTAGGATGCAGTTTGCTTATAGCTGTGCATAATTTATGTATGTCTTGTAAACACCTTTTTAAGAATATGTGTTGAACTCTCTTCTTTCAGTAAAAGGTACATTTTTGGCCATATCAGAAATTGTAATACTATGAGTGTTTTATACATAAGAAGGAGAAGGAATTAGCTTAACGATATGTAGATTATGTATATGAGTGGATGCCTCTGTTAAATTTTATTTTTTTATATGCTGTACCAGTTACTAAAATATAATTAATCCTTATAGTAACTATTATATTTAATACTTATACCAGTTTTCAGAGAATGCAAGTTTTAAAGAGATTTATCTGTTGACGTGTCTGTAGATTAGAATACGTTTTTATAAAGTATATAAGTAATATACAGCTGAAATATTTAGAAAGTTGTATAATAGTCATTTTGAAAGCAGCTTCTGGTTTTATTCCTGTTTTCTCTGTCCCCCCTCCTCCCCTCCCCCCCCTTTTTTTTTAAACAATAAATAACAGTGCAGAAAATAAAAGGTAATTTCAGTTTGAAGAAACTATTGGACTATATGAGCATTGTAGCTATTCTTGTTTGTGTACCAGTTCACTGTTCCTGTTGTTTGATGCAATAAAAATCATGTTACTGATACTGTGTTGTAAAGGAGTTATGTCTAGTTGTTTTTCTAAGGTGGAACTCTCACATTTTCATGTGTAATAGCATTTTAGGCCGCTATATGAGAAAGAATCCACAATGAAAGAGAGAAGAAATAAACTGTACAGGAAACATAATTATGAAACTATT
This sequence comes from Pezoporus wallicus, assembly GCF_028554395.1. Lineage (NCBI taxonomy): Eukaryota > Metazoa > Chordata > Aves > Psittaciformes > Psittacidae > Pezoporus > Pezoporus wallicus. Next base: position 8,043,550 of record NW_026642292.1, on the reverse strand, counting down.
TCGTTGATTTGGGGGGGGGGGGGAAGGTGCTTGTGGGTTTTTTTGTTTCGGTTTGGGGCTTTCTTTTTTCTTTTAATGGAGACACTCAGTGTTACTTGCTGAAGTAGCATATTTGAAAAATAAGATACCTTTGACTTGAATGAGACAAAGGCAGATCAAGCTTCAGAGTGTTAGTGAATACTACTGCACAAGTGAATATTGTGAGTGAATATTACTACATGTAATCAATTGCTAACTGCCTGCATAGAAACGTCACCCAGAAGGATACGTGCTTGGTACTTAAATCTCCTAAGATGTGTCACGAGAAGGTTTATGCTTAAAAAAAAAAAAAAAAGTTAAAAAATGACGTAGTGAGCATGATCATAACTGGACACATAGAATTAAAGTTTATTTTTATGTAAAGAAAACACTTTACGGTAGCTAATATTATCTGTTTCTTTTCATTTTAGAGATACAATGTAGAAATGTCAATCAGGCACCCAAAAAAGATGGAACTGCTTAGTAAGGTTGAAGCTCTGAAGAAAAGTGGTGTTTTACTACCAAGTGATCTCCTTGAAAAAGTGGATTCAATTAATGAAAAATGGGAACTGCTTGGGGTATTTGCATTTTTATTACTGTTTGTAGGTTATGTGTACATTTTTGTGTGTTGAAGTACGCTGTCTGTCTGATTTCTAATTTGAGGCACAAATATCTCTCTCTTTCAATTCACCATGTACATTTCAAACAAGCTACTCATGCTAAGAACTCCACAGTATTTTCCTCTTCTGTTGATTTTTCTTTTATTCCATGCTTGTCTCCTGTCTGACTTTAATAATTTTAGTTCTTTAATACATAAAAAATGTAAGTAAAATATGCCATGTATTATGGGTATGAACCAAGTCAACTATAATGCAGTATATCTGATATACACTGACTGTCATGCTTGAGTGAATGTTAATAGAATTTATTCTGAAGTTACATGTTAGAGACATCTACTGTTTAACTATTTACTATACCTTTAAGATGAAAAGTGGGGTTGTCACTGCATATTTCAGGTCACACTGGCAGCTCAAAAACAAATATACAGATTCACAACAAATCTGAATACCTGAAGCTAAGAATACAAGTTATGTTTCATGCTGCTGTGTTCAGCTCACTTTTGACAAAAGCCAAAAAAGTTTCATGTAATTCATTTCACGCTATGATAGGCTGGGTCTCAGCCAAAGAGTGAGATACAAGAATCTGGCAGAAAAAGCAATATAGTGATTCTGTTACCCAGAGATCAGTGATGGCACTGTGCAGGAGACACTATTCTCCTATTGTAAAACAGCTGAGAGAGAGAGAGGTCAAACTATATATTTTTCCACCCACTTCTCTCCTTAATTGCCTTCACTTCAAATCAAGGGTAAGATAAATTTATAAATTACTTTAAATGATTAATTATAGATGTGTGATATTAGCAGTAGAGTTACATTGCATAATTTTGCATGCTATTATCTTAGTTTTAATAAAAAAATCTAATATATTACAAGTAAGCTATACCTGCAACCTGCCAACAACATTTTAAATACTGACTTATGTCACTTCAGTTTATTTGGTAGTGCATTAGCATTTTTAGAAGGTGGGGCTTTTTTGGTTCAGCATGGTTATTTCTAATCACTAGATTCTCTAAATATGCAAATTGTAACAAAGTTGCCTTATTATTAGTGAGCTTCTTACTTTTTAATTTTAATCTTCAGCATCACCACAAACATTTTAAAACTATTGAAACTTTAATAAATTTACTGTTAAAATGGAACTTATTAACCTATTCTTTTACATCTGGTCATGACAACTTGTATTTTAAAAGTAATTTCAGTTTTAGGACTTACATTTGTGATTTGCAATGTATTTAATCAGGTTAAGTCAGTGGCACTGATTAGAGCTGGTAGGACATAAAACTATGAGATAAGTAACTGATCATAAGTCTAGAAATCTAGAAATCGTCTGTGTCAAAAAAAAAAAAAGCCCTCCACTGCTATGTTAAAATGAAAACATACCTCTGGATTAAATTTTGCTATTAATTTCAGCATTTACAGAAAAATAAAATATAACCATTTTCCTGCTAAATGCAATTTCATGAATAATAAGCAGAGTTTGATAGAGTTTTGTTTAATTTAATAAAAACCTCTGCAGAAACTAACAGCACTAGGCATACTGTTTTAATTGGCATGATTACATTTTAATTGGCATGAAAAAAATTAAAGACAAGGATTTTAACTTCTAACAATGGTAAAATAGAGGGATATGCTTTTTAATATTACTTTCATCTAAGGTGAACAGTGTGGAATGGAAATACATTAGAATGAAATGTCAGTGGTGCGTACAGTTTAATCTGTGAAATTTTGTCCCCTGTGCTGAATATTACTCTGTCTCAATTGCATATTAAACAACCCTATCAAGGCAGGCATTGGCATCTGCTGTGCTGACACAAATTGTGAATTAAATGAAATTGATGTCCTCTGTCGTATATTTATGAAGACGGACCATTCTCTGAAGTATTCTGTTTATGAAGAATTTATGATTGCAAACTGTTCCAGAACAAAAAAGTGGCAATAAATTCTTTTTTGTGACCCTACCCTCCAAGGGCATTGATTTCACCTCCTGCTGCTACTTTCGTTACAGCATAAAAACAATAGCTAGCTCTGGATTCCACTGAGGGTCTTCAAATTATCAATATTTTCACCATGAAAATAGAAGGGTGTTGCCCAGAAAGCATGCCTGTTATGATCTCCTAAAGATGTTATTTACAGAATATCACATAGTAGATTAAAGTCTGCTGGTCTATATTTTTTTCTGTTTTAAAGCTTATTTTTTGGAAGCTAACTTCATTGTTATAAATTATATTCCAGTAACTTTCTAAATCATGTATTTTCATCAGACAGCCATACTAGGTCACCTAAAACTGTATTTTCATGTTACAACAATTAACCACTGCTAATTATCAGTTTAAAAGGTTATTGGGTGTGATTGTCAGTGTATATTCAATATTCTGCAATCAGTAACACAGATCTAGCGCTTATAATAAGTGTCAGTCTGACAGCCTCTTATAGGTCAGATAAAATACTGCTTGGCATAGAAAAAGCAGGCAACAGCATATCTCCCTTGTGATGTTAAAAGATTGCCTTTCAAAATACTGAAAAGGAAGGTAACTTTCTATTCCTAGCCTCTTCAGAATATTCATTATGCTCTCAGCGTCCACTATCAAAGTGTTATTCAGTGGTTCTTTTATTAGAAATACTACTTTGAAAAGCTGTAGTAAATTAGTTTCATTAGCGATCAGAGGTGAATGTTTATTTTGGTCCATTATTTTTAAAGTGGATGCTTAGCATGGAGAACTTAAATCTGAATTTAGTTGCCTAAATAATTGGCCTGATGTTCAGGCACATTGAGGCTTTGCAGTTTCTAGCTTATTGGCTTCTGAATGAGTTCATCCACTTTTAAAAGCAAACCAGCTGGTTTGTGATGTAACTGCTCCTGTATACAACCTCAGGGCTGCAAGTTTGGAAGCTATGACTTGATAGTTCATACCTCAAAAAAAAAATCAGTATTTCAGTGTTTCCCCCAGAAAATTAGATGGTACCTTGGATAAGAGTTTGGTGAACTCAGTGCTTGCCATAGTTTCTTTTGCTTCCTAGAAGCAACTAACTCTCATGGTCATAAGCATCTAAAGTTACGGACAAATTCTGGAGAGTAACTGCCTTACAAAGTTATGTACCATTTTGTCTCCTCTGTCCATAGTTGCTCTTAATAAACATTGATTTATCATGCTCCCATCAAAGTCAGTGACCCAGAGAGAACAGCATGAGTCAGAAACAAGGATACAGAAATGAAATTGATTGAAACAAGGAAACAAAGAATGAAATTGATTGATATTAATAGTAATTATTTAAAACCCCACATCTCCAGTCATCTAACAGATGCTTCTTGTTGCACATTAGCCTGTATATGTTTTGGTGCATAAGACTAATCTATCTTTTCTTTATCTGATGCATTAGAAAACCCTAGGAGAGAAGATCCAAGACACAATGGTAGGGCACAGTGGGTTAGGTCCACGTGACCTGCTCTCGCCTGAAAGCGGCAGCCTGGTAAGGCAGCTGGAGGTCAGGATCAAAGAGCTGAAAGGGTGGCTGAGAGATACAGAGCTTTTCATCTTCAATTCCTGTCTGAGACAAGAAAATGAAGGAACAATGAATGCTGAGAAACAACTGCAATATTTTAAGGTAATAAAAAACCATAGTTTTCATAGAGAGACTCCTCTTTATGGAAGGATAAAATATTTATCTCATACATAATATAATGCAATGCATGCACATATGTAATCATATTCATATGTTCGCCTTCATTTATGTGCTATGTGTTCATCTGTGTAGATTTTATTGAATCTTTAAAATAACATTTTTTCCTAATACTTTGAGCAGAAAAGTGCGTTAGAGGGCTAATCACACCATAATTGAAACGCAACAGTATTCTTTCATTCTAGTTCACTATAAAGATGAGTTTTGCAATGAAAACCTTCAGTCTGAATTTCACTCCCTACATCAGTTAAATTAATTAATGTGCTGTGTGACCATAGTTTAATAGCCACTTTCTTTGCACATATGAGTCAAGAATAGCCTATTTGAGGTTCACTTTTAGAGACATAAATTCAGCATACATGAGAAAACATTCAAAGTTGTGGTGAATAGATATGTGGAAAAAGAGATATACACTGTGAGATTTTCATTAATCTAGGCCACAGATTTATGGAGAAGAGGGAAAAGAATTGTAGTCACAATACTAATATTCAGATGGATAAGCTCCTTCAACTGAAGGCCAGCATTCAGATTTGTGACTGTATTAATGGAGGTTGTATGTTTTGTTCCATTCCCCAAAAGCAGCAGGACCATTTAGGAGAGAGGGCTATTAAGTTAGCAAACAAACCTGATAAAACCATGTGATTTTCTTCTGTTCATAGCTATCACTTCTATATAAACTGTCACCTGAGTCGTCGTTGCAGGTGCTTTACTCTGCAAGTGACCTTTGACCAAAGAATAAGCCAGGAATCTTAGTCATTGTTGAGCTTTAGAGGTATAAAGAGGTTTTTCTCTTCTATTAGTATATCAGGGTGCCTAGGGCAGCAGCATTCTTAAGTGGATGGACTATTTATTAAATGCTCATCTCAAGGGGCACATTGCAAGCACTTCTAACCATGCTTTTTTTGTACAAGCATTCAAGAAAACAATGGCAGAAAAATTACTGTCTTCCCAATTTGTCATTCCTTAACTCTTTCTTCTCAAATCATAAGGATTTGAGAGAAAGTTGTGTCAATGTAGATAAGTTGGTGTGTTTTTTTTCAGGTTCCTGAGCATTTCTATTTGACTGCAATTTTAAATTATGACATCTGGGTTTTGTTTTGGTGCTTTTTGTTTTTTGATGATTTGTGGTCTTCTGCTAATGGAGAAACAATCATGATGATTCCATTTTTTCCTATAAACATACTTCAAAGCTAATGATATTAAAGTACTGTTGATAGACCTGAAGAACTTCACAACTGTAGATCCACTTTTTCCATAAGAAATGCTGGATGCTTTTTACTTAAGTGGAAAATTATGGCATTTATTTAAGTGCATAACTATAGATTAAAAAAATCTAATTTCGGACAAACTTGTTTTTAGATATATGTTTATGTATATATGAACATAAATACCATAGAAATGTTGCTTACGTATTTGGAACGTGCATAAATATCTCAAATGAAATCTATTATTATATATGACATGATGTCATGCCAAGAGCTCTGGAGATGTTAAACTGCATAGTACCACCCACCATGATGTAACCAGAGTATTTCATTACTCGGTTGATTATCTATTAATTACATAAATAATACATTAATTATTTTCAAAATGGTAACCATTAGAGTATAAAAAATAATTACCTATCAAATATGGTGAGAGCACATCACTTTGTCATATATATTAAACCATCTTTGTCTCATTAAATCTGAAATCCACTATAAGTAAGTTTTCCATTCTTCACTGATCTCCTGGGGAAGTGTATAAAAGAGAAAATGGATATAATTAACAATACTGCAGTGTATAATACATATATTTGAGAAAGAACATTTAGAACATTTTGAAAAACATTAGCTATGCCACTAGTAGGAAACCTGCTGGGGTTTAGTTTGACTTACTTTCCACTTAACTTAAGAGTTTAATCTTATTACTGCTTTCACTGTGGTAAGTGAATTGCTGTTTCTTAATGGAAGTGTATTGTGCTGCACCATCCCAATTATACACATAGCCACCATACACAGAGAAACATTTTTTAATAAAATAAACTCAATAGTGCCATTGATGTTCATACCATAATGTTATGTTTTAAATTACACTTATGCCTTAGGAAAAACAGTTATTCCATTTTTCAGGTGCTTTGCTTTCATTTTGCAATTTGAGGATGAATTGAATGTATAGTTCACATGCAGTTGGGACCCATGATGAGAACAATGTTGTGAGAAGAGGGATTGTTAAATTCACGAGTAGGAAATTATTTTGAATTCTTTGTTTTCTTTCATAAAAGAAGTCATACTGTATTAATTTGAGTGTTCTTTTTATTAAAGAATATGCTAATGCATTGCCCTTCTTTTGGGATATTGCTGTGTAATAATAATACTTAGCATTTCTATAGTACTATCCAGTCAATGAGCTGTACATGCTGTACAAACATTAAGGAACTAAGCCCCACTAAACCTTTAAGGTAGGTACTAGTATCCTTTTAAAAATGGGGGAAATAAAATGCACAGAGATTAAGTGACTTTTCTAGGTTTTCACAGAAGGTCAATGGATGTGTTAATATAGAACCCTGCTACAGTGACCCTAATCTTTGTCACTAACCACAAGGCAGCCCTTCTTTCCTTCATCTAAGCTACTTCTCTGTATATTCTATTTTCATATGTGATTAAAAGAGACTGCTTCCTTGCATTCACCATTGTTTCTTGTTTATATTTGAAATTCAAATCCTGCTGAGTATGTGTGGCTGAGGTTTTTTCCATTATTATTATCATACTTAGGTATTGGAATTACTAGAATATTTTTAGTTAAGGTTATTACCCAGCTTATGTAAGGTCCAATTTTTCTTGGTTTTGTGGAAACTATGTGGTATACTTTGATCAGCCCAGTGATCTCTGGGCAACACAACATGCATTTCATCTGCAGAGCCAATTTGTTACTTATTCCATCAGTATTTAGTACCCCTGGCTGCCTAAAAAAATTTCATGTTTAGTTATGAAGGAGAAGCACAAAGTTTGCTCCAGTCTGCAGTGACACTTGCTGGCCATTCCCCAGCAGCATTAAGTGAGCTTCCGAGTGTAGGCTAACCTGGGTGCCTGTCTAGAGGGGGAAAGTGTGAATACATGTTGCTCAGCTGTAAAAGGGGCAGTGTGAGTCTCTTACCCCTGATTTGTTTTCTTCTGTTGCAAGATAGAAAAAAAACATGAATCTGGACTAAGAAAATCAAGAGACTTACTTTAATGTGATCTTCATAACTACAAACATAAGTTTATTTTATGTGTTCAACCTTTTTATTTCTGTTCTGTGTTTTGAGTCCCTCGAGTTCATATTTTCTAGCTTTTCACAAAAACAATGAGAACCAGGACTAGAAACATACTTTTTAAATGAAATACAAGATTATCAGGTAAACACGTAATTCTAGTAGCTGAGGGACCTGATGTCATGGGACTAATAGTAGGCACAACTGATTTCCTAACCTAATGATGTATGGCAATTTTGTGGGTCAGGAGAGATTTGGAGCAGGAAAGAACAAGGGGCAATAATAAAAAGAATTCACATTCTTTCATGAAAGTTTTAGTAAATTTCAGTTGAATAAAGTTTAGCCAGAAATCTGTGCGCCTGTTGGCTAGTAAGTAGAAGTGTTCTGCCACATTTGCTTTTATGTGCCTGGGACTTCAAAAAGCAAGCTTTTTTCTCAGGAAAATGCCCTGCAAAAGACTGCAAGGGAGCCTAAATAATTAGTTATATATTTCCATCACTTGCAATAAAACTTATGACTTTGTGTTCAATACTGAGAAATGACCAAACAGCATCAAAAAAGGTGTTAGTTATGGCTTTGGCTCACAGACCAGCTACTCAAGAATAAGTTTAGACTTTTAAGTATCTGTTCATCTCAGAATCCCTTCTCAATCGTGTAGAAGTGGGACCATCTCTGTTGCTTTCAGTAACAAGGTTTATAAAGTATCCTCTTCTCCTTCCCCTTCAAACTTGGAGTGTGTAGTCTGTGAGGTGGAGTCTAGTTGGAGGCCTGTAACTAGTGGAGTGCCTCAAGGGTCAGTACTGGGACCGGTATTATTTAATATATTCATCAACGATTTAGATGAGGGAATTGAGTGTACTATCAGCAAGTTTGCTGATGACACTAAGCTGGGAGGAGTGGCTGACACGCCAGAAGGCTGTGCTGCCATCCAGCGAGACCTGGACAGGCTGGAGAGTTGGTCAGGGAATAACTTGATGAAATATAACAAGGGAAAGCGTAGAGTTCTGCATCTGGGCAGGAACAACCCCAGGTTCCAGTATAGGTTGGGGAACGACCTGTTAGAGAGCAGTGTAGGGGAGAGGGACCTGGGGGTCCTAGTGGACGACAGGATGACCATGAGCCAACACTGTGCCCTTGTGGCTAAGAAGGCCAATGGCATCCTGGGGTGTATTAGAAGGGGGTGGTTAGTAGGTCGAGAGAGGTCCTCCTTCCCCTCTACTCTGCCCTGGTGAGACCGCATCTGGAATATTGTGTCCAGTTCTGGGCCCCTCAGTTCAAGAAGGACAGGGACCTGATGGAGAGAGTCCAGCGCAGGGCAATGAAGATGATTAAGGGAGTGGAGCATCTCCCTTATGAGGAAAGACTGAGGGAGCTGGGTCTCTATAGTTTGAAGAGGAGACTGAGGGGTGACCTTATTAGTGTATATAAATATATAAAGGGAGAGTGTCATGAGGATGGAGCCAGGCTCTACTCAGTGGCAAACAATGATAGGACAAGGGGTAATGTGTACAAACTGGAACACAAGAGGTTCCACTTAAACTTGAGAAGAAACTTCTTCTCAGTGAGGGTGACGGAACACTGGAACAGGCTGCCCAGGGAGGTTGTGGAGTCTCCTTCCCTGGAGACATTCAAAACTCGCCTGGACACATTCCTGTGTAACATTATCTAGGTGTTCCTGCTCCGGCAGGGGGATTGGACTAGATGATCTTTTGAGGTCCCTTCCAATCTCTAGCATACTGTGATTCTGTGATACTGTGAACAGGATTTTCCTGTACAGAGTAGGGTTTTAGCAGAGGTAAAGGGAGTTCTTTGGCAACAAAGAAATGGCATTTCACATACTTTTTCTGATCTGTTTTTATATGAAGCAATAAGCAACATGTTATATATATTGTCATACCTGTTTCCCGAATCTGTGTATGGGCCTTTAAAACAGAGACCTGAATTTCAGCAGTACTAAAAGCCTGTGGTTCTCATTGACTTCAGTCAGTGTATTCATTAAAGAAATCAGACTGTTTATTTGTACCAAGAAATGCTGAAAATGTTTTCTCATTTAATATTTCTGAAAGTCAATGGTCTATCGAATTCCATAGCTAGTAGTATTTGTAGCCATTTGTTTGCCTTGTAAACAGTATAAATTACCTGATGCTTGTAACTGTTTCTAATGACTAGACTCAGAAGTGTGTGCTTTCATCTTCCACTGAATTTGTGACTGAGCCTACTAGATGATGCAATGTCATTAAAAAAAAAGTCTTTTTCATCTCTAATTTCTGCAACAGCCAGAGCAACTGAATTTTCTGATTAAACCATATAGGTTGCATTGGTAATTTATAATCAGTCAGTTGATCAGTGCTTCTTATGATGTTCTTTATTTTAACTGAAAAGTTTGCATAAGAGTCAGCACTGTACATCTTGCAAGCAATTCAGTTAAATTTAATTCTATCAAATAAAACAAAAAAAAAAAATCAGTTTGGGAGCATATAAGATTATGGCCAAACTGAAATCAAAGAAAAGTGTTAATTTTGAGTAGTGATTTGGAGATTTATAGATTTGAGAAAAGTTCTGGCTGTTCCTACAGGTGCCAGGAATCGCTTTCACTACTGCATTTTGGATCCTTTACAGTTTTTGGAATGATGTTCATGGCAGAGCTGCAATCAAAGAATTACAGAAAGTCAATATGCGTGTAACAAAAGTATCCAAAACAGTTTCCAATAGAAAGTCCAAAAGAACTCAAGCAGGTTTTAATCCTTTTTATACCCCTAGGATTATACAGAAAAAAAGTAATCATTTTAACAAATTTCTCAAAAAGAGAGAGCCCTAAGTTTTTTCACAGATGAAGAAATGTTTCCCTCATTTTTGTTTGGATTAAATTTTAACAAGCAGGAAGGCATACAGTATTAAATCTGATGAAAAAAAGAGTTAGGATTGCAAAGTCAAATGTAGCCTGATGCCACTTACAATGGTTTGAAGAAAACACAGACTGAATTTACATGACCCACCAACCTAAAGCAGCAGCTCTGTAGACTGCTTAAATAAGAAGCCATCTCTTTACCAGTGATACCTACTTTTTTTCCCAAAAATATGAGGGTTTGGCCCTAGTACAATATATGGTTTTATAGCTCTAATTTGATTTTAATATACTCAAATATCAATGCTCAGTACTACATCTACACACACAGAAAGAGTACTCAAATACTATACTGAAATGTATTTCAAATTTTAATTTAATATGCTTACTGCTTCCTGAAAAAAAGTTCAGTTTGTGTTTCAATAAGCTCCCTCTTTTTAGGGCTAATTTATAGTTCTAATTTATAGTTCTAATCTAATACAATTTATAGTTCTCATTTATAGAATCATAGAATAGTTAGGGTTGGAAAGGACCCTAAGATGATCTAGTTCCGACCCCCCTGCCATGGGCAGGGACACCTCACACTAAACCATGCCACCCAAGGCTCTGTCCAACCTGGCCTTGAACACCACCAGGGATGGAGCATTCACAGCTTCCCTGGGCAACCCATTCCAGTGCCTCACCACCCTCACAGTAAAGAATTTCTTCCTTATATTCGATCTAAACATCCCCTGAACAGCCCCAACTTTCTCAGCCTGTCTTCATATGGGAGGTAATCCAGTCCCCGGATCAGCCTTGTGGCCCTCCTCTGGACTTTTATTATTTAAGACTAAATATCCCTATTATTAAATATCCCTATTATTTAGGACTAAATATCCCATCTGAGACTGCAACTTTCATTCCATCATCCCATTTGGACTGTGAAGCTTGAATTATGAATTCTCTGAGGGTTTTTTTACCTTGATTCTTAGTTTTTAATTAATCAAAATTCCAAAATTGATCATAAACACTGTCTGGTTGTCTAAAACCATTTTGCCCCCAAGTGCTCCCTTTACTGACGGAAAGAAAGAGACACACAATTTAGCCACCAGGGATGATTAGATCTGACATGCTGCAGAGTTCCACAGAGGTATCATAAACTACCTGCATGCACTCCTGATTCAGCAGTGGCAATGGGCTCCTGAGCTAAGGCTGGGGTTTGGCATGGTGGTTACTGTAGTAAGCAGATGAGCCTTTTGTTCATCACAGGTCAGATGCAGCAGTACACTGTACACCATCTTTTGGTGGAGAGTAGCCTAGTAGCTATTTTTAGGCTGCAGTGTGGACTGCAAATATAAGAGATTTAACAAAAATTCACTGTCCTGTCTCCATTAAGGTCTACTTTGTACTACTGCATGTGATTGTACGATTTACTTGATTGTCTATAACTGCCTCTTTGGAGCCATAGTATTGCATTTTCAGTTTCAAATCTCTCCAGTATTAGTGGATTATTGATTGAATGGTGTTCTCTGGAGCCATTAAATCCTACTGACAAGGTTTTTCTTTAATTGGTGGATCATGGCCTAGTAGACCATTGCCTAATTTTGGTTTCAGTACTGGACAGGTTTCCCAAGTTTCATCTTTGCAAGTAAGTTAATAGATCATAGTCCCAGTAGGGAATAATATTATGGACTGTATTAGTACCTTTACTCACACTAAAAGTAATTTCATACTTCCAGGAAACCCATTGATTTTAGTAGAATTATTTGCAGGGTAAAGTATTATTCAGTATGAGGAAGAATATGAGTGTAAAAGTAACAGGCCTTCAGTATACATTCTGAAGTGTTACTGCAATCCTTATCATGTATATTAGGTATCACAAGTATGAGATGTCAGTCAGGAATGGGATTTACAGGCTGGCAACATATTACTGGAGACAGCAGAACAGCTTAGGTTATGCTTACTGCAGAAAGTTAATGAATAAAGCCCCCAAAACAACGTATGTGGATTCCTGTCCTTTGCAGGAGGATTCCCTTCCTGGTCTGTTAGGAGAGTGATGAATTTCCTCACTTCAGAATAAAACTGAAGGCCTGGTCTCTAATCTGGTGGGCTTTCTGTGCATTTTGCCAGTGGCTGATGATGCAAGGTCATTTGTAATGCACCACCTCTCTTTTTATCACAGTGATGCTTATTTTCATGTTTTAGGCACAATTACAGGAGCCTCAGTATATTAGTTAGTCTAAGCTTTAGTGAAGGAAAGACGGCCTGTTTTGTACCGTCTTTGGTTTCATCCTACCTAGGCTTCTTACCCCAATACTGTCATCCAGGCAGTGGAAGAAAGATGGTTGAAAGTGTGATAATATGAGTAATGCTGAGCCTCTAAGACCATTACACAAACAGCCACCTCAGCAAGACACTGGGCTTTTGACAACCCTTCGCTTTTTGACTGCTGTTCACAGTTCATCTTGACCACATCACCTGCTTCTGTCCTCGCTCTAATTCCAGCCTTCTCATAGCCGTGGGACTAAACTGTGCATGTCAAAGGCATGTCTGCCTAATCTGTACAGGAGGCAAGTTAATGTTTATTTAAAATTTAACACATTTATGCAAACATTTGCCTAAAACTTATTTATGCAAGTAGGATACTGAGGTAGGCTAGCCTACTTCAGATATGAGTGAACCTATCTCATCACAGTGCTACCTGGCTCTGGTTGATTCTGCTGCAAGTAATTTCCCTTGTTGAGGACTTTTAGTTGAGCTGAAACCAAAAAGTGTGTGTCTATGTATATATTTATGATTAAGATATGGCAAAACAAAGAAAATTGTGATTTTATGTTTTTATGACATATCCATTCTCAGGATGTGTTGGGTTTTTGAAATAAGATGAGGAAAACAATTTATAGAAAGGCCTCCTTTTTGTCCTTGTGCTTATACAGATACACATGAAAGCGTCATAATATATTTTCCTCTGTTTAGCCTGGAGCAGCTCAAGCTGTACATTTTTGAATCCAGGCTAAATTTGCTTCAGTGACAGACGAAAAAAGCCAAAGGAATGTGTTTATTTTCTCTTTCCTATCACTTTGCCTTTCCTGAAGACTCTAAAAGATTAGTCTAATTTATATTATGTTAGCTGCTTTCCCATAAAAGGTAATACTAATGCACTGCTGGATGTCTTTTTTCCTCTAATTCAGAATAGAGTAAACTCTCACTACATTTTGGAATATACCAGGCCCATTGCACCGGGACAGCAAAAATGCATGTCTACCATCTGTGGGAGAATTAGATTAAGAAAGGGAGTAAATACAGTATTAACATCTGAACCTCATCCTGAGGGTTACACGTATTGATGTACTTCCATGCAAGGAAGTTCTTCCTTTAAAGATTCTTAAACATTAACTGTTTGTTAAGATGGCTGGAATTCTGATACCTAAAGTGCTTAGGCAATTGGAGGGGGTTTCTTGCCATCTAGTGCGTGATGTTATGTTGAGAAATATTTTTATTTCTTTCAAGCTGTAGTTCCAAGTGAATTCCCAACATGTGGAAGTAAAGTTGAACCTAACTTACGCCTTACTTGATTTTATAAAGTTTCCACCTGTACCTTAATTTAATCTCTTGAATTTCCACACACATTCGAAACTCTGCCCAGTGTTCTGGCAAAAAGTTCAAATGTGTCATGTCCACTACAGGCAAATGAGTTTTTTGGATAGTGTGGTTCAAGATTTGTTACAAAAGCACAACAATACTAATATTTATCCTACTTTTCTGATTCCTTACTTTAATTTTAGCATTTTCTGGGGACAAAAAAGAAACCTTAGCAAATTGTGTCACTTCTTTCAGTTTTTTTCCCCTGGATCTAATTCAGTGGAAAGAGAACTTCTCAAACTGAATGAGAAGAAGGCACAAACCAAAGGCACTTCTAAACACAAACAGTGCCAGACCAGAAAAACGAATCCTACTGCTATCATGTCTGGCTCCTCTGTCTGAATGACTTGGCTTATTCCCTGGAACCAAGTTAACCCCAACTTTGCAATGTGTAGTAGATAGCTCTAAAATATTTCAGTGTGAAAATGAATGTAATTAATCCTCTGTATGAAGCACAAGAAAAATAAGGCTTGAAAAAGCTATTCTGTATTTCAGTAAGGAAGATGCATTTACAGTTTTTCTTTTATTTTAAAAGTTACCTTCCTGTAATTGCACACTAGTTTAGAGCTAAGATAGGAGGATCTTAACAATAATGAGCACTTTTTTAACAGATTATTGCCAAAAGCGCATTCTTTATTCCAGGGAGACACTGTAATAGATACCAGTGCTTTAGTAATGATACAAGCAATCTGTAAGCTATTATATTTTCTTTTATAGTAACTTAATCTTCATATTGTTTTATACGTCTGGAATTTTAATAGTGTTTTTAATTTATGAAGAGAAATATATTACATATTACTAGTTACATGGGAATATGAGCTAAATAACAGACCATTGAACTATATTCTTCCAAACAAATATTTTGAAGTACTTAAACGAGCATAAGAAATAGAACAAAGGAATTAAAAAATGTCGTACAGATATAATAGCAGCTTTTATGGAATGAGCCCACAAGTATCTGTTCTGGATTGCTACTGGTTTTAATGCATACATTGTACTTCTAGAGAAAAATGGAAAAGAACATGGGTACTTTTAGAATGCTTTTTTAAATAAATAATTTAAAATAAATGTATTTACCTTATTAATAAATATATTTGCATTATTTATTGTAAATATACACAAATTCCCACTTTTTTTTAATGCTAGTGAAATGAAGGAATTAATGTAAGCACTTGTTTATATGTAGAATGTAAGCGCCTACATAGATGTTTGGAGCCAGTGCAAAAATGAAGTATTTTTTCCTATTTGTTCATTGTCATTTTTAGTATGTGTAGAAACAGACACAGTTCACAAGGAATATAGCATAAGAGAGATATTGTAACACCTTGCTAAGCAATGAGTTACAGAGAGATGATCAACTTAGCAATTTAGTGGTTGTAATGCTATTGAAAGTAGGACTTTTAAATAAAAAGAACCAGTTCACTGTTTTGAAAGAAGTCATATTCTACTTTAAACTGTCATTCTGTATTTCTGCCTTGCAATTAGATGATATTTCTAAAATGTCAGTCCCAGATTCTGTTGTGACCATCATCGTAATAAAATGTGACAGCAAAGATATGATATCAATACTTTTTCCATAATTAACATTAAAGATGTCTCAAGGGTTAAGTACAAAGGTTTCCACTGAATGGTCTGCAAGCTTTGTGCCTTTAAAATTTTTTAATACAGCCAAAACTGGTGACAACCAGGAGACAAATCTATGAACAAACCCGTTTGGAGAGAATAGTTTTGTGGTATGTGATGTATGTTACGTAAATGAGCTTATTAGGACTCTCATCTATTTTATTATTGGTGCCCAATTTAATAGAGGCATTTAAAAAACAATATTTCTGCCTGACTCCTTGAAATGAAGAAGATACATTGATATAATTGAGAGCAAATGATTGCATGTTGTGCCATTTAATCATGTCATTTTTCAATTGCTGTTTTTTGCACTTCACTGCATACTTATAGAATATTTAGTTTCAGTATAGATTAAGTCCCACAGTACGCAACTGAGTAGAGTTCCCATATTAGGTGACATTTTCTTTTAACCTTGAAATCAGCAAAAGCACACAGGTTTGGCAGTATTTTTCTAAAAGATGACAAGTCATCATTCATTTCCTATCTTTGTCATTTAGCTTTTTTATTTTGAGGAATTACTTTCTTACTAACATTTTTGCAGGAATTACTGGGTTTCTTTGTCATTCAGAAGCAGAAATGCTTATTTTCACCTGTAAGAATGTCCTGTAAGAATGGAATTTGAAATATAGGGATGCATCACCCAGACAAGAGAATTTCCAGCAGGTATTACCATTTCACACAAAACACTGAAAACTACATTCTACCCAACGTTTGTGAGAATATTGTTTCCTCTTTTCCCTTCATTGATATGTTAATGCTGTTAGCCATGATACTTAAAAGTTTTTCATTAGCACTTTAGAAAACCGAAGTGCTTCACTAGCCAGAAATCAGAAGGCAAATTACAGTTTTTCAAGAGTTGCTATTTGATTGTTGTACTCATAAGGGTAGCTTCTGTTGCCTTAATTTCTGCATATGCTTGTTCTGCTAAGTAACTTGTCTTCCATCAAGTACCAACTATTGCAAGGGAAGGAAGGGTATCATTCCCTCCCTCACATCCCCACATCTCCCTCACATACCCCCATCCTGTAACAAGGAGAAAAAGTAAGCCTTTAACAGACCAAGGTTAGACAGAAACTTCCTTTTAGATCTGTTCATTCTAGAGTTATCTGAAGAAAATCTTATTTCATTTTTCTAAAAGCACCCAGTATTGCCCATACACAGAAACACAAAATAAGCCTAGAAATAGCATTTGTCTCGGTATACTTTGACATTTCTTCTGAACCGGAAAGCACAAACAAAATCCATCTGTATAAGTTACTATTTTCCATCTTCCAATTATTTTCAAAGATCTATTTTCAAAGCATCTCTCCATGTACCTTTATTACACCTAATTCTAAAGTGAAAGCAAGAAAGACAAATGCTTGAAATACCTTCAGATCCTGTAAAAACTAATTCCCCAAACAGTACGTAATAAATGATGCTGCATAAATCATATCACAACATTTCATGTAGTGATTATGTGTGGTTTATGTGGATTTGAATGAACTAAACTAATCTTAAACTGACTTTTAAACTATTTTTAAGCACAAGTAGTGCTACTGAAGTTGCTGAGAGCCTTAGTACTTTTAAATGGCTAATATTAAGCACCTGTTCAAGAACCTCAATGGAGCTGTGCTTCAGTAGCCAACACATTGCATTGTTTGGGAAAGCCAACTTCCCAACCATGTTCTTCAGTCTTACAGAGGAGGTGGTGCAGCACAGCTCGGGCATTGATACACTGCAGGAAGTATCAGGTAGGGATAGAGGAGGTTTTGGGGCTTGAGGGGTCTAGAATTCTTCAACTCCCCATCTTTCTATGCCTCCCATATGCTCTAGGTCTGCCTAAAGCTGCACATGTGTTTCTGGTCATAAGCCATTCACTTAGGAGTCACACAGCTATGCAGAGCACCTTCTGTTCAGATCACAGCTATGTCCATGCCTATAGATAGTGTCATTAGCCCATGGCTCAGAAAGATTGTTTGATGTCATTCGACTCAGCAGGAGCTTTTCCAGATGATTTAAGGAATGGTATTAACAAGCTGTGAAAGTAGTTTCAGCTAGCCCTTTTTGGCTATGCAGTTGATAGCTTCAAAGCACTGAAAATAGGAGTAGGCAGAGGGAAGAAAAATCTTCCAAGATTCTAGCACTGTGGACAGGAATTCTCAGCATGGGGAACAGTGACTTGTAATAACATTATAACAAATAACACCTCAATGTTATCAGGGTATCTGTTGTGAAGCAAAGGACTCTGACACAAAGTCAAGTTCAGCAGCTGCGGTTACTGTGTATGCTCTTAGCCTGCAGCAAAAATGTCAAGTGTATTAATTTGAGTATCACTGTAAATGATTTAAGTGAAAGTGTTTCATGTTTGCAAAGGCTTGAATTGTATTTACAGTTACTGCAGCTCAATGGACACATGATATTGTGAGGACCCACAATCGAAAGTGTCTGATCTCTTAATCTGTACTTCAGCAAATCTTTTTCATGCACAGGAGACTAAGCGAGCCTGAGTGATGCTCCTCAGTCTACTGTTAGATCATATCCTAATTTTCTGAACTGTCAAGTATCCAGTAGCTTATTATAACAGATGTAGACCATCAGGCCCAAGCCTCAGTATAAATACTCATCATTTCTCTTTTTTTTTTTTTTTTTAATTTAGCATGAATGATAGCTGTTAATTCGCAATGTAGAATGCACCTTGCAAATAATTAAAGTAACCATGGTCCTGGAAGCATAGTTTGCATGTACAATTGACATATTGAAAGGTTTTTATACAAGCGTGCCATTTTAACAGTAACAGAACATGGGTGGATATGCAATACTGTGAGATACCATGTCATAGGATACAGCAGTTATGGTGTTCCTTTAGGACACTGTATACCAGACCCTAATACTGGTTTAATTCATAATTGTTAGTGCTATTATATAGGGCTTAAAGATACCTTTACGTGATTAAGTTCCCTGGCTTTTAAAGTATTGTTGCTATAGCCAACTCTTTCAACACAGTTAGATACAAGCAATTCATACTTCTCCATTTTAATATTAACCATAATATCATGTAATAAAATTGAAACAGAAGTGTCATAGGCCTAACTGTACTGTCACAGCCATGTAAATCAGAAATAGCTTCAGTAAAGCTACTGTTATTATGCTGGTGTAATATTGATGTAAATTAGAAATGAGTTGGATACTGCAGCTCTGCTTTCAAGGTAACACAACGTAAAGGCCTCAGTTATAAAGGCTTATGAATGAAATACTCCTTACCTCATCATATTATATGGTATTGCATCAAAAAAAAGAACAATATTTATAAAAAATGACAACATCAGATAGTTCAAGGTAAGTTAATGTTGCGGGCCAGATTCTGTATTGACTTCCATGAATTATTGCGTATCTACATAGATTTGACTGCCATCGGTGTATGACTTACATCACTTCCACAAAACTGAATTGCTTAGCTATTATAAAATGTAAAATAAGAACCCTGGCTTTATCTTTGGGTAGATATTTTGGTTTGGCTTGGTTTTTTTCTGACATTAGTCTAATGAACAGCATCAGAAAGGAAATGTGCCAGACATGGTGGTTACATCAAGAACTGTGAAGGAAGCTAGTAATGAACTCTAGGAAAATAAATAAGGGCAAGTTCAGGAAACATAAGTGAAAATGCAGCTCTGGTATAAATTGAATAATAAAATTCCTGGTCATATTTTGCCATAAATACTGGTTTGGGAATTTGTCATTCACCTTATTTAAAATTCAGAAATATTAAAGGTATGGGGTTCTCTCATTATAGAAGTAATAGAATTCTAGCTATTACAGAGTTAGGGTAATTTAAATAGCTATAGAATGCATTATATCAATAAGTAGAACATCTGTATGAAATGTCCACCTGCTAATATACTACTCAGTGTACTTTACAATGAAATGTACTTAATCATTTTAAGACATCTTGTAATGAAGCCTTGTCGGGATTAACATTTTGAACACTAATACTTTTAGGCATTAAAATTTCTGCTTTAAATGAGATTGCATTGTCTTGTTTACCCTTGTTGATTAATAAGCAATCTGTTAACTGTTAGAATGGCCCAATTGTGCCAGTGAAAGTAAATTAGTAATTCAGCTGTGTTTGTGGGTTTAATCATCATTTCTCTTGAAGGCTTTGAATAAAAAAAATTGCTTGCACACTATCCATAGGAAAATTAAAGATGTATGTTTAGATGTGTATACTGATGTTTTGCTTCAGACTTTCAGCTTAGTATTATTGATCAATCAGATCTAACATCAAAATACTTCTTTGAGGTACAATATTTCTAAGTATAATTACCAAACTAAAGAAAAAGTGATATTAAAATCTGGAATTTGAATTCACATTCTATAGAATGTTACTGATTAGCTAATAACATTCAGGAGGGCAGGTCCTGATTTTTTATCAGTTAATACTTGTGAGCAGCTTTGAGAGGTGCGATGGCTTTTTTTTTTTTTTTTGCTGTTATGATTAACTGGAAGCTTAAAGGCAAATACACAGTCTTAAAAAAAAAAAAATATCGGAAGATAGTTCAGATTTTCTCATGGGGTCATGCACTTTCATCTGTAGCATCCCACAGAGGGAAACAGATGTTGGCAAGTTACAGTTTAAATTATCTGGAAAGCTCCCACGTGTGGAGCACAGTCGCATTAAATTCAGGAGTAGCACAGGCCTGTGATAATAGTCAAAATCTTGAACCATGCAATGCTGCAGAGATACAGGGTTCTGAAGGTGGGCCAAAGCAGTCATCCTCACATGTGTTTGTACCACTGATTCATAGATATTATTATTATTAAAATACATTACGAGTTAATAAAATCCCTATTTGACGTTGAACGGTGGTAGAGTGTGACTCTGGATAAAACCATGCTCAAAATCACCCCATGCCATTAACTGCTTCCAGGTGGTAGATCTCTCTTTAGTTTTTCATGTAGGGTGCATTATTTTTACTGCTGTTCAATAAGATTCTCAGTGTAGTTACTTGGGTTTCTGGCATAGAACCAACAGATCTTGGCTCCCATCAATATCCAGCAGTATCAGTGCTTAGCGATTGTCTCCCATCATGCAGTTCAAGTCAGACTGCATTCTTTGTAGCAGTATGATCAAATAAATGCAGTTAATTAATAATCCCTAAGAAAGATACAGTTATCATAGTATTTCTACATTTAACTGAATATAGACCTACCCTGGAAATACTTTATGAAAATAAAAAACTTTTGTAAAGAAATTTATACTGAATTTTATCCTTCCTTAAGGCTTCTTCTCTGAAAGGGTACATATGACCCATAATTTCTATTGGTTTTTTTCTAAAAATACACATATTCTTATTGCATGACTACATTTCATACACACATCCCGGATTTTTCCTAAGGAATTTCTGAATCCGATTACTGTCTGTGTAACTCATTTCAGATGTGTCCAAGTTTAATGCAAAAAAAGGGAAGAATAAACCAGTCTACATCATAAAACTTTCAATGTTATTAAGACAGTTAGATATGTATAGCATTTGTTTGAAGAAGACTGAAAGTAGCTGTACTCCTGTAGTATTAAGATTATGACTGTTTGTCTGGAGATAAAACTCTAAGCTTTGCCACTAAATATGGGAATTTATGGAAGAGCTGAAAAAAGCTACTGTAAAACAGAGATTGGGCACCATTAAATATCAGATAATAGTAAATGTTTTAATCTCCACAGTATTCCACACTGACATCTGTTGTTTGTCTATCCTGCAGTCTTTATGCTGTGAGATCAAACAGAGACGTCGTGGGGTAGCCTCTGTGCTGCGATTATGCCAGCACCTCCTGGATGAGCAGGAGACCTGTAACCTAAATGCAGATCACCAGTCTATGCAGCTGATAATCGTAAACCTTGAGAGGAGGTGGGAAGCCATTGTCATGCAAGCTGTCCAGTGGCAGACTAGGCTACAGAAGAGATTGGAAAAAGACTCGGTGAGTGACACTTGCTTTAAAAAGATCTCATGTGGTTTCATTCTTCGCAAGACAAACTTTTTCAGTGTGCTTTCTGCTGACTGAAGGTGCTATTCCTAGTCTTTACTGCCAACAATTGAAGCTTTCGTTTTTCACAAAGCATCGTATTCTATGGACAAGACTGATTACTAAGATAAACTCACGATGCATTTTCTGTTTGCCTGATATTTAATCTTATTACATCTGATCTTGTCAAATAATGAAAATAATTCTCTGTTGCCAAGTTGCTCAGTACCTAGTAGAACTGGGCCCAGAGACATATTTCACCGATTGTAAATATATTTCAGAAAAAACATTTTCTGTGTAAGTAAGACTGGTTTTAATGAGCATCCAAGCAGTAGAAGTGTATTTCACATAGAATGCCATGGGTATGTGATTAATATACAATTCTGTGTTATTGAATATAAGTAAAATGCATTAATTTGCTTTTATCTCAGCGAAATGATTCCTGTAAGGCAAAATAGCGCTCTGCTTAAACCATCCATTAAGTGGCATAAATTAGAAAGATTTTCTACAGCATAAAACTGCATTACAAAGCAGTATCTACATTTAAACAATAAACCATAGGGAGAACAAAATAATCCCTCCTGTAAAACCATTGGTTGCAATGGATGAATTGGCTCAGCGTGTGTTGTGCTACTATCATAATGCTGAAGCCTCTATACTGCAGCTACATTGACAGCAATTATAACTCTATGTGGTTCATATACTGAAGAACCTAGATGAAATCTGAGAATGTGACATATTTAGCTAACATAATCTTTTTAGGTTTATATCAAGCAAATAAAAGGAAAATAATGGTTGACACATATATGCTTCCTAAAATTTTCTAACAGTGAAACACTACTTTTAACTTCTTTTTGCTAGACTTTCTTTACAAAAATAACAGAAACTGTATTTCTTTAGTGCCGTTAGAGTAGTGTGGTATGAAGATATACAAGACATTGTTCAGAAATACTGTCAGTTCCTAAGTGAAAATACTGTTAGTCTAAATGGGCCAAGAAATGGTGAGTTAGTGAGAAGAATGCTGTGGATGAGTGAATTGTTTGAAGATAGAAGTAATCTGTTGCTGTCCTACTTTTACCAAATGTTATAAAGTAGGGGTGCACCTTGCCTGTTTGTTTTATTGGCTGCTTTGCTTCAGGTATTGAGACAGAAAGGGGACTTGAAGAAAGAATGGGTTTGAGCAAGCTTTCAGGACGGGTCAAACAAGGTGTCATATGAGGTAACACAGAAAGAAGACATCATACAAAAGCAGATGGAGTGTCAATGTTGGTTTTGTAAGCATAGGAGTGGTTTATTGATGAAAGATTTTTTTTCAGCCTTTCCTCATACATCTAGATGCAGAGAGGGAAATATTGATTAATGAGGAATGCTGTTGAAAACAGCCAAGACCAGCTAAGAGCTTTTCCTATACAACAAGCAGAAAAATGTCAAATCTTAATGATGCTAATGAAACTCCTTTGGGGATGGGTTTGATGAAAGAGACAACAAAGTATGTAGAGAAAGGCAGAAAGCCCA
Organism: Pezoporus wallicus; assembly: GCF_028554395.1. NCBI lineage: Eukaryota > Metazoa > Chordata > Aves > Psittaciformes > Psittacidae > Pezoporus > Pezoporus wallicus. The sequence continues at coordinate 8,020,401 of NW_026642292.1, read as the reverse complement.
AATCCTGCTTGACATTACATTGCACACTCTCTATAACTACCGAAAGGAGGATGGAGAGAGGAGGTGGCTGGTTTCTTCTCCCAAGTAACAAGTGATAGAACAAGAGGTAATGGCCTCAGGCTGTGCCAGGGGAGGTTTAGACTGGATGTCAGGAAAAATTTCTTCACTGAGAGGGTGATCAGACATTGGAACAGGCTGACCAGGGCGCCGGTGGAATCACCATCCCTGGAAGTATTCAAAAACCATGCAGATGAGGCCCTTAGTGACATGGTTTAGTGACATGGCAGTGCTGGGGTAAAGGTTGGACTTGATGATCTTAAAGGTCTTTTCCAACCCAGATGATTCTGTGATTCCTCTCATAGAGGTAGTGAGAGCTGTAGATGTCGCAACTGATGCAGATTACCAGAAGGAGAATAGTCATACTAACAAGTTATGAAGAAAAGAGGATGTATGATGAGGACAGGGCAAAAGTTCCATTTTGTCTGTATTTATTTCTTGCTAATAGACTGTAAGAAGGAGGTGTTTAAAAGACAGGCAGAAGAGCAATATTAGATGCAATGGAGTTTACTTGAGCCTCAGTCCAGACACTGGGCATGCAGGTATCTGATTTATCTTATCAACCATCTACAAAGGAGAAATGGAAGCAGGTAAGGAAAAAGACTTGTTCATGTCTAGTGAAAAGCATAGAAATGGAGTAAATATGAGACAGAGCAATAGAAAAAAAATCGTAAAGAAACTATAACAGTAAAGCTTTTTAATTCTTTTGAGAAATGCTGGTTATATTTTTGTGATAGGTCCATCTTAAAAACATTTTTATTCACATTACTAATATATTACATTAATAGCTCTAGCAAACTGTTGGTTGGTGATATACAAAATGTTTAATGAGCTGACCAGTAGTAATAAAAACATTTGAGTTTTGGACCTTCAAAACCAAATGTGTGCAATATTAAACAACCAAACTAAAAATTAATTCTCAGAATGCTGAATTTTAGTTGCTAGAGGCTGAATATCTGTTGGATCTATAACTGCCCAACAGAGACTGAACTGAGTTTCTACTGTGTTTCTCTGAAAGGTAAAGTACCACAAAGATGATGAAATGCCTTTTTCATTTACAAAACTTATCATTTTGTTGTAGTACATAAATCTCTTCCACTGAACTTGGAACAGAAACAACTTGTATTTGTGATAGCTTAGACAGTGCTGAACAGAAGTCTAAATTACTGTAGTGAATGCATGTAATCTCCTTTTGCATGTGGGCAGCTGCCGTGTGGAAGCTTTCCTGTTTGTACCTGCTGTTACTCTAAATAAACTAAAGAGCATGATGCTGCTCTTGAAACAGGAATAAGTCTTGTGTTTCTGTTTGGGACTGCAGTTGATCAGGAGTTGAGGCATGGTCAGGGTATGGCACCTTGCTTGATGTGTGGATGTTTGGAACTTTACAAGGTGCATGCTGCTTTGTTACCATTTTGCCTAAGGTAGTCTGGAGTTACTTGCGGGCTTAGTTGACTTTCAACAGGCAGGGGCGTATCATTCTACTGAGAAATGGCAGCCATTTAGAGCTATCATGATGCTCATCTAAATTTCACTGTGGGCTGTTTTGTTTTGGAGCCTCTCAGCCTAGGCTTGTTTATAATAATAAGATCCTATACTATATCAGCATCTACAAGTTTTTCATGTTGATAAAGCTATCTGTATTCTCAACGTTTAAAGATGTCCCAGCCACTGCAGGATTCAGGTTTCTTTGTCTTCCCTTGCCTGAGTTGGCATGTCCTAAACTCCTTTTCACGTAGTTCCTGTGGAGTCATTTCTTGGGTAGGTACCAGAACTGTTTCTTCTGCTTCCCTATCTCTTTGTATTTGATGGTGTGCCAGTCCTGGCACACAAAAAGTATCCCTTGGTAACAAGTCTTTATTTGTAGTTGTCCACAGAATACTGTAATTTATGAAAACAAATGAGATGGTTTTATACCCTGGTGGCATCTGACTCATTCATGGCATCTGACTTGCTGACAGCAAATAAGATAGCCCAAATGATTATATTGTCTCATATTAAGACAAGAGTCACTTGCGTCTTCTAATGTCTTCTTAATTTGTGTACTGGGATCTTCCTTTGTCCTGTTTCTGCCCTTTTTTTATTCAGTCACTTCTCTGGGCACTTATAACATTACAAAGCTATGCTGGAATTAGCCACAAAAGGCTTTTATGTTTCTTTTGAATTGTTTGTCTTCATTGATGGTTTTCAATGTTTAATTTTGCTCAACTTTTGCAATAGTGGGCACCATAAGTTTGCGAATAACAAGAAGATATTAATGTGTACAAGCACCTAAAGTCTGGCAAAATATGTCCTTCTCATAAACCAGAAGTTATATCTAGCTTGTGAAATTATCAATAAGAATCACTCCAGAAGGCTGAAATGTGGTTAGATTCAGTAGGTAAATCTAGCTATAAAGAATTAAATATTCATACAATGGAAAAAACAATGACTTTTAAAAAAACAGTAGGACACTTTCTTACTGGAAGCAGTCCTAATCTGTTTTAGCAAAAGAGGTTTTTATTTCCTCCATCTGTTTTTTTTGTGGTAAATTCTTTCCCCCCAGATTTATCATTCCATAGTTTACTGATGTAATGTTATATGTCACCTAAATTTTAGCTTCAGAATTACACAGATGCCTTATAGTTTGCCTAACAAGACTCTTCTAGCAATCATTTTAAAAGAAAAAGAAGCCCGTCTGGCAATTGCAAAAGCAATAGCAACAATCCTTAGTCAACTAAATACAAAATTGCCATCTAAAATTCCTGCTCAACAGCTGGAGAAGTTTTAACTCACTGTGCACTTTCCTTTAGAGGGTCTAATCTACTTAGAAAACTGAACAGTTAAAAAAAGATTTGAGTCAGACTCAGTCATGGTCATGGCCGTAAGTTTACTGCAGTTAAAGTGCAAATATGTTCAATTGTTTTATGCAATTTTTTTTTTTTTTAATCTTTTGCTCAGCCAGTGGTGTAACCAGTGTAACCTGTGTTTAGCCTCACTGGATTATTCCAGCTGCTAGAGATGTTCACAGTTTGGGGATGTGCTGTCCAAGTCAGATATGCCTCTTTAGAAAGCTACAATGAAGTGATTGTGGGAATTCACTATTCTGGGACCGTTTTACCAATACCATAGTATATAGAAGTGTTGTACAGCTGTGGCTAGGAGAGAGACAAAAGTGTGGTTTCTAATAGGTTTTGTGTCTTCAGTTGCAGTTCAATATTCCTGCCTTTTTGGTGACTGGTGAAACTGCTTTTTCTCCAGACTGCTCATTCATTGAATGAGAAGCATATCTGTTTTATGGAGCAGACAGTCTCTTTTCTTATTCAACAGAGAGGGCTAATTATTGAAGGGACAGTATTAATCATGCTTTTAAAATGGGGATTTTGAGCTAAGGAGATTTGGGCTAAAGTGCTGTAATTCCCACTTTGTCCTGAAAATATCTGAAATATTCATTTGCCTGATCAGTAATTTCATTACTATGCTTTTGAAAAAGAAGTATCTTTATTTCTCTTGTTCTCCTGAGTCATACCATGTGTATACTGTGCTGTATGTCCAGCAAAACTCCTGTTTGTATCAGCTTGAAAGTATGCTGTACATCCAGTCACATAATTGAAAATAATAAGGCCACAATAAATGGGATGGCCTTGGGGTATAATACCCAAGGGATTCAATTGGTGTCACTTTGCATCAATGTCCATGCATCATGGTAATTGAGGTAACATAACCAATTACCACATTTTAATTAGAGTTGCAAGGACTTGGGAAAATCTGCAATGGTGAGACAGCTCACTTCAAAAAAAAAAAAAAAAGGCACCTCTCTCTTTTCCACAAGCTTGTTTCTGAGCACTGGAAGAGCCTGCTTAAAGCTCCGTTTAGGATTTTTTCCGGCTTCCTCTGTGTTTCATTCTTTATAATGCACTTTGAAAAACAAGTTGTTTAAAAATACTGTGCTTCTGATCTGGTATCTTTGTCCTTTTTCTCAATTTCTCTGTTTCTGTGATGCTCTCTGTAAAAGAAAACAGTTTTTAATAGTGCTAGCCATGGTGTCTCCTCTTCACTTCTCTATATTTAATTCACTGGCAATATTTTTTTAAGCCATGTGTGATGGGTTGACCCTGGCTGGATGCCAAGTGCCCACCAAAGCTGCTCTATCACTGCCCTTCCTCAGCTGGACAGGGAAGAAAAAATATACCGAAAGACTCATGGTTTGAGATAAGGACAGGAAGATCAGCAATTACTGTCACAGGCAAAACAGACACGACTTGGAGAAATCAGTTTAATTTATTGCAATCAAATCAGAATAGGGTAATGAGAAATAAAACTAACTCTTGAAAACATCTTTTCCCCACTCCTCCTTTCTTCTCGGGCTAAAGTTACCTCCCAATTTTCCTTCCTTCTCCCCTCCAGTGGCACAGGAGGATGGGGAATGGGGATTGTGATCAATTAATCAGATACTGTATCTCTGCTGCTCCTTCCGCCTCAGTGAAAGGACTCTTCATGTTCTTCCTCTGCTCCAGCGTGTCTCCTGCAGGAGACAGTCCTCCAGTGTGAGTCCTTCCCATGCTTCAGTGTGAGTCCTGATGGGGTCACAATTTCTGCAGCAAACATGCTCCAGTGTGGGCTCCTTTCTCCATGGGGCTACAGGTCCTCTGTCGGATACAAAAGAGGCTTCTGAGCAGCTTCTCACAAAAGCCAGCCTGGTAGCCTCCCCTGCTACATAAACCTTGAAGTGTAAGCCCAATACATCATGGAATGACACTTGTTCTGGGCTTAAATAAAAAAAAAAGAGCACAAGCCCCTTCCTTTAGAGGTAAAAAATGAAGTTGTCATTACTTTTTAGATAGCTCCACTAAGCAAAGCATTAGTTTCTAAAGTATTTTTATTTTATCATAAACTATTATTTTGTAAGGTGAGATCTAGCTAAGAATCTTGCATAAAATTTAGAAGTTCATCGGAAGTACATAACACAGAAAAGTACTGACTGATGATTAACTTACTTGGCTGAGGAGGGCACCCTACATGTTGTAAAGTGCTGAACACCTATTATATGACTCATGTTTGAACCTTTACAAACTGTTTTTTCATTATCTATCACAGGTAATTTTTGCTTTGGTATCAGACCTCTTCATATAACATATGACAGTACAATGTTGCTTGCATTTGTTCCTGTCATCTTGTTTTACTTATATTTCAATACTGAATACTGCTCACTTTGGTTCTTCCTTAAAATACGTAATTTTAAAGTGAATGGATGTTTAATTGTCGAGCCTGTGATGTGATGCACTATTCTCCTACTTTGAGGTGTATATGTTTTTGAGCTTCTGAGTTTCACTGCATGCCTGATTTGTGACATGGAATAATTATCTGTAGGATTTGAAATGAAGGTACATAAATGGCAAACATAGGCCTAGATTTTTTGGACTTTAATTGAAGATAGGAGACATGTCCCACATTCTTCCAAGAAATTCTGTATCTCTCATCATTTTCTGGAGGACCAGCGATAGTTATGATGGCAGCCACCATGTCAGCATGAAGTGTCAATGATGTGGCAAAACTGAAGCTGATAAAATCCTTCTTGTGCATATCTTGTTTAAAAAAAAATTGCAGACCAATTGTAGTTCCATCAAAATGAAATAAAAATTCAGGTAAATGTTGTGTTATATTCCTGAAGATATCTCCTGAGTGGTCACTGCAGTGGTGGGGCTTTAGAGTAAATAGAAAGAAAAAGGTAATAATACATTTAATACAGAGGGCTCTTCTCCATCATGAGAGACTTCAAAACTTTCTGTTGCAACTAACTAACAGCATAGGATAACAATCCAAAGGTTAAATGCTCCATGCAGTGTATCCAATCTGCTAACTTATTCAACTGTTTCACTCACTCTGGCAGATGTAATGTTTTAGCATGACTTTTAAAAAATGATAGGAAGCCCCAGGTTTATATTCGGACTCATAACCCCAGCCAAACCAGAACGAATTCCAGTTCTCTGAGAGAGCAAACACTCAGAGGTGGTCATGTGGGTTCACTGCCACCAAGTCAGACTTTTAACTGTTGGATTTTCATCATGTTATGGACTATTTAGTTATTGGTTGGATTGGGCTAATGGTTAATCCATACTCCAGAGACTATTTCATTATTTCATCATCTCTCTTAAACCATGGGAAGCCTGAACTCCTCCCATGAAGGGGGTGTAAAAGTACTTAATCCTGACTTTACTCTAGAGTCCCAGAAGATGACTTGGGAGTAGGCTGAATTGGTTAGGTCGGGAGAGCAAATGTACTCACTAATTCTACTTTGTTGCTTGTGTGACCTTTGTTATTTTCTGTTGATGAGAAAGGAGCACTGAATAGAAAGTCTTCACGTGCAGCACAGTTTCAGTGTGGACAATGCTAAGAACAGGCTTTGCTGAGGGCCTCTTCCAGTGCAGTTTAGCTTTGCTCCATAGGGTGAACCACCTAGAGCAGAAAGAGTAGTTCAGCCTTCTCACTTTTTCAGTCCTTTTCTCTGCATTGAAATTTCTAGACATACATTTCCTGATAATGCTGGTGGGGCTGATTACATGTAAAATTTTAGTTTGGAAGGCAATGAAACCTACAAGAACATTTCTTGTAGTTTGTTCTACCACAGTCCCACAATAACAAGTTTCAATCGCCATCAACCTCAGCTGGACTCATATACTTCTTTGAGATGCATATTTCTCTTCTGTCACTCCTTGCTAATTCTGCAGACACATTTAGTGTCTTTGCCTTCTCCAGAGTACCCAGCAAACTTTGTAACTTGAGGGGTAAAAGTTACTTTTTTGTTGTTGGCATGAACACAGGAAGATAAATGAAATTACTTTAAAAGTAAAGAGGCATTTTAATGATAAAATCGATTGCTGCAATACTTAATTACTCCAAGCCCCCCTTGATTTTTTTTTTGTTGTTGATGAAGCACACAACATTTCTTTGCAGCATTTGAAAATCGCATGTTTTTTTAGAAGACAGGTTTCTTTATGAGACTTGGAATGCATCATAATGGCTGATAATGGTTTTAAGCAAAAAAGCTAAAAAAGCAAAATAAATTAAGCATAAATGAAGTTTCCCAGTATTATTTTAAAACTAAACATGGTTGCTTGATCATGTATAAGTAATGCCCACAGGTCTTACTACAGTGAAAAACCCGCTTCAGATATTCAAGGCAGAAAATATCGTGATCACAATGTTACAAGACCTGGGTTCCTGGTGTTATAATTAGCTCAAAGCATAGTGTCTGAAATGGGTGTAAAATACCGCATCTGTAATAATGGTTTTTAGTAGTATCCTGTGAGCAGTCTGTTTCAGTGACTGGCAAGTCTTTAAGTCACAGATACTTCGATTTTTTTTCTCTATTATGCTCTGCTATATTAGAGGAAGAATTACATAAACTTTCTAGCTCAGTGCCACAAGGTTTTGTAGATAGGTCTACATATATATATTTATATTCTATAAGGATTATAAATTCTTTGGATTTCTTCTCTATTCCTTTTCTGACTAATTCAGATTTTTATCTGTTCAAATGTATAAATTCAGAGAGAGTGAAAAATTACCTAAAGTTGCTTAAACACTTTAAACTGTTCTATCTCAGCAACTTTCAAGGCTGGTCAGTGGTGCTGCCCAGTGAGAAGCTGGAAATCTTTTGATTTAGGGTTATAAAAAGCTGCTGCATTTATCCATGCAGCTCACAGATATTTCTGTTCCTCAGCTATCTACTGTCAACTGTGTTTCAGACTGGAGCTGGTTTGGAGTTGGATAAGAGAATCTCATAGCTGGTAGCAAGTTGCTAATACTTCTCTGCCGATCTGCCTTTTTTAAGTGGGCGATGTTCACAAAACCTAAAGAGATTTCAAATGCCAGTGAGACCTTCAAAAGTGCCGGTTTATCACATGGCTTTATAATTAAACATGCAATCATGAAAACACCGTCATATCTCTCATAGGTAATAGCATTTGACCCTCACTGGTGGTGTATCTAGCATTGTTAATTTCTTTGCCTTTATAGCTAACTACAACGTTAGTAAATCAACCTACAACAATTTTTTTTAAAAAAACAGTATTCCCAAAGTAATTAGAAAAATTCAGGTTTTGAGACAGCAGAATTCAATCCTATGGAATCTGTAAATGTGAGCTTTAGAACTTTATAATGGGAAAAGTCAACATCACAGTAACAGGTTTAGGGCTTTATAGGATGGTGGCAAAACTTCTGCCAACAGTCTCTCAATCTATTCATCTTTTTTTTCCATGCTACAAAATAAATAGTGGTTGGAACTGTGTGGGTAAAGCACTTTCCAAAGCTTTGATAAAAACACATTCCCTGTGCCTGAAACATTCATTAAAACTGGTGTGTAAAATATTCAAGCGGATTCTTAGGAAAAATCGATTATAGTAGGAAAATATCTAATATTTAGGAATTGGAAATCTGGTAGTTCCAATACATGCTGATGCTGAAAGAACTGTTAAACGCCATTTATACGGGGAAAAAAAAAATCATACAAAAGAAAAAAAATGGCTAGGTTTTTATTTTGGAGAACAGAGGTTTTATTTCAAAGGAACTCACTTCCTATTTAGGCACTTAAATATAGGGCCAGATATTTAAAAGTGCTTAGCTGATACTGACTTTCATTGCCATGCATTGTGTTCTGATTACAGGATGAAGTCAGTGTTTAATTTAGGTGCCTAATATTCACTAATCGTAAGATCATGACCAAGGTCAGTGTTGTTTAAAAGATTAGAGTTAAGGGAAATGCAAAAGTCACAAACTTGTGATTTTTAATTAGTTTAATGACTGTTGCACTGCATCTCTAATGACCCCAGCTCTGCAAGGAGGGGTATGTGAGTGTAATTGAAGCTAATTTTCTGATGTTCTGTTTCAAGAGTTATCAAACAAAATAGCTTTTAGAAAGAGAGGAAGAAACCTTATTTTCTGACAGGTTGTACAGCAGTTATTTCCATCTTACATGGCTGTTCCATACTGGAAGATAAGGCCCCAGTCCTCCAGCCATTAGGGAAACGTATTTGCAGGATCTTCAGTAAGTATATGCATAATCAGTGTTTCATTGTTCAATATTACAGGATGTTCAAGGAGCTGCATCCGCTGTAAGCAGACAGGGATACAGCGAAAAACTATTTAAAAAATACATGAAAATAAATAAGGTACAATTATTCACTCTTTTTCATAACACACGAAGTAAAAGGTACCAAATGAAATTATAAGGCAGGAGATTTAAAATAATCAAAAAGGAATATAATTTTCATGTAGTGTATAAAAAAAAAAAAAGAAACTTGTTCCTACAGGATATTGTGGACAGCAAAAATACAAATTAGTTCAGTAAGTGATTAGACAAATTGATAAAGGAGACATCAGTTAATATATATTGAATTCCAACTTCATAAGTCCCCACAGGCTGACTTCTCAAATTGGGAATGGCAGCTTCTATGCCACTCTATGTGTTTGAGGGTTTTTAACTACACTACTGGCCACTGCAGGAGATGGACTCAGCTGACTGGCCTGTTGATATCACCCAAAGTTAGAGTCTTTTTGATAGCACATGAGCTTGCAGATTTGGAGGCCTACCTATGCTTTATTTTTATGTACAGCCAAGAAGTTTTGAGGAATGTCTAAAGGGTTTTCATTGTATTTGGTTAGGTTTTTTCCCATTTTCAAAGACCAGGATGTGGTCATTTAGGTAATCTGTTCTCACCAGAAGAAAGCTTTGAAAAATGTATCCACTTAACAGTTTTTCAAGATATTTCTAATACCTTTTTCTGTAAAATATACCCAAAAAATATTTAATACATACATTTACTTATTTTTTTTAAATATGTACGTACATTTATGTCAGAGATACTATAATATGCATTAAATAACAAAATATAAATTGTTAGCAATGATGATCTGAATTTCATTTCTCTTTACATGTAAGACATTTATGTTATTGTTGTAGGTCTAATCCATATTCAGGTCTTCGTGTTTGCTGTGCAGTAATATGTAAATTACCTAGCCAGCTGCATTAAGCAGTGTTTGTTTATTCTATTTCTTTTGGCATCGCATATAACTGAATTTCTGCCAAAAATGTGGCTGCTTCAGGGAACACTGTTTGGGTAGAAGGAAGTTTTGAAAGGAAACACACATCATAAGTCTTTACTCTGTGAAACAGTAAAATCAAAACAAACTTTCTGTTCATAAAAATATCTGTATTAATGTAAAATAATGGGCTTGTAAAATGCAGGGAGAAAGCTGAATCTTTTTAGAATGCTCTGTGTACATTGGCTTTGTAAACAAGAATACAATATTAAGAGGCAGGGATTTTTTCATACATGGGAAGGGTGACTAAAACTGGTGAAATGTGAAAATGGAAAGTTTAAGGGAAATTATTTTAAAATGGCGTATTAATCTCCCTTAACCCATAGCATTTACATGCATTTAAATTTAGAAAAGCGGTGAAGTTTAAGTGTTAAAAAAGTTGCATTAATGATTCATAGAGCTATCTACTTATTCTTGCAGTCCTTTCAGTCTTCCAGTCTGACACTTCCTTTTTTATCCAGCCAGCTAATTTCCCCTCTTTTGTGAGGAGTAACTGTTTTCACACAAGTGCTTACCCAGCAAGCTTCCTTATTGTTTCATGGTTAATTATCTTCTTGAGCTTCACCTTCTCCAGTGAAGGGAGAAAGACTGGGCCTCCCCACAGCTCTAATGAAAGCTAGGTTTTACAGATGCACTGTGTGAGTAAATGCAGTGTCTGATCTCCCAATGTAATAAATGAGTTCTTAAACTTTATGGAGTACAGCTCATCCAGCAGGTTTACTGAACAATGCAGGATGATGCTTTATTTTTTTTTTTATTTATTTTTAAAAGGGGGGAGGAATATTGCTTCACTGTGAAACCAAATACCATAAACTGTTCGAAAATCTCTGCACGTTACACAAAAGGTGCATGTCAAACATTCAGATTCAGTACTAACCTGTGCTGCTTCATGCAAGTCTTTGGGCTTTATACTTTAAAGTTGTATCTTAACTACACTTATACTAATAATGCTAATACTAGTAGCCCTGTGCCCCTCAGATATTATGCCACTTTGTAAACTCTTAATACTTATTGGACTGTTTGTGCCTCACCACCACTGAAAATAGTCATGGATAGACTTAACTCTTCAGTTTATGTTCCAGTTTTAAGCCAAGTTTAAACTGTGCAACATTTAAAATAAACTCTCCTGTAATAAAAGAAAATTGAACAATAGCTTTAGTGGGTTTCTAATAATGAGGTACTCCCCATTTGTACTCAGCCAAACTAAGGTAGTCAAATATAAGCCTTTCACCAAAAGATATAGCTGGCCATTACTTCATCTACTTCTAAGTGAATTTCTACAAAGAATGTAATTTTCCAAGTGAACAAACCAAAATGAGCATATAATACTTGAGACATTGCGCAGGTTCTATTCAATATACTAGATTAATCCTCTTTTTCAAGACAGCTCCAGGGCTGTGTTGGCATGCATTATGTACAGAGAAACTACAAACATCATCACTTATCAGTCATGAGGACAAGAAAATAATATGGAAGTTCAAGGATGTGACGATCCTAGTGAAAGAGCTCTGCCTAGTGACTTATACTTGGAGATAAGGCTGATGTTTCTATTTTGCACATTTGAAAAGTACCTCTTCTTAGATATGGGTTGTGTAACGGCAAGGAGCAGTTGTATTGTTGTAGCATCAAGGTGCTTACCATTGTAATTTTGATTCCTTGCTAGGACAACTGCCTGCCACTTACTGACAACTGTGGTGTTTAACTTCACACTTGGAAATCCATAGATATTGGCAGACTCTGCAAGTACTATAAGTATGCAGTATTATTCTAGCCTTTGATTTTACAATACTTGCTTGTTGACTCCCCCCTAGTCAATATCCCTAATTTACAAATGGTGAATCAATGACTTCAGGAAGCACCTCAACTAAGATTACAAAGAAATTGTGTTGAAAATTTAAATAGGGAGAAAAAAAGAGTCTGTTCTTTTTGATAACATGAATTAAGCTAAATTTGGTAGTCTCTCAACTGCTTTATGAGAAGAAACTGATGATAGAGCCAGATATTTTTCATGCAGTCCTGTTCTTCATAAATAATAAAGTCTCCCTTTCAAGTATACAGGAAGAATTTTTATTTAGAAATTTAAGCCTCTCTCCTCCATATTTCAGTGAGAAAACTTTCTAGGTATCTTCTAAGGTCAAACTCCCAAGCCCTGATGTCTATTCTTTTGTACCTTATGTCTATCTGTTTCTGTGGTGATTCTCACTCTTTACTGTTTCTCACAAACGCTTATTTCTGCTGAAACAAAACTCTTAAAAACTCTGTGATTCCAGGTGTCCTGATGTGCCTGTTATAGGCTGGAGATGGCTATTGTGTCTACTGAGTCAATTCACAGTGTCCACTGAGTTGTTCTGGTTTAACTGAGAATACACCATGAAAGGAGTACCAGTTCCAATGTAAATGATACTAAATTGAAAGTATTCTTAACCAGTAAGCAAACCTCTTAACTTGTACAAAGACAAAACAATAGTGGAAAGATATGAAAACAATTCTGCCACTGTAGCTTTGCTAGCAACTTTGTTCATCAGCATTTGAATGCAGAATGCAAATGATTTTCCATCAATATGGACATACAAGGGAAAAATTGTGCTGAAGTTCTGCAATGTAGACAAGCAGTAGTTAAACCTGTTTAAGCATGCTTGGTTCCACAGATTTCCTGGGTTTGGTGGATTTTTTTGGCTTAACCATAAAGACTGATCTTTGAGTCAAATTCTGAGATTTAGCATGGATGAACTCCCAGCAACTTGCATGGGCATGTATCTGAGGTACGGTGCCAGGACTTGCTCTTTTTTGAACCAGGTGTTCATGGCAACATTTGGGTTTGGGTAAAGCTAGGAATGTTTTTCTAAGTTTCATAAAGGGCTTGTGTTGGATTCTTGCACAAAGAAAACTGTATATTCCTCTGAAGTAAAAGTAAAATTGAAATGACATTCAAGGGCAACAAATCCTGTCATGTAACCTCTTGACAGAATAAAAGAAAACTGCAAAGCAGTAAAACCAACGGCCAGTAAAATATGCCATGTAGTCAGGTTTTCTCTTCACAAAAAGGAAAAAAACAACCACCAAAACCAAACCAAACACACAACTTGGAATATAGGTCTGGGATTGTAAACCTATTTGGATGACAATATGATTTGATATAAAAATGTTATAGATGTTCTTCTGCTCTCTGGTAACGTTCAAAGGGCTTCTCAGTAAATAAGAACCAGAGATGTTAGAAAGCCATATGAGGATATGGTGGCAAGAAAGCAGAGGCTAGAAAACATATAATGGGTAGTGTGTTAGCAGTGATTCTGTGGGCACAGCACAGGTGCTAAATTTCTTGAGCCCTGCTTTTGCCATGATCTGTGATAGTTCCCAAAGTTAGTTCCTGCAAGCCTTCTTCTAACACAGATTACCTTTTGTTCCAGCCTGGCTTGTCTGCACCAGCTGGTGAATGGTGGAAAGGCTGGAGGCTTTCACTCTTTCTTTCGGTCATTTGATACTGTGGGCAGCTTACCAAGAACATTAAAGACCCTCATAGAACCCATGTGCAGGCACAACTGACCCCAGCGTGTTACCTAGCATCATCAAGTGGTATTTAAATAGCAAAAGAATGGTTAGAGAATAGCCAATTTCTCTGACTTTTTAAAACACTTCTACTTCACTAGTAGTAAGGAATAATAGTTTTCCTCTTAAAATGTCACTCGAATTATTTCATCTGTTGCTTAGATGTGCCACAAGACGTTTCTCATGATAAAGAAAATTATCAGTTTTAAAACCTGGGTATGACAATCTCCTATCCTCTAGACTTTAATTTCTGAGCATTATGAAAGAACTTCAAACATCATCATAAAGACAGGGGGTTGAGCAACGTGAAACCTCAGTTGTTCCTGTAAGACCCAGCCTGCATTGAGACCCTTGCAGGTGATGTCTGTAACTACAGAGAGCAGAGATGATGTCACTGTCCTTCTTTCAATACAGAAATCTGTACATACAACCACCTATGTAGGACTCTGGCAATACATGTAGGCATCCGTAATGCCTAACAGAAAAGCACAAGTTCTGCATGAGCAGGATAGAGCATATTATATCATATATTTCAATATATTCATACATGGTTTGTATTATATATGTATGTACTATATATTCATTGTCCTGGGTTCAGCAGTAGCAGTCATTCATATATATTATAATATAGTCATATATTTTGTCTATTTCAATATTATTTCATTGAGGGAGGCAGTAAAAGTTGCAAAATAAAGCAAAAGAAAGTATGAATCACAGTTTTGGATCTTATTTTCTCAGGAAATAAACATGTGCTGCCTTCTTCTAACTTCAGTTATCTCAAATATGTATGTTCATGATAGTTTCATTAGTGATCTGTGATAAAGCATACCGCTTCCATACATTTTGAGGCTGTGTTGTAATGTGCAAATATGATGCACATGGGATATTATGCATATGCTTACATATATTAAAACACTGCTGTTTGGAAATGGGAACATCTTGTTAGCTACAGTACAGGGAATCCCATTTAGAAGATGAACTTAAGTGAAGCAGGGGTGAAATGAGTACAGTATACATGAGTATTTCCCTCAGCAGAAGTACTTGGCATGCTTGCATTTTTCAAAAGACAAAATCATGTTTGTCTTCCCTGAATGTGCACACATTCCTGGAGATGGGGGATGGTTTTCTTCCTTTTTCTTTCTTTTTCTCCTGGCCCCTAAGTGCATTTGAGTTTGGATAATTTGTCCACAGCAACTGAAGGATATGTTGCAGAGGAGGGAGGAACAGAGTTTTTATTTATTATTGTAATGGCTCTTTTTTTCATGTTAATTCCTTTAAAAAAATATAATGGTACGTAGGGGTTACATTGCAGGCCTGTTTCACCAACACAAAGTATCTGTACCGGAGTAGCACATGCAAATGAAGCCGAAACAGAGAATCATTGTTTAATATAATTTGCTGCAGAAAAAGAAAAACTATCCTTGTTTTAGTAAAGGAAACAAATTAAAAAATATATTTTTAAGACTTTTCTTTGAGGATGCATTGGGTTTGAGGAAATGTCTTTATTTGGCTTAACAATCTTCTTTCCTGCCATTAACATTTTCAGCAGATTGACTGTTTAACTATTAGCACCAGGCCTGCAAGCATTTAAGTGCACACCTAGCTTTGCTACATTAGTTGTACCAATGAAACAGGAATACTGTCCTGAGCAAAATAGTTCAGGTTTAAATTAGGAACAGCCAAACTCCTTAAAGCAGCACTTTCAAATACTTTGGAATTAATTCAACCTTTCACTCTTCTGAGTCTGTAATTTAATTGCTTCTTGGCTTAATTATATTCAAAGGTTTTAATGCAATGGTAAATGCTTCCTAAGTCTTGTTTACCTAGTGGTAATATTTTAAGAATAGGATTCTACATAATGTTGTGCATCTTTTGTTCATATTCATTGTTTTTTTTACTTGCTTGGTCAAAAGTATTTCCCTTCTTTTACTGTGAACCATGTGACTGTCAAGATCTACTCTAGGTGTAGCAGCATTTAGTGACTATAATGATAAAGTCACTCTGACCTACTTTAAAGATACCGATTTTAGAAAGATGATGTATGCACACACATACACGTGTGTATGTGTGTGTGTGTTTATACACCCTCACTTTTGCACATATAAAAAAGAAGTTTTTAAGTTCTGGGATATTTAGTGCAGTCAGTTACACTAGCTGGTATACAAAGAATTTTTGCCAGACAGAATGGTACCTTTGCAGTACGTTTTGTCACAAACTTCAGCAAAGCCAGAACTTACAAGTGAACATCCAGGGCTCACTCTATTCAAATCTGAAGCTCTGTAGCACACTGTCCTGGGTTCGGATATACATGTGAGAAGGGTACCGGTGGGCTTTTGGTATTGCTTTTGGTATTGCTGCTTTGGAGACTGAGGAAATTGAGCAGCTGTCCACCTTGCCTGGTCTCTCAGAAGATCCCTCTGCTGTGGGGTTGCTGAAAGTTGAAGAACAACTAGTTACCTGACTGGGTTTAAACCACGACACACACTCAAAGCTTCTCTTTAGTTGTAGTCCGTCTTAAATGTGGAGATCAGCAAGCAATACCTTGAACCAGGCTAGGTAGAACATCCTTTTCAGTGTGTAAGGCTCTATAAGAAATCCAAATTCATCATTAACTGAAAGGGGATGAAAAACGTGGTGCAGCTTTCATGTGAATAAAGTTTTCCCAATTGGAAATAGCAATAGAAGATTTGTCTGCTTTGTGTAAATGATTCATTGTGTAATACGATACAGTTCTTTGGATAAAAAAAAGTCACACAGAAGAAACAACAGCATTTTTTTCCCCAGTAAACTGAGCAATCAGTATTTAGTTCTGACACCAGCTGACACTTACAATGGTATACCTCTCATCCTCAGTATAACACCAAGTAAAGGATCATTCTGGGGACTTTGAAATGTCATGTTGTCAAGACCTAATAATCTATTACTGTCCTGCTAATCCTAATGCTCCAGCAACCTTCCTATGCGTTGGCCAGCCTGGTAAGGAGACCTCTAACATGGTAAAAATAGTTCTGAGATTCCTGTTTTTTACCTTGCTACTGCTGTCAGTGCAAACAGGCTGGAGTGATGCTGCCTTCCGTTTTTGACTCCACAGATTTATTCAGGAGTCTGTATGGTGCTGCTCTCTCCGACAACTACCTCAGTGTCTAAAGTCTCTTCCTTGTTTGAGCAACTTGCTGAATTTTCTAATAAGAGAATATATATACCTGTACTAAAAATGCCAAATACATAATGTTTGTGACTTAAGCTGAGTGGTTTGTTTCAAAGTTAAAACTTGGTCTGTACTTAGGAACAGCTGCCAATGTAGCTGATAATCATGGAAGTTGTACTTCAAGGGAGATGATGGTTATAAAGAAAAAAAATAAAAAATAGCAATTCACTAATATTAATTCAGTCAATTCCTTGGACAGAGAAAGCTATGCTGGTAAAAGGACCACATCCACATAAGAGCCTTTGCAAGTATAGTTGTGACAATCACAAGGGTAAAAAAAAAATAATAAAATCAAATCCTGAAATCCATCATAGCTTTGCTGCAAAATTTCTGAGTATCTTCCAGGCCTCAGAAAAGCATGTGCATTTGAAGAACAAAAAAACAGGCTTTGAAGTGAGGAGCACTCAGTGAAGATGAATGGGCTGAGGTCACAACTCTACATGTTTTATTGTTTTAGTCCATCTGACTTGCAGAACAAACAAGGCAGCCAAGTGCTGATTTACAGGGGGAAGGTTATCTTCCTGACCAGTAAGGACCAAATGTTTTCGTTTTGAGAAACAAAATCAGATTCTATGGAACATTAAATCCTTGGAACCTGCTGCTGATTTCCTGCCTTCAGGAATTTCTTTTTGCAGCTGGCAGCAACTTAAAACAATAAAAACGTGCAGTTTAGGAAGCTTTTCACAGTTATGTCTTCCTAATGCTAAGCGCGACAGAGTCATAAAACATGCCACAGAAAAAATAAGTAATTGTAGCTGATTTCTTGTTTCATCTAACAGGTTTTCAAGCTAAATTAAATTATTGTCATTCTCTCACATTTTACTTGTAGGATAGTTAAGGGTCAGATACAGGTAGGTAACTGGGTGATGGTTGGACTTGATCTTGAAGGTCTTTTCCAACCTAGTTGATTCTATGGCTCTATGAATTAAGTACTATCTAAGAACCAAGCGGGAGTCATTATAATATATGGTAAACTGGAAAATCTAAGTATGGGTTTCTGAGCTCTGCAATGAACAGAACTGCTCTGGTAGCTGTACATGTCTAGCAAACTGGTGTTTTCATGGGAAATTAACATTTAAGCTATGAGTAGTCAATATCCCTCAGGTGAAAAAAAAAAAGGCAAAAGGCTAATAAATTTACTCCATAAAGCTTTGGGGTGGGTAGATCCACAAACACACTCTAGCCTTCAACATTAGACTTCACAGATTCTCAAAATCCCAAAAACCTCCTAACCCCCAAGGGAAGAAATAATTCTTTGGCACCCATATATCTGCTCAAGATTATGTGAAATATCTGAACACAGCTGCAGTACTCAGGGACCTATCTTACATCTAAGCCAAATGAAGCATGAGGACACAGATTATCTTACATGGAGAGTGTCTTGGTTTGTCAAATATATTAATAATCATATCACCTCGCTGTATGGTGGGTAGCTACTCTGCCCAGTTTGGAGAAAATAAGTCAGATGAGTGTTTTAGCCATTGTTCTGCTGGACATAAAGGGATGAGATAGCCTTGTGTTTTGCACAGAAACAGGGTACCTATATCCATAATTAGACACTGGAGCAGGGATTTGGGCCTATCTGTTCCTATTGCCAGTCAAATGTGCTGAACAGTACACTGCAGGATAAAATTCTCCCCGTCTATCTCTGACCCCATTAATATTTAATTGTTTTATGCAAAATGAAGCAGGAGATGCAGGCTTCTTTTCAGAACAGCATGTAGGTAGGGCTTCTCCTGAGAGAATGAGAACCTGGTTCATGTCATGAGCCTAGTGTCCCACACCAAAAATCAGTCCTCTAACTGTTGAGCTGACAGAGAACATCCCATGATTTCTCACAAAAGGGCTGATCAGCTTTAGTTCCTACTTCAAAGAGAGAGTTCCTAGCTCAGAGTCAGAGATATATCCCTGCCCCTGCACAATTAACCTTGGCCAGGTCTTGACGAATTTAAGTGAGGAGCTAAGCCGTGTACAACTTCCCTTCTTTGGACTACAGCCTCATTTTATCTGCTTGTATTTCAGTAACTTCTTAAGTTTGCTGTGATTTAGATTCCTGTTTGGCATGTGATCAGTGCTGTATTTGAAAAACAAAACTTGTTCCAAGAAAGCTCAAGAGAGTGAGAGATCATAGTTGAATGGGTTTTTTTGGAAAAAGTTCTTGTTTTTCTGGATACAGTGATCATTGTTCAGCTGTTAAGATTATTTAAACTAAACAATTCTACATTAGTTAACAGTTCAATTACAAGAGTTATTGTATAAGCAATGTCTTCCCTAAAATGGGGGCCTTTCAATAAATAGAAAAATAAAGTAAAATTAATTTGTGCTCAGAGAACCAGCCCCAAGATCAGGGACTGCTTTTGAGTAGTTTAAGGTGAGTCAGTACTCTTGGCCACTTGACACATCACATTTGAGTGAGTAAAGCTGTCAAGGTGTTCTTCCTCTCCCACGTGTTTCTAGAAGGATTAATTCTTGGTACTGTATGTTATGAATTATAATAGCAAATATTACTGGAAAGTTAAAAAAGTCTTAAAAAAAACAAACTACTTTCAGCTCAATTATTTATCAGTTCTTCCCCAGATAAAGGTGTCAGCACAGACAGTATTTGAAATTCATTTAGTATTTTATTAGATTGATTGATCTTACAGCTGAAGATATTAACACTCATTAGGTCTTACTTACTGGTCATTAGTACTGCCTTTATTATCAAGCAAAGAATAAATATAAATTCAAATAAAAAGTCATCAAGTCTTGTGATTTCCAGTGTGTTACATCTGTTGTTTTAAGATTCACAACACAAAAGTTTATTATAAACATTTTGAAAATCCTTTAATAAATCCTTTATATCTTAACTCTTTTAAACTTAAGCAGGCTACAAGAGTTTCTCATATATTCAATAATAAGCTGTTAATTATATGGCTTTTACTAACACACTCATGTGATTCTGCAGAAAGGTTAACAATTGTTACATATGAAGTGACTAACCATAATTAATGTCTATTAAAGAAAAGTCAAATTTCTGTATCATATTTTGACAGAAAGTTAAAAAAACAACAACAAACAAACAACCTGGGAAGACTAAGAAATCATGCCAAATTTAATAAGTTTTATTATTTCAATTTCATACAAGACATAACAAAATGAAAAGCCTATTAGTGACCATTGTTCCAAAAATGCCCTTTACTCCTATTAATGTACTTATATGATTTCAGTGGAAGCACATTCAAAGTGCAGCTGTAAATATTTTTTAAATTTTAACTTTGATTTTTTTATTTTTTTTTTTACAGGAGCCTCTGAATGTTATTGATGCCAGCGTGATGGATCTGAATGGTTCAAGTGAAGATGCACTAGAATGGGATGAAACTGACATAAGCAATAAGCTGATCAGTATTCATGAAGACTTAAGTGATCCTGATCAGGAGCTCAAGAAGGATGGGCTAAGACAAAAACCTTCTTCAGGAGAAAGTGGTTTTAACGATGTGAATGAAGATGAAAGTATTGGTGATTGTGGAAGTCCTCTTTATTGTCCCAGCATTACTTCCCCTCCAAATCCTAACATCTATCAGGTCTATAGTCTTCATAATATTGAATTATCAGAAAAAAAACACATGCCCTTTTTGAAAAAAACATCTAAGCTCTCCAGTGTAACACAGTCTAACATTTTAAATAAAAGTCTTAGTAAAGACTCATCATTTTCATCTACAAAATCCCTGCCTGAGCTAATAGGGGGGAACATATTGGCAAAACCATACAGCTATATGTATCAGAGTGGAAACATAAGCAGGCACTCTGAGAGTGAGAGTGGGATAGTGAGTGAATGCGATACAGAAACTACAAATAATTCAGAGATTTTTTTGCTAAATGATATTGAAAGCACTCAGAGTAATCCTGAAATTGGACATGCAGAAACTCAAGTGGATGATACAGTTGATGTGATAAAACAAAAAATACAGCAAGGTGAAGACCATGCTAGTCTCTCGGATGATTTCCAGTTGTTACCTTCTGCATGTTGTGGAAGTGAAAATGATGAAGATTTGGACAGCATTACTATGTGTAACCATGTTTGTCTAGAAGAATTGCAAGGAAAGCATGACGTGTTTACTTTTTATGATTACTCATATCTTCAAGGCTCCAAATTCAACTTACCAGTGATAATGAAACAATCACAAATTGAAAAAACAAATACAGAGGACAGTTTGTTTCATGGCTTTTGTTTTGATAAAATACCTGGTAAATCTGAACATAAACCTGGAGAGTCTCAACCAGATGGGTTTATTCATGACCATACTCTGGCAAGGGTCCCTGGAGAATCAGATCCCAATTCCTGTAAATCTGGAGAAACTGTAAGAAAATTAACTGTTACAGAGAATACAAGACAAGTTTCAACTTTATCTCGTAGTTCTTCATTAGAGTCTCTGTCTGTAGTAGGTGATTTGTTCAGCTCAGGTATTTTTAAAAGTGGAGACGGTCTTCAGCGAAGCACCTCATTGGAGAGCTGGCTGACTTCCTATAAAAGCAATGAAGATCTTTTTAGTCATCATGGCTCAGGTGACATAAGTGCAAGCAGTGACTCTGTTGGAGAGCTCAGCAAAAGGACCCTAGATCTTTTGAATCGCTTAGAGAATATCCAGAGTCCTTTAGATCAAAAGATTAAGCGCAGCATATCTGATATAACACTCCAAAGTGGCTCTCAAAAGATGTCTTTTACTGGACAGCTGTCTCTAGATATTGCATCCTCAATCAATGAAGACTCGGCAGCTTCTCTGACTGAACTCAGCAGCAGTGAGGATCTTTCTCTCTGCTCTGAAGACATTGTACTGCACAGAAATAAAATCCCAGATTCAAATGCATCATTTAGAAAACATCTTAATAGATCTGTAGCTGATGAGAGCGATGTCAATGTCAGCATGATTGTTAATGTCTCCTGTACTTCTGCTTGTACTGATGATGAAGATGACAGTGATTTGCTTTCAAGTTCCACCCTTACCTTAACTGAGGAAGAGCTAGGCATCAAAGATGAAGATGATGACTCTAGTATAGCAACTGATGAGGATATTTATGAAGAATGCAATTTAATTTCAGGACTTGATTATATAAAAAATGAACTCCAAACTTGGATTAGACCAAAATTTTCTTTGACAAGGGAGAAGAGAAAAAGTAACCTCAGTGATGAAATTCAGCGCAGTAAAGTTAGTAATGAGACATCAAAAGCCACAGATACATTAAGCATTGAAACACTATTGAATGGTTCAGTACAGAAAATATCAGAAAATAATGGTAACAGTAAGAATGTGCCACGTGATCATGAAAAAGGGACAAGGAGTCACCTGATGAAAGATATCTCTCAGGTTGTGAAGGATCACCTTGTGGATGATATGGAAAATGGCAATATTGAAAATACTCTTGGCAGTCAAAAGGAAAGTCTTGTTAGAACATCAGCAACTCCCAAAAGTCATGCATCACTTGATGTCAGAGAAGCTGAAAATGAATGTTGTGTCTGTGAAGCTTTTACAGACAGTTCAGACGATTCACATATGGATGGAAAAGAGACTGTATTGTTGTCAGATGAATCCAGAAACCCTCTAAAAGAATGTCAAAGTCATCTTCAGCTTGATCATCATTCTGTTGCTTCCTCTCCTGCTAAAAAGCCTTGTCTTGAATTTTCCTCAGAAATGAATCGTGGAGGCATAGAAGACACAACTTTACAAACATCCTTACCTAATGGTCAACAACAAAGAATAAGCTTTACTGAAAAATCTACTGATTGCTGTACAGCCTTGAAATCCAGTGACAAAGAATGTGACTCCTCTGCCAATGGTATTGCTTCATGCTGTAATTGTGAATCTGCTGCTTTTGATAAAAGAAACATGGAAGATGGCTCAGTACACAATTTTGTGAGGGAGATCATAGACATGGCATCAACAGCTTTGAAAAGTAAGTCACAACCAGAATGCGAGTCATCTGCTCCAGCTTCATTAGCACAGATCAAGGAAAAAGTGTTAGAACACTCTCACAGACCCATTCAGCTAAGAAAAGGGGACTTCTATTCTTATCTTTCACTTTCTTCTCATGATAGTGACTGTGGAGAGGTAATCAAATACATAGAGGAAAAGAGCAGCACTCCTGTGCCATTGGATTTCACAGATGAGAGAGAAAATATTGAATGCTTTTTTGAAGCCTGTCCTGAGGAAGAACGGGCTGAGCAGCAGCAATCTGTTTCTAATGGTACTCCTGAAGCACGAGCTGAGCAGCAGCAGCAGCAACCTATTTCTAATACTATTTCTGAAACATCTCCAGAGTCAGTAGGTGAAGTGACTCAAGAATCGTTAAGAGAAGTTAAAACTTCATCTGAAGGTAGGGATTTATCTCTCTTCTGTGATGATGACAATGGTATAAACGTCCCTAATCCTTACAAACAAAGCACATCAAATAATTTGAAAAATGCTGATGTTGATTTGTTGATTTCAGATGGGCAAACAGAAGGTTTGGAAAAGAATCCTCCAGATGTTAGCACTAAAAAGAGTACTACAGGAAAATCACATGGACCTGAAGATTCCAAAGGATGTGTTGCAGCTTCTGAGAAGGCTTCAGCTATAGAGTTTCAGTTAAAGCCTGGCCATTCACAGAAAAAAGATGTTTTGCATCAGAACAGTAAAACTCTTGCTTGTGAAGAAAATCTCCTAAATTTTCATAAGGAAAGACATATAAATATGCACAGATAGAATGTAACCCTCTCCAGGCACGTACATTGTCCTAAAACCAGGTATGTACTCTACAAGTTGCACATGCTTCTTTTTTTTTTTTTTTACACATATTTTCCTTTTTTTTTTTTCATTTTTGTAAAAATGAAAGGAGATGAATCACCATCCACCACCTAGGGCTTCTGTTTGATGATAGTGCTATATAATTTGTTTTGATTGTACTGTAATCCAAATTTACATGCCACTGGTCAACAAATGCAGTAAATACCAACTGCTTCTTGCCCTTTGGCTTTGCACTGACTGGAACTGGTCTCTTCTGGAACAAATCTGCTATCTTACAGAACTTGGGAATTCTTCAGAAGTAGTATTTCTGTATCAGCCTTGTCTTCCCTCCTCAACTGAGCTGTGGAATCAGCCCTACTCATTGATCCCCTTCTCCACAGTCAGCTGGCCTTATGAGGTGCTCAAAAGCACTTGATGAAACTGAACTTCTGGTTTTACAAGAATTTTGTGTGACTAGTGAGTTGGAGTTCTACAATATTTCCAGACAAGCCATGAGGAATGACTAAGCAGATTGGAGAATAAGTAGTGAGATAATAATTAATCACTTGATATCAGTTTACTATGACTTAAGCTCAATAAGCCATTAATAAGAACAAAATTATTACAACACAGTGTTAGACCAAAAGTGGAGGTTACCAAAACAAGAAATCCTTGCAACAACATTAAAGATTATAATGTGAAGGTAATGTAGAATAAGGACCTGAATACTAAAGCAGGTAGAAACTGATAGCCAAACAGCAGTACTGGAAGCTTTGGTTTTATTTTGTGACGAGCATTTTGAAACATAAGTAAGAGGGTGCAACCTAAAGTGGAAAAGTGTATCTAATCTCTTCCAAAGTCTGAAAGTGGTTCAGATCTGGAGTTTCTGACTTCACACAAATGTCCAACAATAACTGCACATTTAACAACAAAAGAAGATCTACAAAGCAACTTCTGGATAAGAACCTAACAAGTAGCACTGCTGCTTTGAGTCTCACTAGTTGTTTGGTGACCCAAAAGCCAGCATAGCTGTGTAGAATGCCAGTCTTTGGAAACACTCCTCCAGTAGACCAGAGAGAGCATGGCAACTCCAAATGCCACTCCAATTCCAAATGCTGCTGCTTGCCAGAAGCTATAGCAAGAAAATTTCCAATAAAACACAAGGCTAAGCACAGAACCAGGTTTCCCTGGGAGGTTCTGGATTCTCCATCCTTGGAGTTTTTCAAAATTCAAGTGGACGTACCTTTGAAATAGCCTTCCTTTGAGTAGAAGGTTGGACCAGATGATGTTCAATTTCCTTCTAACCTAACTTCTGCTATGATTCCATGATGTTGCTAGGAGAAAAGACTGTTATTCATCACTGCCTGTGAAAACCACTAGTACTTTCCAATTGCAAACTATGTAGCTGTAGCAGAGGATCTGGGCATATTTATATGTAATAGAGTGCTTTCTTCTGCATTTCCTGATTTACTATATTATATTACTATGCTTTTCTTTTGCACATATTGGTGGCTAACCCAGCATTCACACTTTCACATTTGTATAAATATGTCTAGCAAAGTCTTTAGGTTATTACAGCAATAGTCTACAACTTGCCACTATCTCTTTGAACATGTATCTATTTGAATAATTCATTATCTTGGAACCATCATAGCAAAGAGGATATTTCTTGAATGGCTCTGAAATAGGCTATCATGACCTGTTGATTACCAACTAGGTTAATACTTGGAGACATCCAAACAACTGGCGTAGTCATGGAAATCAATTGGGAATTACAAAACTCATAGATGATATTATATATTCTGGAATTACGTTACAAGGATAATTTGTGTATGGAAGACTATTTGGAAATGGAGATGATGACAAAAGTTTGAGGTTGATAAGTGATCAATATGTAAACATAAGTTTTTCTTTAATTACTGTTTTATTACTTTTCTTATTTTTTCCACTCATTTTTATAACATTAATTTGAGGAATAATGCTTACTATAGTGACTGTGATTTTATTCTTGTTCTCATTCTTTCATTGATGAAGATAACATCTTTTCAATTCATTAGTACTTTTGCTCTGAGGATCTCAAAATACTGTATAAAATTTCGCTCAGTCTTCAAAACTTCATAGTTTCTTACAAGTAGCCAGCTAGGTTTTTCATAAGACTGGGATATGACAATATGCAGTTGATGTAAGGACTAAGATTGGACATAGAGGGTGAAGATTGTAGTAAATGCCCCCCAATGCAATAAAATGTAATGCAGACTCTGTATGTAACAGTTTAGTAGGTTTGTGTTCCAGTTTTTTTTTTTTGCCCAGGGGCTGACAAAAATTTTTAAGGTAACAAAGCCCTTCAAACTACATCCCACTTCTCACATTTAGGAGGATATACTGGTTCTTAACTGATGCATATAGCATTGCTTCCATGGAAATTATGTACTGTATTATCCCAAGTAGTAAAGCCCTAGGAAACATATAGTTTATCTCTGGCACATCAAAAAATGAAAATATGAGCTGCTACTAAAGTCTGAGATCCCTTCCCCCATTCACAAGCTTGGTGCTTTAACTTCATCTCTCATGCTATGGGGAATGAATTACAGAAGCAATCTATCCTAATTTGTTAACTTATTCAAATAACAGTTATTATACTTAACTATGCTAAAGATTATCTTTTTGGTGGCAGATTGTTTATTTTTTGATGAGGCTAATTACTGATTTTCCAAAGGTAATTTACATTTATTACTAATACATCTTTTAAAATGTGACAGATAAATGTTGTTCCCATAAGTGTATTATGAAAAAAGTTACTATTTAAAAACACATTATTTAATTTGAAAGATAAATGGCAAACACCATTATTTTTCCTGTAGCACCTGTGCTGTAAGCTCATTTAAATGTGTAATTCCATGTGTAGCTGAAATACTTAGAGAAAAATAATCTATAGTATATGTGTACCTTAAAAGCATACTGTGAATTCAAAGCTGAAAAAGGCATAGTTTCAAATGTACTTTGATTTTTATATAGTTTTAATATTTACCTTGGCTGTACAGAAGAATAAACTTCATAGGGAAGAAAATATTTTTTGCAAATGTTACAATCCTCTTATTTAGCAGTGTGCTACAAAAAATTACCATCATGGGAAAATAGTAACAATTCTATAAGCAGGCTTAAAAATATCTCTGTCAGTATTGACTAGTCTCTGATATGAGCCAACATGTAGTTCTTCAATAGAAGTTCTCACAGTTCTCGTAGAAGTTCTTCTCAGAAGCTCTATGCTGATTTTATTTCTCAAGTAGGGGACAGCTTGAAAGAACTGTCTCTCTGTAGATGAGATCATGCAGTTTTCTGCTGTCACTGTGACCTGTGACTCACCAGTGGAATGGGAATTTTTAGTCCCATATTCAATGTGCATAGATATCAATACATTAAGAAGTTTTATATGATGTGTCCAAAGACTTTTCTAGAGGGTACATTAGAATTCTGTATGCAATGTTAATTCTTACAAATGAGATCAAAAACTACTTCCTTTTGTGAAGAATTTATAATTTAAACTTAAATTATAACTTAATTTAGGGAAAAAAATATCGGACATAAGAAAACTACATTGGTTTCATCTGACAATGCTGCAATGTTAGCCAGAATATCCTGCCACTTACTATAACCAGGAGAAACACAGGACTGGTACTCAGAAAGCCTGACTGTTATTTCCTCCTCAGCAATAGATTTTTTTATGACTTATTCCTTCCTTTCCTTAGTTTCTTTATTAAAGAATAATGAGAATAATGACCAATGAGACCTGTGAAGCACGGCTTATTCACTGAAAAGTGTTTTGAGATCCACAGCTAAAAGATGATACATAAATGCAAAGGACTGTTAGTTAATTATTCATTACAGGAAAAAATAATATACAGGTTTACACAACAGTTTACTTTTAGCAACTGGAACTACAAGAATAATCTCTTTGCTTACCCTTTCTTTTCCTAGAGGCTTTTATAGGGTGATAAGTGCTGTAATGTTCCTTCATAGAGTTTAAAACAGTCTGACTTCTTAGCTCCTTACAGTAGCTGACTTTAAATAAAATTAAATAGAATAAGCAGCTAATCTTGTATTGCCTGTGAGTTACATAATTTTTGAAAAACTTGACATAATCCATCAGTGAGACTTTTCTTATTATAGATATGTGAAACTCGTGCCAGAGTTGTAGAAACCTTTTGATACAATCTTCCCCTTTACTCTAATCAGTTCTTCATTAATTTCAAGCAAAGTGTTGAGCTTTTCATTATTTTCATGTAAGTACATTTCTTCTATAAATGAGGGACAGGGTCAGTTTCAGCAAATAAGATCAAAGCAGAAGGTAACTGGATAGATCCAGATATTCCTGCTTAATTTGGAAGGCTGATATTGCATGTCTAGAGTGCCTCCTAGGAAATGCCTAAGAGATGTACTTTGCACTAATCTTTGAGCTGTATTCTGACAGTTATTTCTTCTTAATCCCCATCATAAGCCTGTGCTCTTTGATGAATAGTTTAACCCTAAACCCTGAGCTGGGTAATTCTACAGTATGAAAATTTAACTCATTGATGGCACTACAAGTCTTTCAATAGCTATTTACAGTTTTAAAATACAATCATGACACTGACAATCCTATTCACGGAACACTTCTGTGACAATCCTTCCTTCCTCTCCATTGAAATCTCATTCTGTATGTTTACATAAATATTAAAGTAAGTGATGGGTAGATCTTTGTGTTACTTGGCTTTTGAAAATTCCTATGTTTTCATAGATCAGTGCACTTTTGAGTGTGCTGAAGGTAAGTTTGCAGGTAAGGATGAGGACAGCATCCAGGGAAAAGGTCAGATTTGATGAATTCTCTTGTTTCTTTAGAAATGAAGTCTTTACAAAAGTCAATGAGCTTTCTATATCAATACAGTTTTTTACAGTAACTTGTACCTCAGGCTGTTAAAAGTCATTGTTTGCCTACTGTATGCTTCTGCATTAAAGGCTCTGGCATGTGATCATTTAATGAGTATCTATGGTTGTTCTGCAAGAGCTATGTTTTGCAAATAAAACTTCATTTTCTGTAACCTACTATTACTTTTTTGTTTCCTTTTAGAATCTTGGCTGCAATTCAGGTGCAGGTTCATCCTGTAAACCCTTGGATGACCTCCAATTCCATTGTATCACTGCCTTTCATTACACTGACTCCCAAGATAAATTTTCTTTCCAAATGTGATTTGTCCATGTTGGCTTTGTGATCAGGCTGCATATGCTAGTCCTGTTTCAGTGATCATTTTGTATTGTAGCAAGGCCATTTGCTTTCATGTGGATTCCTCTCCCAAGCTACCTCTAATGACCTCTCCTTCCTAGATTGGTTGCCTCTGTACTACTTATCACTGATTCTGTTCTTTAAAGTTCTGAAGATGTACAGAACTCATGATTAGTCTGGTTCATCTTTTCACAGTTGTACCTGCCAGTACTCTTCTATTTTATGTATCTAATTTAATATTTATGTGTATAATGCATAAGTTTATTGAAACTATTTTACTTTTAAAGTGACAATTTTGTTGGATTGCAGCAAAAAGAAGTCATTAGCCCTCCTGATTCAATGCATCTAAAAATTAGATAATTAAAATAAATGGCATTTTATTTATTTAATTTTAAAATTTAATCTATGCAACACTTCAAGAAACAGCTACATGGTGTTGTATATTAGGAACTGTTGACATTCTACTGAATTAAGTACAACATTTTGGTATTTTATGCTTCTTGAGGTGGTAATTAGAAAAAAAGTTTTTAAAAAAATGTGTGCCTTGCTGTATTTCTTATACCATTTATTAAAAAGCTGCTTTCACAGTAAAATTTTGTTGGTTTGAAAGGAGGAAATAGCAAGGTTAAGATGTGTGAATAATTTCTGTATATATGTATAACCAAGTGCAAACATTGATGTATAATGACAGTATAAAATGCTTTCATGTTTGTGATGTCCAGTGATGTGGAAAATATAAGCCTTAAAACCATTAGATTGCATGGTAATTAGAATTGGCATAATAAACATAGTTCATTGGGGAAAAAAAAAGAAGAACTGGTGATCTGTTTTACCTGCGTACCAAGAACAGAATACTTTATCAAAGTACAGAAGAATATGTTTCTGTTTGCAAATATTTCCTAGATATATATGATTCCATAGCTGGTGAAGATTTGTATTACCTGACTCATACGTAAAGAACTTATTCATTAAAGATTCTGCAGGTCTTTTGGGCCAAAGAGACATAAGCATTAAGTAGTTTAATACACTGCCAATTCCAGTGGTGCCACACTTTTATAGCAGATTTTTTCTTGTTTTTTTTCAGTATGAGTTTGTTGTCTGATTCTTAAAATTTCATACATTTACATAATTATATTGAGTAAGCTTTATATATATTAATGCAGGTACTTTTACAGTTGGTCGTTTCAATGACTGAGACTGTACACTTTAAATGTTTTTGTCTTCTGCTTAAACTACATTGGGTAGCCCAAACAAGCCCAATGCCTTTATAACCTTTCTCTGCAAACATGGCATTCGTCAGCTAAAAATACTATTAAGAACGGATGTCAGGAAAGTTAAAAGGCAAGGAATACGCTCCCATGCCACCTTTAATCATTATTTTCACAATTATATGAATGTTTTCACAAAAAAAAACCTCAACATTCTACTTCCTTTTAAAAATGTGCAACAGTTTGAGGAATGATACTGATCAGAAAATACATTCATTCAGCATGGAAGGAACAGGTATTAAAAAAAAAGCCTCATGCTTTCCAAGTTATTAATTACTTACTACTCTTATTACTACAAGAAGCAAATTATCTCTCAATTTAAGTTTCCACTGTGTAGCCTTGGGTAGGCTATGATGTGGGTAGGGCAGCAGAAACAACTCTTAGCTTAAAGAAAAGTGTAAATAAGAAGCAGAAATTGTTAAGAGAGTCTTTTGAATCTATAAAGTTCTGCTCTCTCTTTTGAATTTATACAGTTCTGCTCTCATATATCTTGTATCATGTACATGTCTAATAGAGTAACCTGTAATTACATAAAAAGTGTAACTATATAGCCAAAGATCACTTTGATGTATCTTAAATATTTTTAAAGATATATAAAATAATTTGGAATATAAATCCTAATTTTAGTAAGATATTTACAGTGAAAATTATGCTAATTTATGAATTATTTGAACATGATTTTTTAAATCGTCTTGATGTGGGAATTGAATTTAGAATCATTCTTTCTTTCCCCTAGCTTTTTCTGGTTTATGTTGTATTTTTTTTTAAACTTACTTTGACTATAGCCATACCTTACACTATGATGACAGGAAAACTAATAAGTCAAAGGCTTTGCAGATCTGTCACCTCACCCAACAGACTGTGCAGAAGTCCATCAATTACTTGTACCATTCTATTAGGCTATTTGCCACAAATTCACTTTTTTTCCTGGGAGAAAATAATAGTACTTGTCAAATCAATAAACCACATATTCATCATACACTATCTGGAATATATGGTCACAACTCAAATTTCTATGGTTCCTTCCTAAGAGATGCTGAACATTTTAATTTAACTAGTATTCCCAAATCTATATTATTTGGTCTCATGAAATAAAGTTATCATGACTGTGATGCAAGACTCATCATTATCAGCTAGTCCTTTTTTATTTGCATGGTCAGTAGCTTTACCCTCTATTTTTCTTCTTAGAATATACTGGAGTTTATTGTCAATAAAAATTGATTTCTAAAGGAAATCTCTGACATATACTTACAGGATTTGTTAATGTTTTAGTGTGAGTCATACGCTTATGCCCAAATTTTGCCTAGAACTTGCAATAAGTCCTAGTGCTAACTCCCTAACGGAAATTATTGGCAAAGTATAAAATTAACATTGATGTACCAATGTTACTCTAAGATTGGCCCATACATGGATTCCTGCAGAGATCCTGTTCCCTGCTGATGAAATTCTCTGGTGGTATAGAAGCATGCAGCAAACTTTCTGCAGCATTTATTCACACCTAAAGTTCCATAGGCTGCATTTTATTCCACACACTCCCTAGCTCATGCTTGAACAACATCTGCAATGTGTGAGGTGGCCATTTGACAGCAATGACCCTGACTTGTGGATCTCCCTTTCCTGCCTGCTTCACATTCCTTCCGCAGAAAGCCAGAGCTCTCCAGCTGTAAGCGAAGGGAGTGTACACTAATATTGGTGGTAAAACACATGCCTAGGACTACGATTTAAAAAGCTGTTTTGTGATCAGCATAGTTGTATGCAGTTCTGGTGTCCTCAACATAAAAGGACATGGAACTGTTGGAACAAGTCCAGAGGAGGGCCACGAGGACGATCAAGGGACTAGAGCACCTCCCGTGTGAAGATAGGCTGAGAAAGTTGGGGCTGTTCAGCCCAGAGAAGAGAAGGCTGCGTGGAGACCTCATAGCAGCTTTCCAGTATCTGAAGGGGGGACTATAGGGTTGCTGGGGACGGACTCTTCTTTAGGGACTGTAGTGATAGAACAAGGGGTAACGGGTTAAAGTTTCAACAGGGGAAGTTTAGATTGGATATAAGGAGGAAATTCTTTCCTGTTAGGGTGGTGAGGCACTGGAATAGGTTGCCCAGGGAGGTTGTGAATGCTCCATCCCTGGCAGTGTTCAAGACCAGGTTGGACGAGGCCTTGGGTGATATGGTTTAGTGTGAGGTGTCCCTGCCCATGCAGGGGGGTTGGAACTAGATGATCTTAAGGTCCTTTCCAACCCTAACTATTCTACGATTCTATGATTCTATATATGGATAGTCTTGTAAACCATGCCCCCAGTATTTCTCAATGGTTTGTCTTTTTCCCAAGGTAAGCTGAAGACTGAGTGGAACAGTGGCTCTGCACCTTTGTTACAGTAAGAGAAATGCAGACTCCTGTTTGTTTCACCATAAACTCAAATAAATATGGTTTTAAACTAAAAGAGGGGAAATTCAGGCTGGATGTGAGCAAAAAATCTTTACAGTGAGGGTGGTAAATTACTGCCACAGGTTGCTCAAAGAGGAGGTAGATGCACCAGCCCTGGAGACATTTAAGGCCAAGCTGGACATGGTTCTGGGCAACTTGATCTAGAAGATGTCCCTGCTCATTGCAGGGGGTTGTACTGGATGACCTTTGAAGATACCTTCCAATCCATACTGTTCTGTGATTCTATGAAAGAATCACTATCAGTTAGACAGCATCTCAACCTTTTGGTGACAGGATCCACAGATGACATAGCCTCCCACATCACATAATTTAGAATTTTATTTCAGTTTTCCCTGTGTTGAGGAAAACAACCTGTTTTGACTAAAACATACCTGGTAAAACGGCTGCTTTGAGGAAGGGGTGGAGGGGACTTGAAGAGACCAGGAACAATGTAAAGGTTCCTGTGCTGTAGTGCACAGAAAAAGGGTTATTTATGTTTAGGACAGACCATACTAATACGTGGCTCAAGAGGATTAACGGGGTTGTCAAGTTCCTAGCCAAGTCAATCTCCTTCACTGACAAGTTTCTACAAACTTATTCCTAATATTAGCATCACTTTGAGGGGGATTTCGGCCAACTAATGACATCTGATCTATCGCCTTCAGTGCTGTACTTCTAATTTTTCAGACTCAACCTGTCTCTTACACTTTTTCTACCAACCTGAATCACTTTTATTTTTCATATAACTATTGCTTTCCCAGTAAATACATGCTCATCACTGATTTTAGAAATGTTTCTAAGGGCTAGACTATAAATGAACTTGGCAGCACATAATTCTGTGCACTGGATGAATTCTAAGTGCCTCAGTGCTATGAAAAATAGAATTTCCTAAGCAGTATCAAGTAGTATTACTTTATTTCTGGGAAGCGGGGAAATAACTAAGTTAAAAGTGAAGTTAGAATTGTATAACTCAGTAATGTAATGTACAAATATTGCTGTGATATTGTAGTTCTTGTCAAACTAATTCTTAAAAATTACAAGTACAGAATTACATAATGCTTAAAATTAAGTGATATGGTATATAAAGAATGGACAAGTAGATGTTTTTACCTCACCTTATGTTAAGCTCACGTCTCTGTGACTCTCTGGGTTTGCAAATGGAAGTGAAAATAATTATAAAAACATGCAATTTTTTAAAGACTTTTCTCTTGTAATTACTGTAAGGATGTTTTAAATGCAGCAAGGATCCAGTTGTAGCATTTTCTAAAGGAACATTATGAGAGTGACAGGGAAAGGGAAAAATATTTGACAAGATTTCGAACAATAGTAGAAAAACACAAGCCATTCTTGATGCACTTCATTTACAGAATGAAAAATTCAGACTCTGCAAGAACTGATGCTGAGAATCAACCCCCTACCCCAAATCTATCCCTTTTTTTCAGGAGGAGATAAATGCTATAGGAAATTACATGCCCTCAGGCAAGATGGCACAGCAGTTTCTTATACGGGCTAATGTGCATATATACCTGAATTTCTGATCTGTAGCTCATGAATCCAAAGCCTGGTCCCAGAACTGTCTTTAGAGGGCATGGGTTTTATTGTTTCTTCATAAGGAGCAGGACCAAGTTTGAGATGAGAAACATTTGCCTCTAACAAGCTTGAAAATGAAGTTGTAGCAAGCAATTGTTAAATAATATACAATGGTAGGGAAAAAAAAAAAAGAAGAAAAGAAAACAAAAAAGCAATCTTTCTGTAAACCCTGGTGGGACCTGTCAGCATTTTAATCAAGAATACTCTAAACTATGTGGGATTATGAGTTACACTGACTGATCATTATTTACCCTGACATACTGATGCCAGACAGAACTATGCCTCTCTATAGTTTTTGCTTTCCTTACCTCTAAATAAGGCTTTTTAAAGTGCTGAAAATTTTATGAAAATACCTTTTCAATGGTTAAAAATTGTGGCATAAATCGAAAAAGAAAACCACCCCAACCCAATGGCTCTGCTGGGTTGCTGGGTGTCTGTGCCAGCCCAGCTCATCAGTGATGCTTTTGGCCATATTCTGTGGGGGGAAAGCCCTTCAAAATATTTTCATGCATTTAGACCTCTATTTTGTGCTATTAATGTGACTACTAAAGAAAGCTTCCTCTGTAAGGGGAGTTTGCTTTAAACACGAGAATATAAATGTTTCTCAAACCAGTTACTCTTCATTTTACATATTCCTTCATCTCTCATCCTCTGGTGTTCCAAGCTGCAGTTAGTTCTCCACTTGTACTTTTTCTTCTTGCGCAGTTCAGCAATAAAATGAAGGGCTTGCAACTTATGTTTGTAACACACAATCTACAGGTAACATTTTGAAAGGTGGGCAAGTGGAACAGTAGGAGCTTGGAGTGAAGAAAAGGTGGCTGGTAGATACATAACGCTCCACTGTGCCAGCTCGGCTGGAGAGCAGGTTCAGATCTACAAATGCCATGCTGGCTGATCACTGAAAAAGAAGAGAGAAGCAGAGGAGGAGGTGGAGCTTCAAGGATGGTTGATGGGATCTAGCTGTGGTTAAAATATTTGTAGAATGATGGGAACATAAACTGTATTGAAACAGATCTATCTCTATTGCTAGACTTGTTATTGCAAACTGTAAAGTGATAATATTCATGAATACTCATTTTTCTGAATCTGCTCTTCACTATGCCAAGCATATCAATCAGATGTACCATTGTCAGTTAATTAACATCTGATTGCATTAAACATAGGGTGTTGAAGAGGAGGTTTCTTCTTGGAGGGGGAGGGGTATCTATGTGTGAGTTCTTTGGAGGGGGAGGGATGTGTTCTTAATAATTATCATCAACTGTGAGTAAAGTCAAATTTTAATGTGTGTGTACGTATTTCTGTGCCACTCACCACTCTTATAGCCACAGTAAAAGGGGAAGACAAATGCAGTAAGTGCGTCAGCACCTTAGCCACATATCCTACACACTGGACTTTCATAAGTAGAACAAAATCCAGAAATGTAAAGATCACAATATTAGACAAGTGTGGAATTAAGATATGTGAGACAGAGAAAAGAGAAGAGAAAAAGAGGAAAGGAGAAGAAAAAAAGAAAAAAAGAGGATAAAAAGAAGATTAATAAAATAGGAAAGGTAAGGGAAAAGGAAGGGAAAAGGGGAGAGGAGGGGAGAGGAGGAGGGGAGGGGAGGGGAGGGGAGAAGGAAAGGAAAAAGGAAAGGAAAGGAGAAAGGAAAGAGGAAAGGAAAGGAAAGGAAAGGAAAGGAAAGGAAAGGAAAGGAAAGGAAAGGAAAGGAGAAAGGAAAGGAAAGGAGAAAGGAAAGAGGAAAGGAAAGGAAAGGAAAGGAAAGGAAAGGGGAAAGGAAAGGAAAGGAAAGGAAAGGAAAGGAAAGGAAAGGAAAAAGGAAAGGAAAGGAAAGGAAAGGAAAGGAAAGGAAAGGAAAGGAAAAAGGAAAGGAAAGGAAAGGAAAGGAAAGGAAAGGAAAGGAAAGGAAAGGAAAGGAAAGGAAAGGAAAGGAAAGGAAAGGAAAAAGGAAAGGAAAAAGGAAAGGAAAGGAAAGGAAAGGAAAGGAAAGGAAAGGAAAGGAAAGGAAAGGAAAGGGGAAAGGAGAAAACAGAGGAAAGGGGAAGGGAGGAAGGAATGCAGGGTGGGGGAGAGGGAAAGTTGAGTTATGCCTAGAGCATATATCTATAACTATTTGATAGCATTTTGTAATACAACAGACATGATAGTACTCAAAATAACAAATGGTTTGGTTAAGACAAATCTGTCTTCTTCTCCCAGACACATAATACGAAGTCACTCATGGAAATGGATTTGTAGTGAATTTAGGCATGGTGGAAGGAGATACCATACTCCTTTCAATGATATATAATTAATCTGTAGAATTTCATTTCTACAAGAAATTACTGAATCAAATTGCTTAGTGAGATTGTAAAGGAGTCTAAATATGGAAGAGTCAGCTGTGCTAAGATAGCAGGTTAGTTCAAACTAATGACAGTGGAGAGCAAACTTCATTCTCCATGGTGAAAGCTGTTGTCCACTGAAATAACAGGTGAAATTTCCCAAACCTGAAGAAAAATGGCCAATGCAAAATGGAAGATTTCTGCCTTTCTCTGAGGTAATCAAAAATGGGCCACTGAAAGACATGAGGCATGTACAGAAAACATTGAAAATGCCCTTGTTTCTTTTCTTTCCTCTTCATTCCCCTGTTGAGAATGAAGATGTGGTGTCAGAAACAAATTATTTCAACTACTTGACAAGCTATTGTGCTGCAGCATAAGAAATTATCTTAAATATGATTTTATGGATAACTAACCAGCTTTCCATATGCCATATGTAACATACACATGGTTACCTAGAAGAAATTAACTGTGATAAATTATATTTTGATAAAGAAAACACGCATATTTCAGGCCAGTTGGGTAACAATATTTCAGAATAACCCTTCCTTAATCATATACTTTGATGGAGGAATGCTGATAAGCACATCAGCACAAGTCAATTCTTTCCGCAAGGACTGACATCTTAAACTGCTCTACACAATGAATCACCTTGTCAAATAAAGTGCAAAATGGAAAACCTGTTTTCAAACTCATCTGATATAATGACATTTACAACAACATGTTTGAGGTGATAAACCAACAATAATAATTATATTTCTCTTAGACTTCCATTGTACTTTGACAGTTTTATGCAATCATATGCTTTTTTTTTTCTTCAAGAAAATTTTATACCAGGACTTTTACTTTATGGGTCTTTGAAACAAGTGAGGACATTTATATGTCCTCATATGCACATATGACATATGCACATTCTGCATACAACTGGAATTCTTAATTTTAGCATTTTCTTAGAAGAAACTGTATAGTTTCAATTACAAGACAACTTATATATCCTCATATAAAGAGTCAGGTGGTTCTTTTAGAATATGATATACATTAAAATTATTTTATTAGACTTTTCAATGTGATGAATAATATTTATCTTTCCTGATCCTTATCATGACAGTAAACACACTAATGAAGTATCTCTGACTGTATGTCTTAAGCTTAGTCAGATTAAAAAGATTACATGAAGAAAGTTCCTGTTAATCTTAGAAATGTACATTCTAAAAATAATATTTTATCATATGCTTATGAAGTTTGTGGAAGGCTATAAAAGAAAGCAGCTTCAGGAACATCCTTCCAGTCACTCTTGCCACTACCAGATCAATGTTCTTAGCTTGCCCTGTCTCACCTACTACTGCTGGTATCTCTGAACAGGGGCTGAGATTTCATCAAAAAAGGTCTGCAGCTGAACCCTGGCATCTGTGAACTGGGGCTGAGATTTCATCCAGCTCTCCTAAAAAGAAGTTTTGATATGACATTTTTAGAGGTATTAGAACTGTGGTTATTTAGTATCTGCAACACACACATATAGATCTGGTGCTGTAGAAAAATGGGCCTCTGGGGAAAAGCTTGACTTTCAGCACTGAGTATGTGTGTTGAGCTGGAAAACAAAGGCTTAAGAATGTGGGATAAACTTCGCAGACACTCCAGTGAACAGCAGCTGACAGTCTTTAATAAGAAAGAATGAAAAGACAGATCAGGTGCTTGGAAAGTAGAATTTGATAAGTGATGCATATGAGTCAGCACATGGAGAAAAAAAGATTTGGTGAGGCTTTTGCACAACTGAGAAAACCATTTTTCCACATAGGTGTGGGCTACCAACAGGATTAGCATAATGGCTACAGTTATAGACTTGAATCTAAAACGTACCAAGTAAATATATCATCTTTACAACATTATTTGCAGAAACATCAGTTTGGATAAAAATGCCCTTATGTTTCATTACCAATGGGACCTCACAATAAAATGTTTGAGTATCTCATTTAAGTTATTTTCCCCAGTGCTGCTTCTTTTGTTATTTTTGCCTTGCACTAAAGGTAACACTAGATTAGGTTTTGGAAGAGTATCTGTTTGTTATTAAAAGAAGAACACAAACAGCAACCCACCACCACTTCCTCTCTACTCCTACTCACAAATAGACACATGAAACAGATCTCATCAGCCAAATTTTAAAAAACAAGCAAAATTTCATAGTATACATAATATATAGTAGTATATTGTATAATAACATATAATATATATGTAATAGTATATATAATAGTTCTTCCATTTATGCCCATCCACTTTTAAAACCAGGTCTGAAGTCCTTAAACTTAATTTCATTGTGATGCTAGTGAGCAGAAGCCAAGCTGCTCCTACACAAGGATCCATAAATAGTGGTTTTGAAAAAAGAGCTCTTGCTATTTCATTTAGTAGTAATGCCTGTGCCATAGAACAGGCTACAGATTCTCATTGTCCATTTTGCTTATCAGGAAATTCTGTTCTCAGCACAGAGGACGAGATTAGAATAAAAGGAGAAAAAGATCCCTGAGTATTTCTTCCTTTGCAGTGCTGGGTAGTGGAGTTGGACAGTTTGCCTAGTATTCACTAGGGCAAAGCAGTGTCTAAATAAAAAAGTGGTGATACAAGTGTGGGAAACTGGATGAGACTAGGAAGTAGTCACTTAAAAAGGCAATATTGTTATGTAAAAAAATGCCACTGTGGTCCCATAAATAGCCAGTCTTTATGCAAGTTAATTTTCCGTGATACAGATGGAAACCAGAAGCAACTAATACGAACTCATTAAAGTGTTAATAGTGCTCATTAAAGTGGGATGAATCTGCCTATAGAATCAGAGGTTCAGCACCTGTTTGAAGTGTCACAAATGACTGAAAAAAGTTACAACACCTTTCCTTAACCCAAATCCATAAACATGTTTATATACTGTATGCTCCAAACAGGCATAGTGAATTCTTTGTGCCATAGCAGTTTCATCCAGACTATATTTCATCACATACACACACTTTTGATTAAGTAACAATCTGGCGTTTTAAACATGGCAAATTTCTTATTGTACTGCATATTACTTAATACTTCTGTACTGGGCTGTTTTTTTTTTATGATCTTATTCTGGGTATAGAAATCTGTTACAAGGTCCAGTCAGAAGTAGAAGGTTTTAAACATAATTTATTTCATAACCAAATCTTTATATTTTACTGTTGTAAATATCTTTGGGAAAAGCAAATAATATTTGTTTTGAATTTGGGTATTGAATTCGATAACAAAATACACACTTAAATGGAAATACAAATACCCCTGTTATAAAGAAATTCTACCAGTTTAACAGTACATTGACAAGCTATATTTTAAAAATTGCATTGCAGTTTGTGATTATTGCTGCCAGCACAAGATCTTGCGGAACTTATATCCTTTTCACAATTAAAGCTGCTCAGTGTCACAGTGTCATAGGATATGACAACTTGCCCTTTAGCTCTGGCTAATGACAGAGACTTGCTTATTTGCAGCATACCATGTGCACTAGAATATAAACATGAAAAAAAAGTAAGCAATGACAGGAAAAGACCTTTAAATGGATCATTCAGGTAAGTCTCCTAGATTAAATGATGGAATGTTGCGTGGGTTTGAATTCTTGGCCACTTCTGTGAGACTAAGCTTTTAATATTTTTAAGACAAAAATGGAATAGGTATTGCACTATTAATTTATTTTACAATCTATGAGTTAAGAGTATTTACATAAGGCTTAGTTTTTATTAGTGTAAAAACAAAAGCTTTAATGCTTTTATACGTTTAATACTCTGCCTTTCTAATGTTCATATATGATCTCTGGGCAGCAGAATAATTTAGTTATTCCAAAAACAGTGCACTAACTTTTCCTGTCCAAACCAATACCGGCCTCTTTGCTCTCACCATAGCTAGACAAACCATACTTTTGCATAGAAGAGAAAACTCTTATGCCCCTCCCTTTTTAAAGTCACAGAATGCTGATCATAAACACACCAGAGAAAGCGTAAATTGTGACTCAAAAACGGTACTAGTATGGGGGCTCCACAGCAACAGCAGAAAAATGACTGTCTTTGCTCAGACTGAAACAACCTTGATTTTTCTTAAAATCAAGTCCAATAAGGCCAATATCCAAGTTCTGAGATTGCCCAGAGGAAAAGGTTTGTCAGACTATAATCTTTGTGGAAAAATTGTTCCTTGACCTTTTTTGCCACTGTATGTCTACTGCAGCACAGGGAGGTCAAAAGTGCACTAGCTGTTAGCACCAAAGATGAAGCTTAACCAGACACTGAGAGCAATGATTGTCAAACGGCTCCATTTGCAAGACAAGAAGTGTATCCTTAGCAAAGCAAGCGAGATGAAAGAGATTATTTTCTAAGGGTCACATTTGTTCTTCTTTTCTGACCTCTCTCAAGACTGCAAAAGAAATGGTAAGTTTTCTATAGGAAAGAGGTGTTACAAAGAAAATGGGACTGTGCTTTCCTCCTCTCTCTCTGATAGTCTTCCAGCCACAGTTAAACTCTGTTCTGCCTTTCTTTCTCTTTCATAAAAGCCTACTGAAAGCATGATAATTGAATAAAGAAATTAAAAGGACAGTTTTAAGTTCCCATAATTTTACATTTTATAGCCCTTCCTAGAACCTAGAAATGAGTTTGAGTGATTGTTTAGACCTTTTGTTTCTTGTCCTCCTTCCCTGTTTCTGTCATTAGTATCTGTATAGCGGCAGCACCTAGACCCTTAGCCATGGCTCTGTGAGGTACTGGAAGCGAATGAGCTGTTTCTGTTTTGCATTTCCAGCATCCCTCTGCTTTTTACTGGCTATAGCTAGAAATGAACTTATCTGATATTCCATTCAAGATGTTGGAATGTTTCAGGGAGCACGTGGATTGCAAAACAATCCTTATTCCATCCTTTGGTTGACAGGCCCAGCTCCAAGGTACAAATATGAAATCTTGCACGAAGAGAGACTCTTAATAGGTATTCAAAGTTTTGAAGATACTGCAGTGGTAGTATAGCAATTTATGTAAGTATCTTACCTGATTTTAAACTACTTTGATTCACTTAGAAGCAGGCAAAACACTTCCAGAAGCTATTCTATCTCTAGTATGTTGAGGTTTTGAACTTGAAATAAAAAACAATTTTTTGGCTATCACTGGAGTTTTTAGGTTATCCTATATTGATAAGATGATTTATTCGTCACTCAAAATGATGGGCCTTTTTTTTGTAAGTAGTGAATATGAAACTCATCACTTCCCAACTCTTTAATAAGAGATCAGGATGGTGGATAAATGAAAGAGTTATTACAAGGCAGAGTGTGAAGTAGTTACTGATTTTTGTACTTCTCTACTATGACCTAAAAATCAAGTTTGACCTAATTTTTCAAGATCAAGGAGGGGGGAAAAGAGAAACTCTATGCAGAGGTAGCTTGGAAATATGTTTCAAAGCAAGTGACTGAAATTGTGGGATAAAACCCCCTAAGTTACCACCAAAAAATAGCTATTGATCACATTTTTGAATATCCCTACCTTGACAGAGTAATTAACAACTCAGATGTCACTTGATAAACACCCTCACAGTGGGAAGCTCAAATGTTATGCAAAAATTTTTACAAGTAAAGTAAGGCAGTAGGATATAAGGGTAAGAGAGAAAAATCTGGCAGTAACAGGGTACATTGTTTAGATTCAAATGGGACTTCATGTACCTTTGCAAAGCTATCTATCTAGCAATGTATTCTGTGATTATTTTTCTTATGACTTTAATTTATGTTTTAATGTCAGTCATCAATGTTTGTTTAACACATGGAAAAGTTCTATTTAAACATTCCTTCAAGCTACTTGGCTAAACTTGCTATCCACTGGGTGCCTCAGAGGATAAATTATTGAAATCTAAGCAGATTAATACCTCATGCTTATTCCCATGGCTAATGCACAATTTTGCAGTTGGAATGAGTTTTAAGCCAAAATTTTAAGCAATGGAAAATTTTGCCTGCCTTATAAAGTAAATGGATTCAAATTGTCTTTTCAGTTTGGGAGGAGCCCTTAATGTGGGAGGGATGGGCTCATTGAGCACCTTTTCAGTAACTAAAACTCAAGCAGGCAACTCCCTAGTTAAAAGGATAACCCAGTGTGCTGGTTTTGGCTGGGATAGAGTTAATCTTCTTCATGGTAGCTGTTATGAGGTTGTATTTCGGATTTGTGCTGGAAACAGTGTTGATAATTCAGGGATATTTTAGTTATTGCTGGGCAGGACCTTTTCTGCTCCTCACAGAGCCCTGCCAGTGAGTAGGCTCGGGGTGCACAAAGAGTTGTGAGGGGATATAGCCAGGACAGGTGAGCCCATCTGACCAAAGGGATATTCCATACCACATGATGTCCTGCTCAGCATGTAAATCTGGGGGAAGGAGAGAAGGAGGCATGGGGGGATGTTCAGAGTGATGATGTTCATCTTCCCAAGTAAAGGTTATGTGTGATGGAGCCCTGCTACCTGGAGATGGCTGAACACATGCCTGCTGATGGGAAGTAGTGAATTAATTCTTGTTTTGACTTGCTTGTGCATGTGGCTTTTGCTTTATTTATTAAACTGTCTTTATTTCAACCTATGAGTTTTCTCACTTTTACCCTTCCAGTTCTCTCCTCCATCCCACTAGGGGGGAAGTGAGCAAGTGGGTGTGTGGTGCTTAGTTGTTGGTTGGGGTTAAACCACAACACCTAGGAATGGTGAAGACCTTTAAAGAGATTTCATCTTGATCTTGAACATCTTCATACCAGGTAATGATCTTCTGAAGTGAAAAAAAAACATCATCTTTGATGGGACAAAACTGTCACTACTTTATTCCAATGTCTGGGCTGCTTTTGGAAACTCTCTTCTAATTTATTTTATTTTCTATGAGCAAGAATCTTTATCAAAAACACACTGATGACAGCTATTACATATAAAATATTTTATAGCTAAGATACTACATTTTTCTGTCTAGTTTAATCAAAGATACTAAATGGATGTTAAATGTCTTCAGTCCTGTAGGTGCCACATTTCCTTGATTCTATTAACCCTTGCCCTCTCAAACAGTTATGCCCTACTTCTTTCTGGCAACAGCAGCTATTTGTTTCACTACTTACAATTCACATTAAAAGCTCTTAAGCTATGGCATTTGATACTAAAGCTGACAAAAGAACACACTTTTTGCCCCCCTTGCCCTAGATAGGTATTTTCTCAGAAGTTTTAGATTTTCACAGTACACCCCAGATGCCTTAAAAGCCCCTTACATATATTCTTTCATTGCACTTCGAGGAAACAAAGAGGAAAATAACAAACTAATCCATTCTTACAAAACCAAGATCTGCACAGAAAAATACCCCTGCAGTACTG
The DNA here is from genome assembly GCF_028554395.1 of Pezoporus wallicus. Taxonomy (NCBI): domain Eukaryota; kingdom Metazoa; phylum Chordata; class Aves; order Psittaciformes; family Psittacidae; genus Pezoporus; species Pezoporus wallicus. The sequence continues at coordinate 7,976,564 of NW_026642292.1, read as the reverse complement.
CCATAGGCACTGTTGGTTCCCTCCCCACCCACTGCAGCCCTAAAAGCAAAAAAGAACATTGTGATCTAGTGCAAATAATTTAATGTAGGTCTCAAAACTTAGGGATCTCAATCCATATCTGAATCCTGAAACAAGAGAGTTGTTTTTAGGAAATTCTTATTAGTCTCTATTTAAAACACAGCTTTCGAATTAGGCCATGTAGATTGAATTTGGGCTTGTAAGCCTGAAATACCTAATTTAGGTGCCCAAAGTCATTAAATCTGATGATCTGAATGCTTTCTAGATCTGTCACAAAACTTTTTAGTATCGAGGGCAATATCAAATATAGCTTTCCACGGAAAAAAATGGTTCGTAGCCCTGTCTCTCCTGCTCTCTCTCTTTTTCCACACTTTTTAACTCAAATATCATCCTTCATTTTAGCAATGGCATATTAAGCAAAACTCAACATGTAGCTCAACACTACTGTATTATAAAGTGACTGTTATGATACGAACTGTGCTTCCAGCAATGAACACAAAATACTGTACTTAGTTCTTTTTTTTTATTTTTTTTTTTGTCCCTCCTCTCTTAATCTTCTGCAAAGCACATTTTATAGAGCAGACATGACCTGGCTCATTGTGCTTAGCATCTTTCATAAACTCAGCAGAGCTGTGGAGAACAAGTGCGAAACAACATGCTTCTGCCTTGATGTATCGGAAAGAAACAACAATACCACAGTGATTGACCTGAGCATTATGAATGTATGTTATGGACCAGAGCCAGGCTGTGTGTTAGGCTAATTACCTCATAAATAGTTGAGTGACAAATAACAATGATTAATGTAATAGAAAAAGTTATGCGAAATGTATCAAACCTAATGAAGATCCTACTGCATTTATTTCCTCGTGCTTGCTAAATCTTTCAAGATCCAGATGCTCTCCCAATAATTAATTGCATAACTTACCACACTTGTCTGATTTAACTTTCAATTATTTCCTTTGGAGAAAGGAAATAGACTCCATTTTGTTTGGGTTTTGAAGCGCAACAATAGTTTTTCAAATACAGAGGTTACAACTTGCATTATCTTTTAATTCTACATTACTTTCTAGAAAGTAATTCATTCCACAAAACTTAATATGACTGGACATTCTGCACCCAGGAGGGCTACTGATGGAATGACTGGCATGCAATAGGCTAGAACTGAAGTATTTGCCCAAGTAATATAGACTTCATGCAAAGAATCAATGATCTGGTTACTATCTATTATGACAACATACTTCTACAGAAATCAAAGTTTAATATGGTACTAGGAGTGAAACTAATAAGGTCTGCTCATTATGAAAGATAATAATAATAAGTGACTTTGATACAATATATAATGTCCTGACTACACATAATCAAACTGTGATTATAACCATTTACATATGGCCTATACTTACAGGAAAAGCTAGGAAAACAGAAAGAATATACATTGTCTTCATAGGTACAGGTGTCATTCAAATTTCTGAGTCACCACTTGATACCGAGTGATGATGCTGTAGTTAAAACATGCTTAGAGCTAACTTAAATACTCAAGGTGTTTTTGTTTCAAATTCAGTAGCTGAAAGTTCAGCTTTAAAATCCAGCAAAAATGTCTACTTCCATTGCACTCCTAATGCAAAAGGCTGAGGTTTTAAAACCAGGTCTTTTGTACTACATACCCATACAGCTCAGTAAGCGTCTTAACTGGTGCAAGGCTATGCTCACAGTCTTTGTCCTTGTGAATATTTAATAATTCAACAGGCAGGAGTAACAAGGATTTCTTTTCCAAAAGCCTTGCAGACTTCTGGCTATAGCACTAGACAAACAGTTAAAAATTAAGGTTGAAATCTCCCAAGGCAGAATAATTTGGACCGTCTCCCATATTTGGGGAATGCTCTTATCACAAAAATATTGAAGATAGAATGCTATTTTCTTTGAAAAAAGACCAGTCACCACAATGGTTGTTGAGTCTTCAGGGAAAAAAGTGGTTGCCCAGCATATCATAAAGCATCTTCAGATTAGCAGGATAGTGTATAAAAATCTCTCCCTTAATTTGGGAAGGCTTTATTTGAAAGGTATTTCTTCAGTTCTGTGGCCAGGTTATTAGTTGATATATTGCTGACTTTTTCTTCGAAATTCTGAATGTGTTGCCTGTCACTGTGATTATTCTTTCACTGTAACTTTACCAAAATTGATACCTACATATTGTATCCATATGAAATAAACTACTTTGGGTGGACAAGTAAAACAAATAACTGTTTCCTTTTCTAGTAAAGTGGCAGTGAGATTTGTTTTGGGTTGTTTGATTTGGTGTGGTGGTGGTGACTGTTTTAAATTAATTATTTGTTCTGGCAAGTGCTAAGAGAATGGAATCTATCTGTTTGGAATATTGAGGAAACACTATATAAAAGATTTTTAGATTGTTTTGAAATTCCTATCCAGAGCACAAGCTCATATGCTATGGTACAGTATCACAGTGTCCAAAAAAGCCACTCTGCATGGAAAGATCTTGCAGCTTAAAGAAACCATCAGAAGTTAGTAATTTGATTAAGCTGGTGGCCTGCCTAGATATGAAAGCTTCTCATGGAATCTCTATATAAATTCCATATTCTCAGTACCAGAAGAATGATATATACTTCACTGCAGTTAGGACTCTTTAAATGAAGGGGAAGTAAAGCACAAAAAAACTGGCATTGGGGAATGAATACATGAGCACTTGTACTGAATCTATATGAGGTAAGCACTGACAGAGCAGCTATAAACAACCTTCAGTAATAAGAAGAGAGTTTTACGTTAATGCTTCTTGGCCTGCTTTTGAGGAAGGCTATGTCAATGATCCTAATGGCAGATTTAGTCTCTGCTCTTGTAAATCACTCTGGCTGTAAATAAGAATCTGTCTATGTGGATGTCTTCTCTAGACTGGGACCACTAAGTGTTGTATTTTTGCTGGAAAGATTATGAGACATTTCAAACTGTAAATGCAAATACATTTGGATACCAATCAGGCAGTTCTACCACCAGCAAAATTCTCACTGACTTGAAGGGAGTTTTGTCTGTGTAGAGAACAGGATTAGCCACTCGCATAGTTATTTCCTCAGAGCAAATATTAGTGGAATGAGACATGATGCATTTCTTCTGAATTTACCGTTATTTGCTCAAATTAGTTTCTTCCTATTTGTCATTTTCACATCCATATAAACTGTTTGTGTTATCACATACACCTGAAGTCCATTGACTTGAGGATCTTCATTCTGCCTTTAAATCTACGTCATACAAAGATGTTTGCTTCTGAACTATCTTGACACTATTTCACAGATTTTTTTTATCATGCTATTAATTTATCATTAATGAGAATAACCCACATCAGAACAGTTTTGTGGCACAGTTACTTCTGAGAACTGCGTGCCAACAATACTTTATGCTCATTTGGTGGGAGGCTCCACAGATTCTGTAAACTAGTGCATTTACAAATGATAGGTGTAGCTCCACTTCCTAGCTGATATAGTACAAAACGAAATGAAATAAATGAAAAGAACTAGTATCTTCCCTGGTAGTCTTAATCAATAGAGCCCTTGTTTAGACTGAGGAAATTAAAGTCACGATAGAAAATATCTGGTAAGACGGGTTAACAGCTACTGTATTTGAGTCTTGTGTCAATAGACATTCAGTGTGTTGCAGAATGGCTCCAAGAGCAAGGCCATGGATCCTTAGAGGCCTTGCGCAAGGAAAGCAAAGTGTGGGCCTCACAGGTAACCGGAAACCGGACGTGGGAGGAGAATGTAAAGGAAGGCGTGTAGAACTAACCAATGCTGTTGTGACTAGTAGGCGTGGCTAACACCACGCGGATATGAGCGATGTGCCCCACGAATAAGGCAGAAGCTTGCTTATCACCCATATTGGGTTGGCGTGTCTTGCTTCTCCTTGCCACTAACATCAGTGGACTGAGCTAATACCATAGGAAAGAAGATTTTTGAACTCCAGCAATAATCTTCATTTCATAAATATATGAGGAATTTAGAGTTAATTGCACAGCTTTTATTCAAAACTAGAAAGGACAGAACAACCGTTGCAGAGGTCTCCAATCTGAATGCTAGTTTTGCTCTTAAAACAATCAATATCTAATCAGTGAATTGGACAAGTAGTAACGGGTAAAATCGGACAATTGCCGCTAATTCTGCTATGTAGATCAAGAGAGGATTTCAGCCTCCAAATTACCTTTCAAAACTACTACTTTAACATGAGAACAAAGGATTTGATTCATGCCTTGCTTTGAGAAGCATGGATAGCGGGAAAGCAGTAGAAATTAGGAAGCAAAAGTTTTTGAACGTCTTGAATACCCACTGGCTTTCCTACACTATGACATATGTCTCGATGCACCCTCAAAACATGACTGTCAAACTAAAACTTAACAGAAAACTTTAATGAGTGGTTGCTGCGCACCAGATTCCAATGCCGAAGTATTAAACTCCTATGCTTAGCTTACTGTATCAAAGATGTTTCCTAGAGCAAAATTAAGTGAAACTAAATGAAAATGCCGCATTATGTGTACAGGATGAAGAATAACTTCCCTGTAAATCCCCCCTCTTTAAGAGGTTTTAAGTATCTGTCAGAAATGCCTAGAAAAAGTCCCTGCTTGTTTCCTTTCCAGGCTTTCTGAAAATCTTAGTTGGAGGCCCTCTGATTTCACAGGAGAAAAGCTGTTCTCTGAGAGGAGGCCCAAAAAGAATATTCAAACTTTGCATCATCTTGCTGCAGCAGATGCAATGTACATCTTTGTGTAATAAGATTTACTCAGTTTCATCGTTTCTTTTGTTCATTTTGTAATACCATTAATTCTAGAGTCCTTTTTCTTTTCTCCATGTAGAAAAATTAAAAAAAATTGCATCATTCAAAAATTGTTCTTCTGGTGCTAGGCAATTTAAATTTCTGTTGGAATTTCAAGAGTAGCAGTGTAAACATCAGCCACAATTATTGAAAATATTTCCCTATGCTAAAATTACTAAAAATAGTCAGTTTTCAGATGCTTTGTACAAGAGTTAGACTAACTTGCATGAGATGCCTATCTTTGCATAGTCTAGCAAATGCTATTTGCTGAAGAGTTTTGTGGGAAAAGCAAGCTGTTGTTAAAAAAGACAACACTGACTCTGATTTAAAATTATATGTTTATTGATTCCCTTTTGTTTGTGGCAAGAATATTGCACTCTTGACATCAAGAGACTAATAGAATCTGTGCAGCACATTCTCTCCTGCAATAAATTTTTATGGATGGGTATTAAGGCAATTATGTCCCAAAAATTACTGGACCAATTCTCTACATAGACATGTAGGCTTATGTCAGCCTTTTTGGTACTTCCCACCTTTCCAAAATCTAACCCATTTTGGTGTATATGGGGTAACAGGGGAATTCTGAAAATAACATCATGTAAATGGAGATCTTTCTTCACCTGTTTCTGTCATAGCTCAAAGAGGAATCTTTGTGTCCTCTACAGGTAGCAAAATCTTTCAAGAAAAAGAGGTGGAAAAGTGAGGAAAGAGAGAGACATGGGGAAAACCACCAAGAAGAGGTACAAAAGTTACAACTGGTTAGGAGTAATATACACGTTAGGACTTTACATTTGCATATTCCTCTGGCTTCATTTCCTTGGGGTCTCAGAGTTACTCCCTGAATTCAGATCCACAGGTGTTCTATTGCAGTAATCAGTACTGCTTCCTCATGAAAACATCAGCAAAAATTTCATACAATACTCTTGATTAGCAATTTAGAAATTGAGACCTACCATTCCATGTCCTAAACAGGTTTCTAATTAATTAAAGTGCTAGACTAGTTGGCATTTCATTGTACTACAGAACAGAATCTAAATGGAATCTCAATTTAACCAATTTTACACCAAAACCATCAACTTTCACATTTCAAGTAAAAGGAGAAATATATGACAAAGACAAAAAGGAGGGACTGGAAAGAATGCTAATACAGGGAATGTAAAATGGGAGGTTGCAATAGCATAAATAATTTTCTATAATCACTCCCCTATGGCAGACTTCTATTGACTTGAAAAGACACCAAATCTGCATGTAGTAGTGCTTCTATTACGCTGAGCAGTATTTCAGAGACATGATTTTATGGTTGCATCACTTAAGAAAGAGTTTCCTTTTGTTATGTTTATCTTTATGGATACAAGTGAGGGACTAGTAACACAGTTTCCTATGCTTTTACTTACACATTTCCTGGTCAAAAATTAGCTGCCGTATCTCTCTCAGGTGCTGAGCGTATTCTTACAGAGGTTCCCCTACAACTTTTATAGCCTACTTTGTTGCAGACCGTTTATATTTAAAATTATTTATACCTATACTAGCATTTTAATTCGGATTCAAAGCATGCTTTTGAACAGTAGGTCACAATGATTTCCACTTACCGGGCTTTGGTTCGCATTGCAGGTGGTGTGAAAGCATGCAATCTGGATTGTTTTCAGGTAACACATTTTAAAAATTATGCCCAATGCTCTAACGTACAGGAGTTCTAATGCACACTTCTGATGTAGAGGGCCAGAACAAAGCTAGTTTGAAAGAACCTTTTCCCCCCCCTCCAGGTGGGTATACACTGGAAAATGTACGTTATGGATGGTGGATCCTAGGCACCAGCTGTTCTCCTCTGAGATCTGACTTAGGCTGTGTTCACATGCTAAAGTGGTGCAGCCAAGAGAAGCAGGTTTGTAGAAGAAAAGAGCAAAACAGAGCAAAGAAACTTCCAATTTGTAAGATACTTTGGTGGATGATTTGACTTTTACTGAAATAATGCCAGTCTCCCCACTGATTTGAGAGCTGATTCTCTGTGTCTAATGAGGTGTAGTTAAAAATAACACTCTCCTTCCACAAAAGCATGCCTGCTGCTTGTTTAAAAGCTTGCTCTTCTCAATTTGATAATTATCCCTACCATATTTCATGCTTACTTTTTTCCTGACAGGACCATTGCCAAAAATTAGGAGCCTGTATCAGTCTCAGTGGCAAAGTATTCAAAGGCTGCTTAACCTGCTTTGTAATTTCTAGGAACAGTTGTATTCACCTGCCCTGGCAGTCATACATAAGGCTCATGAGATGAGTTTAATGTTTGAGCGCTTCCTGATGGGACAAGAACTCATGAACAGAGTCCTGCTATTCCACACAGTAGTGTGTGACCATAAAGAAATCAGCTAGGAATGGTGTCCTGAGCAAAAGCATGTGCTGATGGTGGGGAGTCAGCCAAACTGCCTGTCAGAACATCAGTCAATTTTCTCACAGACTGAAAGTTAAATTATTTGTGAAGAGAACTAACATTCTGCAATAGTTTGTTGACTAACGCTACTTTCCTAAAGGCTTATTATTTTAAGGCATCATATATACTTTTTTATGTCTCCTATGTTACAAAGAAAGAAAGAGCCACGGTAGGAGGACTAGCCAACCAGTTACATCAGGGTGCAAGATCGCTTGCCAGCATAGGTAAAGTTTAGACACTTATTTGTGATCCCTGATTCCAGAACTCAAGTTCAGTCACTCCTGAGGCTGCCCATGCAGATGTGGCTGATGTTTTTAAGTCAGCTTTTAACACTACAATAAAACTGGTAAAAACAGACTGCTTGCAGTCCTCTGAGGTTTTGCCTTCTTGTTTGTTTTGCAGATCCAAAATCAGTCTTTGCCATTTCTGGTTTGTTTTTTTTTTCCCTGAAAGTTATTCACCAAAGTTTCTTGAGTTTATTTCAGTTATTCCTTCAGCTAAGATACTAGGTGACTTTTTTCTTTATTTTTTTTTAACAAAAAAAAAAAGAGTCTATTTCTACTCAATTGCAGGTGGGTTTCCTAATATTAGTGGGAGTTCAGTGTGTAAAATAAGAGAAGATTGAGTTACTCTGAGGAAAAAAAACCCAACCAAACAAAACAAACACAACTGAAAGCAGCTTTTTTCCGATATAAAGCAAACATGGTGCAAAGACAGCCCCCACGTTCATCACTCAGATAAAATTTTGTAATGGAAAACCGCCAAAGAGAGCTGAAACTACAGTCTTGATTCAGAGAAAGTGCTCTTTGAATCCAGTGAAAATTTTAGCTGGGGAATCTAATGAGTAGGATCTAATGAGTAAGACACAAGGGAAGACTTAAAGCTCACCAGTTGAGAAGAAGCCTACAATGACAAAACGATGTTTTTATCAAAATATACTAGCTCAATTGCTACTGAAAGAAAAAAAGAAAACAAAACAAGCAGTGCATGAAGTTCAGAAGGAAGCCTTGTGGCTCCATGATGAATGATGGAATAAGACTTTAACAAGAACCAACATGTTGCTGTGGAAACTGCACAAAACCAAAAAAAACCCAACCCAAAACCCAGTTAAAGTTAGAAGGCAGAATGCATTTCAGCTAAGTGATGTAATGCTAACAAACTGATCACCAAAAGAAAGTTGTCTCTGTAATACCAAAAGTCAAGTCAGTCTAACATGTAAGGTCTATGTCATGTGTGCTCATCAAAAGTATTTTCAGATGTGTTACAACTCCTTTCTTGGGCTCTCTTTAAATGGAAAACAAGTTGAATAGTGGAGTGATTCCTGGCTTGATCTCACTCTGGCGCAGAGATGGGCTACATACACAGTACATAGCGAGACTTGTAAGCCTGGTAGTATACCTTAGCCTTCCAGATATACCATTCACAATCCTATTAGCTCTAGAAGAATCTAGACCAACCTAAGTGCTTAGTCATAAATTAGAAGTGAAATTAAAGTGATGCCTTAAGCCTGTGTAAAATATAGTACCAAACAATTTAAAAATAAGCAAGAAGAAGAAGATGTCAAAACTTAAGATGAAAAATTAAGGCAGGCAGACTCGGTAAAATTTATATTGGGAAATACTGAAAAAAGGAATACTTGAAATACATGAGCACATGCAAGTTGCCTATTTAAGATGCCTGACACCCTAACAGTGCCAAATGAGTTAAACTGTGAACTTGTTGTACCACTAGCATATTTATCAGTTGTAATTCCTGATAAAGACAGACATATGGGACTGCAAGAACTGGAAAAAGGAGAGGAGAGGAGGGGAGGGGAGAGGAGGGAAGAGGAGAGGAGAGTTGAGAGGAGAGGTGAGTTGAGGAGAGGAGAGTTGAGAAAAAGAGAGGAGAGGAGAGGAGAGAGAGAGGAGAGGAGAGGAGAGAGGGAAGGGGAAGAAAAGGGGAAAAGAAATGAAAGGTTAAAGGAAACAAATAGGAGATCCTGGGTGACTGTATAGAAAGGGTATTGACAAACAGCATTACAGTCAATGGGAAAGAGAATCCTAGATTACCAAAGGAATCTGTATTTTACCGGGCATTTTTAGCTTCATTAATGAACCCAGAAAGGAAATAAACAAAGCTCCTAATTTTCATAAATGATATTGAATTAAGAGGATCAGACATTACTTGTGAGGAACACAGAAGTACTAGCAGAGGAAATCTAGAAAAATTGCATTTGTGAATAGAAAGTAATAAAATCATATTTAATTCAAAAAAATAAAAATGTAACACAATTAGTACATTAATCCTAAATGCCCTAAACCTAAGAAAGTAACCTAGACCAGTTCTTTGAATAAGATAGTAAGTTACGGTGAAAGCAAACTCAATATGAAGATGCTGTTTGATAGAGTACAGAAAAAAAAGCACTTTAAATATGGCCTCTTTGTGCGTGTCTACCGCATCAGGAAGCCAGGAGGCAACGTCCTTATAAAATAGCTGATTCAAAGCTCACTGAAGCAAATGGAAGGACTCCAGCCCCTGTCAATAGGCTTGGATCAGGCCCTAGGCATGTCTGTGTGAAGTCACTTGGAACATTGCATTCTCTTTTTAGGCACAACCATTACCACAAAGACACTGAGAAACTGAAAGAAGGCCAGAAAGCTCTACTACCACAAGCATAGGGACTGGAAAGACTGAATTCAGGATGGATTGATTTAAATAAGCACACAGGAAGCTTGGATTTGTACAATTAAATATTGTCTTATTGTGCATTTGTGCTTTATTTTCTTTAAAGAAAAGTTTATTCTTTCCAGTAAATGAGCAGTAAAACATGTTGATATATATTTTTTGTGATCCCTCAAATTTAAAGGCTTTTTTATTTTTTTTAATTTATCTGACAATTAAATATCTTCCTATATAAGTATGATTTTAATTTAAAACAGTTTTTACTGAAGACAAAAGGTAGAACTAATTCTTTCTGGCTACTATGTCTAAGGTTTTTGTGAATAATCTCATTCTTTTCCCCTAGTTGTTATTCACAGACTGGAAGAGGGAAAGAAATTTTCCAGTTTTTTAAAAATTCAATCAGTTTTCCAGTTTTGAAAGATGTAGCTTATGAATGAAATCTGTTAGAGAAATGGAAATGGAGAAGACATCTTCTCTTGATCTGTGGGCAGGGATGCCACCAGAAGATGGTTTAGCTTCTAATAAACTCTGGCTTTAGCTATGTGGCTACTGACACAGCAAGTTCAAAATGCTCTCTGTCTTTTGAACTTCCACAGCAGATACATATTGTGTTTTTAAAATTATAAATTCCTGAATCTTGATCTTGTGGGCATGTTTAGGCCACTAGCAGACAAGGGAATTGTTAAACAGCTGTGTAAAAACACATACGGGAATACCATAGACTTGGGAACAGATCTCTACAGTGATGTGGTCTGAATGGCACATCATGAAAAGAAGGGAGACCTACTAGAGCAACTGTCCTTCAAAGAAGTAGGCACAGTAACACTTTCAACCAAACATTTATACCAAGCAAAATAACAGAAAGTTTTGAATGATTCAATGCATTTAGGCCAAAGAGTCTCAAAAACAGTCGTAGTCTTCAGGTACTTATCCTGTGCCACCACGCAACTGGTTTGATGTCGGGATTTTGTCACAGGCTGTTCACACTGACTTCGAATGCATTCACAATGTTTCATAGCTTTGGGAAGTTGGCACAAGTAAATTTAAATTGCACATGAAAAAAAATAGCAAACACTATTAGCACATGCTGGTCCAGAGCTTTTATTTTTAATTATTTTTCTATAGACATACTTATGAAAATCATGTTGCTGTAAAAAATTTTAGCTTTAGTCTGCTTTGTAAACCTGTTTGGGAGAGCAAAGCTATGGCAAAGAGGGCTAATATAAATGAGAAAATAGATAAGAGGAAAAGAGCTATCATTAATTCTGGAGACACTTTTAGAGACAAGATTCCTGCATATTTCCCTGAAACCAAAAAAGACATCAGAAATATTTGAAAAGACTCATAAAACAAACTGTTTCCTGCTCTTTATATATTTATCTAATTTCACTTGACAAAATGATCATATTTGAGTACCTATATAGTATGTCTGTAGCTAATCATAAGGATCTATTTATTCAAACAGACAAGGCATAAAATGAGCCATCGACCGAGAATTACAACTAGAAAACTTCAAACTGGAAATAAGATGCATTTTTTTGACAGTAAGAAAGACACTTTACATCAGGAAGTGTTACATTTTTGTTAAAATTAAGGTGGAATCCTTGGACTTTTTCTTGTTATCCCAGAAATGGGGAAAGTGAAGACTTTTAACTCAATTGGTTCTGCGGTCTACTGCTTGCTTAAGGTGGCCTTCATCACTCAACTTTAGGTGCCTGTGACTTTGGGATGTCCATCTTACATGAGATTTCTATCCTCTAAACCAAGGTGCATTAAGCCTAGATTCAAGATGGGATGTCTTTCTAAAATTTATTTTCTAGCTCAGTTAAAATTTATTGTCTCTGTTATGAAGGCATTAGCCCAGTTAGCCAGAACAGATTGTTCTGATCTTGTCATTTTATTATGAAAAACACTGAATGGAATAAAATTTTGCTATTTCATTCCTTTCTTTAAATTAAAGAAAAATGAAAATAGGGAATAGTCTACAGTGCAAACATTGAAGGAAAAAAAAACAAAAATTACTACTTCAGTGCTTACTGTAAACCATGAGTCAGGAAGAGAAAAATCTGTGGCATCCCTTACCTCTGTGCTGAAAAAGAAAGATCAAGCAACTTGAGTGTATTGGCTGAAGTACTCCATAGCCTTTTTACTTCTCTCTGTGATGAGGGAGAGAACCGAAGAATCTGTGTAATGATGGATCATCTCTTAAAACTACTGTTGCTCTGCCACCTGCTCTCAAGCAGTCATGCCAGAAGTGTCTTTAAAGTGAGCCTCTGCAGTATTTAAAACATACACCATCCCAGGAAAGCTTTCTTCAGCGTGGTCTGCATATTCAGGAGCTACTTACAAGCCATAACAACACTGCTGGTATTTCATTTGACAATAAAGGCAAACTTCTCATCTAGTCACAGGGTTTTTTTCAGGCATTGTCCTGGATCCTCAAGAACAAAATGATAAATGTACCTTTTATCTACATAATTATATTTTCATGAGGGTGTGAAATTTACTCACGAGCTGAGGACCTGAGCCAGGTTCTGTGAACCTGTTTGCTGTCTGATCAACTTCAAAAGAGACATTAAAAGCTTTGGGTTTAATGGCTAAGGCCCTACTGTCTTTAGTAGTACTGGATGAAATTATATTACAGTAAGTCTTGTCCAGCATTTTATTGCCAGGAGAAGCATCATGCAAGGTGACAGAGATAAAGAGATGATGTTGTGATTAAAAGTTTGTGTTGCTCTTGTTGAAAACATTACACTTAAGTGTCAATAGTTATATAAAAAAGCATTTTATCTCATATTGAACTTTTAAGATAGCTGGTTTCATCTTGGCCTCTGGGATATCTCATCAGAAGAGCATGTAACCACATAGGCTGTGGTCTTGTCCAAAATTACTCAACATTTGGATCTTTGTGTTTCAGAGTATTAACCAGATTACAGGCCATAATCTGTAAAAGCTCCCCTGCCACTGCTCTGTTTGACTCCATTCCAGATGAAATCTCTTCAAATAAATCCTGGATCACAGTGATACTGTTTTGTGTGTCTAGAGCCAAAAAGAAGAGAGCAGAAAGAAGGGGAGGAAGGGGAAAAATTGTACAGGTATAGAGAGACATATCCTTCAAAGGTAAAGACCTAAATAAATGAAGGTCTTCATTTATCATCTCTGGAATTCCAAAGTATTTGTTCTTGTAAGAGAGGCCAATTACAATATTTAGGGTAAAGTAATTCATCTAGTGATCTTTTCCATTTGAAACTTCATAATTTCTTACAGTTTCTGTGGATTCACAATGTGAACATACCTAGGCATGCATCTGTGAGTTAGGGCAATTTAGAGCAATTAATTAATTGTGATATATGGGTTTGTATTACACTGTGGGTATTAGAACTGTTTTAAGATGAGAAAAGAAAGGGTAGATGCAGACAATATACATGAAAGGAATTAATTTACTTGGTGGCATTGCATTAAGTCATTTACTGTTTACCATTCAAGACAGCTAGGGATCCAACTACCTGTTTCTAACAATTGAGCAAATTAGTTTTTACTCAACTGTTTCCATTTATGGGAAAGACAATACTGAGTGCACAAGACAGGGAAGACTACACTTGCACTCAGGGACGTAATTCAAGAAAATGTGTTTATGAACTTCTCTAGTATGACTCCCCACGCTGTGTGACCACTCCATACAGACTTAACCTTACACAAGGTGAAATTTAACATCACTAGTTCCTTTACAAAAACAGCAAAGAACTACAGTCAAAGAGGAAGTAAACAGTTTCTTCATGATTACTCAAGAATTCTGTGGAACAAAGACGATCTGAGATCTAGCCCACTGCATCTAAAAGCTAGTTGTTACCATTCAAAGAAATGGAATTAAAAAGAAAGCAGTTGTCATTTTTATCTAGATTTACTTATGTAAAAGTAAGAGTTTAACACTAAATCCATTACAATGTTTGTAAATAGTAGAGTTGTTGGTTTTATGCTCAGAAATAGTGTTTCAATCCCACTGATTTTCCTCCAGTGGCTTTTAAATGCTGAAGTCACTTTGGGAAGCAAGACTCAAGAGCCAAAGTCCCCAGTAACCTTCAAAAAACTTGATGTATAGCAAGACAAAGAACAGCCAATTTGAAACTAATGAACTTTTTGTTAGCCATTAAAGGACAAATAATGGCCCTGTTTAGATGTCATATTCATGTGAACAAAAGTCCAGAATTTGTGATCTAATCCAGCAATGTCTCCACTATTGACTGAGTTTACTCTCAGCATCTTCCACCATTTTACCTTATCAAATGTGACAGCAGAAAGAACCCACCAGTATGGCCAATAGTATACAAAGTATTTTATAGCATATCTTAGCGGGGTCACAAACAGCAGATCTGGGTTTGTTTTCTTTGCTACACCCAGGATGTTAGAGGTTAGAGGTCTTGGAAAGGAAAATTAAGCTTTCTTGGGTTTGGGTCTGTGTGGTTTGCTGCTTCCCCTCCCCTGCTGGCCTTGTTAATATTTTTTTCAGGGATAAACTCTGCTCCATAGGAGCCATCATGCAGGGCAAGGAACAGCTGATTTCAAACTGGATTTCACAGATATTTTACAAATTCTCTTTATAGACTTGTGACAGTGGCATCTAGAAGTTCATTATGAAAATTATTGATTCTAGCTACTGACTTATAACATATTCATGCTGCAGTAAGCCCTAGCTGTCCTATATGTAGAATGGGGATCTTCAGCACCTTCTAGGAAACAAGTTCTGGGAGTCTGGATAAACTTTGGTAAGGCAGCAGAACTGAGAAAAATATTGACTGCTGATCGTGTATACCAGAAAAAGTATTACTCTACGTCTGACTTTGATACTGTTTCCTCAGCATTCATTTTTGCAGTATCCAACGGCATGGGTTTGTATACCAGAACTGCAAGTCTTAATCTTCGATGATAAAGGGGGTAGTAGTAGCAATGATAGTAGCAGTAGTAGTGACACCCAAGATTGCTTACTGTACAGGAGAAACAAGCATATTGATGCTCCTTAAACTAAAGTCAGTTTCTATACTATCTTGTTGATATTTTTTCAGACTTAATGTATTAAGAAAAGTCTTTTATGCGAGATGCCATTACTCAGACTGCTAATGGGCTGGTATATTTATCATTGTCTTGCAATGAGCACTGCAGAAGTTAGCATATCAAACACTCATTAGTCTGAGGCTCTCCCAAGAAAGTTATAGTAGTATACATAAAGGATTAAGGAGAGTACTAAAATGTCATTGGTATTCTAACATGAGTTAGAATAAGGAAAAAAAGAAAGAATAAGGTATTTGTCTGAGGTGGAAATTGGAATGACTGTTCCCACTGTTTCTAATAAACAATCACCCAAGGACGCTCGAAGGAAAAAACACACCAATTATATAAACTGAAGGCAATAGACTTGTGAAGAAGTTTCCAGTTCTCCTGACTGGCACGGGCCATGGAAGGCCACCCACAAGGGTTCTGCTGCTTACCTTGTTAAATACTGCCTTGTGTCACCTGGTATGATCTATAAGGCTGTAAAGTAGTCACACTTCAACTGCCTTTCATGTGCACTTCAAATTCTTTTTTCTTATGAGATGTTCTTCACTAACAGGATTTTCCACTTTGAAAGAGAAGACTGTTTCAAAAGATGACAGAACCTCTCAAAACCACAGCAAAAATGAAAAAAAAAAAAACCCCACAAAAAAATCAGGTAAACCCAAAACAATGGTTTTGCATAGTTCTGAAAGGTAACGTTAGGTAGGAAGAGGTTTTTTTCACCTTTATTGAACAGGCTTATTACCTGATATGATTTTTCACTTTAGAACTGTTTAAATGCATTTTTTTTCCCTGCAATATATACTTACACAACAAATTACATGACAGACTAAATGCATCTGAAAGAGTCCTTGCATCCTTACTATTTGCATTTTGAACTGCCCATGTGGGTGTGCACATATCATATGGCTCGTTGCCAAGGCATTCAGCTACAACACAAAATGTTTCTAAGTTCAAAGCTTGTATCATTGTTCACCTCATTCTTATATTTTGCCCTCACTTTTGTTATATCACTAAAAGATGTTTCTCTTGCATCAATAAAATCCTGAATTATTTGCTCACTTTTAAAATGTGCAAACCATGAATAAAATAATAATACCCCCCCCCAATACATAAAAGACACCAGCTTTGTGCAGCTGCATTATTCAGCTATTTTTAAACAGTCAGTGTATAAGGATCTGGAAAGTTCAATTAACCCACCCATAGAGATATTGTTGCTCATTTAGCGACTTTGCCTCCCACCCCAGAGAACATCTGTGGACCCTGTTGCCAGAAGGGTTCCAAGCAGGCCTGGGACTTCAGCGAGAAGTCTCCACTTGCAAGACCAGACCCTTTGTGCTGACAGCCACTGACAGAATAAATATATATTTCAAAATATAGGTCAAGTTACCTGAGTATTCTGTACTTGCATATAGTATCAGTGGTCATCTTTTGTATGTTTCCTGGTATTAAATTATTCCCTTTCTCAGCAAAGCTTTTTAAAAATAAATAAATATATAAATAAAACATGATAGAGCTGCTTTTCCCCTCTCAACAGTCAGGTTTTCTCTCCTGAGTGGTAATTGGGGAAGGGGAGTACAAATCTTGCTTTGAATTTCTTGATTGCATTTTTGTGATAGTTGCAGAGGTTTTTCTTTACCAATGCGGAGTGAAACAGAGATTGAGAATAAATTCTACTTGGAAAATACTTTTTTAGATGCCCTGAAAGTGTCTACAAATCAGGCTTATGATTGAATGGAATATAAGAGCAGAAGACAAAATATCTCTATGGGGCCTAGAAATTCTCAGGGGTTTTTGATCTTTCTTCATTTAGTCAGCAATATGCATTGGACTTCATTGTACGTCATAACCTATGGCATCTATGATGATTTACGAAGGTTAAGGATTACATCTGCATACTCTCTGCTCTCTTGTGTTGCACACCTTTTTCCTTTTTTATACTTCTATTCACTATTTACAAGAAGCACCTAGTCACTGTCGTTTCTACTAATAATAGATTGTTGGATCCATATGGTCAGAAAGATCACATTAGGATACCTGCTTCTGCCTGAGTATATTGTATCTCACTTGAAATGGTGACATGGTACAAATCAACAAAACCACACACAACAGTTTGTGTTATGCTCTAAGAACAGATTGCTGTGGTGATTTCAGGCATGCAGTCAAAGGACAAGTGCTGTCACAGGCTAAAGGATGTTCTGATTAGACTTCAGTAGTCAAACCTATCCAGATTCTGTCCTGAATTTTAAAAAGTCCAAGCTATTTTATTAATGTAGGGTAAATTACTTATATCACAGTGTGAGCCTTTCTGTAAAAGAAAGAAATAAAGGTTTAACATATGGAAATGGGGGAAAGAAATAATTTTCCATTAGGTAAAAGTCTACATTTCAGGAAGACTGTCTTCAACCACTCTGTTCATACAGCATGTACAATTTTACTTGCATATAACTTAATGTGTTTATCTAAAAGGAAAAGAAATTCTTCTACAGCTACTCCAAACACAAGGAAACAGCACAGAGTATGTGGCGCTATAAACCTGCTCTTTTTACTTTTTAGTGAAGTGGAATGCTATGGAGAATGTTCTCTGAAGCACGTCTAATTATTTCAGTTTATGTGTATTTTTAATGAATGTGTCAAGTTATGCATCGACTCAAGTTACCATGTAGAATCAGAGCCTATGAATATGTTGGAAACAGAAGGTTCCCTGAAATTCTGGAACTGACAGTTTAAATTACATACGAAAAGGAAAGGAAAAATGCTGACAAATTGGTCAAAACAACTGCAACAGAGGCTCTTCATTAAGAGCAGGAAAAGGGAAAGTTGATGAAGAAGAGTGTATCCGAAGAGTGTGAAGTTCTGGCAAAAGAAAGCACTTGGTAGAAGAAAAATCGGTTGGTGGCAGGAGAGAAATGCAGGAATTAATGGGCCAAAGCTATGCCTATAATGGGAGAAACTTGAAGAAGCTGCACTCCCTTTCTCCTGTCCTTCCCTTTCTGTCCGTCCTCCCCTCTTCCCTATACAGTGTTTGTGAATATGCTTTCCGAAAGAAATCTTACTCCAGTTAAGTGAAATGGACCTATGGCACAACTTTTAACTGAAGCTTCTCGACTCCAGCCTGGACAAGAGGAAGATGAGTTGACCATGATCAAATACTTAGGACAACTCAGCGCCCAAATGTAATTGGTTAGTGTCACTTTCCCTACTCAAGCATATCCCACCTCGGCTATAGTTGCCACTCCAGGAGTACATTGGTCTCCTGCAGGACCTGCCAGTTCCATGTCACTGGCTTAGGTACCCCAGGATGATTCAGGGACCTACAAGCCCATGATAAAGTGTCTAAACTGCACCCCAAATTCACTCATCATGTGTTTATCCAGGATGCTGGAGCTATTGACAACTACAGTTTCAATGAATGGTCAAAAGCTCTATGTAGAGAATAATCATGCATTTGTGCTAAAAGGTCACCAGTAGGAAAATGTACAGCTAAAATGTTAATTTTTTTTACCATGTCTACATAGTAAAATTCAGCAGATCTACATACACTGGTCCATTCAGTACAATTTAATGCTGCTTCAATTAATATTATACGTGTTCCTTATGTCCAATATCTTCAATTTCAACTTAAAGATTTTGCAAGTGGAGAATGTCTCTTTTTACTAACAATAAGAAGATACTTAGAACTAAGGATAATCACAGAAATTTTCAAGTTATCAGATTGTTTGGGTCAGTGTCAAATGTTAAATCTGGTTGTACAGAGACCTGTAATCCACACACTAGTGTGTTATTAAATTTCTGGAAAGTAATGAACTGGCACTGGAAGTGAAAAGGAAAAAAAGTCGTAATGTGGAATGGCCCCTTATTCAGGAAACTTTGAAAATATGGAGCCATAATAGCTGTGGTGAAGTTCCTTTAAATGAGACTTTGGTATGCCATGGAATAAAGTCAAAATAGGAGATTGTGGCATTCCAAGTCATACTGAATAAATGCAGACATTGGGCCAAATTGTGGTCTTATTCACAAGGGAACATATTTTTTCCCTTTTCAATCAAAAAAAAAAAAAAGGAGCAGAGAACACTTTAAGATACAGGGCACAAATGTGTAATTATTCTTGGCTAACATGGTAGCTGTTGATCATTTAATGAAACCATAATTACCATATAATGGCAGGGTATTTATATGACAGATCACTACATTATTACAGGGTAAGTGCGTGATTATTTCTGTCCTCAAAACCAGAATAAAAAACACATGGAAGTGGAAAAATAAGTTGAAAAAAGAGGGGTGGGGAAATCTGAATTTCCCAGTGTTACTCCCATATTGTTACTCCATCCCCACCTCAATCACACAGTGATGGCAATGGCCACCAGCATTCATGATGAAGCCAAATCTCTGCAGGAAACCCATGCCACAGTACAACAGATCATAAGGCTCTTTGCCAAATGGCTACAGCTCTAGGCTTCATTGTACTTATAGTTCAACTAATTCAATAGCAATTTGGTCACTGGTCTCTTGTCCTCAGAAGACACTATACTCCTGCTTGCTTGGAGAGACAGTATGTACAATAGATGTAAAATGTGCACTGAGAGGTACTTAACCGCCACTTCTATGCCTTTAGGGGAGAACAGTGAACTAATGTGGTTTTCAGAGTAATATCAGTTTTGCACTGAAATACAACTGAAATTTAATTCAGCAGGACTACCTATGAGCTGAGCACTGTTTGGTACAGTTTGATTTCAGTAAAATTTTGACTATATAGTAAGGATTGATTTAAATTGTGAGAAAATACTCAAATGAGTCCTTGTATGGCAACCTTCACAGGTAGAAAAATGCATTGACAAGTTGTGAGTTCACAAAGTTTCACAGAGTTTTCTATTCTGAACAGAGTCCATATTGAGCTTTATGAACAGAATGGCAACTTTCCATGTGGGAGGCAAAATCAAATTGTAAACCCAGCTGAATCACTGATTACCCAAGTCCTACGTGGCTGTTGAAAGAGCTATGTAATCATCTGCTCCACCTGAAATTTGCCTCTGGATCTTCACAGTGCCACTTCAGCTGAGTTGAAGATGGCAGCCAGTACTCCCTTTTCCAGAAAGCACTCACTGAGCCAGTATTCTAAGTTAAAAGGTATTGTAAGTACAAGAGTTTGGCGCTAAATAATAGTTTCTGAAATTGGTGGGATTCTTAACCTTGCTTTTCCTAGATTCACATCCAGGAAGCAGCACTGTATTAGCTATTTTCAATCTTTGGTAATTTTTTCTTTCTTGTATTTTTTAACAGGGAAGGAAAATATACTCAGGTAAAAGCCACATGCTGTTGTTTTTCCTCAGGACTTATCCTCTATCTTAGTAAAAGAAATACAAATTGCAAGAGAAAAGACTTTGGAGGCCCTAAGAAATCAGTATCTATATACTTAGAAGGAAGCTGTAATTGCAGTACCTTTGTAAACAGCTCCCTTAATAAACCAGTTATTACTCTGAATGGTCAATGATTGCGCATAATAATTGCTAGGTTAATTCCCTCTGGAGAGAAATCTATCTATCTATCTAACTATCTATCTATCTTTGGTTCTTAAAGGGTAGTTCACCTGTGGTGCTGGTGGGAATTTAGTTATGTTTGAGTCTAACCCAGCTTTCCCTGAACTCAAATGGAGCCTCAGCACACTCCCAAAGCAGCAGCATTCATTCATTTATTCATGAAAAGCAACAGGTAGGAAGTGGACTATACTTGTTGTCTGATAGAGTAATGACTTTCTTAAACTATTTCCCTGATACACTTCATTCAGCGTGATGCCTTTTGTGAGCCCACCTCCCCATTGTTTACTCTAGATGAAATTTAATGAATGAAATAAATTTTGTGAACTGAATCCTCTGCTCCTGGTATCTCTTCATTACAGGTTTCTTTTGCCTTCACTATGTTTTTAAGAATTATAAATTGTTCCAATATATTGTCCAAATACCATTAAAATAGCTCTTACAGATAAAATGGAAAATAAAGTCTATATTATGAAGCTCTAAATTCAGGACATTAAAATGTTATTGCATTTTTTCCTATTTGGTGTTCTTTGTAAAGTTTATTCTTATGAACTTAAACATAGCTAGAATCTGAGTTGTTTTAATGTTTTGCAGATTAAGGTAGTTCTGGTTCTAGTGGAAATCCACAAAAACTAAGACATTCAGCACCAGAATAGGAATAATCTTACTCTTCTTTTGGGGATAGTCATGCTTTCATTATTAATATTTCCATTAAGAAAGAAATCAAAAGAATTTTATTAAATCTATTTTTTTTTAAATTCTTGATCCCTCAACAAGTTATCAGGAAACATTTGCCCTATCACCTCCCCATCTCACCCAATACTCATTTGAAAAAGACAAGCCTTCAAGTAAGCAAATGCTGGTTTACCCTGCAAATCCTTTACAGCCATTATAATGCAGATCCAATCTTTCTGGCACAGTGAAATTTCGCTGACTTTAAACTAACATGGTAGGATTTCAAGCAAATCTCATGAGGAAAGGCATTAAAATAGAGTCCAAAACAATTTGTTATTATTTTTTAGAAATGAGTTCTTTTTTTCAGGTATTGTTATCTGCACTTTTCCTCTTCTTATCCATTTCTAAGCAAAGGTCACATATTAGTATTTTTATTTTCAGATTCTCCTGGCAAAAAGTCAGACTTGGGAAATATTCTCCCAAGCTAAAATAAGTCAACTTCGAGGGTTTCAAATTCTGGCAAACCAACTTCTCCAAGGTCTCGTAAAAATTCTGGGCTGTTATCTCCATATGTCTGATAGACTTTTTTTGTGACCGTAATTAAAACCGTCTGTCCTTTCTCTGTGACTTCAGGAGAATGGCAATGAGTCAGAAGAGCTCTGAAAAGCTAGAAGGATAGAGGCTGAGGTTAGCAGCTTAGAATCACTTAATCTGCTATATTTCATCCACAGAAATGTGGATACAAAGCACTGCCACCTGCCTTTTAATTCAGGTAACTTCAGAACAAGTCACCATAAAGAGAGAGGTTGTCCTGGTTTGGACTGAACCATAAAGAGACTTAAAATAAATTAACTTGATATGGAACATCATTATCCCTGTAAAACTAATTTTTACTCTTGTAATCTGTTAGAACTTCTCAGTAATATGTTTTCAACAGTTTCTGGGTAAAACACATTTTTTGAAATACGAGAGTATGTGAACAGTGAAATGATGAATACATGAGGCACATGATGCTGAAACCTTTATAGCAGTGTTATTCAGGGGAGAAATACTTAACTTTTCAAAATATAATTTAGAAAATTAGTTCACTATGATGTTATTATATAGTATTTGTTACTGCTCTGCATTTCTTTCCATTCTCCTAAGTTAATTGATTTCCTGTTTTTTTTTGAGCAGTCTTCAGTTTTGAGGCTTTTTTACAACTTAGAGGAAGCTTGTTCATCAGGTGGGTCACTTCCCCAGCTCTCCCCCTTTTAAAAGGTCTTTTCCCCTTTTAAAATTAGAATTAGTTCGGGAAAAAAATTGATCTCATGTTAGAATAGGGGATGCTGCAAGAAATAATCTTAATGAAAGCCTTAATAAACTAATTGCGCTCCTGAGGATCCTCTGCATTGGTAATCTGACACTCAGGGAAGTTTGACATAGTCCTCCCTGATGAGTCAATTAGTTACGTAAACCTAAGCAAGCATGCATATGCCCTGGTCCCATCCCTCTCACACTAAATATTATCACCAGTTTTGGCTCTGAAATTCAGGGGAAGAAGTTGAATGTCATGTGAGAATGACAGCATATGTCTGAAGCATTGATATGCTGGCTGCTTCCTGAGACTTCATGACCTCAGCACTTGCTGGAGTTCAGAAAACCAAGTATCTCTGAAGATCTGGATCTTGGGTAGGATCACTTTTTATTTTCAAGAAGAGTTGGGTACTTGAAACTATTTGAGGACCTGGAGACAAGGTCAAGCTTTTCAAGTAGAATAAGGTTTGCTGATCAGACACTGAATCTCTATGAAACAGTGTGCAGGGTTGCCCTAATAAAGCAAAACATACATCTGCCATGAAAAAAATACTCTAAAAAAAAATTAATTCCTGGTATAATTCTCCTGAAATCAGTACAAGAGATGAAATTAAAAGCAACATTCTTAGGGAAAATACTTTTAATGAAGAATATTTCTTTGTCATATAGTAATTTTAAAAGGTTCTCTTTTATAAAATTTATTTTGATTTCATGAAAGGATGTACTATTACTATAAGCAGGCCTATCGGGTCAGTTTCCTACAGAAGGTTCTTTTTGTTAGTTTTCTTTATTTTCTTTTTAGTTTCCTGCTTTATCATTCAGAAGGTTTGCACTGTATTCCTGTACATATTTGGTTTGGTGCCCAGAAATGTATTATTTTAACAGGGTTAGTTCATTAAAAGTTATTACTTTAGAGGGGTTCTACCATGCATACATAATTATATCTATGCCCTTCTACAATGATCACTGTGGTAAAGTTAACCATAAAAAATTTTGCTTTTTAAGGTTTATCATCTCTGCCATTTCAAATCACATTGATTTGACTAATCCCAGCATCTAACTTACTCCAATTATTTTCTTTTTTAAAGTTATTAAGCTGTCAAAATGTAATTTTCATTCTTCAGTAAAATTAGTCCTTCAGAAACTATTGGGACTGTGAATTGTCCTCCCTTTGGGCTGTTCAAGAAAGAAAGCAAGCATAGCTGCTGACGCGCTAAACTCATCTCAGCCAAAACCAGTAAGCCAGTTTTCAGTGTCCTGCACAAGGATTGACTGTGATGGTCTCAAAATCTTTTAAAATTACTGTATTTTTCAGTGACTCCATGTCACTCTATGAAGAGAATTTTTTGAGAATATCTCCAGGTATACATTTTTTTTTTTTTTCTTCTTTAAGACTTGGAGAAAGATTTGAATGACCGATTTCATAATAACAAGAACCTAAGTGAATTTCTAAGTCGAGAGAGTAACATTTCCTTGCAACTATCTGTTTCTATGAAGCTGCACCACAAGGCTACACAAGGGTAGAAAAATAGCCTGCCCAACATTTGCTGAAAGTTGGCATTTGAAGACTGAGTATCAGTGTGAGCAATGTAACAGAGCATTGTACTAGTGTAGCTGGTCAGCAGCCAACATTTCCAAGCTGACCTGAAAAGCGCATTATGTGCTGGTGCACCTTTGAAGTTATATAAATGTCTTCTGTACTGAGATACCTGATTTGCTCCTATTATACTTGAAGGAGACAAGACACTCAGCATTTTACTGCTTTGTTCATCATTGCCTACTGGGAGGATAGGTTTGAGATTACTTAAACTAGTCTACATTGGCTGGTTTAGACTTTTTAAGTCCTATATTGATTGGGTTGCATATACTTTATCTTTTGTTGCCCTATATACACCATCTAAGTTGGCTTATCTCCTTTGTCCTGGTGTTGACGGGACATTAAGTAATGCTTTCACTCTGGAGATTTCACAGTTACAGAATTATACTGAACTGCAAAGACACATGTGACTATAAAAAAAATCAAGTAATAGAATTTGCAATCAATGTATTTATGCTTCCAAGTTAAAAATATTTACAGTATCATTTTTAATCAATGAGAAATAGATCCAGAGCACAGAGAACATTTTAGAGTGGGTGGTGAGCACAAAAATGACACATCAATTATACAATCTGTAATCACTTTGCACTATATTATGTACTTCTACATAGGTAATTCATGTTTGCATATAATATTAGTCCACTGACATTGTTTTCTATCGTAATGCAATTACACAGTGGTGTTTGGGGAATGACCCCATGAAGGAAATGGTAAAGCAAACAAAGTCTCTCACTCAACATATATAAAACACAGTAGAATCTAGTTGTGCATCTACTGGTTTTACATGAGTTCCTCTAAATGTCTTAGGAAGTAATTAATGTTAAAGGTTCCTTTTCCTGTTGAATAAATTTATTCTCCATTGGTCATATGTTGCAAACCCCGTAAGCGTTCACTAAAGTGAGGGTACCCTTGCCCTCATAGTAGATTTGTTTCTTTCATTTTGGGAGAGAAATGCAGTGAATGTGATTTTGACCACTGCTATCCTTTGCATGAGACATTGGACTCCTTGGGCCTGATTTTCAGGGCTATTTAGCAAAAGCAAGAGCTTGACGCACTGTTTAAAGAGTATAGGATATGTGATAACTTGCTTAACATTTCTCTCTTGAAAACGTGCTGTAGTATTATGTGAGCTGTGCTGTTAAATGGTATTTTACAATTATCCCATAAGCTTAGCTGCAACATCTGTTTACAGTCACTCCACCAGCCTCCGTGATATTCCTGGGTTTTTTTTAATACACTGTGTGAAAGCAATAATACACAAATCTCAGCCTTCATAAAGTCTTTTTTTTTTTTTTTTCCACAAGATGAGGGTGTATTGAATGTAATTGCAGTGTGTGGGGATAACTTTCTGTAGCCTGCTCCCTTTAACTTCAATGGCTTGAAATCAAAAATTAATCTCCACAACTTCAATGAGACTCACTTCTGATAATGTTGGCCCATTGACTTCAATGAAACACTATTAAAAATTACTCTCAATTCACTCTAATACTCATTCTTAATAGCATCAGTCCACTGATTCTGCTAACACGCTTTCAAGACCAAGTGTTCCAACCCTTCATAAAGACAAAAGCAAAGCTCAATATACTTCAGCAAAAAACTTGTTTCTTGTGGTTGTCGTTTGCTGACTTCTGATAAGCAGGACTGAATATTATTGCCTCGTATGAAAGAAAGAAACGTCTTGCAGACTTTTTGCTAATACCCTTTTCTAAGCCTTTTTTATCGAGGGGGTGAGGGGAAGATGAAAAAGGCAGGATGCCGTTTTCTAAAACAAATAGTCCAGAACTCCTTATCATTCCTGAAATTCATATGAAAAGTCCAGTATGTTATTATACTCAATATGTTTTTTTGGGGGGGATGTTTTGTGTGGTGTGTGGTTGTTTGTTTTCGGTTGGGTTCTCTTGGTGGATTTTTTGTTTCCTTAGGATTTTTTGTTGTTTGTTTGTTTGTTGGGGGGTTTTTGGTTTGGTTTGGTTTGGTTTGAGTTTTTTTTGACAGCTACAGAATTCTTGCTGTAAATTAAGATGACAGTGCAGATAACGGGGGAAGATGAGCATGCTTGCTTGCTTGAATTAGACTACAACTCATTTAGTACTCAGATTCATGGTTGAATAAGGTGTATTGCAGTTCTAACCACTATACCTTTTTGAAATGCTCTTTTTACTCTATTTGGTTTCTCAGAGGGAAAGCATAATCTGAAACTTCTTTTTCTTTTATCCATCCAGATCTCAGGTTTGTTTTCTGTTCAAGACAAGCCCTCTGATATTTATGTATTACAATTTGCCATGTTTGAGCTCTTCAGAGTTTGCAGTAGATTTTTTTTGTTGTAACCACTGATTTAACTTGAAATCTATCCCCCTACATGCAAGACAATTTTGCCATTTTCCTTCACAAGCCAGACAATTTATAGATAAACTCAGACCAAATAAATCAGGCAAGATACATTTATAGGTCTAATATACCATATATATTAATATATATTTTTAATCACCATCATACTGTCACTCGGCAGAAATAATTAGCTTTGAGCAGGTCATACACATCTGCTATCTAAGCAGATCCTTTTGCTAGTATCCAGGCTAGGACACTTCAGAACAGCCAGTGTTTAGAGTCAGTCACTGCATACTGCTTGTGTCCATTAGTGGTGAGGTGAGCTGCCTTCATTTCCCTTCACTAATTCACCTGAATGACTGTGTAACTATAATTATCTTTAGACCGAGCAATTTCTCCATGAGAGAACACTTACAGTAATTCTGAACAAAGAAATATAGATTCACCCTCCTATTAACTTCAATACTTTGGCTGGAAAAAGACATTGATTCATCTTCAGCTCCTTTTCCCATGGCATGAACCTTGGGAAATCCTGTTTTGCTTTCCAAAAAAAGGGCTGTGTCTCACATAGTGGTCTCCATTTGGGTCAGCTAGATTTCTGAATATTCATGTATGAAAACCAGTAGCTTAACATTCAAAGATACTGTTCTGCAACTGTAAGCAAAGTTAATGTGAGAGTCAAATTCTGGTTTCTCTACACGATAGTGAGGATTCAACCCTGGACCTGTCTGGAAAATTTAGTAGTAATTTTATCTTCCTGCAGCATCATAACTGAGCCTAATAATAAATCTCTAGGCATCTGCATGTTATTTTTTAAGATTACGGAATAATGTATGTATGATAAAATGAACAATATCAAAATGCAGTCCATAGCTGAAGAAATACTATTGGTAGTTACAAACATACATCCGGGTTAGCATGTTTTGCATGAGTATGGTGTTTGTTTCTTTTTTTTATTTCATTTTTTTTTCCCAAATGTTTGTTTTCCCTAAAAAAATTGTTAACGGATATTCATTCAGTTTTTAAAGATCTTGCTAACTAACAGTGAAGATAGAAGATATTTTAAACCTGATAAATTAAATAATTTAAGTCCAGCCATGTGTGTTCTACTAACCAAACAGCACCATATGAATATATGTACACAGTCTATTACAGATACCAGTACTTGCAAAAAAGACAGAATGATTTGCAATGTCAAACATCATCTGCTATAACAATAGGTTCGAAGATCTTACAGTCTCCGAAAAGTAAAATTATTTTGCATTATTCTCACTCATGGACTCTTCACCTAAAAAGCAAATGCAAAAGAGTAATGATAGTAGAAGTAGCAAGGACCTATAATAAGAATATTCTGAAAGCTAAGAATATTATTCCTATTTAAACTGAAAATTTCTTCTTCCTGTCTTCAAATATGCAAACTTTGAAGTATTATTAATGTATATTATAAAAAGTGTAAGATGTACAATGAGTTCAAGAAAAATCTTAACCTTGTTTTTTTCTACTTCAGGTGTTTGATATATTAGATTTAGTAATTTTATTAATTCAATTTTTTTTGCATATATCTTCTTTATTATGCAGATCTTCACCCCTTGTACTGCTCCATAAGCTGTCAACAGCTGAGTAAAACTGATTAGAATCAAGTTCAGCTTCAGAAAGCTGATTATACTTTTATACTATTATACTAATAGATTATAGTATAGTCTAGCTAAATCTAGTTGCTGTACTTGGTTGGCATACAGTGAAGGACTGGATACGTAGAAAAGCTGTTGTTGACTGATGGCATAAAAAACACCATGGACTGTTAATAACATTCTTCAAGACAAAATTATAACTTTGTAATGAATTTAGTGACTGCATTTGAATATTGGAATAATTACTGCTATATGATCTGGATGTCCCCCAAAAGATTAAAAATTACTTGTACCTGTAAGATAGTTTTTATCTGCATATGGTATAATTATTTTAGGGAGAAATACTGATTTAGTCCAGTTAAAGGAAATAATTTTTCCTCTTAATTTTTTAATGATGAAACTTCCAATGATGATACAGTCTGCAAGCCATTTGTCCAGAAATCTGTTGCAGAAATTTAGAAGCTGAGGCAGCGAATAGTGATTATTACAAGTTGCAACTAAAAATAGCCTCTGTCATTGTGCAGATGTTGTTGCTGTTGTTATAACATCTACTTGCATGAGCTCTCTGGTATTTCTTCTTGTTCCAGACTGAAAAGGCCAAATCTATTTTGTAGGAGGTTTTCTCCATAATAAAGGACCCATGTCAAAAGAAATGATAGTTTGTCTGGAGGATTTCCCTTGCTTTTTCTTCTGCATTATGTGTGGAGAAGAAAAAGGTGACACCCTTAGCTAGCAGTAACTTTCACCAAACAGTCCTACCAAGGGACTAGTAAAATGCAGTCAATACTAGTTTATTAATGATGAATGAGTGTCCATCTTGGGACAAAAATAAGAAAGGTGTGATAAAGCCACTTTAATGAATTTTGAACTAGAC
Source organism: Pezoporus wallicus (assembly GCF_028554395.1). Taxonomy (NCBI): domain Eukaryota; kingdom Metazoa; phylum Chordata; class Aves; order Psittaciformes; family Psittacidae; genus Pezoporus; species Pezoporus wallicus. Next base: position 7,947,667 of record NW_026642292.1, on the reverse strand, counting down.
AAATTACAATTTTCTTCCAATAGACATCTAAGAAAACTATACATACTCTATGGCCAAATACATGTTCCCTCAAATTTTTAATCAAGAGAATAATGGCTAAATTCCATAATATTTAGTTCTGATATACTGATGACCAAACAACTGCATTATGCGTTTCCTTTAAAAAGTCCAGAATTTCTTGATCCAATATCTGACCAATACCTAACAGAGCAAGTTTCTTAGGTGAAGTCACAATGACTTTCTATGTTGTCCACTCATGCGTATAAAAATTAAATAATGTGATCCATCAGTAGTAAAAAGAGAAGAATGCTAGGTAGCCTTTTTGAGTAACTTCCAGTGAACAAAGTATTCAACTTTATTTAGACAGAAACTATAGTCCAGACCACTTTCTGATAATGAAAATACACTCTGAAGTGGTGAGACTTCCAACCAAAGGACAAAAAAGAAATTCACTCACGGAGTTCAGCACATTCTGCATTTGGTGCAATTTATGGCCAGTCTGTGAGCTACCCTATCTGTGAAAATGAAAATTAAGATAAAGGTCTAGCACTGGACTAAAAACATCTTATCTTCTGGTTTTGTCAAAATTAAGCTCCCCAAGCAAGGAATTCTGAAGAGTGAAATGTAAGGACACTTCCTTTAAGTGCAGCACATTTGTTAGTTCTCTCAATTGTTACTACAATATGGGCAGCAATGACAGAAATGCAAGTAATGTGGATGGAGGTCTAACTCTTAAATGAATAAAGCTTTAAGGTTTCTGATAGATCATGTATAAATACTAGAAAGGTTTGTTTGGTTTTTTTACCCAAGAGAAGTTTGAAATTGAATGAGTAAGATTTGAGAGGTATTTAAACTTTGAAGGCCTCCTCTGAGTATACTGAACACTTGAAATTCTTGATTAAGCAAAAAAGGAAAGAATTTGGACAATCAACAGTGAGAACTGAAACTGCAGAATAATAAATAGTTGTAAATAAGGAGGGTACTCTGTTAGAGATTCCTTTGCCAGGACAAGGATGCATTTTCAGACAGGCTAGCCTGCCTTTAAGTCTTATGACACATATTTTCTTGTAAGTTTTGATTATTTTTGTAAAAGCACTAGGACTGAAGCTCAAAGTATTTATTTCTGACTCTTATCTATGTCTGAAGTTTCAGAAACTGTTCACAGAGTCCCAGATTTACATGGCTGCCGACCTGGGAAAAATAGTGCTGCTGTTGTAAAACATAACAAAAAATAAATAAACCACAACTGCCAAGAACCATGGCTTTGAAGACCTAGCACAGCTTTAAACTGCGCTGGATGCTTACAGCTGGATGCTCTGCTGCTGAGAGATCCTAGCTCCTACTTACATGCTGTTGTTTTTGGTGTTGACTGGGGCTTCCAGCTTGGATGGTAAGGGAGGAAACACTGGCATGGGTAGTCTTGTGAATATTCTTGTTTCATGTTTACTGTTGCATGACTCAGTGGAGCACTGACAGTAGCTACCGAAACAGAAAGGCTACCTTGGGCTGTGCTAGGCTTGCCTGAAAGAGCTCTGAGTGAAAGCTCAACGCTTTTTTTTTTTTCTGCATCTGTAATTAACGGGTATTTGAAAATATGAAAAGAATTAGGAGGTAGCATTTTTAGTTGCTGTTTCTTCCAAATTAAAAGGGGATGACTATTTCTGAGAAAACAAATGGAATCCTCCACTAAGTACATTCAAAAAGTTTGTGCTTCCCATTGATGTTGTCTTTCCAAGACACACCAACAGCTGCTTCCGTGAACTATTCTAGTTTAGGAACCGAAGAGGCTAAAAATTAAGGTAAATAAATAAATAAAGGTAAATAAATAAATAAAAGTGTGTTGACTTAGTCCCATGTCCTTTATAAGTTTTACTTATGTTATGGATGAGCAGGACCAAAGAGAACTACTGGACCAAAAATCTGAATGCAGAGAGAACACAGGGTAATCTGTTATCTCTTAGAAGCCCTGCAGATAAAAAGCACCTGCATGATTTTCTTTTCAACTTTTCTGAATTAAGCTTCTTATCAGGCTGTATGCTATGGATAGGGATTTTGTGGGGGTAGAAGCATCACAACTTAATTGTGGTCTCCATGACCCCAATTTGATGTCAACGAAGTAGCAGATTACTCTACTTTGGAGGTGTAACAGTGATATTGAAGACAAGGGAAATAGATACACAGGTGCTAAAACTGACTAGAGGAATACCACAGATTACATACTCTCTGCAGAAGCAGGTAATCTCTGGAAAAACTGACTGCCCCTTGATATTCTGCTGGAGCTGCTAGAAGATTTGTGGGGGATCAACACTGCAGAAAACCTCTGGCGCCAGCACCTAACTCTTTCACTAAAATTTGGGGCCAGGGCAAAGTGTGCAACACAAGAGAAATTGACTTTAATAGTGATTTTTCAGCCTTGGAGAATTAGCTGTCCTTTGTCATTACATAGTAGGCCAGAAGCACTGCTTCACTTTAATGCAGAGAGAAAATTAGGCTAGTGAATGATGGCAAAAACCCAATTCTCCTTCCTGAGACAGCTTCAGTGGTCAAAATAGAGCTTGGGTACTTACCTGTGGGCTTGTGAGCAATGTATCAGTCCTTCTCCACTGCAGACTCATCATCCTTGCAAGGCTTTCAGCTGCCAGTACCAATGAGTGAGATCCTAAGATTAGCCTCAAACCTTAGCTGCATTTTCCCGGTGGCAGTGCAGTGAGCTAACAGCTGAGCCACTGGGATAGCCTTGTACGGCATTCTTCTAATAGTTTTTCTAGTTCTTCCACTGATGTCCTTATACATCTTTTATGATTTCGATAGTGATGCTACTTTCCCCAGGCACTTTCCTTCTATCTTACTCTTTGCTTGCTTTTCTTTTGAATACAGGGGGGAGGGGGCTACCTTAATCTTGCCCTTCACTCCCAGCACAACCTTTCAGAAAAGACATTTCCCTCATCTGCTTTTCCAACCCTGAGTATGTGTCAAGGAATTGTGAAGATGGAAGATATTTGAACACTTCCCATTTAAGTTCTGATGGTCTTTTTCCCAACTTCATGTTCCAAACAGATGAACACCCAGTTCTTTTGGTTTAAAATTAAACTCCAAATATTTTCTTTAGACTGCACTCATTTCTTTTACAAAGAAATGAAAATAAAATGCAGCACATGACATCACTTGAAGGAGAAAATTATGTTATTGTATATAGTTCTAGAAAGAAACTGTATTTTTTTAACTGCAGCTCTTCCCGAATGTGTACTGCTGGCAAATAGTAAAAAGGAGTTCTTTCCTAACTATATATTTCTCTCACATTAGACATATATAAATTCATTTGGGAATAACTTTAGCAATACAACTTGAGATAGGAGGTAGCTGATATATGTGAGATATTAATATGAAAAATATTTTCACTGCATGTATGTTATAAAGCTCTTGGAATATTACAGGCAACAAAAGTATAGGTCAAAGAGTTTCCTTCTCCCTATTCTGCCCATAATTTTTTTCCTGCAGGCCCATCTTCTCTTATTTTCTTCTCCTCTGTTATTTTCATTTCCCTTCTCATCTTCCATTCATAATTATGCAGGCGCCTTTTGAGGAGATTCTTTTGCTTCACACTGACAATACATGTTGGTAGCAGCAACTACCAATAGAAGCAAGTCAGCGGACACTTGTAGAGCTCGCAGGTTGTAAAATAATAAATCGAATATTTAATACCGAGACAGAAGACTTTATCTACACTTAATGGGTGGGGAGGCTGATTACTCATTCATAGCTACGCCACTTGTGAATGATGAGGTCACCCCTATCTCAGAAAGATAAATGCCATATCCTGTTATGACATACTCCTTTTATATAAAATTAGTTCAATTTTCTCACTAGTGAGGAATCAGTATAACTAAAAAAAAAAATCTCTTCAAGATAAAGGCATTTTTCTACGGCAATTCATTATATATGCTATTTTCATTTTATTTTATTTCTGTTCTGTTTTGTTCTATCTTATCCTCTTCTACGTATAGTATTTTACTCTCTACCTAAATGATATCTGACTAAAGTGAAGCAAAAATTAGATGATACAATGAAGCTTTGTAGTATTCTCCCTCATACCTGTCACAGGCTCCTTCCAACAGCAGATAATGAAAATTCAAAGTCAAACCATTTAACTTTAAGTAAATGGAAATGAATTTCCAGAGAAGAGATATTTTTTCACCTGCGAAAGAAAGGAACAGTAGTACACTGACAATGCGAATAAAGATATAATATATAATTGTGATATAGAAGTATATGCAAAGCATAAATATTACATGTTATTATATTGCATACTGTCATGTAGTTTTAATTTTTATCTTTATTATATTTTGCCTAAGAGAGGAAGGTCTACAGTACATCATTAGAAACAACAGTACTCTATTAGAATATTTCTTAGCTTAATCAATACTAAAGCAACTTGCAGAATATCTTTCTTACAACTGTATATGGTATTGAGACAAAAACTATGTCACGTAGATACCAGAGCCTGTCAATAATTTGAGCAACATGAGAAATAAATTAAAAATATTGGGCTCGATTCTCATCTCATTTACACTAACATGTTGCACTGAATTAAAATCCATCATGGTCTGCTGTAGCACTGGTGAAATATATGGCAAATTGGGTCCATGCTATTTAATATGGCACACAGTATAAGCCTGATATTTTCATCAGTGTATAAAATCAGTCTCAAAAATTCTTACTGGATTTTACCATCATGATTAATTTTGGGGAAAAAAATATAATTAAAATGGACTTTTCTTCAGAGATGAGGTTTTGGGTTTTTTTTATTATATCTATCTTTTAAGGGGTATGAGAAAGAAAATGTTTCTGTATTCTATAGAAATTCACAAACCTACCTTTGAATCCTGCTCGTCTTATAACATGCGAAAGCATTTGTTAGTAGTATCACTGACTTAGTGGGACTACTCGAGCAAGCAAAGTTACCAAGACTGACTTTTCAGTTACATTAACAATTAAATTAATATATTAATCAATACTCATAAAAGGTCTTATTAAATATCAAGAGGTCCTGGTTCTGCCCATGTGGATGAAAAGCAGTGACTTTCAGGACTAAGCCAAAGAAAGCTTGGCTAAAGGCAGGCTCTCTGTCCTGGCTGTCCCTTTGAAACATGAAAATCTGCTTAGTTGCCACTGTAGTGGAGAGTGACAATCAATGGATGGGGACTTCAACATGATTACATCCACTCTACTGCCCGGCCATACATTGACAGACAAAACTACTGTAATGGAGTGATCATTTGGAAAATGGCTACTGCCCACATTTAAATTCCTTTCAGTGTTATTCCATAGCCAATTAGAGTGGTAGCCCAGCCTATATTCATGCCAGTCTTGTACTATATTGTAAGAAAAAGGAAAGGAGCAGCTCAGAAGTCTTTAATTATTCCTCCAGCCATTTATTGACCTGCTCTCTAAAGGCCATATACAGGCCTTCATCTGCATGCAAAATTCCTATTGACATCACTGGGAGAGCCACAGGCAGATGGAGGGTACTTTGTAAACCTTACATTTTAAATACGTTGCAAGAGAAAGGCTCAGAATTTGCAGTCCTTTAAAAATGTGAGTAGCTTTATCTAACATTGCTCTTTAAACATGGAGTTTGAATAACGTTTTTTCCTGGCAATAACATCCCCCCTTTTCTCTGCAAGCTATCTAACCTACACGTTTCTGTAAAGTCTTCATATTTAGCACTCAAACAATTGATGTCCCTATAGTATAAACAGGATAGATAATGAATATAAGTGGGATAGAAAATTAATCCTACTTGTGAGAAAAGAGAGTCATAATTCACTTAGGCTTCTCAGCTCTTACGTTATGAGGTCTTCAGCTAACTCATGGGATCCATTCCACATCCCACAGATGCTCATTATGAATTCTTTTTATGTGCAACATGTGGGGACTAACCAGTTTCATATCTCCTGGTATTAGCTGCAATCCAAAGCATTTTGTATTAAAACAGAATGCAAACACAGATGCTATTTAATACAAAGGATTTGAACACAGTCTCTGTTTTAACATAAAGTTAGTGTGTCTTAATTTGGTTTGGAACAGCAGTGGAAAGAGAAGTCAAGATAAGAGGATGTTGTTAGTTTAGGAGCCAAGCTACGAATCCAAGAGGCACATAGTTGCATGGGAAAAGGGGAAACTAAACTGGCTCAGGTGACAGCTTTGATTTATGGAAGCAAAGGTTACAATGCCTTTGGAGTGATGGGGCAGCCTGGGACATCTGTCCCCTCTGCCTTAGCCTTTCCAACACTCTAGAGTGCAACCTGTGCTCTGTCCCATCAACTTGTCTTGGTATGAGCTGGGTTTCCTCAGAAGAGTCAAAAGGCGTTCACAGCTGCTGTTTGCGTAAGGTGCACTAAACATGGTGTGTTACTTTCTTCTCTAGCTCAAAAGGCTGGCAAAGTCTAGTTCTCCCCTACATGCACGACACTTCTAGCTCCCACAGCCAGCACCCTGGAGCTCCAGGTCTGTGGTTTCGAGTCACCCCAGGGACCCTGCTACAAGAGTTGTTGGGACCCTGCTACAAAAAGGGGGGGGGGGGGGAAACGACACTTTATCTCCTTATCTCTACTGCCCCGGATTCGACACACCGCTCTTCTCCACTCCTGCTCTCCGGGTCAGGCTCCTCACCCTTCGCTGCAGTTGCCGGGCACAGGAGACCGAAGCGCAGCCCCGGGAGCATCCGCCGAGCACCACGGCAAGGAGGGCTCGCCTGTCAGTGCCTCCTCCCGCAGCGGCTGCGGCCCCACGCCCGCAGCAAGGCCCGGGAGCCCCGGCAGGGAAGGGGGCGTCTCGCTGCCCACCCGCGCTTTCCGCCCAACTTTCCGCGCTTCCCTCCCTGCCTCCGCCCCGCGCAGCGCCGCAGCCCGGCGAGCTGGGGGGCCTCAGGGGCATCAGCCCCGGGCTGGCAGATCCGCGCACTGCTCCGCGGAGGGGGAGAAGGACAAGCGCGGGCGGGGCGGGCTGCGCGCAGCCCCGGGGTGGCACAAAGGAGCAGCGGATCTGCGGCCGCGCATCCCAGGGGGATGACTGGGGCCGAGCCACCCTCCGAGCCGCCGCTGGAGCGGAGCGATGCGTGCCGCAATCGGGGGAAGCTCTGCAAGGGGGGTTTGCACAGCTTTCGGCGGTATAATTGATATGTTGAAGCAGCAGCAGGGATCAGTGCGTGCACAGGCACCACACACCTTACAAGTTTGACTAGCAATAACATTGCTGCACACTAGGAGGGGAGAAGAGTCAGCTCCTATAATAGGGAACAAACTCTACCATTGCAGAAAAGCGGCGCATTTCCTCGCTGGTGAAAACCGTCCCTTCACAGACAGAAAGAAAAGGGGGGTGGGGTGAGGGGGGAGCAAAGCAAAAGCAAGTTACCAAGAGCAAGAACTTGTGCTGCAACAATCCTTCACTCTTCTCCTCAGGACTCTGGGAGCAGGGATATTCCTCCCCCCCCCCCCCCCCCCCCCCGCACAGTTGGCGCTAGCCCAGACTGTGGTCAGCCGCCTTTATTATTACTTCATTGAGACAGAGAAATCCTCTAAGACTTGCATTTTGGGTGGAGGGTGGGGGGTGGAGGGACGAGAAGGAGGAGGGAAAAAGGCAACATTTGCTGCTCATCATTTTCACTGCACCGCTAAAGTAATTGCGCCCCCCTCTCTCCTCCCTGTCCCTCCTCAGCTTGGATTTTTCTCTTACATCTACAGCTCCAGTGGTATTAGACGTACCTTTTTTTTTTTTTTTTTTTTTTTTTTTTTTTGTAGCTCTGATATTCCTTCTCTCCCTCCTCTCCCCCCCCCCCCCCCTTCCCATCTTTACGCGTTGCATGTTTGCAATTCGGTAAAATTCACCCCCCCTTACCCCCAGCCCCCCCTCAACTCCTCTCGATCTCAGACCAGCAGCGCACATCAAAGCGCCCTTCCTCACTCTCTCTCAGTGGCCGCCACTCACTAATGGGATTGCAGCGTGCCTGGCTCCGCTGCTGCAGCCGCCGGAGGGAGAGCCGCTGCTGCTGCTGCACCGCTTCGCCGAGACTCGCCGGGTGCTGAGCCGCGGGGATGATCAGGATCTTCCCGGATTTCAGCGTGCAGGTGACGGCGGCGGCGGCCGGCGGGGCGGCCGGAGGGGTGCCGGCGGCGCCGGGCATGGGGCGAACTGGCGCCGCGGCTAACGGCAACCCGCAAAACGTCCAGGGCATCACCTCCTACCAACAACGGTGAGCACCGAGGGGGAAAGGGGTGTGCGGCTCTTCCTGAGGCTCCCTCACTCCTTTTTCTTTGTGCTTTTGTGCTTCTTTGTTTTCCTTTTCTTTATTTTTTTTTTTGATCTCTTCTTGCTGTTGGGGGGAGCTTGGTTGGAGGGGAGGGTTTTTTTTCCTCTGTTTTCTTTGTTTTTAAATACAGCATCTTTTAAAATGCACTGAGAAGTAAACACAATCTGCTAGTTTTGTCTCGGATGAGCTGGGAAGAAACAATAGAAAAACAAAAATAGCCCCCCCCCCCCCCCAAAAAAAAAAAAAAAAAAAAAAAGAAAGAAAAATATAAGAGACCCCGGCAGCTTAGCTTGGCTGCTGCAAAGTTTGGGATCCCGTCCGCTCATTCCTTCTAAGAGGAATTTCTCAATGTCAATGCCTTGTGCAAATCCCAGTGTGTGGCAGCCAGGGGGATAATTGATCATGGTATGCTGATTGATAATTTGCTTTCAAGCAAGAAAGAGAACAATTTTCACTTGGGGCTGCACACTTGCAATTCCACATTGTAGTTTAACAGTATTATCGTGTCACCTGTTACTACAGGGAAATATAGTACGAACCCCTAAGCATACTCAGCACTGGGTTGTGGGATTGGGTTTTCTTTTCCATCTTAAATGCATTCTAATGCAAATGCAGGAAATTCACAGAGAGCGCCTTTAGGAAGCAAAGCGTAGAAAGTTGGTAGTAAGTCATAAGGAAGTTTAAAGACCTTTCCTATCCCCCTAACAATTCATCGATATATGCTGATACTAACATGAAGCTTAATTAATTATCTGCTATTTCTTTGTGTTTCAAACCCGAAGTCTGAATCTGTTAGTTTCTTCTATCAGTCATAAGCTTAGAACCGAAGCTAACCCCCCCCCCCCCCAAATGTCTATGACAACAGACAGATGTAGGCTGAAATCTGAACAAAACATTTACATTTCTCTAAATGCAACAAAAAGGGCACTGTCCCAAGTATTTTGCTTTCCACTATTGCATTAAATTAAATACTGAGAAAAATGCGGTATAATCGCAAATATCCAAACTAAATACCTCTATGAACTTTTTTTTTTTTTTTTTAAGTTTCAGCATAATATTTCAAACTTAATTGGTTTAGGAGCCAGGTTTAGTTAGTCGACCGTTGCCTGTTTTGTTGTTCTGCAACTTCGAGTTGCTTCCTATAATTTTGGAAAAAACATGATGTATTTTCCATTTGGTGCCCATGATAGGAAACGTTTGATAATAACTTTTGTAGGTTTCATAAAATTATAAATGAAAAAATAATAGGAAGCTGATACCCCTTAAATAATACTTGATGATGCCTAAGCACTTGCGTAGCTGAGAAACATTTGAAACTAAGCATGAGTCTTGTTTTGCTCAAGCAAACACACTGATCTTTCATATATATATAAATTTTTTAAAAAAAAAGCTTGAATGTGAGAGCTATAAAGAATGGATTAAAGTTTATTTCTTTTCATGGTTTCTGTATGATTTTTGTCACTTATAAGAGATTTAAATTACAATGGAAACTGACGGACACTTTAACGAGGAAGTACAGGCAGCAATCACAATAGTTTAGTCTGTGAAGTGGGGAAGTCAGGGGTCAGAAATGTCAGATTGGCTTTTAGACAAATGAAAGAGACCTCTGGAGACTTTCAGTTAAACAGAAATATATAGACAAGGCAGCATGCAATTTTTTAGTACTTCGTGTTTAATGGTTTGATTATGTCAGTCTGTAATCAGGTCGAAGTTACAAAAGCAGTACTCCTCTGACAAACTACTAACACCTCTAATCCAAATAGTGAGTAGCAGATAGCCAAACGCTTTGCCTAATAGGAATCCCGACCAGCCTGGATGTCTCGCACAGTGACCTGACACCGGGAAACATTTTTGCGCTTCTTCCAAATTTTGTCTGTATATTGTCGACAAGACAGCGTGAAAAATCAAACGATTTTTCTTCGTGCTATCTGGAAATGCATAAAATACAGCAGATCCCGAAGCCTTCTTACGCTGTTGCCAAAGCCGAGGTGACACCTGTTAACTTTCCCCCCGGTTTTCCCCTTTTCCGGGGGGAGGAGGCAGGTTTGCCGGCAGGGAACGGCAGGTGGTACTTCCTAGATGCGTCTCCCCCCATATAGCTCTTCACCTCCGCCTGCACCCGGCCGCCGCCCGCAGCCCCCCAGTACGCCGGCGGATGGGCGGTGGCTCTGGCCCTCTCCCCCGGGGCTCCAAGCAGAGTTACGCTGGCCTGGTTGCCTCCTGCGGGGAGAATCTCCTGGTGCGCGGACGATGCCCCGCAGCCAAACTTCAGGTGGTTTGGTAACTTCTTCCCCGCCGGCTCTGTCCTGCAGCTCATACGCGCTCAAACACCGCCCCCCCTCCCCGCCCCCCCGCAAACTTTTGGAAATGTGGTGGAAACGTTTCTCGTGAATAAATTCCCCCGCTCGTGTCCCCGCGGGATTTTCCCTGGGAGCAGGATCAGGCCCAGGAGCTGCACTTCCAAGGCGGCAGCAGAGCAGCCAAAAAGTTACCTTGGGGATGGAAAGCTTTTCGCGGAGGAGTGATTTCTCCTTTAAAAGCTCCAGCGCTCAGGTTTTCCCGGTGTCCTGGAAGGAACAATTAAGGTAGCAGTTTCTTTTCCCAGCGCCTTTATTTCATGAATAGCTTCATAATCTCCAGTAAACCAGCGTGAAGTGCTCCTCCCTTTCCCAACAAAGCGGGTCACCGCTCTCCGTTAACGTTTCCAGCATTACGCCTTTTATTCCGCCGGTACCAGCGAGTACTCACTGCCGAAGAGGGCCAGGGGGGTGCGTGGGATCCCCCGGCCCCACACCGCCCCCCCCCGGGAAGGCCCCGTGGGTCGAGAGGTTCTCGCCTTCCCCAGCCGGCGGCCCCCTCCCGGGCCCACGGGGGACAAGCCGCCAGCGCCCGCAGAGTTGCGGAGGGAGCCCCTGGTCCCTGGCACCCCCCAGCTCCTCTCCCAGCTGGAGCCCGCGCTCCCGAGGAGGAAAGTGTGCGAAACTGCAACTGAGTGGCGTTGTTGCGCCGGCAGCGGAGGCTGCGTCCCTTGCACGCAGAGCGGTGAGCGGAGCTGGGGAAGCAGCTGGAAAATGCCCAGCGGTACTTTCACTGCGGCCAGGCCCGGCGCTCCCTGACTCCCTCCCCTCCTCCCTTCCCCTCCCCGCCCCGCTGGCCCCACGGCCTGGCACCCCTCGGAGCCCGGCCCGCGGGCACGGGGGGTGAGAGCGTGTGAGTGTGCGGGAGAGTGTGTGCACGCGTGAGTGTGCGTGTGTGTGCGCGTGAGTGTGTGTGTCTGTGTACGGTGTCGCACCTGCCGGCGATGCCAGCGGCCGGGCTGCCCGCCGGGGCTGTGCCGCCGCTCGCTCTCCCCGCCGCCGCCGCCGGCCGCCGCCGCTGCTTGCGCTGGGCATGTCTCTGGGGCCGGCGGGGCCCCGGCTCCCTCCGCTCCTCGGCTTATGGACGGCGGCAGTAGCAGCGCTAGGAAACGAGAGAGCGAGCAACCTGCACCAGGACTGCGCGGAGGAGTGGGAGCCCGCGATGCTTTGGCCTCAGTACTTTTCCTTAGCCTGTCTGGCTAAGCAGGGCCATTGCTGCCGCCGCTGCTGCTGCTAGACACACCACACACACCAACATCAGGAGGGGGAAAAGTAAGGGAGAGAGGAGAAAAAAAAAAAAAAATCCCAGGAAGATGGCGCCCACCAAGCCAAGCTTTCAGCAGGATCCTTCCAGGCGAGAACGGTAACACTTTCTCTTTATTGAACCTGCAGCAGCAGCAGCAGCCGCAGCAGCGCCGGGCCGGGCCGCCGCCGCCGGGGGCCGGGGCTGGCTGCCATGCCGGGGTGGGGGGACCTGCCGCCGGCACCCGCTGCTCGCACAGCCGGGCACCGGGAGTTCGTCTTAGTGCGTACCGCCAGCCGCACACACACACACACACACACACGCACACGCACACACGCACACACACACAGACAAGCAGACGCTCACAGACACAAGGCGAGCCGCGCAGCAGCGGCCCCGCTCCGGCAGCCGCATCGCCGCGGCTTACCGGAGCCGGTGCTTGGCGGAGCGCGTTGGCGAGCGGGCGTGTGTATGTGTGTGTGTGTGCGGGGAGGCGGGAGCCCTCCCGGGCGGCCCCCTGTGCTCGGCGGCCCCGGAGGCGCTGGGACGCCAGGCCCGGCTCGCCGGGCGGCGGGGCCGGCCCCACCAGTACGGTTCAAGTGCGGCTAGGCCGGAGCGGAGGGGCCGCGCCGCCAGTTGCGCCCCCGGGGCTGCCCAGCCCGGCCGCCGCGACCCGCCGCCGGGCCGTGGGTGGTGGCGCCCCCCGGGGCGGGCAGAGCGGAGCCGATGCGCGGGCGGGCGGGAGGCGGTGCGGCGGTGCGCGGGGCCCGGGCGGGAGGCGGGGGCCCGGAGGAGGGAGGGGGGTCGCGCTACCCCCCGTTTGGTTCCCGGCCTGCCGGCTGTCCCCATATACTTTTGTTGGGGGAGAGTGCTTGCTATTAATCTGCTCTGCTGGTGACACGAATTGCCCGTAGCGGATTTGTTCTAGTAAAGTGAATCTTTCTAGAAGTGACTCGTAGGAAACAAGAGTACAAGTTCGTGTGATGTTACTTTGTGATTCTTACAAAGTGCTCATAGCTCCATTGCTACACTTGGAGGATACGTATGCCCAGGCGGAGGGCAGCCAGAGGGTTTGGAGTGGGCTTTTTCCCTCCTCCTCCCTCCCACTTCAGCCGTTACCCGTGAAGTAGGTAAGGGGTGAGGAAGGTTCCTGGTTCGTTGTAAAAATGGAAATTAACATTAAGACAGCTTTTAAAAGTAGCTAGGTCATGTGTTACTCAGTTTATATTTCACAGCACAAGTCTGAAAAATATTTAAACAAAAATAAAGTCTAGGGAATCAGGCTCATTTTAATCTTCATTTCAAACTTACAGGTTTTTGGTATGATCAGCATTTCTAGTACAACTTCCAAACCCAACAGATTTTATCTAGCTGCGCCATTTTTCCTAAGGAAGCAGGCTGCCCGGTATCAGAAAACCATACATTTCATATTCGCCACTGAAGTGTTAGTACGGCTGTGTTAGATGCATTAGTATTAACTGTTGCACTTTGACAAGGCTATATATTGATATGTAGCAGAATTTGGAGATGTACATAATGGGAAAACAGTGCACCCTCAGAAGTCAGTGACCTAACTTAAAGAGTTTCATCTTCAACTATAAATATTTATTTTTTTTTAATCTCCATTTCAGTGGCTGCAGAGGCATTTCTACTGTGTTAATAACACTTACAGCAGCAGGCTTTTCTCCTGCAGAGTTCTTTGTTGGAAAAACAATTTGTATCAATAAGTCCTGTCGTCCCCCCAACAAACAATTCTGCTGTCTTCTTTCTGGGAATGGTACTGTATTAGTGCTAAGTGTATTTGCCAGAATAGCTTCAGTAATCTCTCCAGCAGAAGCATATTTGTGTGCCATTTTGGGAATTTCTCTGAGATAGGAATCTTGAAGATAGAATTAATTTCTAGGGGAAACTTCATAGCCTGTGCATGAGTGCTTTCTTTATCACCTGTCTCCATTTGGCATTCGGAGAAGGTAAATCAAAGTGCACGATTTGTTATTCTGCTCCACTTGAGAGCTGAACTAAATAACACTTGGTCTGAAATTCTGATTGAAGTTGTAGGAGGATATACTGTATTTAATTTAATGCCCTTTAATAGCATCTTCTTGTTCAGTTCTGATGCTGTCATTTTAAAGGTTGGATCAGAGTAGTTTTTTCCCTGTAGGGAGTGGGAGGAGTAATCATTTCAGGGAAAAAAAGTAGTCTAAATTCCTAGAACACTAATAGCCACAAACTTGGCCTAGTGTCCAAACAGTTGTTTTTTTTTTGCCCTTAGGGCTCACTTTGTTATCACTCTTTACAACACTCTGAATAGTTCAGGTATAAATATTGCATGTTGAAGCTGATGACATTTTTTGTAGCAGAAATAACAGCAATCTATTCCTTAAAAAAAAGAAAAAAAGTTTTGGAGAAGATCGATCAGTGCTTCAATAAACAGGCGCTCATGTACATCTTATTGAAAGTTATGTAACGTGCTCCTGAAGTCTTGCATGTAACTGTTTATCTAAGCTGTCTGTACACATCCTTCCAGCTGTGCGCGCCAAGCTTTTGGAGCACAGGCGCGGTCCAGTTACCTAAGGGGTTTTGCAGCCTCTTCTTAAATGCTACGTGGGTAAACTAGTTCACAGGATTAAGAGTCCTGGAAGTGAACTTTGTGTACGTTGTTTGTTTCATCTTCACTTTCACAATATTTGAGTAGATGGTGTTACATTTTTTCAGCAAAAGGTGAGTGTTTACAAAACAACTGTAAAAAGCAGCAGTCTCTGATGAAACCGAGTACTTTATTTGTTTTGAAACTTTTTTTCACTTGTTGAAGTTTTCTAAAGAACATTTGAAAAGTTACATCCATTTGCTTGATTTTCTTTTTAACTGTGAGTCTTAGCAAATTTTCCAGTTACAGTAGCAGTTTAGGTTTTTTTTTTCAATTGTATATACCCAAGAAAATGAAACAGACAGAAGTGTCACGCATGTGATATGCCAGCATTGATTTGTAAAGCATATAATAATATTGGAGTGCTATTGGTTTAAAGTGAAAGAGAAAAAAAAACACCTTTATTTTGGCATTTCTTTCTAGAGCATGAGCTTAAACAGAGCAGTGATAAATGATGATATGCATTGTCTAACACTTGCTTTTATATAAATAGCTCCAGAAGATTGCTTAAATGATATTCGAAAATATGAAATAGGGTGGCCTTCATATCACAAGGCCAAGGGTCTACAAATGGAAAAACTGAAATAATGAAATATTTCCAAGGCAACAGACTGTCAACAAGAACAGTAATGCATGGGCATATCATAGAGCTACCAGAGAGGATATTAGATGTTATAGCTCTAGAGCCAGGAGTTATAATGACCTTTATTAAATAGAGCCCTCCCACATTACAACAATCTTTCCGATTTCTGATTTATGGATTAGCAGTCATACTACTCTTCATAATTTGAAACATTCTCCCACTATATTTGATTTGCTGCATTTTCCTCCACTGGAATCATACATTATTTAGAGCTTACACGGGAGTATTGATCAACAAAAGTTATATCACATATTTTCAGTAACTAATGGGATTCCAAATAACAAGGTTTTGTCTGCAGCAATGTTTCTACATTCTTCACAGCACAACTGTTTTTTTTTTCTTACAAGTTACATCCAGTTAGCTTGTTTTCTACCAGTTTAATGGCATTAATATTCTAATGCTATATTATAAATAAGTTATAAGTAATTAGAGAGTTTTACTACTAGATTAATACAGCATCCAGAACTGTAGGTATCTTTAAGAGAATATCGGGATATATTGTCAACATCTGTCTCCGTTATTAGTGTCTCACTTGAATTTTGGAGTCTAATATACTGGCAGTTTCAAACCACATTTGTTTGAAACTTGGCACACAAGTTGCCAGCCCAGATGGGAATTTTACCGTAAGGGTGATGTAAAACAGTTGGTGCAAATTGATGTTCTAGGCATAAGTTTCATCAGCATCCTTTCTAAAGAGTACAATGTTTAAATAAATGTTTATTTTCATAAACAATCCTTATAACAATACCTTCTTTCTTGGAAAACTTATTTTAAGAGAAGTACTTTGAATAACTGATCCTGACCATGAAGAATAACAATTAACATTAGTTTTATTAACATTTTGGGATTGATTCTGCTCCCACTGAGGTCAGTAAGATGAAGCAGTTTTATAGACATGGTAGAATTTGATATCAATTAAGCAATTGTGGTGGTTTTTTTTTAGAATTTAATAATATTAGACCATTTCTTGAAATGTCATCTCACATGAATAAACCTTACATTCAGCCAGTCCATCCAATACAGTTTATATTACTGTCACTAGTAGGTTTTGCAGGTGTAAAAGCACCTCATGTGGGGTGAGATTTCAGCATTAGTCACATTGTTTCAAAATGAATGGAGCAAACTTGTTCTGCAGGATGTCAGTTTGGAAATTTGTTTTTACATTCTACACAGAAGATATTTTTAAGGTACATGGCCAAGGCTTTGCATTTTCATCCCAGTCATTTGGTTCTTTGGTTGGTTTTGTTTGCTTGCTTATGCTTAATGTTTAACTTTCTTTTTTTATCTTTTCTCTTTTCTTTTTTTTTTTTTTTTTTAGAAGCTGCCAAAGATTTATGGCCATGAGAGGAAATGGTTTTAAAATTCATTTCATAATAATTGCAGTTTTTTCAGAAGAGGCAATTTCTCTCTATGTAGTATTTATAAGGCTACTGCATGTTGTCTTTAACATACAAAGTCCCATTAATGTGAATGAGGTGCGTGACTTTTTGTTTAATAGGACTTTGCATAATAAGGATAATTTGTAATAATATTGCATTTTGCTGCAGAAGAAGATGTACTATAGTAAGAATATAATGGTTGCTGCCATGTCTTATATGACTAGAGCATTGTTCTGTGACTAGCTCGAGCAGTAGTTTCACTATACACAAAGTCCTAGTCAAATGAATAGGACCGTTGTGCCATTGATTTGAACAGGACTTTGAGTAGTAAAAATATTCATTAATTTTGCATGCTATAGTGGTATATTACATGGGACAGAGGAGGTATGGTAAGGGTAGGATAGTGTTTGTATCTGTAACTTGCAGAATTGGACCCTGTCTTTGGGAGAATACTGAGTTCAAGTTATACGTTAATTTTTAAAAGGTTCCGAATGAAATTATGCATGTAATTAAATCTCAAGGGAGGATTAAAGTATTTTTACCGTATAATTCAATAGATACAAATTTGTTCTCAGATCGCAATAACAAACTTTAACATACTTAGTGAGAGGACGAGTGAACTTTGCATCTGCGTGTTACTATAGAAAGCAAAGTCTTGAGATTCTCGAGTGAAAATGGAGCGGTCCTTAAGGAAATTTTGTTGTCAGACTGCTGCAGCTAGATACTGAGAGTTATGCCAGCCCTTACCCGGCACTCTGCATGCCGTCAAGAGTCGGGCACGTTAAAGAACAAGTGATATGTAAGCAAGAATTTGCAATGAGTTACCAAAAGCAGATTATTGAAGATTTCTTAACAGACCATTTTCCAAGCCTTTCATATATGTTGAATTTTGGAGTTTCAGTCTTTGGTTGTATCTTGTCATTTGTCTGTTCTAGGGAACTTCGCACTGATGTACAATGTCTGGAGAAGACTTATATATTAATACTGAGTATTTCTGTAGAGATGTGTCTTTTTATACCTTAGTGTGTTTCAAAAACTCTGTAAACACTATTCTACACATTTTACTGATGAGATAGTTACACACAAAAGATTCTTGAGAACTAGCAGAAGTGGAAGAAGATGTCAATGTTAGCACTAGGAATAAAATTCCAGCCCCCATTTTGACTGTGTATTCAAAGATTACACTGCCTTCATTAGAGGGATTCACATTTCTTTTACAGGCAACACCTCCACTGAAATAAAGTGCTTTCAGAAAATGGCTTGATTGCAATTTAAAATTAGCTGTTAGCTTCATATATAATAAAAGTTCAACACTTATGTTAAATAATTTAAGTGGAGAAGTACTATTCCATTACCTGCAGGCATGTTAGGTTTACATATGTATATAATGAACTTACAGGATATAGCCTGAATAATATGTATGTGTGTAATCTACAATAATGTCTCTGGGGCTTGGATTTTCTAAAGAGCCTATTGGATTTAGGCATCCAACACATAACTGCATTTCAGTGAAATGTGGGCACCTAAATCCTATAAGCCCCTTTTAAAATACTTGCCTGGGAATTTTGTCTCCAGCAGGAATTTAGAACCAGCTTCATTGCACATTACATTGTTTTAAACTGAATTTTATTGAGTAATGAATAGTCTTTAAACAGTCATTTTGGATTAAATCCTGAAGGGTTATAGTTTTACTCAAATTTAGGGACATTATTGATATATTATGATGGGGAAGGATTTTTTTCCCCTCTTGCTTAATGTCTCGTATTTGAAAGTCATGTGCAAACTCACATTTATGATCAGTTTACCCACAGCCTAGGCTTCTATGAGTTAGGTAGTTCAAAACTCTCCTGACAAAGCTGTAACTAATTTAGCAAAAGTATAACATGCCAAATTTTAGAAGAATGCTTGTTAGAAAGCTGTTTTTTCTTAGAGATGATGGGAGGCAGAATTTGTTCCTTTGTGGGAAAAGAAGTAAGTGGGCAGTCTTCACAGGTCAAGGTTGAGGTCAATAGAAAGAACTGAGTCACTGAATCTGTACAGTGCTGGCAGCAGGATTAAAAAAAGGAAAAAAGTCTTAAAAAAGAGGATAGCTGCCAGTGGTACTTATCCTTCAACCTTCACAGCTGCAAAAAAAAGAGAAATAAAGCAGCTGATTTTGTTTGTCTGACTAAAGTTAGGTGTAGGATTGACATGTTTGCTTCACCTCTGCATAAATTACTAACAGTATGGACAGGAGGTTCTCAAGAAAAACTTGTAAAAAAACCCAAACCTGTTTTCTATGGGTAAATAATGAAGATGAATAGAAAAAGAGAAACAAATGCTTTGGGCTGATTTATATATTCAGTCTTTCTGAGGTGCTGTTCAGTTTCACAACAAAACTTGCAGTTCTTGTGGAAAAGGAAAAGTACAGTAATTTTTTTCAACGTCTGAATGAGCTAGATAGATGGTACTCAAGTAGCAGTGTTTGAAGGATCCAGGTAGTTTACTAAAGTATCTTAATTAATTGGATGTTCACTTTAATAGTGAGGTTTCCTGTTTGTAGGCAGAGCTCTGTAACAAGAACATATATTTGATACATAAATGATATAAATATGATTTCAAAAGGCCTATTTTTATTCAAGACCTCTTTTTACTAAACAGTTGTTTCAGATTAACAAACAAGAAGAAATAAATGGAGGTGACATAAAATACAGACTTCAGATGTTAGAAAAGTGTTAGAAAAGATACAGCAGATTCCAGATCTTTCAAACATATTTGCTGTTCCTTTTATCAATGACTATGCTTACACTCAAATTTGAAAACTAAGTGGTGCTGTCTTTCCTTTTATTCTTTTGTTAATAGGAAGAAAAGTGCTTCTCTGAAGAACTGTGATTTGGAAACTGTTATTCTGTGCTCTTTGAGGGCTGTTTTTCAATTTCTGTTTTTGTATCGCTTCTCAAGACCAGAATAGGAGGCTGCAGGATATAGCAAACACTGTAAATCCCTTCTTCTTCCCCCCAGAAATATTTGACATTCTGAATGTGCATCTTTAGGAACATCCAGTATTTAGATTCTGGATTTAGGAATCTTCTTGGAGTCATTATTTTGTTTGTTTGTTTGTTTGTTTCTTAATGTTTTTGTGATACTACTAAAAAAAAAAAAAAAAAAAAAAAAAAGAAAAAGTTTAAGTCCTATTCATGACTTATTTTTTTCTTGTGGCAATTATCATATATTATAATATTTGTTCAGTTCAAATAGGAACAAACCCCAAAATGAGGGAAGTGTGTTTTAACTGTGAGAGAATGGCAGAATATTCTACCTGAAAACCAAATTTAGAATTCTGTTATATTTATTCTGTTTTTTTGTAATTATGAGGAAAACTTTAAAAGATTTTCCACTGACTTGTATACATGTATACCACAAATGTAGGCATATGTAGATAGACACAATATATGTATTTGCTTGAAAAAAAATGCTAGTTGCTTGTCTTCAGCAAGCTATAAATGTCTTACTTTAGGTAAAGTTAAATGTAAATGCATGCATTGGAATGGTGATTTTTTCCCTCTAATGCTGTGAGGGAAAAGTAGGCTCATCCTTTTATTTTGCACATTTTTATTGTTCTGTGTAAATGTAATTTGTTAATCCTGTGAAATTTGTCATAGATAAATTTGCTTGGATTATCTTGTCACCACCGTATCTGCATTCTTTTGTTCATTGCTTATTCATAATTTAACAGTCTGGCAGTGAGCCTTTTTGGGATGCTCACAAAAGATATATGACCTCTACCAGCTGCTACTATAACCTGCAGAATGCACAGCAAGACATTAGAAACGTGAGGATTCCTCTACTGATTAAAGTGCTCTTCATTTAAACAGTCTGTTCATAAGAATCTCAGGAATCTTTGTGGATAGCAGTTTTGATTTTTCTTTTATCACAAAATTAGTTTTTGGTAGTGGTTTTTTTTTTTTTTTCCCCGAGTGGGAAAACTAACATTGACTCTTAAGATGGTGGTGCTTTGCTTTCAGATGGACTAATGGAAATTAAATCCCTTATTATATATGCATATGTATACATAAGTGTGCATGTGGATATACACATATGCATATATCTGTACCTATCTTTACCTATGCATGTGTATATATATTTCCTCCAATTTTACAGTGGGAGAAATTAGTAACCATGTGTGTTATTTTAAAACTAACTCTTCTATTATGATATTTTTCAGCACATAATTATTATGCAGTACTAATTTACAAAAGAGTTGTCTGATTTAACCCTGCTTTACCCTCAGCATCTTACAGATTGTGTTGTGTAAATACTTGATATTATACAGTACATGAAAGACATTAAGTAGAATGTTACTTGAAGTGTAACAGCATTTTAGATTTTCATTATTTTCCCGACTCAGTTTAGCATATAATTTTTTCCCCTTTTTTACTTTCTTTTTTTCTTCTTATCTGCAGATCAGCTTGTGTGTAATGGCTAGTTTTTACCTCCCCTTTGTGCTGGCACATGATTATAGTTCAAAATAATTCATTGCTAATCCATGCAGTATTGGTTCATCTCCATCACTCTGTTTTGTGATTAGAGCCTCAGGCCTGTAAGAACATCCTTCTGTACAGTTTTCTATCCTGATTTTTCTTTGACTGCAACCAGTATTTTGAATATTTCTGTCATTACTGTTCACCCACCAATCCTTTTGCATTTGTCAAAAATGTATCAATTGCAAGAAATTAATATTTTGGTAAGTTTTATGAAAAATATATGTTTTTCACTGCAGTAGGTCTCCAGCAGTGGTGTATATATAGGTCTTGGTTCATCTCAGCCGATGATGGAAATCTGACTTGAGTGTTTCATTTTTCCTTAGCAGTCTGAATTTTCTATGTACTTATTTACATTAGGTGCCTTAAGAAGTCCAGGATCTTTAAAAGAAACAGTGTCTTTTTGAAATAGACTATAGTAGAATAGTAATTACAGTCCTGTCATTCTTAACACAACATTTCAAACAGAGCTGGTGTAAAATAAAACTGATAGAGGAACTTTTAAAATATATAGGGCCTGATCCTACTATGATTACTCTGGTTGAAGTCACTGCCTGTTGGGTCAGATATGAACTGATACGATGCTAGACCTGGGCTTATATGATAATAATGATATTGTACCTTGATCAGATTTAAGTTTAATATTTCCAGATTATGAAACAAATCCATCATTTTATTTCACATCAAATGATGTTAGTTTTATGAGAAAGTCATCTAAAAGATTTTTCAAGACTGTTTCAGTATTGAGTCGTCCTGTGTTCCTTTTAATAATTACTTTCATCTCATTGTAGCCGTGTGTTTGAAAGTGTAGGTCAATAAGGATGATCGCATTCAGAATTTCATGATCTGTGTAGTGGAACAAATTGAAAGCAAAGCCTGTATCAATCACTGTGAAGGGAGGGTTAATTGTTACTGCTTCTCAAGCCTCTGGACAGATAAACCAGTAATGAAATACTTATTGCTCTGATATGTGAATGGTTAAGGATGAAACAATGGAAACTGAAGCAGTCTTCAAAGATAACAAAAAAAAAAAGGCAAAGAAAAAAAGAATAATCGGGACTAAAGTAAGATACTGTATATGCTGTGTATTAACATTTTAAAAGTAATTTTTTTTTTCCATCTAATATAGTCTTCTAGTAATGATGTAAGGCAGCAGAATGTATTAGGTTTCTAAAGAGAATATAAATATGAATTTGAAATCTTTTATTATGCAAACAATTTTAAATGGTTTACATGAAGTCTGGACCTTAGGTAAATGTAACATTTCCAGCATTAATGTTTTCTCTTCTTTGTTTTTCATTTGTGGTACCATTAAGTGTTTTATTTTGTTTGTTGGGGTTTTTTTGTTCTTTTTTTTTTTCCTTTAAAAGCACAGCTGTATTTACTAAATCGAGAATGTTTTGTTTCCTTGTGAAGTCATTTTAAAGCATTTTGTCTACAGCCAACCAGGACTCTAACAGAGTGTTTAAAGATAGAAGCAGCAAAATAAAAATGAGTGCAAAACCAAATTATGATATTACAGTAAACATTTAACTATTTCTAGAATGTGAACTTAACATTTTAAACATCTGTTAGTTACTTATATTTTGAAATATATGCAAAAATGTTTAGCCAAATTGAAGTCTTAGGCCCATGACAATCATCTCAACACAGTGGGTAGTTCTGAAAATTAATGAGAATGATAATACTGTAAAGACTGTTCCAGAGTTTGCCCAAATTCATTATCTAAGACTCTTGTTAAGAACATCTCAAAGAATTTTAACCAGGAAAATATATTAATGGTTCAAAAGCATTTTTCAAAATGGTGATTTATAAAAGTATAATGGAATTATATATGCAAGAGCTGTAGTTAGAAACACAAATAACAGAGGAGCAGCACATTATGAAGGAACATTTTCCAACAGCTAGGGTACTTGGCTTTGATTTTGTCTATAGGTGTCAAGGTTTCCTTATGATTTATATTTCAGGGTGGAGGAAATGAAAAACTGAAGGCAACTTACAAATAAATATACTTTTGACTTCTTGTTAGTTACTTAATGAGGCCTATAGCTGCTTAAAAGCTGAGAAAAGTAATTAATAATTTTAGAACTGGTGTAAACGGCTTTTAGACAATCGAAAAGCACTTTTAGGAGGAAGGGTGCTGAGACACATCTTTAGATTTCTCTTCAGAATGTTAAGAATTTCCTGTTGCCTGTTTCCTGATGGGATTGACGCAGCTGTGTATCATATGGAATGAAAGAGGAACTGAGTGCCTGACTTTGTTTTATGCACGTCCTTTATTTAAAAATATGTATCTGTTGATCTTTTCCTCTTTTCTTTTCTTTTCTTTTCTTTTCTTTTCTTTTCTTTTCTTTTCTTTTCTTTTCTTTTCTTTTCTTTTCTTTTCTTTTCTTTTCTTTTCTTTTCTTTTCTTTTTTTCTTTCTTTTTTCTTCTTTTTTTTTTGTCAGCAGATCACTGCTATGAATGCTGTACACAAAATTGTCCAAGTGGGAGCTAATTCTAAGTAATCTATTTTCTAAGGGGCAGAAAGTTTTAATAACTAAAGTATATTAGCTAAGAATACCTTTTTTTTTTTTTTCCCCTTTGTGCAATGAAAAAAAAACCAGAATGTTTGGAAGGTTACTGTATCATTTCCATTTGTACTTTCAGAAGTCACTGATATACAGAAGTGTGTGTGAGAATGTGTGTGTGCATGTGTAGTCTTTGGAAAACAGAGTGTTTTACTCATTTTGGCTATTAAGCAATCTGTAACACATCCATCTGCAAAACGGTTTTCATGGGAGAGGTGAATGCAAATTAGAGAGGAACGGGAAGGTCCAAAATAATTTTTAAACAGTAATTTTGATCTGGACTGTCCCACTTCATGGACAGATACTTTGAAGGGAATTTATGGTAGGAAACTGTATTAAATTTTTCAGTAGTTTCCTTCCATGGTGAGAGGGAGCTTAGCAGAAGGTGGTTAACCTGGTTAACTGATCTGTGAATGGCTGAGGAAAAGGGGATGCAGATCCATAGCAATGGGGCCACTCTTCCACTTGTAGTCCAGTTCCTGGTAGACTCAGGAGCTGTGTCTCACTATGTGGTGTATTACTCAGTTCCACTTGGAATTCACACTAGCTCAGCATTAACTTCTGCTCGGAAGGCTGTATAAGGCAAATTAATTTGCTGTATAAAAACCTCTAGGCATTGCAATCACATGAGCTTTGTAGTGTCATGCTGTAGACCTGTGCTTCTAAAACAGAAGCAAGCACAAATGCAGAGTGCATCGCCGTGATGAGCAGTAGTGCTAAAGGCATGTTAAAAGGCAGAGCAAAGGCATATACGACTAAGTGGGGTGATCCCATTGGGTTGCTTCTAAGACAGTCTCTCCATGCCAAGATATGGATTTCTGTATCATTATGTGAATTTAAATCTTAAGGTTTCATCCTCTCAACCTGCCAATCAGCTGTGAAAAGTGTTGGCCATGTCTCTTGTTCTTTTGCTCTGTGACTTCTTGGCAAATGTCCTCTTTTTGCTGTCTTTGGATACTTTGATCACTTCTTCAGTGCATCCTTTGAAGGATCTTTCTCATTCACTATCCAGCTTTGTGTGGGAGTTCTGCAACGTGTTGTCTCTCAGCCACCCCCTTTTTTTTTCCCCTTATTCTGCTCTTCATCTTTGCATAATCTTATGTGGAAACACAATTTAAGTATCATTTTTTTGCAGATGATTCATAGGCTCATAGTATTTGTAGCTCTATGAAACTGTAGTCTTGCTTCTTTGTCATCTCCTCCTTTATTGCTTAGCTTAGACTCCCTTAGTCAAAACAGATCTCGTAGAGTGCTTTCCAAGCCCTCCATCTACTTTTCAGGATAGCACTGTAATTTGGCAATCTCACCGATACAGACCTCTCCCTCATAGCTTAGTATTTAAAAAGACAAATAGAGTATTTGGTATTTGAAGGAAAGAAATAGAAAAACAAACAGAAAACATGAACATTGATATAATTATGCCAATCCATAAATCCAGAGTGTGTGTAGTCTATGTATTGTGTGTACTTTTGTTATCACAATTCCAAAAAAATAGTGTAATTTGAGATAAGGGTATGAAGACTGATGGGATATACAGAAGGAGTTTTGTCAGAGGAAAAGTTAAATAAAGTAAAATACTTCATCTTGAAAAAGATGTGACTGAGGGGAATTGGCTATAACATCGTGCAAGGCCTCAAGAAGGCAGTCAGGGAACAGTTATTCATTAACTTTGTTATGAGACAAAGGAAAAATCCTGTGTAATTCTCAGGAAAGAGTTTTAAACCTTTTAGCAGCAGTTGTTTTTTTGTCGGTTTTGGGGCTTTTTTTTGTGTGCTCCCCCTCTTCTGTGCAATGTAAAATCACAGAATCATAGAATAGTTAGGGTTGGAAAGGACCTTAAGATCATCTAGTTCCAACCTCCCTGCCGTGGACAGGGAGGCATCACACTAAACCATATCACCCAAGGCTTTGTCCAACCTGGCTTTGAACACCGCCAGGGATGGAGCATTCTCAACTTCCTTGGGCAACCTATTCCAGAGGGTAAAGAACAGTAAAGAACTTCCTCCTTATATCCAATCTAAACTTCCTCTGTTTAAGTTTTAACCCATTACCCCTTGTCCTATCACTGCAGTCCCTAATGAAGAGTCACTCCCCAGCAACCTTAAGGCCTCCTTCAGATGCTGGAAGGGTTGCTATGAGGTCTCCATACAGCCTTTTGTTCTCCAGGATGAACAGCCCCAAGTTTCTCAGCCTGTCTTCAGTATAACATGATTGAATAGTGGAATTCCTTGACAATAGATATTTTAGAGGTCAAAATATGAAGGGGATCAAAAATGGATAAGGCATTACTCTGTTATGTCTCTGAGGAGCTATTAAATGTGATGGTGATGATGCAACTCAACTTCATGAAGATTTTACACAGGTGACTGGTTGTTGCTGACATGGGATATCATGGAAAGGAACACTTTGCTAATTTCTTTTTTTTTACTGACCTAGTATAACTGTTTTGTTTTGTTCTTAAGTTCTTTGCATTTGGACTACATTAAGTCTTGCAGGCTTTTTCTGCCTAACATCCCTGTTTTCCTGCCTGCTCTTCAGTTACATGCTTACCCTCACTACCATTGAGGATTACTCTTTCTCCAGTCATATCTGTCAGAAATCCTCTTACAGAAATAATTTTCAGAGTGACAGACTGTCTCTTTATATCCCCACTGGCCTCCCTTCTCTGTTGTATGAAATACCAGTAACTTGTCCTAAGTTTCAAGCCCTTCTTCACCCAAATGGTATCTTATCAATTTCTCTTTGTCAAGGTTTTCCTTCAAGTTATAACACCAGCCCTATTGCCCATTTACTGTATTTACAAACATGCATTTCTTTGGTACCTTATGGTACTTTTGCTGTACTATAGTACTCCTTCGTAACCTCACCTTCTGAGTTCATCTCTCTCTTCTGAGGAAGTTCCTTACCTGAAATGCCTACAAAAGCATGACACCATCAAGCTATTTCTAGCAAGATATCACTTCATATATTGCTATCTGCTGTTGCCTTACAGCTTCTTAATAGTTTCCTATCTCTTATCTGATACTTGCACTGTAAGATTTCTGGGAAGCTAGGGACCAGGTTAGGAAAGCTAAGGCCCAGTTAGGATTAAACTTGGCTAGGGATGTTAAAGATAACAAGAAGGGATTCTATAGGTACATTGCAAATAAAAGACAGACTAGGGACAATGTGGGCCCTCTCTGGAAGCTATCAGAACTGGCTACCCTGAATTTGAAGAAGGCTGAGGTTCTTAATGACTTCTTTGCCTCGGTCTTTACTGGCAAATGCTCTGACTGTACCACCTAAGTCATAGAATCATAGAATAGTTAGGGTTGGAAAGGACCTTAAGATCATCAAGTTCCAACCCCCCTGCCATCGGCAGGGACACCTCACACTAAATCATATCACCCAAGGCCTTGTCCAACCTAGTCTTGAACACTGCCAGGGATGGAGCATTCACAACCTCCCTGGGCAACCTATTCCAGTGCCTCACCACTCTAACAGGAAAGAATTTCCTCCTTATATCCAATCTAAACTTCCCCTGTTTAAGTTTGAACCCATTACCCCTTGTCCTGTCACTATAGTCCCTAATGAAGAGTCCCTCCCCAGCATCTCTATAGGCCCCCTTCAGATACTGGAAGGCTGCTATGAGGTCTTCACACAGCCTTCTCTTCTCCAGGCTGAACAGCCCCAACTTTCTCAGTCTATCAAGTCTTGGAAGGCAGACACAGGGACTGTGAGAATGAAGACCTTGGGCCCACTGTAGGAGAGTATCTGATTTGAGACCATCTTAGTAAACTGAATGTGCACAAGTCCATGGGACCTGATGAAATCCATCCGTGGGTCCTGAAGGAGCTGGTGAATGAAGTTGCTAAGCCACTGTCCATCATATTTGAGAAATTATGGCAGTCAGGTGAAGTTCTTGGTGACTGGAAAAAGGGAAATATAACCCCCATTTTCAAGAAGGGGAAAATGGATGACCAGGGGAATTACAGACCAGTCAGTCTCACCTCTGTGCCTGGCAAAATCTTGGAGCAAATTCTCCTGGATGGCATGCTAAGGCACATGAAAATCAACAAGGTGCTTGGTGACAGCCAGCATGGCTTCACTAAGGGGAATTCCTGCCTGACCAATTTGGTGGCCTTCTATGATGGGGCTACAGAACTGATGGACGGGGGCAGAGCAGTTGATGTCATCTACATAAACTTGTGCAAAGCGTTCAACAGTGTCCCACATGACATCCTTGTCTCTAAATTGGAGAGACATCAATTTGACAGGTGGACCACTTGGTAAATAAAGAACTGGCTGGATGGCCGCACACAAAGAGTTGTAGTCAATGGCTCAATGTCCAACTGGAGATGGCTAACGAGTGGTGTCCCTCAGGGATTGTTGTTGGGACCGGTCTTGTTTAACATCTTTGTCGGTGACATGGACAGTGGGATTGAGTGTGCCCTCAGCAAGTTTGCCGATGACACCAAGCTGTGTGGTTTGGTTGATACCCTGGAGGGAAGGAATGGCATCCAGAGGGACCTCGACACACTTGTGAGGTGGGCTGATGCCAACCTCATGAAGCTTAACCATGCCAAGTACAAGGTCCTACATGTGGGTCGGAGCAATCCCAGGCACAGCTACAGGTTGGGCAGAGAAGAGATTCAGAGCAGCCCTGCAGAGAAGGACTTGTGTTGGTCAACGAGAAACAGCATGAGCAGGCTTCAGTGTGCGCTCACAGCCCAGAAAGCCAACCGTATCCTGGACTGCATCAAAAGGAGCGTGACCAGCAGGTCAAAGGAGATGATCCTGCCCCTCTACTGTACTCTCATGAGACCTCACTTGGAGTATTGTGTGCAGTTCTGGTGTCCTCAACATAAAAATGACATGGAACTGTTGGAACAAGTCCAGAGAAGGGCCACGAGGATGATCAGGGGACTGGAGCACCTCCCGTATGGAGATAGGCTGAGAAAGTTGGGGCTGTTCAGCCTGGAGAAGAGAAGGCTTCGTGGAGACCTCATAGCAGCCTTCCAGTATCTGAAGGGGGGCTATAGAGATGCTGGAGATGGACTATTCATTAGGGACTGTAGTGATAGGACAAGGGGTAACAAGTTAAAACTTAAACAGGGGAAGTTTAGATTGTATACAAGGAAGAAATTCTTTCATGTTAGGGTGATGAGACGCTGGAATGGGTTGCCCAGTGAAGCTGTGAATGCTCCATCCCTGGCAGTGTTCAAGACCAGGTTGGAGAGAGCCTTGGGTGAGATGGTTTAGTGTGAGGTGTCCCTGCCCATGACAGGGGGATTGGAACTTGATTATCTTAAGGTCCTTTTCAACCCTAACTATTCTATGATTCTGTGATTCTGTGATTTTGGGGGCTAGGGACACAGGGTTTTTGTCTTTTGTCACTCGGTTACGTAGTGGATGTCTTAGTACTATGTTTACTTTTGCTAATATAAATATTTGTGTCAATAAAAAAAAAATTAAAATACTATGTATTGCGAGTCTTTACTTTTGTGTGTGCTTGGTTGATGTGGGATGCTGAGTGCCTGTAAGAGCAAGAGATGTCTTTTAAGTGGCTTGAGGTGTTAAAAGCTGTTATAAAATTCAGGGGAGATGGGACAAATGAATGACTGAGAAATCCACTGGATGTTGCTAAACACATATCTGTCTGAGGAAGTGGCTGTATTGAAAATGAGTGGAGGCTGCAGGTGCATATCATATATGGTGTCAGTATTGTTACATTGTTCCTTGTAGCTGTTTTTGGGGATTGTTGGTGGTGGGATACACTGGTTTGATCCAATATGCCTGTTCTTGCATTGTTGTGTAGGATATTTCTGGAAGCTTTAGCAAGTATCTGTGGCGATTCTCTCTTAAAAAACTGTTGGAGAAAATGGCCTCAGCTGAGCAGTTTTGGCTACTGTTATTTTCAGCACATTTCATGAATGGTTATGAGATGTGTCACAGCTTAATTACGCTGCTCATAATGTATTTTCTTCTCGTGTTGATATGACTAAGAACGACCTTATTGGGACTGTATGGACAAGGCATCATACCATATGATGCCTTGAAAAAAAAACAAAGAGTCCCTGCTTTGAAGAGTTCATAATTTTAATTGCTGTTTGTCATTCATTTGTTGGAAAGTGTTTTTGTAACATAGTAGTTAATTTTGCACTCATATTTGAAGTGTGATTTTTTTTACCATCAAGCAAAGTGGATATTAAACAGGCTGAATTCAGCAAAATATTATTTTGATTGGTGAAACCCCAGTGGCATAAAATTAATTGCAGTGATGACTTGAACATTGCAGTGAACATGTGCAAACTTCAGTGTGTATTATACTATTTTTAAACTGGGATACAATCTATTTTATACATTATAACTGTAAACAAAACCAACCAATAGTGATATGGACATTAATATAAAGGTTTTATAGTCAAAATGTGATTTAATAACTTTAGTCAAAGGTATGTAATGTCAGTCCTCTTATAATGCCTGTATTTATGTTATTTTTGGAGAAAAAAACTAATTCATAATAATGGTTTTGATAAATACCTAAGTTTGCATATTAGCAGAAATGCTTTTATTTGTGTAAATGTAATTAATTAGATGCACAAGTATTTGAAGTCACATTTTTCTGTTGTATCAGTGTAAACTTGGCAGTATTAGAAAAGCTTCAGATTTATTGAGGTAGTGGCAGGTATACAGATTTCTCTGCATAAGTTCCTCTAGCTTGAAACAATTTCTGTCAATCATGTTGATTTTTTTAAGGAAGAGGAGGGGGAAAAGAAATTCACTGTGGAATGCTGTTCATCAGAAGGTTTGTATCTATACCTAATGGAGATCTGATAATCAGGTCTGGTATCAGGAGGAGAGATTTGGAGGGTTCCAGGAGAGGAAACTGAAATTTGGATCGCCATATTTCCTAGGACCTTGAGAGGGAAAATGGTGTTGGTATTCTAGAAAAACACTGTATCCTAATCTCACTGTGTAAACTCATGATTGAGCTAAATACAGCTCAGAAGCCTAAAGGAATATTTTGGAAAGAGAGTGAAAAGAAGCTTGATTTGTTCCACAGTATATATGGAAAAGGAGGAAACAGTCTGATTTATTTTAAGTTTTGAATGTGTATCAGTCTTGGGCAGGTCCTGGGCTTACTGTGTGATGTCATGAGAGGCTTAGGCTATGGCTTGCTTCAAATCACAGAATAGCTGAGGTTGGCAGGGACCTTTGGGGATCACCTAGTCCAACCTGCTCTTCTGAAGCAGGGTCAGTTAGAGCAGGTTGTCCAGTACTGTGCCCAGGTTTTGATTATCTCTGTGGTTGGAGATAATGTCCCTGACCAGCTTGTAATGTTTGACCACCTCATGACAAAAAAAGTTTTCCTAATATTTATTTGGAGTTTCCTGCATTCCAGCTTGTGTCTTTGCCTCTTGTCCTACAGCTGTACACCTCTGCAAAGGGTCTGACTCCATCTTCTTTGTAATGTTCCACTCGATAGCTGTAGACAGAAATGAGATCTCTCTTTCACCTGCTGTTCTTATGGCTGAACTAGCCTAGTTCTCTCAGCTTCTCCTGGTGCATTATCTAGTGTAGTCCTCTGTGTTTTGGTGGCTTTCTGCAGTGTCTTGCTCCAGTATGTTCCTGTGTTTCTTGTACTGGAGAGCCCCAAACTGGACTCACTACTCCTGATGCAGTCTCACAGGTGTCAGAAAGAGGGGTGTACGTGCTGCATACAGTCCAGTTAATATAGCTCAGTATGCTGTAACTAGACTAAATTAACAAAGAAATTGGCCTTCTTTACTGCAAGGCTGTACATTAATAAGGTCCACCAGAGTCCTGAGATCTGAAATTTCTTGTAAATGTCGTGGTTTAAACCCAGTCAGGTAACTCGTTCACTCACCCCCCCACCCCCCCCTTCTTTCCCTCCCCCTACTCCCGGAGGGACGGAGAGGAGAATCGGAAAGAATGCAACTCCCACGGGTTGAGATAAGAACAGTTTAGTAACTAAGGTATAACACAGATCACTACTGCTACCACCAATGATAATAATGATAAAGGAAATAACAAGGGAAGAGAATACAACACCTCAGCACCAGCTGACCGATAACTCACCCCCCAAGCCCAACCAAGCTCCGACCGATACCTCCTCCAACCCTGCAGTCTCCCAGCCCTTCCAGCTAACTCCCAGTTACCTCCTGGGCATGACGTGCTGTGGTATGGAATACCTCTTTGGTCAGTTTGGGTCAGGTGTCCTGTCTCTGCTTCCTCCTGGCTTCCCCTCCTCCCTGGCAGAGCATGAGGCTCACAAAGTCCTTGGCCAAACCAAAACATTGCTATCAGTTCTGTTCCCAGGCCGAAAGTCAAAACACAGCACTGCACCAGCTACCAAGAAGGAGAAACATGACTGCTACTGCTGAACCCAGGACATTATCCACCCCTTATTCCATACCATTCACGTCATGCTCAGATCCCACATTTTCAATATACCATCACTCTTATCTCGGTGCACTCTTATCTTAGTGCATGGACCAGTCCCTATAAAGCTGCTGTGTCCATCTGGTCCATGTCAGGCTCCATCTCTTGTAACAGTCTTCCAGAGCAGGAGAGACTGTGTGCAGTGTTCACACTTGTGAATAACCTGGGCAATAGTGTCCATTGCTAAGTCCACCCCTTGATCATGAGTCCATCTCTTTTGCATCTCTGCTCTGATGGCCTGAAGTGCCATGGGCCCACCAGGCTCAAAATAATTCACTGTCCCCTTCAGCAGTTTCTGCAGCTTGTTGCTGGGGACTCCATACAGCTGCCTTCCATCTCCGATGCTTCCAAAGCACTGGAGGGACCCAGTGGACTAGATACTTGCCCATATTGTCACACACACCCTGCCACTCATGACTGTCCAGCCTTGGAGAAAACCTTTTGGTCCCCCTATATCCTCGTCTAACCCCAGACAAGACCCAAACCTGACTCTGCTTAACTTTTGAGATCAGACAAAATGGTTGTGGGTAGAACACAGTCTGTGTGTGTGCCAACATGCCGATCCCCATCACAATCAGCAGGCAGGTACCAAGGGTACCCAAAGGCCATTCAAAACCTTCAGAACTCTCAGTTGATGCTGCTGTACTTGTCACTGGGGCTGGTGTAGCTGCTGTGCTTGCCGGCTCTCCCACCACCGGCTTCTCTTTTCCTGAGTCCAGCTCTTCCTCCTCTGCCTTGCTGGGAAATGCTGCGTGGTCTCCTGCATCCTCCTGGGGCTCGGCGGGCGGCTGCCGGGGAATGCGCTCGGCCGTCGCGGGGCTGGGCTCGGCCGCGAGGCTCGGCTCCTCCGCGGGGCTCGGCTCCTCCGCCGCCTTCTCCCGCTGCTCGGCAGCCGCTTCCTTCTGCTCCTCGACCGCCCCGACCTCCTCCACCGGCAGCCGTCCCCTCGCGGCCTCCGGCCCCGCTCCCGCCGCCGCCGCTTGGTCCCGGGGCCGCTCTCCCGGGCCGGTTCGGCTGCCGCCGGCTCCCGGGGCCGCTCCACCTCAGCTCCCCGCAGCCTCACGAAGATGGAGAGTAGGGTGAGGGCCAGGACGGTGAAGAGCAGCCGGACGGCCAGGTACAAGTCCACGGCCACGTCCGTCCCGCCCTGCTGCTGGAGCCCGCCCGTATTACAAGCCATTGCCATAAAGCACAGTGAGACAAGAACCTTAGCCCAGGCCCCACACTTGATAAACACTAACACAGCAAATACCGGCTCTACGTAAGTTACAACATTCTGAAGCTGTGAGATCAAGAGAAACAACTCTGAGAGCCAATAAATCGTCATTGTGACGAGTGACAATCCGGACAGATCTGTCGTTATCCCAACCCTTCGTGCCCCACGTTGGGCGCCAAAAAGAACTGTCGTGGTTTAAACCCAGTCAGGTAACTCGTTCACTCACCCCCCCCCTTCTTTCCCTCCCCCTACTCCCGGAGGGACGGAGAGGAGAATCGAAAATAATGCAACTCCCACAGGTTGAGATAAGAACAGTTTAGTAACTAAGGTATAACACAGATCACTACTGCTACCACCAATGATAATAATGATAAAGGAAATAACAAGGGAAGAGAATACAACACCTCAGCACCAGCTGACCGATAACTCGCCCCCCAAGCCCGGCCAAGCTCCGACCGATACCTCCTCCAACCCTGCAGTTTCCCAGCCCTTCCGGCTAACTCCCAGTTACCTCCTGGGCATGACATGCTGTGGTATGGAATACCTCTTTGGTCAGTTTGGGTCAGGTGTCCTGTCTCTGCTTTCTCCTGGCTTCCCCTCCTCCCTGGCAGAGCATGAGGCTCACAAAATCCTTGGCCAAACCAAAACATCTCTATCAGTTCTGTTCCCAGGCCGAAAGTCAAAACACAGCACTGCACCAGCTACCAAGAAGGAGAAAAATGACTGCTACTGCTGAACCCAGGACAGTAAAGTAGACCAGTTCACCAATTGTATGGATGTTAGTGGATATAGTCAATGTGAACATGAACTTTGCAAGAAAAATGTTATGGGTGGGTCAGTAACAGCTGCGGTTTTGGGTGGATGAGCAAACCCTGATTAAATGATACACCACAGCAGATGGTCAATCTTCAGCTGTGATCCGGTTTGTTTTGTGTGATATTGAATATTGTGATATTGAGTATATTGAGTTTAAGGCACAGAAATTCACCTGCAGTGAAGCACCGGGAGTCAACATGTAGCACAGAAAGAATGAATCAGATTCTTTGGGGTATTCTGGAAGGAAGCAAGGAAGTCAATTCTATATTTCAGGCAATAAGTAGTTTAACATGTGAGAATTTCTCAGAGGTCCACTAACAGTGGATCTTGATAAAGAAGATTCTGGGAATGGACAGTTAACAGTAGGAAGTTTTACTTCCATAAGAAATGGGTACATGAGAAAAATGCAGATAACTTCAAAACTTGTGGAAAGTTACAGTTAAGTGACAGTAAGGTTGGCTATGTCTGATGTGTCTCTAAGATATATGCGATGTGTCAAGAATGGAAAAAGTAGGATTAAATATTAAAATTTTCCTTCATGGTACAGGAATGTTTTGTACCATATTAGCAATATAGAAATGCACAAAATAAAGTGGAGTGAATGAATAATTTTTAACAACTGCTTCCGGACATCAAAAAAGAGCTTCTCTAAATATCCAGTTCAAAGCTTGTTTTTTCAACCAGTCTTGCAGCTCATATTGATGCCCATTACTAACCTGGAAACAGTATTATTGCAGGAAAAGAAATCCTTGTTCTGTGGGAGCAGCAAGCTGTTGAAGAAATGCTTACTGGTCAAATGGGCAGCATTGAGTCTCAAACATTTATAAGGGGAGCATTTTGTTCTTGAAGTCGATCATAAGTCAGTCATAAAGGATTACACTGGCTGCAGAACACTAAAGACCACTACTCATACAATTAGGCAGTCTTACTCTGCAGACATATGATTTCACTATTCAGCATAAAACATGTTATAACGCTTGCATGTCTGGTGCTTGTTTCTGTCCTTACAGTTGAAGCACTGAGCCTGTGTGCGGGAGGGCAGAGGGCTGAAAGGAAGGAAAAAAAAATCTCAGGGAAGCCTGACCTTGGTGAATAAGTAAATGCCTTCATGAAGAAGAGACAGTGTTTACTAAGGGACTGGATTTCATTTGTGGAGCAGAGGATCCCAAACGGAATCCCTGAGGTGAA
Source organism: Pezoporus wallicus (assembly GCF_028554395.1). Classification (NCBI taxonomy): domain Eukaryota; kingdom Metazoa; phylum Chordata; class Aves; order Psittaciformes; family Psittacidae; genus Pezoporus; species Pezoporus wallicus. The sequence goes on along the minus strand of NW_026642292.1, from coordinate 7,912,334 downwards.
GAATTACCTTCTTCCAAGTAAAAGTATTACAGGCACCATTTTTTCTAGAAGGACCAGATCAGAGGTACTGAAATTTATTCCTGTAACCTGATGGCTGAATTGAGGATAGAAAGGGAAAGTGTTTTGATCTGCAGAAGGGAAGAAATGAATGTTAATCAGTGGGGGCAGCATTTTCTCTGGAAAGCTTTTTAGCCTCTGGGTAGAATTATTCGCAGCTGTATATGGTATGGACACTTCTTGCTTCTCCTCTTGATCCCATGAGCAAAATATGTCAAATGTATCATGACAAAGGGTGCACATGTGTTTCAGGTCGAAGCTCAGAGGCTGTGTGCCTGTCTCTTTTATGTGACAAGATGGGGCATGTTAAGTGACCAGTGTGGGGGTCTACTTATTGCTCTCCCTGTTCTTAAGCAACCCTAGATACGGACAGGGATAAGCTTGTAGGTCAGTTCAGTGGTTTGGTGGACTTGACTGCTGTTCAAATATTAAATACTCTTAAGTTCTTTTATTACTGAAGGTGAAGGCAGGATGCAATATCAGACCTATTGGTATGTTTTATCACAAAAGTATTAATTTATAAAATAATGGAAACCAGGGTTTGGGAAGTGCTGCCTGTTTCTCCATCAAAGCAATTGGATAGAAGAAGGGGGTGACTCACCAGGAGTTACTCAAGGAGGCAGGACAAACAGGAGACTGTACCTTTAACACTCAGACACCAACTGATGTCTAGCACGTGGTGGTTTATAGGTGATATTTTCACTTTGGAAGGTAAAATATACTATAATCAAAAGTATAAAGGTGCTGTAATAAGCACCTTTAAAAGGAAAAGAAAATTGGTATGCTTTTATGCTTTGCATGACTTCTAAATTGGAGTGAGAAACCTGAACTCTCTTACAGGAAGACATTACAGTCCCATCTCCTTGTTTGATAAACAGAAGTGTATTGTGCAGAACAGAATGCAGTATACTACTATTTCTTTTTAATTTGTAAAATTATTTCAAAACAGGGTGCACTAAAATGGTAATACAGCTTCACCTATGTAGATATCTAGTCTGAACAGGTATCTTTAATTGATTTTCTTAGTCAGATACTAGTGGTGGTGAACTCAATGGCAATATTCCCATTGACCTCAGTAGGATCAGATTTTAAATACTGGACAGGGGAGGTAGGCTCAGCTTAATCCCAGTACTACTACTGATACTGGGATATGCTAGGAGTTGTTAATCTTTGCACTTCCTCTGGAAAACTTATGTAATGGTAGCTGCAGGCAATGGCACAGGGCTCGTTAAACTGAGGCCTTCTTTGACAATAAAATAGGTATTTTAAAAAGTCTTGGTATGCATTTAGAGGACACTGAAACTGCTTTATAGTGTTTAAAATATGTGGAAGCTATCAGGCTGCTGGAAACTTTCTGAAAGGAACAATAGATTCATCGTTAAAATGACACTGCACAAACCACTTAAAAAAGTGCTAATAAGATATTAAAAATTATGCCTTGTAATAATACCTGAGATATTCCTCTCTTAATGAGATTGTTTTAAGATCAAATGTTGACAGGTTTTTAACAGTGTTTGAAATTGTGTCAAAATTGAAATCTGTTGCCCCTGGAGAGCTCTTAAAACTTTTTTTTCTAGGAAACGCCTTGTTAGTATAAAGTAGTGGATTCCAAGAGATGAAATTTGAGTATTTAATCAAGAGAAAATCTCATTTTTGCACAGGGCCAGCAGCTTGAAACCACAGAATTTTGGGGGCCTAGAATTGAGTTTTTACCTCTATGGTATGATTCAGTAAAAAAAGTAATTGTCACTGTGCATTTCTCCAAATCAGATTTTTTAAGATAGCATGATCAGCTACTTTACTGGCACAGTAAGATGTGAATTGATTTTATTGATTTGATTTTTTTTTAAGCTATGGATCATTATTCATCCACAGAGATATCAAAACAATCAAGAAAATGTACTGCTGAAACTAACAGCGAGTTAACTTTTGGTAAAATAATACCACTTTTGTAGAACTGAGCTAGAAAAGTAATGATAAAAAGATAAAATTATCACTCTTGATAAAAGAGAATCTATAAAAAATAGTTCACTGGCTGCCTCTTTACAAAGTAAAGGTGGTGAAATTTATGAAGCAGACTTAAGTTCTACATTTAGGAAAATGTGGCTGTAACATATGTAAACAAATGCCCTTTTCACAAGGGCATGTAGTGACAAGACAAGAGGGAATGGCTTCAAGCTGACAGAGAGTAGGTTTGGATTAGGCACTAGGAAAAAGTTCTTCATGTGAGGATGGTGAGACATTGGAATAGGTTGCTCAGAGAAGTTGTGGCTGCCCCATTCCTGGAAGTGTTCAGGACCTGGCTGGACTTTGAACAACCTGGTCTAGTGGAAGCTGACCCTGCCCATGGCAGGGAGGTTGGAACCAGGTGTTCTCTAAGGTCCCTTCCAACCCAAACCATTCTATGATTCTAAGAAATCCTGTCAAGTGTTTTGTGTTTAGTGCTATGTTTTTAATTTCTCAAACAATTTGGAACTCAGATATGTGCTTTCATATATTCAGGTTTTCTGGTTAAGACTAAATAAGGTGGACAAATAAATATATATTATACACACAAAAGATACATATATGGATAAAGGCAGTACTTGTGTAAGAGACCCAGCTATTAACAATGGCAAACAAAAGCAGTAGTAGGTCTATCACAAATAATTCCTCTCCCAGGAAGCACAAAACTTCTCTTACTGGGTTTGACTCCAGGAGTAGGGAAGAGGTGTGTGGTAGGATGTGCTGTAATGGAATTGTCAGTATTTACACTTTTCTTATGAAGGGCATTCATATTACTGCTGTAGTGATGAATTTACTGCTATATGATGTAAAATAATTTGGCAGATGTGTTTTACATAGGTAAATTGATATAAATCAGCCTTATATGGTTTTTTAGAAGTTAGCTGTGCAGCAGAAATATGCTAAAGATTTTAAAATTTTTACTGGAAAATACTGTTTTAAAGATTAGAAGAGAAACTTGAGGATGTCTGTTGATGGGCAGCAGTTTTCTTGTGTAGAAATAAATAGATTGCTGTGGTTAAGTAAGTTAATTTATCCAAATTGATTAAAAGGGTTGAAATAATTAAATAAATAGAACAAACAAACAAAAGGTTTACTATTATAACAGCTATACTGGAAATAAAAATCAACACCTGGAATAGTTTTATTTCTTATCTGTAATAGTACCTAAAAAAGTCTAATGACAATTCTAATATAAATGAGGTCAAATACAGTGTCATAGAAGGAATTTATATATATTCACAAAAATAATTGGAATAGGAAGGCCAGCTTGTCAGGCATGCTGAGAATTCTTGCAAACCAAGGGTTTGAGGGAAGATCTGTAAGACTCTTAACTAATCTTGCATATAGATCAAAATCCAAGCCTGTCCAGAGTGATTTGATTTGATCTACTGATATTAAAATGTTGAAGAGAGCAGCAATGTCTGGTATTCTTCATTTTAAAGTGGATTCAATAGTAACAAAAATGTCAAAATTATTGAAATTTGTATTTTCCAGGTTTTAGGAGCGCACTGGGAGTGTAAGTGTGGATTAATTCTGAGCTCTCTTTTCTCTGATAGAAAGTACTCAGGCAAAAAAAAAAAAAATGGTGTAAACTGTGGGTCATTTTTTGCCATTAGTTATATCCAAACAATTCCACTGGTGTTAATGAAGTTGCAGAGTGTAATTGAAAAAGAGGGATCCACCCTCTCCTATTGAACTTTAATATATATTCTGAAAGTGTTTTCTAGGAAAAATAAATTAGTTCTACCAATAATTCAGGAAAAAGATGGGATTTGCTTAGCTTTAGGTTACAGTCTTGATGGGGGAACACTTTTTTGCCTCAAAGTTTTGTGAGTATTTGATTAATACACCGGTGTTGATTTTCAGTTTATCAGTGAGATGCCCTGAAGAAGTAGTGAAATGAAAAAAAAAAAAAGATTAATTGCTGCTTATAATTAAGTGCATAGAAATTAAAAAAGAATAGTATTGATATTTTATTTTATTTTAATGCTGGACTCCCTGGAGACAAGATTAATTGAAAGGAGAAAGAGAAGCAAGCCCTTAAGGCTGGATAATATATTGCTTTCAATTTCACTTGATAGTATAAACAAAGCAAATGCTAAAGTTGCTCAAGAAATTGAAACTTGGGTTTGCAGATGTTTTTAGTTAAAAATCTTCAGTAAGTCCTAGTAAATAGTATTAAAATTGCTAAGTTAAGAGAAATGCTACTTTAAAGCAAGCAAATAAACAGTTTCTCTATTGAGCAATTATTTGAGGTTGCAGGGTAATATTTTCAAAACAGACAAAGTGGTTCAGGACCTTAAGTTTCACTTATCTACACAAATTTTAATCTCACTGAAAAGCACAAAAATGGGTAGGTGCTTAGTGGCCTGTTTTGAAGAATGTGACTTTGGTTTTGTAATCATTACTACATTTTTTAATTGTTGCCCACTAGCAATAAAATATTGTTTGGGTTGTGTGTTTCATAGAAGAAAATGTTGGTAACATAGAACCTCATCTAGTTAGTAGAAGTTGAATTGGGTTCTTTATTTTTGCCTGAAGGGGATGCTTTTGAAAGAAACAGGTAAATTATTTGAAGATGTGAAAAGCTGATCCCAAGTGGTAGATAGTGAATGGTGTCAAGATTTCATATGTGAACATTTAAAATATTTGCAATATGGAGATACTTTAGGTTGAATTTTAAAACTGGTTCTGTATAACTTGTGTTTTTGGACAAAATAATATTCAACATGCGCTAGTGCTCTGCTAAGTGTCTGCTGATGCTGCAAATACGATCATACACATTCTGTCCCTGTTGTAGAATACATGGCCCAGTCTTACAAATACTTACCTTTCTGCTTCCAAATTAATACCTAAATATACAGAACTTACCCAATTAAAGATTTTCAGGAACACTTACATATTTAATGAATGAGGGCTCAGTGGCAACACACATAAGGTATACCAGAACATAAAGTTACCCAAAGAACAGAGCACCCATTTAATATTTTTTTAAAATTTAGATAAGCAAAACTAGACAAAATATTAAATGAATGCAATGCTACAAAATGTAGAAAAAACAGGCCTGGAGTATAACTTTGTGTGAAATATTTTCCTTAATTTTGTTTGTCTGGTAATGGTGGTCTGTTTTATCCTCATCATTCAGATTTTTTACATCACCACCTTTTTTTTTTTTTTTTTTCTTTAATCACTTTAGGTGCATGGCACAAGTTTATTTTTGCTTGTGGCTAGGGAAGTTACTGAATACCTCCCCCAAAATCTGGTCACCCTCTGTGCCAATTGAGGTGTGCTGTTCTGCCAGTTCCTAGGGTCAGGGAATTGCTCTGCTGGCAGGAACACCTGGCATTAGTAGTGGAGGACATTCCCCTGTTGGTTCAGGCCATGCCATGATCACTTTAAGTACTTCAGATTAATGTGCACCAAAAAATGGGATAAAGAATCCCTGATGGACAACATAGTGTTAACAGCAATTTGTGAAGCTACACTAAATATTACTGAAGAGGTGGCTTTACTGCTGTTATGATAGTGGTAAAATAATTGCATATTTATACATTCTTAATTTAATTTTACTCTGTAAAATTATGGAGCATCATTGTTGACCAATTCGGGTCTGTTTCTAAGGTCACAGAAGTCAATCAATGGAAAGACTCTCAGTGGTTTCAAGTGATTTTGGATCTAACTTTCTTAAAAATCTTGCCATCAGTGGTAGCTTCGATGTGTTTAATATTATTAACTAGGCTTGAAGAGTAATAAAATCAATGAATTTACTTTTATTTTTCTCTGATAAATTATCAGGGTAATCACTGTACATACTAGATAGTGCCTATGAATTGAATCATTACTTCATAGAACTTGAGAGTTAATATCTGCAGGTTAGGACAGCAAGATACTTTCCACATCATAGGCATAAGAAAAACTGATTAAAAGTGGATTATCTGATAGGCTAGCAAGTATTTTTGTAGGAATTTCTAAAGCATAATCTGTCCAGGTTGTACTTTGCTCATCTTCTTCAAGTGTCACAAGATTATGGATAGATTTTGCAAAATTAACTCTCACTGGCTAAAGATTTGATAGGGTGTTTTTTTGGTTGTTTTATTTTTGGTTGTTTTTTTTTTAAGAAGTTTTTATTTTTCATTAAGAAAGGAATTTGAATTGTCCTAATCCTTAAGTATCCAGCTGAACGCTACTTACTAATGTTTCTCCTGTTTCATAATACCACCATTAATTCATGTGAATTTCTTATAGGTTGTACAGCATACTTCACAGGTATAAGTATCTCTTACAGTTTGGTGTCTTGGGCTTACAGTGCCCTGTCAGTAAGTTTTTACCTATTTCTGTGGAGTGCAGGGGCACACATTGCCATGGGCACTATGCACACAGCTAAAGATTTTCATTATGAATATCTTAACAGTGAGGTTACATGAGACATTATTGCTCTGCCATTACCCTCTCTGTTCTTTCATAATTTCTTTTGATTTGCACAAATGATACAGGAATTCCCTAAACACTATCATATTCATTAGGGTCACTTTGTCTTTGGTGGGAAACCTTATGCTTATTTTTGTCTTGAGCCAGATTATTAGTTAGTGTTAAGTGCTGTGGCTCAAAAATAATTCCAGCTTTACTCTTTTACTTTTTTATTATTTTCTCTCCATTTGTACAAAAGATTTTATGCCTTACATGCAAAATCTTCACTTAGTGTAGGTACTAGAGGCAAAGTTTTATATAATGTCTTGGTATTAGTTACCAAAATAAATCAGTGCCAATAAGATGATCAGCTCGTCTTAGAAGCTGGCCACTTATATTTAGGATATCCAGGGTTATTTTCATTAGTTGGGACCTATCACAGGTGAAATCAATGAGACTGTTCTTTGGTTTCCGTGAAAGCCAGTTAATGCTGCCATTTTTGTGATGCACATTTGTCTGTAGATGTTGAAAGTCTGTTAAATGCATTCACGTACAGGTACGTGAGCCTTAAAAAACGTGGGATTTCTATTCCTCACATCTAATGAATGTTTGGCATGTAGTAAGACACAGAGATTATTGTATCAATGCACAGTATGCCTTGAACTTTTACCCATTATTTTCCCTACTTTTCTTGGTCATTTTTTGTAAACACCAGTGATGCTCTTTGAAAAGCCTGTTTTCTACCTGCATGGCCTTTAGCTAAGAGCACAGTTTTCACAAAATTCTCTTTACCTTAGCACTGTTGGCCAAATAGCTACAAATCCTGAGTAAATATATTTATTTGTTGACATTAGGTATTAAAAAATGTCATTTGATAGTGGTTTAAAATTTGGTAGTTCCAAAAGATTCTGGGGTGTTGAGGTTTTTCTTTGGGCTCTTTGGATTGCTTTTTACCAAAACTGTTGGAGAAAATCCATGTAATCTCACCCTTCTTTTGATATATAGACAATGTATTACACACATGCGCACATTTGAACTGTAAAGATAATGATATTTTACTTCAAGTGTTTTCATAAGGTGAGCATCATTCATATTAGCTGGAATATGTTAATTTTCTATTAACTGAATGCTATTTTTGATCTCTTCGCTTTTGAAGAGTAAGACAGATCCATCAAAACTTTCAGAAACACTCTGGTCCTATCTATCTTGGTCTCAGGAGGATCATAAATATAGTTTCCCCTTTTCTTAAGAAAAGCACTAGCATTCCCTAAGAGGACGAGTAGGAAGAATCAGTCAGAACACCACAGGGGCATATGTGTCATGACTGTGGTGTTTCTTTTCGCATAGTTGCAAGGCAGTTGGCCAGGGTTAGTTACAGGTAGGCAGAAAAAGAGGTAACTGAGAAACTGTTTGTTTCCTTTTTTATGAGGAAGTTAAAAAAATTAATTCGGAAAGAGGATCACTTAGACAATATCACTTAGAAAAGAATCACTTAGAAAGGCTGTAGTTGTTCAAAAAAAAGGTTAAATTTAGATGATAAGTGAAAATCCCATTAGTCATGGAACTAACAAGGTTCTCCTCATCATTGTTGGATTATGGGGAGGAATGGGGATGCTCTTTTAGTTTGTTTTGCTTCCTTTTTCTTCACACATTGTAATCCTCTGACCAGGACAGACCATTGTATGCCTCCTTATTGCCCACCCACTAAAGCCTAGAGCTTGATTACCCTGGATAATAAATGATTGGTAAAATAATAATAAAAAAGGAGAACAAACTTATGAACGACTGGCTCTAAATTGAGGTTTAAATTCAGATAGAATGAGTTTTCCATTTTGAAGTTAGAGGGAATTGACTGGACTGGCAGATATTTTGCTAGGAAGTGGGTTTGGATTTTGGTTTACTGCTGTGGGAGTCACTAGGAATTGGAACTGGGTGTTCCTTGAAATGCAAATTTTTTGCCAGGGGTTTTTGAGCATGGCCATGGAAACCCAGGAGTCTTAGGTACTCATTGGCATTTCCCACCCTTTTTTGTGGAACACTGTAATTAAGGGCCCATCAGTCTGGAGTGGCTGATCGGAGAAACAGAGGGTTCTTTCTTACATGGAAATATGCTTTCTCTGATTCAGATCTACCCTCTGGATCTCATTCTGAGTTGTCTGGAGTGTCAAATTTAGTTCATTGAATATTCCCGGTGAGTAGGAAAACTGGAAAAAACTCTTGCTTTTGGTTTGTTTTGTATTTTCTGAGGCTTGGATGTTTTTGTCTTGAACTCCAAGAAGGCTGTTGTAAAAGTTAAATTGGTAGCTTGAAAAATGTGAGTTATTATTGAGTGGCGGAATTGGGTTCAGCATAAACAATTGGTCTGAAGGGAAGATCTGACTCAACAGAAGCCAAATTTACAGGTTAAAAAAACCCAACCCAACAAACATGTGGATTTGATTGAGCTTCACCTCAGTTAAAAAAATAATGAAGAGCTGCATGTTAAATTTTCTACAACGTCATGAATTACAACACTGAATCCAGTGTCATTAAATTGTAGTTTTTTGTTTCTTGTCAGCTACGACAATTTCAGCAGAGCACAATCGGTGTGAAAGTATGAATAAAATTCAGGGAGTAGCATCAAGGACTTCTGAGCTCAGGAAACTGAGTTTGGCAGTGCTAATTTGTATTAAAGTTGTTGTTGCATGACAGCAGGAAAAAGATTTAATGCTTGCCACCTGAATCAAGCCATGGAACATTGGTTTCTATAACTGCCATGAATTTGAATCAAGGCCAATATCTCTAAATTTGAAATAAACTGATACTCTGTCTTGAAAGAAGATACAGGCCACTTATGCTGCAGAAGGTATTTAGAAAATGTATTTCAATTTAATTTTTAGCGGTATATATCTTTCAAATTTTTAGACACTTTAGCATTGGCCTTTTTGCCTTTTTCTATATTCCAGCAAGTATGCAGCCTTTCAGTCATTTATTTATCAACGTCCAGTCTTGAACTAACACTGATTTGCAGAAGACCACAGATGCTGGCTTTACTCCCACTATCACTATGCAGCCGCTTGCATTAATCTGAAATTCATTTTCTTTTGTATATGACTGCATTAATGGAGAAAATCTGATTTCAAGCCAAGTGGTCACACTATGAAGATTTAAAGTCATCGGATACAAAGCTTGTACCATGAGTGGAACAATATTGCCTTTACAGTAGTATATAATGTGAAGTTATTTTACATTCTAAAGGATGCACAAATGACTTACAACAAGCAGGTGAAATTTAGGATTTTTTTTTGCTTCTCTTCAGAAAACAGGCAAGAACTATATGGAATTCTTTCCTGCATCTGGACTGGCTTTGAATCACTGTATAGATACCACACATTTACCCACAGAGATTATTTATCAGTGTAACAATTATAATTTGAATATTTATCCAGGAACAGTGAAACAGAACCCTTCATTCCTAAATGTAAATTAAATTTTGAATGTTCTTCCATGGATGAGTGCACAAGATTGTGTGAAGTTTTAGGACTGGAGGTGTGAGGACCAACTAGCAACACTTGAACCCAGCTGCTTGCTTTCTGCACATGCCATCTTATGAGCAGGTTTTGTTTTTCAGTGGGTACAGAAGGTCCTGATAATTGATCCATTACGTGGGAATAACTTAATCCACCATTGTAATTCGGCATTCTAGATTGAAATACAGCAGCTGTTTCATAGTGCGTACGAGCAATGCACAAAAATATTGTGATGGAAGGAGAAAAAGATATGGTATGCATCTGGAAGTGCTCAGGAAACTTGTAGAGGTAGAAGGCAGCTATTCTGCTAAAAGTATTTGATGTCTTTGTTGTCATATAACATACTTTCTTGGGTTGTCTTTCATGTCCCTGATGGAGCCCTGAGGATATACTCCTTTCAACCCTGTTTTTAACCTCTCGCTATGCTCAAAGACACAGCCTCCTTGGTGAGGAGGATGGGATTCTCTTCAGAGCCTATCAGTGCTGCTCCTTAATCGGCTGAAGTGGTGTCTGCACGATAACAAGAGGTACTGGTCTCACCCCAGGTTGTGCCAATTTGGGAAGCTGTAGTGAGGCTGGAAATTTAACCCAGATCTATAGTATGGTAATACAGAGCATTACCTTTAGGCTAGCAGGCCTAGCTACAGTCCATAGTTGAAATTTAAAGTGATTTTAAAAAATGCATTCAATTTGAAATGCCCCAAGGTTCATATCATTTGTGAAGCTGAATCTCTTTCAAAATATTATGAGTGACATTGAATTTTTGCTTTTGGTGGATATGTTATAAATATGAAGAATGATAAACTTTAGGGGTGGCTAGTTGTATAATATAAAAGAAAACTTGCACTGTCAAGTGTTGCTGTTCTCATTTAAGTGACTACATAGGATTCAGGCTGGGGACAACTGCTGTTTCTGAGCTTATGCCAGAGGCTTGATGAAACAAAAATATATAGTTCATAATTTATGCATTCTTTTTTTTAAGGTGTGTGGGAGGTGAACTTCCTTTTCAACATTGCCTTTCCACTGTGTATGAGAGCTGTTTGGCAGTATTTTTAATAGTTGCATGTCTAAGTTTGTCTAACAGTCTTTCCCCCCTTTACACACTTGCTATCTTTTGTATATAGTGCTAGTTCATTCTAGTGTGTTATTAAAATTATATGTAGTATATCTTACCAAAGCATAAAAATACGCAATATTATTGCTTAACTTTCATGGTATTGTGTACTCCCATCTAGTATCAATGTCTCTATTACACAATATATTTAAATTTTGAGGAGAAATAATAATTTTAAGAAGGCTGAATAACTAGAAGACAGAACAGTCTGGTTTTTTTTGGTTGGTTGTTTTTTTCCCTCCACAGCAATTGGAAAACAGTGGTTAAGAAGCATGCAGAAATACTGCTCTTTCTAGCCTTCATCTGTTCAGCAGTCCTTCCTACCTCTGATAATCAGGTTATTTTCACATTGGACTGCTTCTCTGAAGTATTTTAACATGATTTCCTTCAAAAGCAGTCCCACTTTTTTCTCTTTCATACTTTAGTGCTCTTTAATAAGCATATGACACAATACTTGTGAGGGACAACTGGCTAACATTGTGCATTCAATGTATGCTGCTGTTGCTATCTTAAAGACTTATCTTCAAAAAAGTGTTATCATAAAGCAGCTGATTTTCTTTCCTGGGATAATTTGATATATTTTGTAGAGTGAAAGGGGAGAAGTAAGTGAAAAGGTACTTTACTTGTAGACTGCCAGGGCCACAAGCTCAACCTGGAATTTGAAAGTCTAGCTACGTTGTTTCTGGTTCATGAGTCACCAACAATGAGGACCTCACAGCTGGAACTTTAGCTACAAATTCTGCTGAAGCATGAGCCAGAACAGAATCCAGTGTATTCTCTCATAGCTGTATTGACTATGTAAAAGAAAAGTAAACAGTAGAAAATCATTTTTTTTTCCTGTTAAAGCAATTATGATTGCTCTCAGAGATGTAATAAGGTGGTACCATGTTTTTAAAAAAATATGAATGTTTTCCCTTTTAAGTAGTGGTAACAGTTGCATTTCTTCCTGTCGTAAGTGCATTTGGAGAAGTGGATTAAAGTAGTAGCTACACCTTGGTATACTGCTGGGAGCAGGTTGACCTTCTTTCCACAGCATGTGTTTAGAATGGGTGGTAAGGTAACATCCTTATGTTCTGTGTATTATTTTATTATTATTTGGGGCCTGTAAGGATGCTGGGGAGGGGATCTTCATTAGGGACTGTAGTGATAGGACAAGGGGTGACGGGTTAAAACTTAAACAGGGGAAGTTTAGATTGGATATAAGGAGAAGTTCTTTACTGTGAGGATGGTGAGGCACTGGAATGGGTTACCCAGGGAAGTTGTGAATGCTCCATCCCTGGCAGTGTTCGAGGCCAGGTTGGAGAGAGCCTTGGGTGAGATGGTTTAGTGTGAGGTGTCCCTGCCGATGGCAGGGGGATTGGAACTAGGTGATCTTAAGGTCCTTACCAACCCTAACTATTCTATGATTCTGTGATTCTAGGATTCTATGATTATACATATATATATATACACAAATGACAATATTCAGTTCAATAGTAACATCCAATACCATGTCCAACCTGGAAGTGTCTCTATGTCTCTATATGTCTATGTGTACAGAACACAGATGTTTATATACATTATGTGTTGTTACATGTGATTGCAACAACAGCTTGAACTCGTAGTTCAGACAAGCTATGTAGATATAACCGAGCATATATAGTGGGTCTTTCTATACTGGTAACATTTAACGCTTTGTCCAGTTCAATGATGTCTTTGTTAAGGCTGTATTTAGCATTCTGAGTACATAACCGTCTTTAAAACAAATAGCATTTTTTAAATTACTTGCTTGCAAAATACTTTCTTTTCCTCTCCCAAATATAGCAATCCTCTTTTTTTGTCTCTCCTAGAGTGAAAATTTTCTGGCATCCAAATGGCAAGAACAAGCCTTTGGCTAATTATAGGTGTTACGTAAGAAAGATGGAGCAGTTCTAAAGTTCAATGTCATGAAGCTCTTCAGGGCTACACACAAAATATTTAATACCATTGTAAAATAAAAAGATAAATTTAGAGGTGTTTCTTCTTTTTTTTTTATTTAATGTGTGGAATGACCTAAGATATATTTTCACTGTGGTTTTTTTTTTAAACTTTCTAATGCTTTCAAAATCATTTTTGTTTAACAGAATGTAATTTCATGTAGAAAATATGAGAGCTTAGTGGAATACTCTAGTAGTCTAGCATATTATTATATACAAGTTTTATTAATTATAATTTCTTCAATTATCTTGGGATAACTCCCAAGCTTTGCTTCTTGTGAGAGGAGTTCTTGTTCCTGAATCATGATGATGGTACTTTAACCGCTTTTACCTTATTATGCCTTCCCTTTATATCCACACCTGTGAGATAGCCTGGGTAGTAAAGATAGATTCATATTCTGTGTAGTTTCACACACTGAGAATTTAGAGTATTTGCAGAAATTAAAGTTATTGCCAGTGCATGAATTTATTCTGTTGAGATCTTTTAATGTTTCTTTTCTTCTCTAGTTGATTTTTCCCTTTTCTGTGTTTAATTGGGAGTGATGATACATAATAACCACACTAAGATATATACAATTTGGTAACAGTGCAGTATTCTAGCCTGAACCAGGCTGTAGTGTGGAAATGCAGGGTTTTGGGGTAGATAAGATTTCATTTTTGTAAGGTGCAGAAATGAATGAGGGGTGCATTTATGTTTTACAACTTGGCCAAATAGTGGGCTTCACTGTGATGTAACCTATTAAGTTGAAGAAGCTTTTCTGTGTAGCTGCCCTGCGGTGCTGAAAGTAAGTTATGAATGCTGTACTGTTTAAGAGCAGAAAGGTTTGCCTGGAAGAGAGCGGTATGCCTGGGCCCCTGCTATTGAGAAGATGCCAGTCAGAAATGAAAACGTCTTTCATGAAGCTATAGTGAACTTCCCTGTGATACAGTACAATAATGCAAGGAATTTTTTTGTCAAAACCTGTAGAAAAGTATAATACCTTGGAAACTGCTAAGAAGTACTTGCTTATGAGGGACTATTTTAAGAGGTCACTGCCAAAAATATGTGTGATTTTGACACAATTTTAGAAGTGACAGGATTGAGGAGTTTAAGCCATTTCCCCCACATACCCCCCCCCCCACCCTTTGAGGTCTCCAGTTTCTTTTGCCTTTTGGTGACAACTACAAAAGATGTCTTCTGAGAAAAATGCTTTCTGCATGACATCAGAATAAAGAAATGTTCCACACTATTCAGTATGCTTAAAAGTATTGCTTGAATGAAATAACATTACATTTAAAATTAATGCTGAACAGAAGGCCAGTTAAGAGATAAAACAGAGCAGATCATGTTTTTGCAAACTTTTATGTTTAAGAAACATTGGTTTATTGGATTTTGTAGAAATGTTTTCTTTAAAATAATAAAATTATGCTGTATGTAACAGAACGATAAAACAAAGAGAACTGCTGTTTTGTCATGTGATGGAATGCATGTAGCCACAGGTAGACTGAAATATTTGGAATCAGAAGGTAAAAGCAGATGCACATAGAAAAAGTAATACATTACTATACATAGGAAAAAGCTGTAGGAAATGTATTTGCTTTTGTAAAAAGTCTCAGGTGTTTTCTTTGTCAGTTGTTACTTTTTTTTTGTCTGACTTCAATTAACTATTCATGTAGCATTAATAAGAAAAGCTAATTATTCTCATCATGCATTTAGAAAAGTGCATTATAAACATGCAAAATACATTATTGCTTGGACACTAGCCTTTACATTATTCCTTGGCATACTAAAACTTTCATTGGCATTTGGGGTAGTCAAAGAAAGAATTGGAGAAAGTGTTTAAAAGTAGGAAAAGAAACAGGTAAAGCTTAAGCAAATACTTTCTAGACAAAGTATACACAATAAACAGTATTGATACTAGTTATGGTTTTTAATTAAGAATTATATCAATTATAAATGTAGGGGGCTCATTTTTTAGAATCATGAAAATGTTTATTTAATTACTGCTTGTAGTGTTAATGAATAGTTACCCATGACTGATCAATGGATCTTTTGCCTTGTTGCAGAGAAGAGGAGGCTTAAGGTGCAGTTCAGTTCATAGGTGAGAAAGAAAATCTAAGTTTACATGATCAGGTAGTAGATGATTTCACATCAAACTATTGGCGCATTGGTGTGAAAATCTACATGGATTTGTAGGGCAGAATAGAGGTCCAAACCTTGGCCTTGAAAATATGTGCTGGGAGGAATTTCACTCATACAGATGTCAGCCATATCCTTCACTGGAGGCATGGAAGAGTAGAAACTGGGCAAGCTGCCAGTCGCCATCATTAGTGGGACATTCTTGCAGTGCAGCTTTGTTAAGTAGGTACTGGCCATATGCTGCGTTATCTAGGTTTTAGTGTTGGTTATATGAGTCCCCTTAAATTTAGATTTCAATTTAATAAACTAAAACCACTCTGTAATCTAAGCAGAAGAGTGAGAACACATCCCCAAAATAGCTCAAAGGAGAGGAAGCAAGGCTGTCAGAGCACTAGGCTGCAGGAAGGTGCTTGCATCCCCTGCTCTGGACCTTTCTCACTCAGCACCTGCTGGGTAGGAGCCCTAGTGAGCTGTGGAAGAGCTGAACCCAGTTGTCCAACAACCTGAGTAATGACAGAACTGCAGCACTGAAGGGAACCAAGGAATTACAGATTTTTTTTTCAGAAATGAAAGTTTCTATAAAGGTGTGCCCAGTTCCTTAGAGTAAACATTTGTGGGAAGAGCATGGGTGTTTTTATAAAGCTTGTGGAAGAAGAAGGGAGAAACAGGAGAGAAAGAATTGCATGATAAGGGTTGCTACAGTATTGCCAACTCTCATCTAATTATCAGTTAATGAGACTTGATGTTTTACTTGAAATCCTCTAGCATCCTGTGCTTGTGTATTTCTTTTAGCTCTTTTTTAGTGAGACTGAAAACGTTATAGGCTCAGAACCAAGAAGATTTCTATCTCAAAATGTGTTAATGTATTGTTATTGGTACTATTTTATTATTTTGATTATGAATTTCCTGACTTTTCAATGAATCTGTGCAATGCCTTACACCAAAGGAGATACCACCCATTTTCACATCTTTCAGCATGAGAAGCATCACAATGCATGAGAAGCAAAACAGAGGAAGGGGTCATACTGTCCTCTGTATGGACTCTCTGAAGCAAGTCACATCTGCACAAAAGAATATTTCAGATAGAAGAGTTTTGCTATCTTTTTCTCTTAACGTAAACTGTACTGAATAATGAAGTTAACATTTGATACAGTCATAGGGTTATGTGGGGAGATACCTAGAATATACTTGAGGTGAAAAAAGGAAGGAAAAAAAAATTGTATTGTTAATTTTAACTTTGCATTTTGGAAATAAATACTAAAGTAGTCAGGATAGCACCATCAGGCAGACAGCAGGTGGGCCAAGCAGCAGGAGGGAAATGATACTTGCTGCACCTGCTCTGCACACTTTAAAAAAAAGAAAAGAAAGGGAAAAAAATTGGTAATTCCTGCATAACACCTACTTTTACTTTTATTCTGGTATTTCATTTCTGTGTTTTCTTAGTTCATCTTAAAATATGTGGGAGGGAGATCTTGAGGTTTTAGACCATGCTGTGTGGATTTATATGTATACATACATTCTTACATGTAACACTATGCTACCTGAACTGTAGTAAAACGCTAATAATGGTAATAAATTAAACCTCTTTTTTATTTTTCTGGTGGAGATAGTCCATTACTATTATCCCCATTTTACAAGTGGACAAAAACTTAAGTACAAAAAAAGGTCAGCATCAAGTCGTTGCTTAACTGTAAACATAATTTATGGGTTATAGCTCAATTGGGTAGAGGATGGAGCCAATGCATAAAAATGGCTTTAGTTTCCTTTTGTTCTCTTCCTCCTCTGCTGCATCAGTAACACTGTACTTCACTGAAGAATCTGCTGTCTGGTCTAATTTCAGTCAGATTGGAAACATCTGCAGAAGTCAGAAAGTACATCGAATATCAGCGTGGCAAAGGAAGTGGCTAAGCCTGGCCCTATTTTTCTTGTACAACAAGCAGCAAAGACAGCAGCATGCAAGCTCTAAGTTGAATATGTGGTGCAGTAGGATCAGCTTTAACTAGTCAAGGCAAGATTACCCAATTAAGTCATTATTAGGTCCATTGTATACTGAGCATATGTTGCAAAGCAGCTGGATTCTTCAAGTAGATTTGCCTCCAGTTTGCTGGCTCCTAGAGTATGAGCTATTAGAGGATGTTTCTAGAGAGATGGTTGGTCTAAAAAAATGCATTCAGGATTAAGGTCACTGGTGTTCCTGGGTTCATTCTTCAGTCTGCTACAACTTGTTCCAAATGATCTTAGGTAAGTCACTTTGCTTTATTTCTCTCAGTTTCCTCCTTAGTGGAATTTTGCTTCATTGTATCACACAGAGACTGCTGCTGCTGAACCCAGGACAGACAGAGTCAACTTTCTTAGCCTGCCTTTGTATGGGAGATGCTCAAATTGCCATATCCTCATGGCTGTCCTCTGGACTTGCTCCAACAGATCCATGTCTTTCTTATGTTGAGGACACCAGAACTGCACACAGTACTCCAAGTGCAGCCTCATGAGAGCAGAGTAGAGGGGTAGGATCACCTCCTTTGACCTGGTCACACTGCTTTTGATGCAGTCCAGGATACGGTTGACTTTTTGGACTGACTGTGCACTGCTGGCAGTTTCTCATTAGTCAGCACCCCAAGTCCTTCTCCGCATTGCTGCTCTGAATCTCTTTCCTGCCCAGCCTGAATTGACAATTAACATGTCCTTCATTGACCACCAGTGATTCAGGATTTCTATGATGAAATGAATTTTATCTTTACTCAAAATCCTGGTTGTCAAGGCTTGTACTTGATCATAGCTCTTTAGAAGTAGTATAGATGCTACTTTTCTGTTTAATGCTTGCCTTATTCTGAAAGAGGTGAAGAATCACTGAAGAACTGACCATAGCAAATAGACTGTTGTCCAAGACCTGTGATACTTCCAGACAAGAGAATCAACTATTTCTTATTAGGGCAGTACAGAAACCTTTAGTTTAGCAATAAACTACAGTTGGCTTGAAAGGAGAATTATAGATAGGTTGATTGAGGTGCTGTATTATTCCTTAAATGAGAGCTCCCACAGATGATTTTCCAAATGTATGAAGTACATTTTACATGGTTGCACAATCACTGCGAGTATATTTGTTGCAGAGCCCACTCTACCTGCAAAAATGGTGGCTTGCATCCACCTTAAGAGAACTTTTTATGAGATGGATTGCATAAATAACTAAACTTTTTTTTGAGGAAGATCCCCTTTATCTCTGAAGTGTGTACTGTATGTTTAATTAAGCTGTTGCTGTCAGATTATTTAGTAAGTCAATCCAGATATCTGAAAGAGAAACTGAACCATGTGTCCATAAAAAGAAAGCATTAAGAAAAAAAAAAAAGTGCAAATAACATTTTATACGTGGTTTTGAAGAGAAGTTTCACGTTACGTGGCAAAGCTGTTATTTCTAATGTGAAATTAGAACAATTAAGTAATTTCAACAAGGTATTTAGACGTTTGTTCCTTTTATTAGTCATTTATAACTGTAAGACAGCTTTGCATCTTGAAATACAGCAAGTTGTGTGTAGGGGGGGAGGTGTTGTGTCTTGTGGTTTTGTGATTTCCCCCCTCAATGGAAAATATGTAATTGAGTAGGTATAAAGCTTTATTGCAACACATACAGTAGTGTAATTACAAAAGACAGGCAGGCTACTGCAGATGGGCTGTTGTTTGGCTCTTTTGCACTTCAGCAAGAGAAAATTTCCCCTTCTCTTTAGTATAGATTCTCTTTCAGAAGGTCATTATATTCAAGTGTGAAGAAAGTGTAGCTGCCCTGACTTTAGCTATTCATTGCCTGTGAAGTTCTAATCACTGAGTCAGCTGAAGATGAAGTCCTATTTCTTCGTAGGTCAGGGGCAATGCTGGTAATGAGAATGAAAGCATCTATAACCTGGTCTGCTTACTCAGACACCTTCCTTATGAGAAAGAGAAGCGGGGAGCACTGGCCTAGAATGGGTAGTGGGGTGATTTTGGGTTGAGGGTTTTTTTGGTTTTTTTTTTTTTTTTTTTTTTTTTTTTTGGTTGGTTTTGTGGGTTTTGGTTTTGTTTGGCTTTTTTTTTTTTTTTTTTTGCAATAGGCCTGATTCTAGTCTGTACTTAGGTTAATTTTGTTTATTGGCACAGGTCTTAAAGGTAGACATGCTGCTGTAGCCAAGTGTCAAGTTGCATGTCCCCCTCTTTAATTTCCTCTTCAGAACTTGCCATGAGACTGTATGTACATAGTTTCTAGATCTTGATTTTTACTTTTTAATTTTTTAAATACTTGACCTTTTAGGATACATGTCCTGAATTATCTGTTATATATATGTATATATTTTTCTCCTAGCTGTATTAAGACTTTATAAATTGTGTTATTTATATCTTCTTTCTGAAAATATATGTATATATTTATTTAGGTATTATTTTAGCTGTTAAAGAAATTCAGTTTATATACTGCAAAACAAACTTTAACATTATATTAAAAAAAAAAGCTTATGGTGGCATTCTGAAATTCTTTAAAGAAGACTGTGATTCCCATTTCTGAATCTGTAAACCTTCAGTCTTCTAATAAGGCACAAGTACAGCCACATAGTGTTTGTAGTAACTAGTAACTGTTTAAGAGTATCGCACAGACTGCAGATCACTGATCGCCGCACAACTAGGAAGCTAAGATACTTGTTTGTATGGTTCTCTCCATGGTATTGCAATGCTTCATCTTTGTAGATTCATTTCATCACTGGAAATCCTTGTGCAGTTTAGGTGCAGGGATTGATAATAAGGCTTTTTGTGTTTTGTAACAAAAGCATCTGAGGAAAGATTGAGAAAGTAATTGCTTCTTTTTGGCTTGTCATCAAAATACATGATTCTGTAGCTGAAAGAAGAGTCTGGTGTGCTATCTGTGCTGCACACTGAGGACTAAATGCTTTCTATCTTGCACAATAGTAATGACAAGTAATAGAGGAGCTCTGCAGGATACAGAGGAAGTTTTAATTTATGTGCTAAAGACTGATGAAAAGACACATCATAGAATCATAGAATTGTTAGGGTTGGAAAGGACCTTAAGATCATCAACTTGCAACCCCCTTGCCATCGGCAGGGACACCTCACGCTAAATCATATCGCCCAAGGCCTCATCCAACCTGGTCTTGAACACTGCCAGGGGTGGAGCATTCACGACCTCCCTGGGCAACCTATTCCAGTGCCTCACCACCCTAACAGGAAAGAATTTCCTTCTTATATCCAACCTAAACTTCCCCTGTTTAAGTTTTAACCCATTACCCCTTGTCCTGTCACTACAGTCCCTAATGAAGAGTCCCTCCCCAGCATCTCTATAGGCCCCCTTCAGATACTGGAAGGCTGCTATGAGGTCTCCACGCAGCCTTCTCTTCTCCAGGCTGAACAGCCCCAACTTCCTCAGCCCGTCTTCATACGGGAGGTGCTCCAGTCCCTTGATCATCCTCGTGGCCCTTCTCTGGACTTTTTCCAACAGTTCCATGTCCTTTTTATGTTGAGGACACCAGAACTGCACACAGTACTCCAGGTGAGGTCTCACAAGAGCAGAGTAGAGGGGCAGGATCACCTCCTTCGACCTGCTGTCACGCTCCTTTTGATGCAGCCCAGGATACGGTTGGCTTTCTGGGCTGCAAGCGCGCACTGAAGCCAGCTCATGTTCATTTTCTCATCAGCCAACACCCCCAAGTCCTATCTTGCTTCTCTTTGGTGCTGGTTTTCTTTGCCAGCACTG
Source organism: Pezoporus wallicus (assembly GCF_028554395.1). Lineage (NCBI taxonomy): Eukaryota > Metazoa > Chordata > Aves > Psittaciformes > Psittacidae > Pezoporus > Pezoporus wallicus. The sequence goes on along the minus strand of NW_026642292.1, from coordinate 7,891,441 downwards.
TAGGCTTTCTGCTTGCTGTAGGTCCCTAAAGTTACACTTATGGAAAGGAGGCTGGTCTTGCTTCTTATTTCTTCAGCCTCCCTTTCCTGCTGCCTTTCTGCTCTGTTCATCTTCTGCTAATGCTGACAAAACCTGTTGCAGATACTGGGTTGAGCTGACTTGCTTTGTGCCATGTGCCGTAGGTTAGTAATTCTTACACCCATAAGCAACAGTTGAAGGTGGAGGAAGTTGCTTTTACTCTGTAATAACATGTCATAGTGATGTTTATAATATAGCGTTATAAAGTAATAGTTACATGTGGGTCATATTAGTCTTCAACCAACAAAATACTTGGACATATGCTTTAACTCTAATCTAGTGAGTAATTCCATTGACCCCAATGCACAGCTTACCTACTAAAAAATAGAGTGTTTAAGTGCTTTTCCATACTGAAGTCTTCATCAGTAACCTGCATATTGTATACGTGTGTTGCTCGGATGCACAGTATATTCATGGGTGAATTATTCCTTTATATTTGATAGGATGGAATAGTATTTTTGTATCTGTCTTCTCTATTCATTTTTCACATGTTAATGACATTCATCTTGTCTGTCTATGGTGTTTTTAATGTGCCCATCACCAGAGTATCTGCCTGTCTCTTCTGTAAAATAAATGCCTCTCAAGAAGAGGTAGGAATGGTAATGCATGTGTAATTATTAAAAAAAAAAACCAAACCAACAACAACAAAAAAAAAAAAAAAAAAAAAAAGGTTATTACTGAAAGATAGTAGTCTGCCTTCCCCACTCTGATACTTATTTCTCCCAGTGACAAAATCTGCAGCAGAAAGCACTGAGCAACAAGTTTATCAATTTGAACAGGCCAACTGCACAACTAAATGTATGTGAAACTTAACAAATCCCTTGGGGAAGCTGACTGTAAGAATTTCCTAGTCTGTGTCAAGTTACTGAGGTGTGACATGGTGGATTGAACTTAATGCCTTAGGCAAGCACAGTCAAATAGAGTTTAAGATTTTGCTATGTCCATGAAGGGATCTGCTGGTAGTTGTCTAAATTAAGCTTTCAGAAAAGAATATAACACTATCATGAGCTCTTTCCCTTGAATATTTTGGCAGGTTATTCTGGTTTAAAAGAAATCCAAGTAGGATTTCCTCTGTGTAAACTTCATAGCAGTTGCAGAAAGATTGAAGGGTTATTCCTCTTACCAGGAACAGCAAAATACTGGAGCAGGAATTTTCTGTTACATAGGGCTTCCTGTTTTAAAGGCATAGCATCCAAAACCAAGGATCCCTACCTGCATGGGAACGGGGTGCTATGACCCTGTAGGTGTTGCTGAAGCTAAGACTGTGGAACTACGCACTTGCCCTGGGTTTCTCACCACCTCCTTTCTTCTTGCTTGCATCTCTGTGAAGGGGAAATAGACCCTGGTGACTAGTCTGGCTTTAACGATCTTTATGACCCTATGATGCCTAGCTTGAAGAAGGCAGCAGCGTCCTCTTATAAAGAGTCTGAATACATACTACAGAGTTTAAATGAGGTCTGTCAGTGACAGCAGTGCCTTCAGTTTACAGTGGTGAAGCCACCACTTGCTTTGTACATTCCAAGAGTTGGAAAGCTACCAGGAGGGAGAGGAAAAGTGTGGATGCCCAAGTGCCAGACAAATGAGCTTAAGAACTTTTGGAGTATTTTGTTTTTTTTGAGCAGAGGTGTGCTGGCATCCTCAGAGCTGGAGTTTTTAATAAACTATCTGCAGCACAGCTTCAGCTGTACATGATGCAGCTGCAAGCGTAGCCTTGCCCCATGCCTGGCATGTAACTTGGAGCAAAACTGCAGCTGGTAGAGCTGGGCCTCAAGTAGAGGGGCAGGATGTGAGTTGCCTTGGTCATAGCCCATGGTGGTGGCAAAGTGAATAGAGGCTTCAGAGTTAAGTTGCCTCTCTTCTCCTTGAAAAGAGGCTGGAAACCTAGATTTCACTGTGTGCTGTTCATCTTCAGCTCTCATTGGGATCTCCACCACCATTTCTTCTCTAGTGTGTACACACACAGCTGTAAGTGATGTTAGGACTTCTTGCATTCCACAAAACACCCAGCTTCTTGAGTCACTGCAGTGTAAATAGCATATTTACAAGGTGGCCTGCATGTAAGACACAGGAAACACCATAATCTTTTCATAATCTGAGGCAAGCATTAATTGGCTGTGGAGTGTTTTCCCACCCCCTGGAGCATCCTGAGATTTGGACTTGAGCAGTTGTTTTACTGTTCTCTGACTTCTTGGGTGTTTTGGTTTTTAACTTGTTATCAGATAATTATTTTTTTTACTTTTTTTTTTTAAATCTTTTGTTGTTCATCTAAACTAGCTAGATGGCAGTTTGGTTTAATGCCTGGTAAAAATTGGGCAGGGAACATTAAGCTAATGTATACTACTTGGATTGTTTAGAGGTGATATGGGGCTGAGGTGCCACTGCCTATTTTTCAACTCTGTTTAGATCATAATATTCTTTTAGCTCTTTGCATTGCAAATATCGACGGTGATCTTGGCTGTAGGATGAGTCTATGCTCTTTTCTCATTTTTACTCCAGAGCCTCCAGCAATTAACTAGAGTCAAATACGTATAATGGGATATAAGAATGCTGCTGACCTCTCCAGCTGAGTGAGATGTTTACATCAAATTACTACTTTTTTTAGTTGGATGACAGGAATTGATGAGTATACTTCTCATGCTATCCTCGACAAACTGTTGGCTAAGTGCTGGGCTCGAGTGCCTGGGCCTACCTAGCTTTTGATGCTACCTCAGAATTTCTGGCTCCAGAGAGACGAGATGCTGCTCCAAACCCTATAGAAAAAGGGAGTTAGGCATGTGAGTTAGTGCATTTAATCTGTCTCCTATTGCTCAGAGCAAGCAGTAGTCTGCTAGCACAGTGACCAATGTCGAGAGCTAATTACCATAATTCATTAGCGAAGCCTCACTTCCTGGATGATTTGAGTTGATTAGTAGGCCCTTTGTTCTATCACCTTTTTTGGCTGAGCATTCATTTAGAGGTTTCAGACTTAATGGATTTACATGTAGCACTTACCCAGCAGGGAGAAGAAATTGAAATCTAATGCAACCTGTTGCTTTTCATGTAGACTTCAGGATTTGGTGCAAGAGTTAATGGGAAAGAGACTTTTTATTTTTTAACTCTAAATAGTGATTTTTTTTTTTTATTGTTTTTTTCCTCCTTGCTTTCCTTCTGAGCCCTCTTACCTTGTTATATCAGCTGATTACAGCTGACTACCTTCGGAGGACTTTATAGTAATTTATTTTTCAAATGTTAATAATATTGCAGTAGGTTGTACACCTTTCTGAAGAGGAGTGAGAGCTATGCAAGTTTTCCGTGGGACTGAGAAAACATGTATATTGACATAAGCCATTATTTTGCAGGTACAGGGGGAAAAAAAGCTACTGCGGGTCTGCTACTAATATGTAATGTGTGACTGAGAATGACCGGCTTTCTATTTCCTTATTATTTTAGTAGACAGTGGTATGCAGTAGAAGCCTGCAAGTCATGAGCCTGTAGAAGGTGCCAGTTAAATTGGAGGTTGTACCAGTTGCACTAAACCCTATACTTGCAGATTTTGAGCAGGGTTTAGTGACTGTTCCTCCTATTTGTGGATTTAAATTTTGTCTGTCCCTTTTTGTATGTTTGAACTGAAGGGTTGCTTAGTCCACCTGTCTATGGACAAATAAAACCCATAACAGGTAGCAAAATTTTGTTGATATCTTGTTCAAACTAATATGAATTACAGCCAAGATCAGCTTTTCCCAGCAACACTTTAATTTTTGCCCTTTTTTTGTTTGTTTGTTTTTGTTCTGCTTCTGAGTCAGTGAAAAAACTAAAAAGATTAGAATAAGAAGTACATTTTTGAAGAAAGGCTGAAAATCCTTTCCTTTCTGAGAGATGCTTTTGGGGCGAGGGGGAAACGCAGTATTGGTGGATTTGATTTTAAGTATTAAGCTGGGAAGGAAACGATGTGGGGAATGAGTCCTTTTTAAATTCTCATCAAAAGGGATCTATAACCTCTGAAGTACAGGAGTGCAGTATTGAAAATAAATAGATGCATTAGATTAGAGATGAACAAGCAGTGGGGTTATTTTCTTCAGCAAGGTATGTTAGTGTATGTATAAACATATAGGTGGCTCCAATGGCAAATTATGCATGCACTTTACACATTAAGTGAATCAAGTAATAGGTAACTTACCCCTTATCTGATGTTATAGTTACTTGAATACCCTTGAAAAGGTGCTGGGAATTCAGTGTTCTGGCTGGCTAGATTCGTTTGAAAATAGTCAAATACTCATGATTTTTCTGATTTTCAGAACAACAAAAAAAAGTGACAACTTTTTTTCACCATTTTTTGGTCTCTCTGCAGTAAGACAGGAAAGGAAGAGTTACTGCAGTGCAAAGTTTTATTGTCATATACATCTTTAATACCTCAAAACAAGAGAGTTCAAATCTCATCACTATTGGTAGACTTAGGTGTTTGACATTAGGGCTGGACTGCATTTCTCTGAGGTCCGGTGTATATGGTGTTTTGCCTTGGGCTCTCATTATTTACTGCTGCAAGGACTATTGACTGTCAGATAATTCTGTAGTGTGAGTTACTGTATTTCAATAAAGCTGTGGCCTTGGCCTTTAATCTGGTTACCAGAGAGCTATGTTTTCTGTCTCTGTAGCCCAGAGTGGCATTTACAATGTAACAAATGTTTTAGAGATGTATTTTCTTCTAGCACATAAGAATGTTGTTCCAACTCAGTGTTTCTTCCCTAAAAGAAGCATGCATCTTCAAATACTTGATTTCTAATATGAATTAGTAGCCTGACTAGCCTTACACGTTAACAGTGTCCTGGATTTAAAGAAAAGGTTTTCCACTGTGCTGAAAAGACTTGACAGTGTTTGTTCTTTCCATAGTGAGTTTTGCGGAGAGGAAACTAGCCAAAGTTGTTGGAAAAGCTAATGTTTCAGTAAATTGGGATGTATTATGCTTTTAAACTTTGAAGTTTATTTCTAGTAATGAGCAATTATGCAACATCATGATATATTAATATTTAGTTATAACTGAAATATTACAAAGAGATAAGCAAAATGTACATTTAATTTCTTATACTCAATCTTAATAAAATTATTTTTATTAAAATTCAGTACCTGGAGCACTGGCAGGTGAAGGTCTAAATTGACTTTAAACCTTTCCTAGTTGTGAGGTTCTCTTAGAGCCCTCTGGCATGGTGAAGGGGTGTGCCAGATGCAAAGCTTGCTCTAAGTTGAAACTAAATAAACACAGAGGTGGAGGGGCCTGAAAACTGGCATGAAATAGCTCTGCCTTCCATCCACTGATAAACCGATCTGGCTGGCTTCCCACTGATAAAGATGATGCAAAAGTCTGTTGTGTCCTGGACTGCTGGTAGAGAGGTTTTAGCTTCAGTTTCAGTTATTATGCGCAATATATCCTACCAGGCTTTGCTGTGCTTTCTCTGCCTGTCTCATCATCAATATTATTCTGTTAAAATTGACTGGTTATATAATTTGTTAACATTTAGAGCACCAGTAAATGGAAACTTTTGCCAAACATGGATTTTAAGCGTTTCAGAAGCTTGCACAGTGAGGTGCTCCATCTAATCTAGTGTGCAACTGACGTACAAAACAATGTTGTTCTGAACCAGCTAATTTATTTGCTGCTAATTGGTAATAAATAACAAATACTAATTAATTACAGCTTTTTCTTGTCATGAATTATCTGTAAACATATTCTCAAACACATTAGCTATTCTAACGTTTCAATCAAAATTTAAGTTTATTTTGTGCTGATTTGGGAGGTGCTACTTGTGACACAGTTAGGATGTGCAGTTTTAGCTTTTTCTATTTAATTCATAATTGTTTTTATTCCCCAGTTTAATTGATGCGATTTTAAAATTGGTTATCCCAAATATTGGTGGTTATGGACTCTGCATTAGGCAAAGCAATTCTGTGTTTTTTGCACAATTTTGTTAGTTTGCCAGAGCTCTGGTAGAAATCAAACATATGGGAATATGGCAGAATTGAAGCTGGAAAACCACTGAAGTGGACAGTTTCACTTTTTGTAGCTTGGGAACAGAAATGTATGAAAAATAAATGGCTGCATGTGAAGTGCTCTATGGATAAGGACAATCTATCCTGTGTACTTTCCTAGATATGTTACCTTCCCAAGAACTTCTGCATATTTGTCCCTTTTCTGTCCTTCTTCCTTACAAGTTAACGTTTATAAACTGCTTAATCCCCTCTCAACATGTGCATGTAACTTCCACTGACACTAATGGTAATTACTTATGCTTAGTGCCAAAGAAATAGGACCTCTCTTAAGGTATAGTTAATTTAATTTGCATCAAGCCATGTAATTGACAGGTCCAAAAATCCACTCCTGCAATCTAGGACCAAGGTTTTGAGGCTGTATGCAATGTATAGATAGTTGTTCAAGTTATTCCTCCAGTTGCTTGGCCTTGTTTGCCTATATGTAGCATTTCCATGGCTACCATTTGGCTAATTTTCAGGTTTCTGATTAGTTTTCCTGTTGCTTTTTTGTCTGTCAGATAGGAGTTTGCAATGCTTTCAGAAGATGTAATATATCCTGTGATTAAAGACAGTAGGCTTCAAGAAAGTGCACTTCATTAAACTCAGAGAATTGGTAGGTAGCTTTCTCTAGGAAGCAAGTGCATTGGCCAGGTGATGTAAAGGCAGTTGACAGTTCTTTAGAGAAACATTCATAAGGACTGAAACACTACTAGTACAAAGAAAGGAAGTTTAACACAAGTGCTAATACAGTAATTGCATTCTCTTTATGTATATGCTATGGCATCAGTGTCACATATAAGTGTAAACCGAAAGTGTATCCGATGGGTGTGTTTTGACATGAGTTTGGACTTCATTTTTCACAAAGCAAAAGTCTGTAAGACTTCAAATTATGGCACAACATGACTAGAGGATCCTTCTATCCATGTTTCCCTTGTTTTCTGTGATGGTGAAATCCTAAAGGCTGCTTGTGCATCTGAGCTTCTGCTCCTTCTTCTGTTTGGCTATACCTTATTTGTCTTACAATATGTTTTCTGTTTGGATGTATTATATTTGTCTTATGAAACATTGTGCTCAGTCAGATTATTTAGAGTAGATACAAACAGAACTGTTTTGATTTGGGAGAATGTTGAATATTTATAAAGATCCTTGGAGGTGAATTACAAATATTTGCAGTTAGATATAAATTGGTTCTCTGGTTTACTACTGTTTGAGGCTTTTGCAAAAGATTAAATAAAGCTCAGGACTACTGAATCATGGAATTCAAATGTGGAAAAGATCAGTTAAATCATCCAGTCTTTCTGCCTATATACAGTGAATCTCTACAGTTCATTTTCTAGCTTTCTGCTTTGTTCTAGTATAAAACATCAAAAGCTAGTGGGCTTCTGCCATCTATGGTGAGACTGTTCTATGGCCTAGTATACTCTGCTTTGAAGAAGATTTTCACAATGATGCATATATTCATTCTTTAACCTCATCCTAGTATTTCTCATTGGTCCTGTATAGTTCCAGTTAAGTGGATGCAAGTTTTCCAGTTGTAATTAGACCTTAAGTGGTCCTTTGCAACTGTGGGATGGTGTTCCTGTAGATCAGTGGGGAATCCATACATACTTGCTTAGCCTTCTGGTGGTATTGCATCTCATAAGCTGACTGCTGTGAGAGTGCTAATTGGTCTTCAGCTTTTTGTCACTAGAGAGTGAGTGCCTGGAGCAGACAGGTGATAGGGTGGATAGAGTACCTCAGCAACAGTTTTTTCTTCCTGTCTTTATATACCTCTTTTTAGGACACTCTATGGTATTGGATAGGATGCCAGAATTTTTGTGGTTAAAACTGTATGCCTGCATATGCCCAAGCTGGAGGGAAGTCACTGTCTGCAAATGTAGCCAGTTTATAAAAATATGGGCAGATTTTGATGCAAATTCAGTTTTGAACCACTGAGAAGGCTGATCAGGGCACAGCTGTTGGTGTAGGAAATAAAGTCCGTTCCTTCTTTATGTAAGAAAGGTGGTTTTTTTTGGTTAGTGGAGTGCTCAATAATCCAATAATCGATGTGCCTCTAAAAATAAAACTTGTTTCTCAAGCCACCTGAGTATTATAGGCAGTAAGAGACAGCTTTTTGAGGACAGCTGGCTAATAGCGATCAAAAGAAAGCTGAAGTAGTGCTGTCTGGTAAGATAGATCACTGCAACCAGTCTGTATTTGTTTAGTGGCTATGAAACTGATACCTCTGGAAATTATTTGAATTTGTCAAGTGGAAGGGTTAAAAGAATTTGGGCTGTAGCTCAATGGAGATTTGTAGAATAAAAACGGGTTTTGTATTTCTGCTGAATGCTTATGAAGTGAAAAACCTTAAACACCCGCTGCCCCTATATTCTAGTCCTGCACTCACATGCCCCCTACAATTCTCTCTCTACTTCCACAAAGCCTGAGAAACATAGGCAGGGATCCAGCAAATGCTGGATCTTTAAAAATTATCAGGATTCCTTTACTTCAGTGGTGCTTTTTTTGTAAACTATCTCAGTGGCTTGACCACCAAATCTAGAAACAAAACTTTATGTGAACTTTTGGTAGAAACCACAATATTGATGACTTCCCCTACAGCCCATTCTGGTGCTACCCTTTTATCTTAAGTTACATAGAATATTCACTGATAGAGAAGACATGGCTTGGCAGAAGCAGTAAAGCAATAAGAGCAGAGCACTAGGTCCGCCACTGACTGCAGTAACTGATGATTTTACCCACTGTGGTCTGGATCCTGGCTGTTACATCAATTGTAGCTTTGTAACACTGGTCTTGCAGCACAGTAGCTTAAAAGAAAACCTGTAGTTGTATATTTTTGAAGAGGAAAGAATGATGCGAAGCATAGTGCCATCAGTGATAGTTGCAATTGGTAATAATAGTCATAGGGTACGGGAGATAGTCTGACACATTCACTTGTGTTTGTCTAGTGCTGACAGCCTGCAAGATGTAGCATGTTTGCTGGCCTCTACAGCATCAGTAGGGAAGGAGAGCTCCCTGCACCTGTGCCCCTTGTATGAGACTCCCAAATACTAAACAGAACATGGACTTTTGGCTCCTCTTTTTGTGAGGTGAGTTATTATATAAGTAGCAGTGGCATATAAACAAACAACCATTTTGGATTTAGTTGCATTCAAACAAAAGGGAAAGGGGAAAAAAAAGAGAATTGAGCATGTTTCTACAGAAACATACAGGAATTATTTTTTTATATTATGTCTTCCACATAAAAATGCTAGAAAAGCAATGAAGATGTTCAAAAGGTGAGAGATGGTTTTTACTTGCAGAAGATGACAACTTATAGGGAGATGAAATGGGTGCTCTTACAAGTTGGAGAAATGAGACAGCAAGTGAAGAGCTGTTGTGGAGTGATCAAGGTTTGGTTTGGTGTGGTTTTTGGTGGTGGTTTTTTTTTTTTTTTTAAATTAAATACTGTAATTCTTGCGGTGTGAATCTCTGTATATATAAAAAAAAATGTAACTGCCCCGTAATACTAGTAAAAAGATGGGGGAAGGCAGATTGTTTGCAGCTATAAACTAAAAAAAAAAAAAATCATTCTTTCTGCCCTTGTGGCATCATGTGCATGTAGAAGTAATTAAAAAAAATAAAATTCAAAACATTAATTTGAACTCTCTGTAATAGTGACTACTAGTTATGAGTGATAGGTGAGTGTACACATTATTATAACAATAATATGCCCAGATAATTTCTTCTCCTGTGCATGAAGAAAAACCTGAAAACCCCCCCAAACCCCCCAACCAAAACACATAGAACTTTATATGTGATTATTCGGAATGTGATAAAGTTTAGTCTATTAGGCAGCACATTATTGTTTGTTCTGTTGAGACAATAAACCAGTTGAACGGTAAGAAAGGAAATTTGCTCTTATTTAAGCGATGGAGCTGTTAATCATGGATGCCGTGTTAAGAGTTAAATTGATTTCTTAGAATATCAGCAAGCCGTGGTTAGAAGGAGCTTTTCCCTCTCTACCTCCATCTTATTTTGGCAAGTGAAGCGTTACTTGGGTATCTACAATAATAGTTCACATAACTAAAATCGTAATACTAGAATAGGTCGTTAGATTATTTTGGTTGTAATTAGAAATAGTTTACCCACTTTTTGAAAAATGATTCTGTCCTTTTTGTAAAGGACAAGTACTGTGTTGCTGGTATTCTCATGTCCTCCACTCTTTGGGTGTGGGTGTGTGCGTGTACACGTGCAGCTTATTTTCTCTTTTAGAGTTGAAGCCTGGAACATAACATCTCGTGTTAAATAGTGGCCAGTGTGAACAGTAGTGTTTTCTAGTTTTTTTTTTTTTTTTTTTGTGGTACCATCTTAAATGATTCCACAGAGTACAGGACTGTAGACAAATAGGTCTTATTTTACGTAATTTATTTTGCAATAAATCAAGGATGTAAGGGAAATATGAGTGTGCAGGTTCCTCTGACTGCATCTGTGAAACCCCACTAACAGCACTGGCTTTCTACCAGTGGGATTGCAGAGGTGTAATTTGAGTATACTTAAGAAGTTGAATAGATGAAGCCAATAATGTCCCAGTGGTCCTTTGAATTTGGCCCCATGAAATTAATTTCCACCTCAGCTTGTACACAGAATAAATTAATTCATACAGACCTGGTACTGCTCTTCTATAATCTGTGTAATTGCTTGTTTATTCCAGCACCTGGTAGGTCTCTTTATCTCTGAACTTTTGTGCTCTGCAATATCAGCTTGTCTAAGGCTGTAAAATTAAAAGTTATTTAAGGATTTTATTGAGCTGAAGCGATTGCGTTTTCCAGCCATAGAGCATTTGTTTACTTAACAGTGATTCAACCCCACCCAGTTGTAAGGCCAGCCCAAGCTGTTATCACACAATAGGACTTGGTGTTGGACCATAACTGCATGTCTCACTCAACAGGCAATCAGCATTTTAATTAGTGATTAAAGGAAAGTCATTGTACTCTAGCTGCTTTATCACAATAGCCTAATAATTTTGTGTTGAATAAATAGATAATGCAAAAGGGAAACCTCCCCTCATAATGTTGTTGTCATTAAGGGCTCTTTTACTCATTTGTGTATGTATTAAAACACATTACATGAATAGAGGTAATTATAATTACTACAGTTTTTTGGCAGATTAGATGACATTTTTTTCATTGTAAACCTTTTCCTTTATAATGCCACTCCAAAATGAATGCAGTATTTAAAAGTTCAGATAAAGGTAAGTAGTGGTGGCCCTAGCTCACCAAGGTGTGTGGATGAGAGTGGTTTGCTGTGTGCATCAGTGGAATTAGGTAACTTGCATCACGACTGTGATGTACTGTGTAATTGATGCAAGCCCTTTCATAGCTTTCTGAGATTGAAATCAATATTTATTTGGAGTGCAACAAACGTAATAAGCTGCATTTCTTGGTAAGCATCAGTCTAGCTCCAGTTTTGGTTTTGTAGAAGATTCTTTAGAAGAAGCTGGTGCACGTTTTGGTGTGGTTTAAGAATTAGTTAAGAGGATACAAACAAGACATGGAAGACAATCCAGTCTGAAGCTGAGTCCACAGAGTTAACATATGCCCTTTATTATGAAAGGGGTGACACTTTCTTAATTTTGTTTACTTATTACTACAAATATTCTTGATCTGTGTATCGCATATCATGATGCTTGTCATGGCTTGGTATGAGGGTTTTCTGTTTGTTTTTACTTTTGAATAAAACCAGTTTATTTGTAATGAACTTGACTATTTCTAACTTGGGCAATATAGGACATGGTAGCTAAAGGGATACAGTCAAGTAGATTACTTTAGGTACTTCACATAGAATTCATAAACCTGGTTTTCATTACTTAGAACAGGGACTTTGGAGTGTGCTGCAGACTGTATTCTGTGCTTGCTTTGCTAGGCTGTTACGTTAAGGGAGCTGTGAGGGCACGCACTTTTCATAGTCCAATTGTTTCATGATGTGCTTTTGAAGTATTACAGGTCTTTTTTAAGAGTCAACACCCACTCCATGCTCTCTTGATACATTCTGAGTAATCCTCTCTGCTGGCAGCTTTGGCATTGAAGGAACAAGTTTACCTGCACCTGATTTGATATCTGTGTCTCTGTGTGAAGTCCACAGAGACATTTAGACTTTTTTTGGTGCCAAAGTAGAACTGGTACTAATTTTCTCCTCCACCAGGTGATTTTTAGTGGGGTTGAGGCCTGAATTACTAACACATATGTTACTTTATAGGCTCCTTGAAGTACCCATACAAATACCTTAAATGCTCAGAGCAGAGGGAAAATTAAATGTTTGATGGAAAGCCTGTATGGCCAGCATGAGGGATGTGAACAGTTGTGAAGTTGGATCAGACACACAAATTCTAGTTAGACTGGAGATAGAAAATGAGGTTGTTAGCTCCATCTATACAGATTTAGAAATGTTGGGTTTCATTTACAGACTCTCTCAGCAACTGAAGTGTTTCAAAACTTCCCTTCAGTATGGAGAGAGCATAGGCTGGTTCCCTGTTTTGTTCCATGGTAACATGCAACTTTAATACATGTGTAAATAACTAATATACTATTAGTTGTACTTCATTCTGCATAGTAGGATTTTTCAGGGAACAAAGAATTTTAACAAACCTGAGATTTTTATAAACTGTCTTTGAAACTTAAATAGCATTTTAAATGTAATATATAGATTAATAGGAAAAACATATGTGGAATAGATGAGATGTCAGTGCTAACAGTTGGTAACTGTACCATAATCACTATAAATTTGTATTCCCAGCAATTGGATTATCTCTCTAAATGTTAAGTCCACATGTAGTGTGCTTCCATGATTATAGTGATACTGAAATGTTACAATCCATATAACTGTATTTAACAATATTCATGAGTTAATTCACATGGCAGCATATTGAGTGATTGGTAGATCATATAGCAATGCCTTATAGCTGTCCAGTATAGAAAATTTTGGGTACAAATCTGAGTGTTAGTTGTCAGTTCTAACAAAACCAGGTCAATTAAAAGATGCCAGCTTTAGTGCTACAGACATTAGCTCATATATGGAAGTATACACATCCTAACCCAAATTTTTATTTTGCTGCTTCTGCATATCTCCCCATCTGTTGTGTGTCAGATCTGACCAGAAGTCTGCATGAGTGCCAGTGCAGGGAGAGCTCTCAGCTGCTGGTCTGTCAACCTCCAAAACCTCCTGTGATCTGGTCTCCTTCAAAGCTATAGACATACCATCACTGACAAGAAGCAGTCTGGAGGTTTCAGGAAAAAGATTTGCCCACGGTAGTCACTTCAGATGGAAATGTTAGGAGATAAAAAGCAATTTGGTGGAGCTGAGATACAATGTTAGCATTACACTTGAATTCAGGGATGGCCTCTGGCATCACTTTTGGAGCACATCTGTTTCCTTCAGTACAAAGTGCTAGTTGATCTCCACCCCCACCTACTGCCACCTCCCCTTATGTATAGTATTATAGTCTGGTTTAGTTGACTGTACCTTTTCAGATTGCTAGTGAAAATGTTTTTCTGCCTTTTGCTGCTGGGGATGTTAGTGTTGCTGGCTGTTTACAATCATATCCTCTTTCCTAATGTATTAGAACAGTGTTCTGTGAGACCTGATAAACATAGGTGCATTTGGCATGACAGGTCAGCTGAGGCATTTTTAATGAGAGCATTCACAGGGAGAATGATGTTGGCCCATTTTGGTACAGATCCTATTTGGCAATGCGTAGGTCACCATTCCACAGTAACCCCATGGTGAGCTGGAAAGTCAAAGTCTGCAAGATCCCTACTGGAGTGTGCAGTCCCCTGAATCTCCACTGACTTTTTTTCCCCAGCACAGTAAATTATCATATGACAACTTACTCTTTTCAGTAGGTAGTTCATTTTCATATTGCTTAAAGGCTAAGAAATATCTCTGTGCTGCAGAAAGCAGCTGCACATCTGGGAGAGGTTTTAGTGTTGGTGGATTTACTTGCAGTCCGAGGCTCAGTTATCTCCCTCAGGTACAGTGTGACAAGCTTATTTTTGAGAGGGGGAAAAAAAAAAAAGAAGATATGACACTTGGCATGGTATTTGCAATGACCATTAGTCAGACTTTTGCAGAATTGTGTGTATTTCTTTGCTCCTTTCTTTTGGCTTCAGGTTTTGATGTAATGAGCAACTTCTGTAACACTACACAAGTAAAGCAAAGTCTTCTCTACTGTCATCATTAAAAGTATACTAGCTGTATTAGATAATATGAGCATAATCAATACCTGTGAGAGCAGATGGGTGTTGCATTGTGAAGTTTTCCTAACCATAGAATTGCAAAACCAGTTGTTTAGATGAGTTTTCCAATAACTATTTTATACCTTTAGTATTGTGATCACTTCTGGCAGATGGTAGTCAATATGAGACTCTTATAATTGGTTTAAAAGTAACCTGATGCTTGTATCCAATATTATTATAATAGGTTTTAGCATCATGACTTGAATGTCACTCTCCATTCCTATCTGCTGAATGATATGTGCATGTGTGTGGAGGTTCATTGTTGTTTATGTGTTATTTTGTTTGATTTTGGTGTGGTTTTCATTTGCGTGCATTGTTGTTTTGTTGGTTTTGTTTGTTTTTTTATTTATATTTATTTATTTTCATTCAGGTATGACTTAGGTGTCTCTTAATTGGTGACCTCCTTCCTCTGCAAGTACCAGAGAAGAGCAGGCTTGTAGAGTTCTATTGTCCCTCCTTCCTGTTCTGATCTTTTGTAATGTTGTTCTACCTATTGTGTATTCTTGCAGAGATTAAATGTAATGGCAATATGCCACTCCATTTTGTAGAACCTGCCAATTTGGAGTAGGATGTTCATTGTGATGTGGTCCATGCCTTCCTTCCTAAATAGTAAATAGACAGCTCCTAACTAGCTGACTTAGGTAGTTCACACTGAGTTCCAGATCTTATTTCTATTATAAAGTTGAACCATCCTAATTGGTAGTGGCTTGGTCTGCAGTGAGGCAAGGGTATCAGTTGTTTTGTGGGTTTGTTGTTTTTTTTGTTTTGTGTTTTGTTTTTTTTTTTTTTTTTGTCAGCTTCCTAGTCAGTTTTTGGTTTCTTTTTCTGGTGTACAATCACGCTGACAGAAAAGCCATGGTAATTTTGGTACTGTAAGAAGGTAACTGCAGAAACCTTTTGCGGTTAATGGAGTAAGATCTTGAGAACCCTTAAATTATGGAAATGTTAAAATTCTTTTTTAATAAGCAACATTATTGATACCAAGTTACAAGGCAGTGTGTATTTCCATGCAAAGTATTTTGTAGCAATCTGTACATATTAGCTGTTCAGAATCCTTCTGCAAACATGTAGATTTCCAGTAGTGCTTTCCCGCTGTAGTTATTAATGCAGGAACTACTTACCACTGGTGCTATTATCCAGAATTATCACCAGTTAATAAACATGTTATCCTCCTAAGCTGAACTCTGAAAGTGCACATTGTATTAATAAAAATACACCTATAAATGACATAAAATATTAGCATACTCTTTACATTAACACAGACATTCCTAGCCACTTGTCATCAAAAAATGTTATTCTCCAGGTTTATATTACTGCTATTATCAAAATCAGGAAACCTACTTGGTTTACTAACCATAACTGGAAAGTATAGCTATATATTCTAATGGAGCTGACATGATGCTAGTTAGTTTTTCATGTCAAAATGCCTCCCTCTAGACCTAGACACAAGTTAGTTTTACAATTTAATGTTTACAGTGTAGAAAATAAAGTTGCTGGTTTCTTTATTTAATCCATATTTTTATTTTAATGAAATTGAAATTCTTTACTTACATTCAGTCCACTTAGTCTGGGTTAAACCAAAGCCTGAGGTGGGGCAATTCCTTGTGTTAAATTGTAAGCATGTTGTCACTCTGGCTTCTCTGAATATGCGTTTGTTGTCTCATAAGTCCTGTAGTCGCCATTAAAGTTCCTTCATTTGCAGTTTGTGTTTTTTGACGTGCTGCAAATCTGGTAAGGTTTTATGGCATGCATTCCACACAAGCTTCTTCAACATTTATTTTCAGATCTGAATTATCACTCTTCGATAAATATATTGTATCTGTGTTTTCAGAAGCCTCTCTCTTTTATCATTTTTCATACAGAGAAATATCATATCATGAATGCTCTGGCTAGGGTAACACTCAAGATTTCTAAATTATTGTATTGTAAGCTGTCAAATGGCATTATTTTTGGCAAGCAGTAATGCAACTGTCTTTCTAATTAAGCTTTATAACTTCATAGAGTTCATCTGTATAGAAACTAGAACTGAAAGAGTGGACTTTGTTGGTATTCAGTTATTTTAATGCAAGTCTGTATGTTGATAGTCCTACCTGGTGTAAGGTCTCTTAATTCACGGTATTTTCCAATGACGAGAGCACAATGTCACTTTCTTGGAGCCATATTATGGGTGTTTGTGGAGTAGATGGTGGGTCCACTTTTTTGAGCTAGTTTTATGCATATATTTTGACGTAGCAATATTTCATTCAGGTGGTTGGTGTCTTCTGTTTCACTGAACAAAACAGTGAGCGGCACAGTGTTGATGAGAAAACAGCACAGGGGTGAGAAAAAGTCCTCTGTATGTTGACTAGTCACTGAGTGTCTATGTGGGCATTGCATGCTTGACATCTTTCATACAGCACATGTCATTTCTTACAGCCCATTTTTTGGTTCCTTTAATGTGCTATATTATAAATACAACACTGCTGTAGGCCCCCTTAAAGCTGTGCCAACCTTGTGCCACCTGTGTCTTCTCTTCAAGTGGTCTTAACTGTCTTTGTGAACTATATAGCCTTTCAAGAGTGCTTGATAAATGAAAGTCTGAAATGGTATTTGTACTGCAGCTTAAAAATATGCATATTTTAAAGCTATTCAGAAATAAGGAGTTGGACTGCACATTGGGTTTCAGCCATTCAACCAAAGACACAAAGATGATTGAATTCAGTCTTAAAATTAATAGAACTAAATTTAATGGCGAGCACAATCACACTCTGTGGTGATTGTTTTCAGTGCTGCTTTATTAAGTTATGTAATGGCAGGAGCTCAAACTCCAGAGTTTGAAATGGTAGATTTAGAGACTATGTTAGAATGCTTGTCAATACCAAGTATATGGGTTTTCAAAAAGCAGAGATTTTTACCTAGATATCTCTGTAGCTTGTGAATTTTATTTAAATAGTTTGGAGGTTTTAGACTTAACACCATGCTTTTAAAAAAAATGTTTTAAAATCTTGTTTTATTCCCCAAAGATTTGTTTTCTGCTATTGCGATTAGATGATGACAGCTAGCTGGCTTTTAAAATTGATCAGGAAGTATTTTGGCAGTCATTCAGTGTTGTAATAGCACTTTAATGGATATGAGCTATTCACCCAGATCAGACTCAATGTCAAAACAGGCGAAAATACAGCTGTCACTCTGGACAAGAAGTTGCACATATGCAAGCAGCTGCTAATCATACTGGAAAGAAAGCTTTATAATAATGCTTTAAAGGTGCATGCATGTATATACATACATACTGCTTCTACACGTGTAGATACCTTGCAACAAATATGCCAGAGACATTATTTTCTGGCTATGGGTGCTGTTAAGATAGATAAGTGAAACACAAACATTGACCTGTGAAGAAGTTACGGTAAGGTCATTATGTGCTGGTGGGCTCCCAGGTGTTTTTGAAATAAGAAGCTCTGAATGTGTTGCGATGACTGTGGTGTAGATTTTACGTTCTAACTAAATGATGACTTTGTTGCAGGTCCTCATTTAGCACACAGGTTTTGCGGTTACTTTCAGTGGGATTTTGACCATGCAGACAGATCAAGAATATGGCTGTAGAAATGCAGCAGCTTTTTAAAAAGCATTTTTCTGTCAGAAAATTTAATAACTACCTTAATGCTCATACATATGTTAGAATCTCATTTTTTGCTGGGGTACTTTGCTCTTCTTTGTGTGTGTGTGTTCTAGGGTTCAAGCTGGTCACATACATGGTTTATTTTGAGACCCTTTGATGTCAGAGAGGTAATTGGATAATCTGTATGGGGACAAAAGCATTCATGCTTTCCTATCATGACAAGCACGTATAGTTATACATGAAGAGCAAATGTTTGATATAAATGAGGACTATGATTTTATCATAGGATGGTATGTTTCCCATCTGGAATTTTAGGATGGGGATAAGTAAATGCAGAGTACGTAAATGCCTTGCTGTTTGGCTTAATGCTTGAGAAAGTCAAGAAGCAGTGAGATTGGGGAATGCCTTGTATCCCCTTTGAAAATACAGTACCACACCCCTTGCTTAATAGAGGCTGTTGCCAAAGCTAATTGGGTAATGTACAGGTGATGGTGATGTCCTTGCTTGGTTTTTCAAGTCTTGTTTGCATTACTGAGTCTGGTGGCTTGATTTTTTTTTTTTAAAGGGTTGTGGTTTGTTTTTTTTTTTTGGGGGGGGGGGGGGGGGGGGGGGGTGGTTTCCCTTCTCATAGGGTTTTAGCTCAATGTATTTTCCAGTGTCACAAATATGTGAGAGTTGGGATATGCAAATTTATGAGAAACGCAGGATGTCCTCTGAGTATATTAAATATGTTCACATAGCTCCCTAAACTACAGGGACAAATTCAGATGTTACAGGAGAGCATTATGAGAAGGCTGTGAAATAGAAAGTCACTTATATTGTGCTATGTAAAGATTCTGTAATGAAGTTTGAGGGTTATATATATATATATATATATATATATATATATACACAGAGACACAATTTCATTTCCTGAGCTTTCTCTGTTTCAGATACACACTAAAACTACATGCACCAAACTGCATTCAGCGAGTGTGAGAAAGATAAAACTTGCCAAAAACTTGAGGATTAGCTCTGCTTTTGTGTGGCTTAGAGGCATGGGAAAGACTGACCAGTCCAGTGAAGCAGTCCATGCTAAAATGAGAAGTCGTGTGTCTGGGCTGAGACATCCAAGCAAGACACAGCTGTCCTTTGGAACAGCAAGCAGAAGAATGTGTCACCTTAGGTCATTGAAGTACTGGGAGAAGGAGGAGTGAGACTAGCCTGTATGCAGTTTTTATTGGCTGAAGTGTATCTGCTTTTATGTCATTTCTAATCTACAGTGAAAGTAAAAGTAAGCATTAGATAGGGCTACATGTGACATGCATATCAGCAGCATGCACTTTAAAAACTCATTTCTGTTCCTCTTTAGACATGTATGTCTGTATTAAACTTGAAATTCTGCCCATATAAATGGAATATGGTCATGTTCTATATAAGCAAATCTCTACTGTGTATTGCTTGCTATATATCTGAAAGCTAGACATCTGTTGCATCCTTTTATAACCTTATCCTGGAAAAGGAACTTATTGGCAAGCTTATATATTCCTCCTGGATAAAGGGATTTTTCAGAAAATACGGAACTTCTAATTCTTTACAAAGTACTGTTTGGGAATTGTTTGGCTATTTAAAATAGAAATCTTTTTGCTCTAGCAAACTTTTTAAGGGGAAAATTAATATAGTATTTATTCACAGATGCTGTGGGATTACTTATTTTTTGGTTTTGTTTTGAAGTCAAACTGAATCAGGAGAAAAACTCTCATTAAAACATAAACCAGAAAGAATATTTTCCTACTTGCAAATTGATTTTTTTTTTTCCTTCTCTTTTTTTTTTCTTTTTTAATCCAGAATCATGTTCCCCCCTCCAAAATGGAAAATTTACTTATTCAAACAATAATGCATGATGTTCATCTGCCTAATGCTCCTTTTCTTTCCTGCTTTCTTGGTACTCTGTGAAAGATTTATAGTGCCTATAATAGCTTAGCACATGGAGAAGAAAATGCACACCTCTGCGCTCCTTTGACTTACAGGATTTAAAACTGGCTCCCACTATGGTAACCACATATGGCTGTGGAACCAGGATCATGGCAGACTTGCAGCACAGGCATCTAATGACTTGCTGTGCCTGGTATAAATTGCTCAAACAGCATCCTTCCAGGTTTTCCTCTCAAGGGAAAAAATGCTTTAAAGAATGACCTTCCTCTGCCCCAGCACGTCAGCCTGGAAAGTTTCTATTTGCTATTGAATTCTTGACAAGTAATAGGCAGTACTTAAACCTACTTAGGACATAAAATGTGAAAGATATGCTGCTTTTTTCTTTAAAACACTGGTTTTTTCTTAATACCACATGAAAAGTATGTTGCTTGCATTTCAAAGTTGTTGTTTTTTTCTTGTGCCAAGGCATCCAAAAGGTGTTTTTTTTTTTTTTTTAATGACTCTTCTAAATCTAAAAGACCTAAAATTTCTTTTCAAGACTATTGTTCCCAACCTTCTCATCCTCGAATTACACAACACCCAAAGTGTTCATTCCCTCAGAACTGGAAAGACTAATAGTACCCTCTACGCTTTCAATTAATGACAGTAATATTCATTATCTTACAGCTCTTTTTTATGAAACATCAAATCCTTGAATGTGTTGCTCTAACAGACAACCAGTTCATTTCGAAGTCATCATTAAGCAAACAGACAGCAAGTGCATCATTGTCTTTGCTAGCAGTTGTTCTGATACTGGTTCTGGACTGAGTCTTGATACTCAGTGGAAATCCCAGTTTTTTCATCTTTGTTTTGGTGTTTTGTTTTTTTTTGTCTTTGTTTTTTTTTTGTTTGTTTTTGTTTATTGCAAAAATAGAAATTAGTCTTAAGATTTGGAAGTCGAAATGTTATTAGAAGCCAGAAAGAATACATATTGTTTGTTCTGCTTTTTTTTACACTGAGAAAATATGCAGTTATGGCTAATGACACATAGTCCTTAGAAATCCTCTACAGAAAGTATGAACTGTCAGGTCACACAGTTTTACCAGAACTTTATTTTCAGGACTTGAGTTGCTTAAATGTTGCGTTTTGTTTTTTTTTTTTTTTTAATATATCTGTGTGCTGACATTCCAACAATCTTGCTATGATTTAATATCAAATGCTGATTAGGAAGGAAGTGGGAAATAGACCCCAGTAAAGCTGAAAAAGGTAATTAAAATACCAAAATTGATTTTTGGCCTTTTTTAGAAAGAGCAACACTTGTTTTAAAGATCTTTGGAGATTTTTCTCAGGCAAAAGAAACACCTGGGGACATTTTACAGATACATTTGCTATCTGTGCTCTTGGGAGGGGTGTATTTGCTGCTTTATTATTAGGGCAGGGGGAAGCCTTTCATTCTTGAAAGGACTGAGTGTTACTTTATTTTTTTTATATGTATCTGTTGGGTTTTGATGTCCTTGTTGTAAAAAAATACAACCCGACAAACCCAAAAAAAACCCACCACACGCAACTCAAGCAAATAGCAAGTGGTGTAGATTGAGATACAGTGTTGTAAAGGTATGCTTCTAGCAAGTTTACTTCTCTAGGGATTAAGTCGTCTGTGTAGAAACTCACTGTGTTTTAGGTCAATCTGTGAAAATGTCTAGCATAGAACTGAAAGTTTCTGTTCACACCATTTACTCCAAATACTGCAGTTTGGATGAGATTGTTGCTGAAGTGGATGAATGTTTTGGTAAAAGCATCTTAGAAGTAGAAGATACAATTTAATGCTTTGCACTTGATTGAGTTTGTTTGGTTTGTTTTTTTTTTTTTTTGTTTTCTTTTTTCCAGGCCGTTCCTGTATAGAAAGTAAATGGCAGTGGAGTTTACTTGGAACACACCCACCTGCCAGGCCCACTTTGCTTTAAAGCATGTGTGTGTATTGTGTCCCTTAATGCTTGAGTTTTTCTTGTGTTTTCCTTCTGCCTTGGTTTTTGTCTTTTGTTATCCAGTGAGGGGTTAGCATTAATTAACACACAAGCAATATGACCATTTATCATTTTCATTGCAAGGGTCTAAGGTTGATCCTTTTACACTCAGTAAATATTAAAAAGAAAATCATATATATGAAAGGTTAGAAAAGACTCTTGAAGTTTAATTTGTCTATTTACAACCATTATTCCCCAAGGCCTGTATTTTATGCACACACCTTTCCAGGGCATGCTTTACTACTAATTGAACTTAACCCAAGCGCCTTTACTTATCTCTCTTGCTTCTCATTCTTATCCTTCACACACTTGAAGAGAAAACTATACTTTGATTTCAAATTTCTCTAAATCTTTACACAACTTTTTCTCTTTTGTCAGCACAGGTCACTTCAGTTAATGGGATGATGGAGGACTTTGAGGGTATGGTACAATGTTGTTCCAGTACTGAGAAATCCAGGACCTAGACACTGTGGGGAATGCAGGAGCTTCTTTCCTCTCTAGCCCCCACCCTCAGTAACTATTCCAGCTTGTGGTATGATGTGTGCTCCTGCCACACATTTCGCTAGCCATGGGGTGTGTGGTAGCAGCTGGTACAGCTGTTAGTAGTGTGTTTCTGAGGACTCCAAACTGTGGTACCACAATACATGATGTGTTTTCTCCTGTCTCAGGAATGTCCACAGCAATAGATGGCATGGACCTTTCTGTGGTTTGTGCAAGCCTTGGGCTCAACTCAATCCTTAATGAAAGGAAGACCTACAGCTGTACTCTTTCCCTCTGTGTCAGCTGATGTGTCCCAAATAAGTATAGGTGATGTGCTGGTGTTTGGGGGAGGCATGAGGGTGTATAAAGCAGGGGGAACCCATGCCACTGAACTTCCAATTAGGGTTGGAACTGAAATTAGGCCTTGGCAATCCATAGTTGAGTAACTATGTTGAGTTATTGTTACCCTAACTCAACTATGTTGAGTTACTGTGTTTTGGTTTTCTTTAACTTAAAGATTTGCTGTCTGTTCCATATGGGTGGCTTGCAGGCTCTGTTTTCAAAACTGCATGTTAAAATAGCTTAGTCTACAGTTGTTATAATGACTTATTCTCTTGCTAAGGTTCTTGTCCATTAAAAAAACAGCAATTATCTGTCCAGCTGTAAATGGAAAAATTACTTTTGGCTGCCTTTACTATCTGGGAATTCAGTAATGGATGTGAGATAAAAATGTCTTGATGCTCATGTTCTTCCTTAATGGGAAGAGGTAGCTCTGGGTACTAGTTCTGGATACCAGTACTGTGAAGCTAGGGAAATGTCTGTTCTCTCGGCCTCTGCTCCTGGAGTTGAGTCTGCAGCTGCTCTACAGGTCGTGGTCTTTAAGAAACAATCCTAAGCACCACCATCCATTTGGATGTTCCTGAGAGGAGCTGTCATAGGCAGTTTAACTATACTTCACATATCAGAGGAGATAGGAATTGCATGATACACAGTGTCAAGAGGAGTCTGTAGATCAAATAACATTAGTGGGGTTTTGACTTTGTCCATAGCCAGCAGGTGCTAATCCATTGAAGGCTGTGTAAAATTTCTATGCATTTGCACTGCAGCATTATGGAAGTTGAAGAATTATTGAGAAGCAGTAACTATGATGGAATTCTGCAGTGCAAATTAATGACATTTCCTCGTGGAGGTGCTGATCTCTGCCATCACTTCAGTTTGTTAACTATAGCCACTGCTTGAATTTTTTTTTTTTTCTCTTCATGTACAGCAGTCTCAGCCGTTTTGTGGCAAGCCAGTAGTACACACACGCACACTGCACAGCCACCTTTTGCCCTCCTCTGTCTTAGTGAGGGGCCCGTCTGCCTAGCTCCAGCATGTAGTGGAGAGGAGCATCTGGCCCTTTGTGATTGGAAACTTGCTGGGTAACTGATTCCTTATGCAGAATTAAGGATGCTGAAATAGACCCTGATGACAGCAAAGCTTTCATGAGAGGGTTCAAGAAGTTGACATTGATGCCTTAGAACAGTTGAAAAGAAATAATGACGTGGAAGTGAGCTAATATAAATAATTTAATAGGAAATCTCTGCAGTCTCAAATACAGTCCTCTTTTGTTCTAAAATATGTCAGTGTCTGGCTATTTTGCTAGTGTTATGGAGCCAGTATAAAGATCTAGAAAAGTGGTAAAATATTGTCACCAGCAGAGTAGCAGACTTAGAGCATTTCAAAAGAACAGCAGTTTCTCAGGAAGCAAATTATGCAAAGCAGCATTGGGGGAGGGAAGGAGCACTTTATGCTTATAGATCTTGCCATTTTACCATTACTCTGTATGTGATCTTAACAGTTTGGGAGTTGACGCTTTTACAGCATACTGGGCAAAAGGACTGGAAATTCAGTTTCCTGGTGTTGGGGAAAGGAATTAAAGAAGGCTAGCCTGTTATCCAAGTAACTTGAGAAACATCTACCTACTTACATTTAGTAATGCTTTACTCATCAGAACTGAACTTTTTTTTTCGTTTTAAAGGGGGTGCGGGAGGGGGCAGAAGCTGACTGCTGCTACTAGGTGACAAAATATGAACAATCATCAATGCTGTTCTACACAACAGGAATAGTCACTAATATCCTTTGGAGTAGTGGGGGTTATTTGGAATATCAGTTTAAAAATAAAATGAAAAAATACAGTTAAGTACCACCTTTTTGTATGTTTACTATACTGATGCATTTAAAATATTTTCTCAGGAGCTGCGTTTTTTTTGCCCTGTGCATGCCTTTGTGCGTGCGCAGCTGGGAAGTTTCTCTGAACAGACTTTCTGTAGTTTTCGAAGGCTTTTGATTTACTTTTATGTGGCTTAACAATGTTTTAATAAAAGATTAGAATGTCATATGCAGTTGACTTTAGCAGCATGAGTACTGGAACAAAGTATAGTTTCATTAGTCTGCTTCATCTATAAGAGTTTTCTGGGTTTGAGGATAACACCTGTATATATACTAAACTGAGAGGCAGTAAATCCTATACAGGTTTTGGTTGATTGTTTTGGTTTTTTTTTTTGTTTGTTTGGGTTTTTTGTTTTGTTTTGTTTTTTTTCTGCTCTTTTTTTTCCAGAGTCCTCTTCTGCTGTCTGGTTGCAGTCTAATTTCCATTGTATTCTCTCTGCTATAGAAATACTTAATGTCAGGAAGGAGATATTTACTGGAATACACAAGTCCAGAATTCATCATGATTCAGTGTGAAATCTGCTCACCCTTTGCTCCCCACCCCCTCTTGAATTGGAATGAAATGTGCCTTAAACTGAAGTGAAATACATCACATGCAGCAACAGCGGGCCCTTGCTTCGCCTCTATTCCTGGTGTGAAATCGATACACTGTCTTTCCTCCTGACCTGTTCTGTGACCTCCATTGCAGCTTTCATGCTGAACAGCAATTGCTTTGAACAGTCTGGGTCTGCCACAGCTCACAAATGATTCTCAGCTTCTGTCTAAAACTGGTGCTGATAACAAAGGCTTGATTTTAAATAATGCAGTTGCAGTCATCTTATAATTATAAATTACACAAAAGTGCTTGTTCTTCTATTATTAAACACTTTCAATAGCATGTACAGTATGCGTTCAACCAGAATAACTCCTCACTGAGAAGGCGCAGAAGTTCTGTTTCTAAATGTATCTGAAAGTTTGTTGTTTATAGAAATGTATCAAAGCTTTTTTTAAATGGAAACACTTTTTTTCTTTGACTTTATCACTGCCTAATATGGTACAACTATTTTTTTTTATGAACATTTGAATTTTCAGAGGAAGAGCTTATTGGGTGCTGAGTACATTCAAAGGAAGGGGACTGTTTCTCAAACTAAGGTGTTTTAAAACTGTTGCAAAACTAAGCAAAACCCAATCCTCTGCTTAAAAATATCAAAACATTGAGGAAAATAAATTCTGCATTCATGATTACTAACTAATAGCAATTCTGGAGATATCAGCATTTTGAAGATTTATTTTTTTATTTGTGTTTGAGCATGATTTACCAGAGGATTACTGAAAGCAAAGACAAATTGAATATATAATGGGCATTTATGCTTGTACCAAGAAGTCTATTGTGCTATTAGCTAGATTACTTTAATAGCCTTTACTGGCTTTGAAATCAAGAAGCTGCATGAGCTGCTGGATAAGCATTAATTTTTCCAGAATTTTTGATAGGAAATAGGATATCTATGGATTTCTGTTATGAAATGAATGTCGCTTAATGGAGTGGTCCTCTGCCATTCTTCTCCCCAAAACAAAAATGTGACTAGCAGTTTTGGCACCGTGATTGAAGGAAAAATCATCTTTCAACATAATGCAGTTTACTAAGCAATGCTAAACCCTGTTAATGATAGATGTACTGTCTAGATTTCACTTATTTATGAAACTATAGGGAAGCTAGAATATTGCTCTCCATATATATTTTAACAATGCTTAACTATATAAAAAATCAGATTATTTTATTATTTCTTCATGCATTCATTCTGGCTGCTACCAGCTTGGATTTCTTGTATCGCTAAAATCCCAGGAGAGAGAGATGTATAATAATGGTGTCTATATAATCCAGAGAATCATAAAGTGGTTGTGAATCACTGGTGTCAGGCTAAGTAGTATGTTACTGGAATAGTTTCTGTTTCAGGAATACCTGTTTGGAACATTTTCCATTGGTCTTCATAGTATTTCTTTTACCATTTCTGCCACATTTGTTTGGAGAACTTAAGGTGTGTAAAACTTGCCACATTTCCAAAATGTGTTCGTATTGTAATGAATACATTTTGTCTTGAAAATACATCTCATGTAGAGACTCAAGACATACTTATTGATGAGTATCACTGTCCAGTAGCAGTATTAAGAAACAAACAAACCAACAAAACCAACCAGCTAAAAAAAAAAACAACAAACAAACAAAACCAAACAAACCAAACTAAAGACAACCAGCAACAACAAAAAAAATCAAACTCTTTTAAGAATTCTCTCATGAGTTTGTGAGAGTCATGTAGCTGTGAATCAAAAATAAAATAAACAGGTGGTGCTGCTGTGAAGTTTTTTTGTTTTTCTCCCCTTCTACGCAAGTTTCAAATGCTTTTTAAAAAAATAAAAAATGCCAAACCTTCTACTGCATTTTTCTGAGGCTTTCAGTGCCACCAGCTGTTTTCTGTCCATTAATAACTTTAGATTGCCTTATGTTTTCACTTATTGTTCATGGAGAGGTGTATCTCAATAAAAGATGTGTTTCTAAACAGATCCAAGTCAGCAATAGGTAATGAGGAGTTTGTGTTTGAGCACTGTTTACTCAGAACATTTTTTATCATCCTTTTTGACTGCTAAACAACATCTATGGTTTCCTCAAGGCTTTTTTTAATTAATTTTAAACTGGTCTCTTAGTTTGTTTTTAAAACTAATTTAAAACATGTACTCTAAACACAGATGAAGTAACATTACGCATTATATTCCACTCAGCCCACTATTAAAGAATAAGTATGTGTGCAAGGAATGTTATCCCCGTTCGCTTATCTGCAAATAGACACAAGTTTATATGGTTGCTTGCAGTGTTGCATAAAAATCATATGTGTATACCCATGATAGAAATTGCACTTTCAAAACAGGAGGGAGAATTTTTGTAATTTAGGAGTCAATTCCTGTTCAGATGTGCATATGTGAATGGTGTGCATGCATGTATCTGCACACAGGAATTAAATTCAGCATCTGCAAAAACTTAGGCTCCAAGTAAGCAACGGGTAAAATAAGTAGCTCGTATTTCCATGTTGCTGCTGCTGCTGTTCCTTAGTGAACACAGTCTTATTGAATATAATCTTTTCTGTGAGAGTGTATTTTGTGAGGAGTTGCCACACAGTGGTTCAAGAACTGTTCTTGTCACTCAGAAGTTCAAGATCAGTAATAGGGGTCTCCCGTTCATAGGAATAATCAGATGGTGAGAGATTTGTAAGACTGTATAGTGTTCAGAATGCTTCTGAAGCAGCACAATACTATGCTAATGTAAAAATAAAGGGGATAGTATTTTCACTTCTCCTTTCATGGAATACTCCCAAACAGCATTTCCCAAACATTAAAGCTAAATTCTCTTAACCAGAGGTTTTTAATTATTATTGTGAATATGAGCAAGTACTACAGGGTATGTTCCCTTCAATGAATTGCTGTGCAATGAGACTTGATGCTAATTTTACCTTTCCCAAAACTGATATCAAGCAGTTTATCTTCTAAATAATACTCCTGTGTACTAAACCTGAAATGTTTTGGCTTCAGCCCAAGTCAAACTTCAGGAAGCTTATTCTCAGAAGCATATTCTCTACCTTTGTAAATTTAATTGTTGTAAGTAATATCTTGACATGTATTCTATTCATTATGAGTTTTACTTGTTTACGTTCTGTTCTTGAAACAGAAATATCAAAATGACAGCAAAAAGCTCACATAAAAGTTTTAGAATCAAATTTTTTTTTTTTTTTGAAGGGGTGGGAAAAATCTCCATCTGAGAGCTAAACTGCTAAACTGGACAAATCCTACCCCTTCATATGAGGGGTTTGAAAAACTTAAGTACTGACATACAGCAAAAAACACATTTGTCCCAGTGTTCTGCAGAGCTGTGCATAAGGCCTTCCTGCATCATGCTGTCCTAGGAGCTCCTGTCAGCAGGAATGGATGAGTAGTAACTATGTGAATCCACCAGCAAAAAAACTGTATATACTGGGGCGCTGAGGACATGGGCTTTAAACCAGTGGGGACAGGTTTGTAGCATCAACAGTTGTTTTTGTTTGCTCGCCTCCCCCCCCCTCATTCACGTCAGGAAATGAAACCTATTCAGACCACTTAGATTATCGACTGAAGATTGAATTTAGCCCTGTGGGTCTGGTTCTGCTACTTGTTCTATTCTCTGTCAAAACAATGGCAAAATGAGGGTTCAAGTAATCAAAATAAATCTCTTATCCTAATAACGGTATGACTAAGGCTAATTTAAAAGCATTTTTTTTGTCAATTTTACAATAAACAATGCAGATTTTATTTAAAAATAAAAAAATTCTTAAAACTTAAACGTATATCAGAAACAAAAATTTCTCCTATGCTTGAAAACAGTACCTTTCTAATCTAATAGAAATTTGTCATCAAATATTAATCAGAATGAGGAAAACATGGTGTGATATTTCTGACTGTCAAAAGTTTCCAAAAATGTTCCCCATTAGATTTATTGTTTTTTTTTTTTTCTTCTTGAGGAAAATTCAATATGTTTATGAGTACTTTAAAAGAGAATAAGATATGGAAGAAGCTCACTTTTGCTTAGGTTTGTAGAGATTAGAAGAAACTGTGAGAGACTTTTTGAAGCACCTCACTGAGCTAACAGGCAGCATAATGGCAAGTGATTCATTGCTGACAGATGAAATGTAGTGCACATTGGAAAAAACAATTTGAACTACTTGCACACATTGCTGGGTTCTAAATTAACTATAACCTAGAGGAAATATGCCTGGATGTCACTGTGGACAGCTCAGGGAAAATCTTTGCTTTAGTGCGCAGCACTAAACATAAAAGCAAACAAAATGTTAAGCTATATTGAGAGATGGGGTAGAAAATAGTATTGAAAATGCACCTAATGATACTGTAGTGTGAGCATTACAATGGATATATTGTGATGTATAGATTGATGGTGTGACATCACCTGAATAATGTGTTCAGTTCTGATCACTGTGAGAAAAATATAGCAAGAATAGAGCCAGTCTGAAGCAACAAATTATTTGTGCTTAACATGAAGAGGCTGAAGAGATTGGGTAAGTATCAAGAGAAATAAAATGAGAAATTAAGGATGTACAAAATACTAACAGATGTGCGCTGAATGCTCTTATTTACTATGCTTATAATGGGAGATGCAAGTGGATATAAAGCAAAATTAAAAGTTGACAATTAAAGAATACAAAAACATACTCGACTTTCCTCCGTATGCTGTATGATTAATTATTGAATTTCATTGCCTTTTACATCCCTGATATCTAAAATGTAGGAAGATTCAGAAAGGATTTGACATTTGTTGAAGTATTGAGGTCATTCACTATTTCAGCAGGGGATGGACAAAAGGTTGGGAATTCAAGACCTCACTTCACTTTGTCTGATACTGACCAGCTCTGTGACCTTGGGCTTCACTTCAGTCTTTCTCAGCTGCAGATGTTTTTAGTTGTAAAGGACCCAGGACAAGACTTACAAAACTATTCAACTGCTTAACTTATAAGCAGATACTAAGCTTCCTATTTAATCAATATGAAGTTAGGTTCCTATGTAAGAATGAACTGAGTATTTTGTGTATCTTGTCTACTAAGAGATCCCTGACAATCTCCATGTAAACAAACTTCATTTCAGTAAAGTTTGGGTTTGTTTTGTTTGGTTTTTTTTTTGTGGTTTTGTTTTGTTGGTTTTTTTTGGGTTTTTTTTGTTTTTTTCCTTAAGTGACTGTTAGATAAAAGCCAGCTACTAACTGGATGGACTTCTATAATAATCTTAACCTCAGGGCAGATGTTCATCTTTCATGTGCTTATGAAATGCAGCAAAACATCAGACCAGAGTAGCATAATCAATATGGATAATTGCTGCAGTCTGTGCTGCTTTAAAATATTAGTGCGGTGGGGGGGGGTGTGGTGTGTGTGGAGGACAGAAAACCAAACAAAGACAGACTGCAAATACAGGTTAGTTTATATAACAGTCCAGTGCCATGGAAATGGCTTTAAGTCCTTGTAGCTATAAATTTTTACTATACATTTTGCTAGGAGTTTCCCCATAGAATTGTTTAGGTTGGAAAAGACCTTTAAGATCCACATCCAACCACTAAGTTGGCACTGCCTAGTCTACCACTAAACCATGTCCTTAAGTGCCACATTTACACGTCTTTTAAGTGCCTCCAGGGATGGTGACTCAGCCTCTTCCCTGGGCAGCTTGTTCCAAAGCTTGATAACCCATTCAGTGAAAAAACTTTTCCTAATATTGAATCTAAACTTCTCCTGGCACAACTTGAGGCCATTTCTTCTTGTCCTGCTGCTTGTTATTTGGGAGAAGACTGACCTCCGCCTCACTACAACCTCCTTTCAAATAGTTGTAGAAAGTGCTAAAGTCTCCTTTTCTCTAGACTAAGGAACCCCTGTTCGCTCAGCTGCTCCTCATAAGACTTGTGCTCCAGACCCTTCACCAGCTTTGTTCTTTGGATGTGCTCTGGCACCTCAGTGTCTGTCTTGTAGTGTGAGACCCAGAAATGAATACAGGATTTGAGGTGCGGCCTCACCAGTGCCAAGTACAGGGGGATGATCACTGCCCTAGCCCTGCTGGCTGTGCTGTTTCTGATACAGGCCAGGATGATGTTGTCCTTCTTGGCTGCCTGGGCACAGGCTGGCTCATGTTCAGCCGTCAAAGAACACCGCCAGGTCCTCTTCTACAGTCAGCTTTTCAGCCACTCTTCCCTCAGCCTGTAGAATTTCATGGGATTGTTGTGGCCAAACTGCAGTATGTGGCTCTTTGCCTCATTGAAACTCACATAATTGGCCTTGGCCCATTGATCCAGCCTGTCCAGATCCGTCTGCAGAGCCTTCCTACCCTCCAGCAGA